>NC_140993.1:86815155-87549263 GCF_052327205.1 Somniosus microcephalus | reverse complement strand
CCGTTGTTTGGGGTATGGCTTTAAGTTTCACTGAGGGAGCAGTTAGTGGGCTGTAGTACTGTTTTACATGCAGAAAATTCACATATGGGCATATTGCGAACTGAAAGCTTTGACTGTCCTGGAACAAGAGATCAAGGTCCAAAATGTGTCTTTTTATATTGCATGTAGAAAATTATTCCTCTGAGTTAATGTAGTTGTTTCTTTCGACCATCTGTGTTCTCTAATTATAATCATAAAATTCAAATGATAAACGTGATCCAGACATTTCACAGATTTGCTTTTTAAAAAAATACATATTTCTGATGGAATTCCCAAGTTGATGTGATGTGAGCATTTTCCAGTTTTGGATAACATACAGATTGAGTCCTAGCAGAGTAAATGATAATGAGCATCAGTCTCTGTGATGGCAAGTTACAGTCCTGAGAGGAAGATGATCTTGGGGTTAACTTACAGTAAATTTGGATCTGAGGAAAATGTCAAACGTAGAAGGGACAAAGCCAATCAAGTTGTACAACAGCCTTTTAAAGGAGGAAGTCATCAGAGAAGGATATACTGTCAGCTGAAAGGCTTAGTTTGGAAATCTGTTGGGGAAAATCTGATTTGCATAAATGAATTCTAGACCTTGAAATTTTTGGATCTTGGGTCTGGTAGTTTTATGGGTAAATTACATATGTTAATGTTAGTTTTAGAGGAAATTGATATTAATATTGGGGTCTATATGCTTCAACATATTGACCTAGAAATCCAATTTCTAGACCAATATCTTTGTGGCTGTGTGACCTGATGAATGCTGGTGGAATGAAATGCATTTTTAACTTTGCTTGTCTTTTTCAGAGAGCATAGGAAGTCTAACCTATATGTGTTTTCAGGTAGTAGTGTAAAGGAGATTATGTTGAATAATATGCTTCTGAATAGTTCTGTTAGGTAGATAAACTAGGCCTATCATGTCTAGGAAAGGTCGCTCAACTTGTGAGAAGTGCTTGCAATTTGATTAGTGTAGAAACATAGAAACATATAGAAACATAGAAGATAGGAGCAGGAGTAGGACATTCGGCCCTTCGAGCCTGCTCCGCCATTCAATGAGATAATGGCTGATCATCCAAATTCAGTACCCTGTCCCTGCCTTCTCCCCATATCCCTTGATCCCTTTAGCCTTAAGAAATATATCCAACTCTTTCTTGAACATATTTAATGAACTGGCCTCCACCGCCCTCTGTGGCAGAAAATTCCACAGGTTCACCACTCTCTGGGTGAAGAAATTCCTCCTCATTTCAATCCTAAATGGCTTACCCCTTATCCTTAGACTATGGCCCCTGGTTCTGGACTCCCCGGCCATCAGAAACATCCTTCCTGCATCTAGTCTGTCCAGGCCTGACAGAATTTTATAGGTTTCGATGAGATCCCCTCTCAATCTTCTAAACTCCAGTGAGTATAAGCCCAATCGACACAATCTCTCCTCATACGTCATTCCTTCCAGCCCAGGTATCAGCCTGGTGAATCTTCGCTGCCCTCCTTCCATGGCAAGCACGTCCTTCCTCAGGTAAGGCGACCAACACTGCATACAATATTCAAGGTGCGGTCTCACCAAGGCCCTGTACAACTGTAACAAGACATCCTTGTTCCTGTACTCGAACCCTCTTGCTACAAAGGCCAACATACCATTTGCCTTCTTAACCGCCTGCTGAAACTGCATGCTTACCTTCAGCGACTGGTGCACAAGAACACCCAGGTCTCTTTGCACTTCCCCTTCTCCCAATCTATTGCCATTCAAATAGTAATCTGCCTTCCTGTTTTTGCCACCAAAGTGGATAACCTCACATTTATCCACATTATAGTGCATTTGCCATGTTTCTGCCCAATCACCTAACCTGTCCAAATCGTACTGGAGTTTCACGACATCCTCCTCACAGCATACCCTCCCACCCAGCTTTGTGTCGTCTGCAAATTTGGAGATATTACATCCAATTCCCTCGTCTAGATCATTAATATATATTGTGAACAGCTGGGGTCCTAGGACCGATCCTTGCGGTACCCCACCAGTCACTGCCTGCCACTCGGAAAACGACCCGTTTATTCCAACTCTTTGCTTTCTGTCCGCCAACCAGTTCTCTATCCAAGTCAATACCTTGCCCCCAATCCCATGTGCCTTAATTTTGCACGCTAATCTCTTATGCGGGACCTTATCGAAAGCCTTCTGAAAGTCCAAATACACCACATCCACTGGTTCTCCCTTATCTATTTTACCAGTTACATCCTCAAAAAATTCCAGCAGATTAGTCAAGCATGATTTACCTTTTGTAAATCCATGTTGACTTTGTCCGATCCTGTCACTGCTTTCCAAGTGCTCTGCTATTACATCTTTTATAATGGACTCTAGCATTTTCCCCACTACCGATGTCAGGCTTACCGGTCTATAATTCCCCGCTTTTTCTCTACCACCTTTTTTGAATAGTGGGGTAACATTAGCTACCCTCCAATCCATGGGTACTGTTCCAGAGTCTATCGAGTTCTGGAAGATGACCAGCAATGCATCTATTATTTCTAGGGCCACTTCCTTAAGTACCCTGGGATGTAGATTATCAGGCCCTGGGGATTTATCGGCCTTCAGTCCCATCAATTTTCCTAACACCATTTCCCTACAAATATTGATTTCTTTCAGTTCCACCCTTTCATCAGACCCTATGTTCCCCGGCATCTCTGGGAGGTTATTTGTGTCCTCCTTTGTGAAGACAGAACCAAAATATGTATTTAGTTGGTGTGGTAAACCACTGTATTGTATATTGCCACCTCTGGGTGGCGCTGTGTATGGAGGCATGCCTCAGCTGACTCCACCCACCACTGTGTGGGTTTCGTTCAGACTTGTTCAGTCACTCACGAAGAAGCATGGTCTCTTCTTAGCTAATAAAAGCCTTATTCATCTCTTCTTTCGACTCATCATCTCTTCTTCGACTCATCACCTTTTATGAAGTAATTGATAAGCGTATCAATTTTATTAGCTAAAAGTTAAATGGCGACACCTGAGGAGCAACAACAGCAACGGATACAGCAGACATTGCTGAGAGCCCTCAGACCACCACGCCTGGACCTCGACCCTCAAGATGTGGGTGCATCAGCCAAGTTTGAACACTGGCTGAGCTGCTTTGAATCCTTCCTCGCAATCTCACAGGTTACAGAGGAGGATCACAAACTGAAAATTTTGACCGCCCAGGTGAGCCATCAAGTATATATGCTAATCCGGGACTCTAATACGTACGTGGCGGCCCTCGAGCTACTAAAAGGGCAATATACGCGCCCAGTGAACACAATTTACGCCCGACACCTCTTGGGATCCCGCAGGCAGCAACCGGGAGAATCGGTAGGGGCATTTGCACGGGCGCTACTGGCACTCTGCAGAGACTGCGATTGTAAAGCGGTAACGGCTGTGGAGCACGCGCAGGGACTCGCCTGTGATGCCTTCGTCAGGGGCCTCCAGTCAGACCACACCCGGCAGAGACTGCTAGAAAGCAAGGAACCCGACCTGAAGACGGCCATTGCCCTTGCGCTCTCGTTGGAGGAGGCCCACCGAAACCTCGAGGCATACCCCCGTAACGGCGCCGAGACATGGCAATCGAAACCGTGGGACACGGGACCGCCGCCCCCGGCACCAACCGCTGCAGCGACCCAACCGAGACAGCAGCCTCCGGTAAGAACTGCTTCGATGCCCAGTAACCAGGCCCAAAAATGCTATTTCTGTGGCCAGTTAAAACATCCCAGAGCGCACTGCCCAGCTAAGACAGCTACCTGCTCGGGCTGCGGGAAGAAAGGCCATTACGCTAACGCCTGCAAGGGGAAGCCAGCCAGCAGCGCAGCGTGCGGGCCGTGGGAGCAGCCATCTTATCCGCCATTTTGTGTACCCCCGGCCGCATGGCATCCGCCGCCATCGTATCCAACGCACTCAACCGCCATTTCGTCACCGGAACCGACCACCGTCTCGGCGGATGACTATAGTGACTCACTAAGCCACATACTGGCCTCCGTGACGCTGGATCAAGGCCACCCTCACCATCTATCCAGCTCCATGATGGATATCGCGGTAAACGGCCGCGCCACCAGTTGCCTGATCGACAGCGGGAGCACAGAGAGTTTCGTCCACCCCGACACGGTACGTAGCCACTCCCTCACGATTCTGCCAACGCACCATCGCATTTCTATGGCGTCCAAGTCCCAGTCAATGGACATCAGCGGCTACTGTGTGGTGACCCTGTCAGTAGGGGGCACTGAATATCAAAAATTTAAACTGCTAGTCCTGCCCCGTCTTTGCGCTGCCGTCCTGCTAGGGTTGGATTTTCAGTGCCACCTTAAGAGTGTCACACTAGCATACGGTGGACCCCTCCCCCCACTCACAGTCTGCAACCAACAACTTTTAAATCGCCCACTGCAAACCACCTGCAGCCTTTCCACATTAAAAGTCCCCCCCCCTCCCCTGTTCGCTAACCTCACCCGCGACTGTAAACCCATCGCTACCAAAAGCAGGCGGTACAGTGCCGGGGACAGAGCTTTTATCAGCTCTGAGGTGGAGCGGCTCTTGAAGGAGGGCATTATCGAAGGTAGCACTAGCCCCTGGCGAGCCCAGGTTGTAGTCGTTAAAACCACTGCAAAACGCCGCATGGTAATCGACTACAGCCAAACCATAAACCGGTACACCCAGCTGGACGCGTACCCCCTCCCTCGCATATCTGATATGGTCAATCAGATTGCGCAATACAAAGTATTCTCCACCATCGACCTTAAGTCAGCGTACCACCAGCTGCCCATCCGCCATGAGGACCGCCAGTATACTGCCTTCGAGGCAAACGGCCGCCTCTACCACTTCCTTAGGGTCCCCTTCGGCGTCACCAACGGGGTTTCGGTCTTCCAAAGGGAGATGGACCGAATGGTTGACCAGAACGCGCTGCGGGCAACCTTCCCCTATTTGGATAACGTCACCATCTGCGGCCACGACCAGCAGGACCACGACGTTAATCTAGCAAATTTCCTCCATACGGCCCAACGGCTGAACCTAACGTACAATAAGGAAAAATGTATGTTTCACACCAAGCGCCTGGCCATCCTCGGCTGCGTGGTGGAGAACGGAGTCATCGGGCCCGACCCCGACAGAATGCGCCCCCTAATGGAGCTACCCCTTCCCCACTGCCAAAAAGCACTGAAGAGATGCCTGGGGTTTTTCTCCTACTACGCCCAGTGGGTGCCCCTCTATGCAGACAAAGCCAGGCCCCTCATCAAAGCCACCTCCTTCCCCCTGACACCAGAGGCGTGTGCAGCCTTCACTCTTATCAAGAACGATATCGCGAAGGCCGCAATGCACGCGGTGGATGAGTCCATCCCCTTCCAAGTGGAGAGCGATGCCTCCGACTTCGCCCTAGCCGCGACCCTTAACCAGGCGGGCAGACCCGTGGCCTTTTTCTCAAGGACCCTCCAGGGCCCCGAGACGAGACACTCCTCCGTCGAAAAGGAGGCCCAGGCTATTGTAGAAGCGGTGCGTCACTGGAGGCATTACCTGGCCGGGAAACGATTTACCCTGCTCACTGACCAGCGTTCAGTAGCTTTTATGTTTAATAATAAGCAGAGGGGTAAAATCAAGAACGACAAGATCTTGAGGTGGAGAATCGAACTCTCCACCTACAATTATGATATCTTGTATCGGCCAGGGAAACTCAATGAGCCCCCAGATGCCCTATCACGTGGTACATGCGCCAACGCGCAGAGTGATAGGCTGCAGTCCCTCCACAATGACCTCTGCCACCCGGGGGTCACCAGGTTTTTCCATTTTATCAAATCCCGTAACCTGCCCTACTCCATCGAGGAGGTCAGGACCATGACCAAGAGCTGCCAAATCTGCGCCGAGTGCAAACCGCACTTCTATAGGCCGGACAGAGCAAGCCTGATCAAGGCCACCCGCCCCTTCGAACGCCTGAGCGTCGATTTTAAAGGGCCCCTCCCCTCCGCTGACCGCAATGTGTACTTCCTCAACATAGTTGATGAGTACTCCCGTTTCCCCTTTGCCATCCCTTGCCCAGACATGACCAGTACCACGGTCATCAAGTGTCTGAATGACATCTTCGCTCTGTTCGGGTTCCCCAGCTATATACATAGCGACAGGGGCTCATCGTTCATGAGCGACGAACTTCGGCAGTACCTGCTAACAAGAGGTATCGCCACGAGCAGGACCACCAGTTACAACCCCCGGGGGAACGGCCAGGTGGAAAGGGAGAACGCGACGGTTTGGAAGGCAGTCCTCTTAGCACTAAAATCTAAGGGCCTTCCGACCTCCCGCTGGCAGGAGGTCCTCCCTGCAGCGCTTCACTCCATTCGGTCACTGCTTTGTACTGCCACTAATGCGACCCCTCATGAGAAAATGTTCGTTTTCCCCCGGAAGTCTACATCGGGAACCTCGCTACCGGCATGGTTGACTTCTCCTGGGCCCGTCCTACTGCGGAGGCACGTGAGGACGCAGAAAACGGACCCCCTGGTCGAGCGGGTGCACCTCCTACACGCCAACCCCCAGTATGCCTGGGTGACATACCCAGACGGGCGGGAGGACACGGTCTCCATACGAGATCTCGCACCCTCGGGTACCCCTGAATTACCACCGTTATCCCCCTTACCACCGTTATCCCCCTTACCACTGTTATCCCCCACCACCCCTCCCAACCCAACCCCTGCAGACGGCATGCCAAAGCCCCAGGAATCTTCGCCAACCACCCAGACACCAGACCCGACGTCGGATGCTGCAACACCACCGCCGCCACCACGACGATCAGGACGTCAGACAAGGCCTCCTGATAGACTTAACTTGTAGTACCCTTCACCCCGCCGGACTTCACATTAAACAAGGGGTGAATGTGGTAAACCACTGTATTGTATATTGCCACCTCTGGGTGGCGCTGTGTATGGAGGCATGCCTCAGCTGACTCCACCCACCACTGTGTGGGTTTCGTTCAGACTTGTTCAGTCACTCACGAAGAAGCATGGTCTCTTCTTAGCTAATAAAAGCCTTATTCATCTCTTCTTTCGACTCATCATCTCTTCTTCGACTCATCACCTTTTATGAAGTAATTGATAAGCGTATCAGTTGGTCTGCCATTTCTTTGTTCCCCATTATAATTTCCCTTGATTCTGACTGCAAGGGACCTATGCTTGACTTCACCAACCTTTTTCTCTTCACATATCTATAAAAGCTTTTACAGTCAGTTTTTATGTTCCGTGCAAGCTTACTCTCATATTCTATTTTCCCTTTCTTAATTAATCCCTTTGTCCTCCTTTGTTGAATCCTAAACTGCTCCCAATCCTCAGGATTATTGCTTTTTCTGGCCAATGTATATGTCCTCTCCTTGGATCTTATGCTATCCCTAATTTCCCTTGTTAGCCACGGTTGAGTCACCTTTTTTGTTTTATTTTTATGCCAAACTGGGATGAACAAATTCTGTAGCTCATCCATTCGGTCTTTGAATGTTTGCCATTGCCTATCCACCGTCAACCCTTTGAGTGCCATTCCCCAATCAATCCTACCCAACTCACTCCTCAGACCATCGTAGTTTCCTTTATTTAAATTGAGGACCCTAGTCTCTGAGTCAACTACTTCATTCTCCATCTTAATGAAGAATTTGATCATATTATGATCGCTCCGACCCAAGAACTTGGTAATTAGTTGGTACACATATTTCAGCTGCCCTCAGAGGAAAGGTGATCTATGTCTATGATACATTTTCATGTGTGAAGTTAAACTCCATAAACTCCCATAACTAGTTGGCTAAGGAATTTTACCAGATTGACGATAATTTTGAATTGCAAATCTTTTCCCAATATTAGAAGCCATGCCATAGTCAGGCTGGATTTTCCGATGGGTCAGCGGGCGCGATTGGTGTCGGGTCAAGTGGGAAAGTTTTTTTTCCCCCCAGCGGGTCGTGACCCCGCTGTGAACCTGCCACCATGCGTCTTTCCCCGATGTCGGGTCTGTGAGCGCTGAGCAAATCCAACACACAGCGGTGTTTAGCGATGATTAAGAACACATTTGAGCTCACCTTTGGAATTTACTTGCTCACCCAAGTGGTCCTCGCTGCTCAGGGACCACGTCTGTTAAGCTGAGGTGGGGGTTCAGTGGCCATTGAATCAACTGTTGAGTTGACAGGTTCAAATGTAAAGTAAAAGCTCCCACCTTACAGAGATACCTTCCCTCTGCCACAAGTTCTTCCTCACTGCATTTCACCAACAGATTTACCATGCTTTTTTTTACTATTCGTTTATGGGATGTGGGCATCGCTGGCAAGGCCAGCATTTATTGCCAATCCCTAATTGCCGTTGAGAAGGTGGTGGTGAGCCACCTTCTTGACCGCTGCAGTCCGTGTGGTGAAGGTACACACATGGTGCTGTTAGGTAGGGAGTTCTAAGACTTTGACCCAGCGACGATGAAGGATCGGCAGTATACTTCTAAGTCACGATGGTGTGTGACTTGGAGGGGAACTTGGAGGAGGTGGTGTTCCCATGTGCCTGCTGCCCTTGTCCTTCTAGGTGGAAGAGGTCGCGGGTTTGGGAGGTGCTGCGGAAGAAGCCTTGGCGAGTAGCTGCATTGCATCTTGTAGATGGTACACACTGCAGCCATGGTACGCCAGTGGTGGAGGGAGTGAATGTTTAAGGTGGTGGATGGGGTGCCAATCAAGTGGGCTGCTTTGTCCTGGGTGGTGTCAAGCTTCTTGAGTATTGTTGGAGCTGCACTCATCCAGGCAAGTGGAGAGTATTCCATCACACTCCTTACTTGTGCCTTGTAGATGGTAGATGGCTTTGGGGAGTCAGGAGGTGAGACACTCACCACAGAATACCTAGCCCCTGACCTGCTCTTGTTGCCATAGTATTTATGTGGCTGGTCCAGTTAAGTTTCTTTTTTTTAAATTCATTTATGGGATGTGGGCGTCGCTGGCTGGCTAGGCCTGCATTTAGTGCCCATCCCTAATTGCCCTTGAGAAGATGGTGGTGAGCCGCCTTCTTGAACTGCTGCAGTCCATATGGTGTAGGTATACCCACAATGCTGTTAGGAAAGGAGTTCCAGGATTTTGGCCCAGCGACAGTGAAAGAACGGCGATACAGGTCCAAGTCAGGATGGTGTGTGGCTTGGAGGGGATAACCACCAGGATGTTGATGGTGGGGGATTTGGCTATGGTAATGCTGTAGAATGTCAAGGGGAGGTCGTTAGATTCTCGCTTTTTGGAGATAGTCATTGCCTGACACTTGTGTGGCGTGAATGTTACCTGCCACTTATCAGTCCAAGCCTGAACATCTTCCAGGTCTTGTTGCATGCGGCATGGACTGCTTCATTGTCTGAGGAGTTATGAATGGCGCTGAACACTGTGCAGTCATCAGCGAACATCCCCATTTCTGAACTTATGTTGGAGGGAAGGTCATTGATGAAGCAGCTGAAGATGGTTGGGCCTAGGACATTGCCCTGAGGAACTCTTGCAGCGATGTCCTGTGATGATTGACCTTCAACCACCACAACCATCTTCCTTTGTTCTAGGTATGACTCCAGCCAGTGGAGAGTTTTCCCCCTGATTCCCATTGACTTCAGTTTTACTAGGGCTCCTTGATGCCACACTTGGTCAAATGCTGCCTTGATGTCAAGGGCAGTCACTCTCACTTCACCTCTGGAATTCAGCTCCCTTGTCCATGTTTGAACCAAGGCTGTAATGAAGTCAGGAGCCAAGTGGTCTTGGCGGAACCTAAACTGGGCATCAGTGAGCAGTTTATTGGTGAGTAAGTGCCGCTTGATAGCACTGTTGGTGAGACCTTCCATCACTTTGCTGATGATTGAGAGTAAACTGATGGGGTGGTAATTGGCCGGATTGGATTTGTCCTGCCTTTTGTGGACAGGACATACCTGGGCAGTATTCCACATTGTCGGATAGATGCCAGTGTTGTAGCTGTACTGGAACAACTTGGCTAGAGGCGCAGCTAGTTCTGGAGCACAAGGCTTCAGTAGGAGAGCCGGGATGCTGTCGGGGCACATAGCCTTTCCTGTATCCATTGCGCGCAGTCACTTCTTGAAATCACGTGGAGTGAATCGAATTGGCTGAAGACTGGCTTCTGTGATAGTGGGAACCTCAGGCATAGGCCGATATGGATCATCTACTTGGCACTTCTGGCTGAAGATAGATGCAAACGCTTCAGCCATAGAAACATAGAAACATAGAAGATAGGAGAAGGAGTAGGCCATTCAGCC
Organism: Somniosus microcephalus; assembly: GCF_052327205.1. Taxonomy (NCBI): domain Eukaryota; kingdom Metazoa; phylum Chordata; class Chondrichthyes; order Squaliformes; family Somniosidae; genus Somniosus; species Somniosus microcephalus. Next base: position 87,539,014 of record NC_140993.1, on the reverse strand, counting down.
CCTCGCGCCTGCTCCACCATTCAATGAGATCATGGCTGATCATCCAAACTCAGTACCCTATCCCTGCCTTCTCCCCATATCCCTTGATCCTTAAGAAATATATCTAACTCCTTCTTGAATATATTTAATGAATTGGCCTCAACTGCCTCCTGTGGTAGAGAATTCCACAGGTTCACCACTCTCTGGGTGAAGAAATTCCTCCTCATCTCTGTCCTAAATGGCTTACGCCTTATCTTTAGACTGTGACCCCTGGTTCTGGACTCCCCCGCCATCGGGAATATCCTCCTGTATCTAGTCTGTCTAGTCCTGTTAGAATTTTATAAGTTTCAATGAGATCCCCTCTCATTCTTCTAAACTCCAGCGAGTATAAGCCCAATCGACCCAATCTCTCCTCATACGTCATTCCTGCCATCCCAGGTATCAGTCTGGTGAATCTTTGCTGCACTCCCTCCATGGCAAGAACATCCTTCCTCAGCTAAGGCGACCAAAACTGCACACAATAATCAAGATGTGGTCTCACCAAGGCCCTGTACAACTGCAGCAAGACATTCTTGTTCCTGTACTCGAATCCTCTCGCTATGAAGGCCAACATACCATTTGCCTTCTTAACCGCCTGCTGCACCTGCATGCTTACCTTCAGTGACTGGTGAAAAGGACACCCAGGTCTCGTTGTACTTCCCCTTCTCCCAATCTATTGTCATTCAGATAATAATCTGCCTTCATGTTTTTGCCACCAAAGTGGATAACCTCGCATTTATCCACATTATACTGCATCTGCCATGCATCTGCCCAATCACCCAACCCGTCCAAATTATACTGGAGTTTCTCAGCATCCTCCTCACAGCACACATGCCCGCCCAGCTTTGTGTCGTCTGCAAACTTGGAGATATTACATCTAGTTCCCTCGTCTAGATCATTAATATATATTGTGAATAGCTGGGGTCCTAGCACCGATCCTTGCAGTACCCCACTAGTCACTGCCTGCCACTCGGAAAAATACCAGTTTATTCCAACTCTTTGCTTCCTGTCTGCCAACCAGTTCTCTATCCAAGTCAATACCTTGCCCCCAATCCCTTGTGCTTTAACTTTACACGCTAATCTCTTATGCGGGACCTTATTGAAAGCCTTCTGAAAGTCCAAATACCCCACATCCACTGGTCCTCCCTTATCTATTCTACTAGTTACATCCTTAAAAAATTCCAGTAGATCACTCAAGCACGATTTACCTTTTGTAAATCCATGTTGACTTTGTCCAGTCCTGTCACTGTTTTCCAAGTGCTCTGCTATTACATCTTTTATAATTCCCCACTACCGATGTCAGGCTTACCGTTCTATAATTCCCCATTTTCTCTCCACCACCTTTTTTCAATAGTGGGGTAACATTAGCTACCCTCCAATCCATGGGAACTGTTCCAGAGTCTATAGAATTTTGGAAGATGACCAGTAATGAATCTACTATTTCTAGGGTCACTTCCTTAAGTACTCTACGATGTAGATTATCAGGCCCTGGTCATTTATCAGCCTTCAATCCTGTCAATTTCCCTAACACTATTTCCCTACAAATACTGATTTCATTCAGTTCCTCCCTCTCATTAGACCCTATGTTCCCCGATATCTCTGGGAGATTATTTGTGTCCTCCTTTGTGAAGACAGAACCAAATTATGTATTTAATTGGTCAGCCATTTCTTTGTTCCCCATTATAAATTACCCTGATTCTGACTGCAAGGGACCTACGCTTGACTTCACCAATCTTTTTCTCTTCACATATCTATAGAAGCTTTTGCAGTCAGTTTTTATGTTCCCTGCAAGCTTACTCTCATACTCTATTTTCCCCCTTTTAATTAATCCTATTGTCCTCCTTTGCTGAATCCTAAACTGCTTCCAATCCTCAGGTTTGCTGCTTTTTCTGGCCAATTTATATGTCCTCTCCTTGGATCTTATGCTATCCTTAATTTCCTTTGTTAGCCACGATTGAGTCACCTTTTTTGTTTCATTTTTATGCCAAGCAGGGTTGAACAAATTATGTAGTTCATCTATGCGATCTTTAAATGTTTGCCATTGCCTATCCACCGTCAACCCTTTAAGTAACATTACCCAATCCATCCTATCCAACTCGCGCCTCATACCACCATAGTTTCCTTTATTTAAATTCAGGACCCTTGTCTCTGAGTCAAATACTTCAGTCTCCGTCTTAATGAAGAATTCTATCATATTATGATCGCTCTGCCCCAAGGGGCCTCGCACAACAAGATTGTCTTGTCTTTTGCACTCACATGCTGGGCTCCACCATCATTGAGGATGGGAATATTCATGGAGCCTCTTCCTCCCATTAGTTGTTTCATGGTCTACCACCATTCACAACTGGATGTGGCAGGACTGCAGAGCTTTGATCTGATCCGTTGATTGTGGGATCACTTAGCTCTGTCTGTAGCATTCATGTAGTCCTGTGTTGCAGCTTCCCCAGGTTGGCACCTCATTTTTAGGTACGCCTGGTGCTGCTCCTGGCATGCTCTTTTACACTCCACATTGAACCAGGGTTGGTCCCCTGTCTTGATGGTAATGGTAGAGTGAGTGAGGGATATGCCAGGCCATGAGGTTACAGATTGTGGTGGAATACAATTCTGCTGCTGCTGATGGCCCACAGCACCTCATGGATGCCCAGTTTTGATCTGGTAGATCTGTTCTGAATCTATTCCATTTAGCATGGTGGTAGTGCCAAACAACACGATTGAGGGTGTCCTTAGTGTGAAGATGGGGCTTTGTCTCCATGAGGACTGTGCAGTGGTCACTGTCATGGACAGATGCATTTGCGACAAGTAGATTGGTGAGGACGAGGTCAAGTAGGTTTTTCCCTTGTGTTGGTTCTCTCACCACCTGTCGCATGCCCAGACTGGCAGCTATGTCTTTCAGGACTCGGCCAATAGTGGTGCTACTGAGCCACTGTTAGTGATGGACATTGAAGTCCACCACCCAGAGTACATTCTGTGCCCTTGCTACTCTCAGTGCTTCTTCCAAGTGGTGTTGAATGTGGAGGAGTACTGATTCATCAGCTGAGGGAGGGCGTTAGGTGGTAATCAGCAGGAGGTTTCCTTGCCCATGCTTGACCTGAAGCCATGAGACTTCATGGGGTCCGGTGTCAATGGTGAGGGTTCCCAGGGTCACTCCTTCCCGACTGTATATCACTGTGCCGCCACCTCTGGTGGGTCTCTCCTGCCAGTGGGACTGGACATACCCAGGGATGGTGATGGAGGAATTTGGGACATTGGCTGAAAGATATGATTCTGTGAATATGACTATTGCTGTTGATTGACTAGTCTGTGCGACAGCTCTCCCAATTTTGGCACAGGTCCCCAGATGTTGGCGAGGAGGACTTTGCAGGGTCGACTGGGCTGGGTGTGCCATTGCCATATCCATAGCCGGTGCCGAGGTCGATGCCGGGTGGTCCATCCGGTTTCATTCTTATTTCTGTAAGGGGTGGTGTGTGTAGTCAGTTTTGCCTCTAACTCCCTGAGTGGTTCAAATCGCTCCCGCTCCCTTGGTTCTAGACTTTGGACTTAATTGGGGGTTGTAATGAAATTGCAACAGACAACTGAGTTGGTTAAAAGAACTTGGATTTTTATTTGAGACAGGAAAATATTCACGACACAATAATCTTATCACTCTAAAAGGGGGAACACTTTGGAATATGCGAGGGAGAATGACAATAGACAAAATACTTCACCCCTCCCAATCCCACTACACTAACTAGGTTGGATTCCAGAGGACCAGGGAAATGCTCACCAAACGACTTTCTTGACAGTTGTAGAGGTTCACGATTTTGGAGTTCTCTTTAGGTGTGGTGGTTGGGGCCTGCTGTACCCCGGACGTGGTGGAAGACTTCACCTGCGTTGGGCTTTCAGTCTTCGCGTGTCCGCTGATGCGGTCGGGTACGTATTTGGATTTATCTGGTAAGTACCCAATTTCCTTTGGTTAGGTATAGGGTTTAGAGTCTTTTTCATCAAATCTTACCCAGGGGTAAGTCAGGCTAGCTTGTAGAGTGGAAACAAATTTGCGAACCTTCGGTTTCTTCCAGGTTGGTTTCTTGTTGGTCGCGGTGGCCCAATATTACCTAGTTGTCGGTAATATTGTTAGTTGTTGGTTTCTTGGGGCTCTTGGTTGCCGCGATTCCTTTCTCCTTCCATTTCATTCTCCTTTCCTCAAGTCTCCGATTCTCCGACTGTGTATGGTGATGATGGTGATGAGTAGTACTCTGACTTCTCCAGTGTTGTTGTTCCGAAAGACTACTCCCTGTGTGTAAAAGCAGGCCTCAGTTATACCATTTGAGGCCTTGCTTATCTGCCCGCCAAATCTTCTCTGGCCTATTGTTAATTTTGGCGGGCTCGTTAACTTTAATAGTTTTAAAATTCTTTTTCGAGTTTCGACTTGGTCCATCTATTTTTAATTGATTTTTAACTAGTTTCGGGATTGCTTCGAAATCGGTTTAAGTGTGTGAAGTGGTTTTGGATGTTTCTCTGAGTGGTTAAACTGTTGTTCGATTGTTTTCTCCTGCTGGGGTCAGGGTCCCTCTTGTTGATTAGTGGCATGTACTGCATTATTCATATTTTTGATGGCTCTGTAGTTTTGGTGGGGACTCTCCTTCCGTTAGGCCTATTGTCTTTATGTAGAATGACTGAGACAGTCCAGAACATTCCCAGACAATCTGGCTTATGCCAATACTCAAACTGTTTGTCCTATAGGGGCCCATCCCAACTCCTTTGTCGCAGCCTTCCACAGGCCTGGACATGCCTTTTTAAAATAACCAAAATCCTGGGGTTTTGATTTTAAGCCCCTTTTGGCCCAATATTCTTTTAAACAGTCCAAAATCTCTTCTTTTCTTAGTTCGGGAGAATCTGTAGAATTTTGCGAACCTTACACTATTGTGTTTAGCAGCGATTTGTTACAACTGAGTGGCTTGCTAGGCCATTTCAGAGGGCAGTTAGGAGTCAACCACATTGCTGTGGGTCTGGAGTTACATATAGGCCAGACCAGGTAAGGACTGGCACATTTCCTTCTCTAAAGGACATTAGTGAACCAGATGGGTTTTTACGACAATCCGATAGTTTCATGGTTACCATTACTGATACTAGCTTTTTATTCCAGATTTATTTTATTAACTGACTTTAAATTCCCCGGCTGCTGTGGTGGGATTTGAACTCACGCCTCTTAATTATTATGTCCAGGCCTTTATACTAGCCCAATGACATTACCACTATGCTACCGTTCCTGCAAGTCTTTACACACGTCTCCATCCAGTCTGACCTCATTACCTCTCTCACCATTGACAAATCGCTTCTATCATCTCTACTTCACCTGCCATCTATTCCATCAGCATGGGTGCCCTTTATACTCTCTCACCTTGGTCCTCAGAATCCCACCACGATCAGCCCCAATACCAGCAGCACCAGGCACACCAACAGCACCAACAACAACACCAGCCTTCTCCACAATCAACCGATGCTGCACAAGACACAAGGCATCAGCACCTGACCACATTGCGGCCCAGGAGGCCAGGATGGCCTCACCATGGACAGATTAACTTCACTTGATGCTGTACACCCTGGCTGCCACATGATATGCCAGGTTGGCACCACCCTACACCAACACCTTAAAGCATCCCTACAATGTGCGAGCCATTACTTTCACACTCATCACAATTGCGGGGGGTACCGTTATGTCTCACCATTCACTGCAACTCACTAAGCCACTTCCAAAGGTGCACACAAATCTGTCCAAGAACGCAAAGCATTGAAAATAAAGGTTTCAATGTTTGACACCTCATTAACATAAATTTTACATGAACATTGCATAAAACACCCAAGTGCATACCCTGGTGTGTTGTTAGTTGGTATGATTGCACTAGGATGAGGGTGAGTGTGAGGGGTGGCTAGTGAGATGGGGAAGTGATAATGAAGAGAGAGAGGGATGGGTCGGGGTGCAAGGTAAGTTGATGTGAGTAAGGATGTGCAGGAGTAGGGTAGGGAAGGCAGAGTGATGGGAATGTGATGAGAGGCGCAACAAGATGAGGTTGAATATGGCTTTGTACTAACTTTTTGTGACCTACTGAGATCATTAAAATGTTTGCGGGACTGCACCCAGGTCCTCCTGACCACATCCCTGCTTGTGCTCCCCTCTGCAATGTGCAACCAGGCTGTGTTGATCTCCTGGGGAGGTCTTTTCTGCCCATTGGAAGGGAAGAGAAGCTCACTGCCTGCTGTGACTCTCTCCATAAGCATATGGAGGGAGTCATGGGAGAGCCTGGGTGCAGCCCAACACCTTTGTGCAGTGCTTGTTAGTGTTTGCAGCACCTCAATACTGTAGCCATGGTGTGGAGATGCCGGTGTTGGACTGGGGTGGACAAATGTAAGAGTCACACAACACCAGGTTATAGTCCAACAGTTTTATTTGAAATCACAAGCTTTCGGAGCACTGCTCCTTCATCAGGTGAAGTGGAGAGATGCATAAAGACACAGCTTATATAGTCAGAGAATAATGCCAGATGATTACAGGTAAGCTTTCTAACTGCCATTTATCACACCTCGGCAGAGAGATAATCACAGTAATCAAAGGTGTGAATGGTGTCCAAACAGGTTAGTCAGGAAAACATTACATCAAAGAACAATGAGGTGGGGTCACAAGGGGTCAAATGCTGGCCATGGTGTGGAGATGCCGGTGTTGGACTGGGGTGGACAAATGTAAGAAGTCACACAACACCAGGTTATAGTCAAACAGCTTTATTTGAAATCACAAGCTTTCGGAGCGCTGCTCCTTCATCAGGTGAAGTGGAGAGATGCATAAAGACACAGCTCATATAGTCAGAGATTATACAACATTTGATCCCTTGTGACCCCACCTCATTGTTCTTTGATGTAATGTTTTCCTGACTAACCTGTTTGGACACCATTCACACCTTTGATTGCTGTGACTATCTCTCTGCCGAGGTGTGATAAATGGCAGTTAGAAAGATTACCTGTAATCATCTGGCATTATTCTCTGACTATATAAGCTGTGTCTTTATGCATCTCTCCACTTCACCTGATGAAGGAGCAGTGCTCCGAAAGCTTGTGATTTCAAATAAAACTGTTGGACTATATCCTGGTGTTGTGTGACTTCTTACATCAATGGTGTAGAACAGTGACAGCAACAATGTCAAAATAAATTTGGCCATTGTCCATAAGAACATAAGAAATAGGAGCAGGAGTAGGCCATTCAGCCCCTTGAGCCTGCTCCGCCATTCAATAAGATCATGGCTGATCTTCTACCTCAACTCCACTTTCCTGCACTATCCCCATACCCCTTGATTCCTTTAATATCCAAAAATCTATCGATTTCTGTCTTGAATATACTCAACGACTAAGCCTCCACAGCCCTCTGGGGTAGAGAATTTCAAAGATTCATCACCCTCTGAGTGAAGAAATTTCTCCTCAACTCAGTCCTAAATGGCCAACCCCTTATTCTGAGACTCTGGCACCTGGTTCTAGACTCCCCAGCCAGGGGAAACATCCTCCTTGCATCTACCCTGTCAAGCCCTGTAAGAATTTTGTATGTTTCAATAAAATCACCTCTCATTCTTCTAAACTCCAGAGAATATAGGCCTAGTCTATTCAATCTCTCCTCATAGGACAATCCCCCCATCCCAGGAATCAGTCTGTTGAACCTTTATTGCACTCGCTCTATGGCAAGTATATCCTTCCTTAGGTAAGGAGACCAAAACTGTACACAATACTCCAGGTGTGGTCTCACCAGGGCCCTATATAATTGCAGTAAGATATCTTTACTCTTATACTCAAATCCTCTTGTAATAAAGGCCAACATACCATTTGCTTTGCTAATTGCTTGCTGTAGCTGCATGTTAACTTTCAGTGATTTGTGTACAAGGACACCCAATTCCCTCTGAACACCAACATTTCCCAATCTCTCACCATTTAAAAATACTCTGCTTTTCTATTTTTCTTACCAAAGTGGTTAACTTCACATTTCTCCATGTTATATTCCATTTGCCATGTTCTTGCCCACTCACTTAGCTTATCTGTATCCCCTTGAAGCCTCCTTGCATCCTCCTCACAATTTACATTCCCACCCAGCTTTTATCATCAGCAAACTTGGACATATTACATTTGGTCCCCTCATCCAAATCATTGATGTAGATTGATAATAGCTGAGGCCCAAGCACTGATCCTTGCAGTACCCCACTAGGTACAGCCTGCCAACCCGAAAATAACCCGTTTATTCCTACTCTCTGTTTTCTGTCCGTTAACCAATCCTCAATCTATGCTCGTATATATACCCCCAATCCCATGAGCCCTAATTTTATTTAATAACCACTTGTGTGGCACCTTATCGAATGCCTTCTGAAAATCCAAATACACGACATTCACTGGTTCCCCCTTATCTATTCTGTTAGTTACAACCTCAAAAAACTCTAACAGATTAGTCGAACACAATTTCCCGTTCATAAATCCGTTTTGACTCTGCCCAATCCTATTATTATTTTCTAAATGCCCTGTTACCATGTCTTTAATAATAGATTCCAGCATTTTCCCTACTACTGATGTCAGGCTCACTGGTCTGTAGTTACCCGTTTTCTCACTCCCTCCTTTCTTAAATAGTGGGGTTACATTTTCTACCTTCCAATACGCAGGAACCATTCTAGAATCTATGGAATTTTGGAAAATGATAACCAATGCATCCACTATCTTTATAGCCATCTCTTTCAAAACCCTATGATGTAGGTCATCAGGTCCAGGGGATTTATCAGCTTTCAGCCATTAATTTCTCCAGTACTATTTTTTTTACGAATACTAATTTCTTTCAGTTCCTCATTCTCACTAGACCCTTGGTTCTCCATTACTTCCAGGAATTTTTTTGCGTCTTCTTCCGTGAAGACAGACACAAAGGCCGCAATTTTCTCAGCGGTGTTGGGATGGGGGGCAGGTCAGCTGGTTTCTGGGTTCCATTCACGCCCCCAGCTGCCTCCGCTCAGCAGACATGATTTTCCCTTGATAGGCTTACCGGCCAATTAATAGGAAGCACTGGACATACAGCTGGATTAAAAAACTTGTAAGCTAAAGAAATCTGTATATGTATTAAAAATGCAGTAACGAACATTTTCTGTGCTCTGAAACTCACCATGTGCAACATGGCATCCTTGACACCACTTCTGCAGCTGTCATCTTTTCACAAACATCAGACCAGACTCTCAACACACCAGGTTGAACTGGCATGTTCCCTGAACAGCGGGTAACCCGTGGGGTAGAAGGTCAAATTACAAGTAAGCCTCAAAAGACTCTTAAATTGACTATTAACAAGCCATTTAAGTGGCTGATTTGTATCCCCCCGCTTGGTGTCGGGTCAATTCTGCACTGACAGACCCGACACCTGGGAGACTCGTGTGGAGGCGAGTTGACAGTGGGTTTCCTACCCACTGTCAATCTTTGCGATTTTGACAGTGGTCCTGCCTCGAAGCCCGCACTCTGAGCACCGGCAAAATTCCAGCCAAAGTATTTGTTTAATTTCTTTGCCATTTCTTTATTCCCCATTATAGTATCTCCTGTCTCAGCCTGTAAAGGACCCACATTTACTTTCGCTAATCTTTTCCTTTTTACATACCTATAGAAGTTTTACAGTCTGTTTTTATGTCTCTCGCTGCTTTACTCTCATATTCTATTTTCCCTTTCTTTATCAATTTCTTGGTCCTCCTTTGCTGAATTCTAAAATGCTCCCAATCCTCAGGCTTACTACACTTTTTGGCAACACTATAAGCCTCTTCTCTTCATTGATCTAATACTATCTTTAACTTCTCTTGTTAGCCACGGTTGGACCATTTTCCTGTGGAGCTTTTGTGCCTTAAAGGAATGTATATTTGTTGTAAATTATGTATTAATTCTTTAAATGCTAGCCATTGCTTCTCTACTGTTATACCTTTTAATGTAGTTTCCCAATCTACCTTAGCCAACTCATCCCTCATACTTACGTAGTTTGCTTTGTTTAGATTTAAGACACTAGTTTCAGATTTAACTGAATCACTTTCAAACTCAATATATAATTCTATCATATTATGGTCACTCTTTCCTAAAGGCCCCTGTAATGATCAATAACATGTCATTCTATAGTGGACACTAGATGGAGCCGTAGAGCTGTGTAGAGCTGTATATAGCGGTATGTATAAGACTACACTACCAGCTGTATGTATATTAAGACTACATTACCCATGAGGCACTAGGCTACCCACAAGGCAGCAGTCAAGATGGAAGCCTCTAGAGATACTGTACCTAGTCCACATGTGCTCAATAAAAGTGTCTAGCAAAAGCTAGCTGTGTTCATAATACGAATGTCTATTTATTAATGAACATAAGAGGTCCCATATGGCAGACTGGTCAGAAAAGTAAAAGCCCATGGGATCCAAGGGAAAGTGGCAAGTTAGATCTAAAATTGGCTCAGTCGCAGGAAGCAAAGGGTAATGGTCAACGGGTGTTTTTGTGACTGGAAGGCTGTTTCCAGTGGGGTTCCACAGGGCTCAGTACTAGGTCCCTTGCTTTTTGTGGTATATATCAATGATTTAGACTTCAATGTAGGAGGCATGATTAAGAAGTTTGCAGATGATACAAAAATTGGTCGTGTGTTTGATAGTGAGGAAGAAAGCTGTAGACTGCAGGAAGATATCAATGGACTGGTCAGGTGAGCAGAAAAATGGTAAATGGAATTCAATCCGGTGAAGTGTGAGGTAATGCATTAGGGAAGGGCTAACAAGGCAAGGTCATACACTGTTAGAACTGAGGAAGGACAGATTCTCAGGAGGAACCGCCGTTCCCTCCTAAAAACACAAGAGACTATTCAAGAGCAGATTGATGACAATGCCGCAACTGCATCTTGTCATTCACCGCCAGAACAATCTCATGAAGACACATCAGACTTACCCATGTTGAGAAGATCCACACGTGAAGTAAAAAAGCCTGATAGACTTAATCTTTGAGTACAATGTAAAGCTTTGAAAATGTGTTGACTGTTTTGAAAATGTTTATGTTTATAGAGCACTAACAAAAGTGTTACTGATATTATCTTTATTGTTTTCTTGAAAGTTGATTGATATTGATTTTGTTCAACCTCAAAGAAAGGGGGATGTCATGATCAATAACATGTCATTCTATAGTGGACACTAGGTGGAGCTGTATATAGCTGTATGTATAAGACTACACTACCCAGCTGTATGTATATTAAGACTACATTACCCATGAGGCACGAGGCTACCCACAAGGCAGCAGTCAAGATGGAAGCCTCTACAGATACTGTACCTAGTCCACATGTGCTCAATAAAAGTGTCTAGCAAAAGCTAGCTGTGTTCATAATACGAATGTCTATTTATTAATGAACATAAGAGCCCCTTTACTACAAGGTTATTAATTAACCCTTTCTCATTGCACAATACTAGAACTAAAATAGCCTTGTTCCCTAGTTGGTTCCTCAACATACTGATCTAGAAAACTATCTTGCATACATTCCATTAATTCATCCTCCACACTATTGCTACTTGTTTGTTTTGCCCAGTCTATATGTATATTAAAGGCCCCCATGTTTACTGTATTACCCTTGATACATGTACCTCTAATTACCTGATATATACTCGGCCCTACATTACAACTACTGTTTGGGGGCCTATACACATCTCCCACCAATGTTTTCTGCCCCTTGCTATTTCTTAGCTCCACCCAAACTGATTTTACATCTTGATTTTTGGAGCTAAGGTCCTTTCTCTCTACTGACTTTGTCCCATCCTTTATTAACAAGGCTACCCCTCCTCCTTTTCCATTTTGCCTATCTCTTCTAAAAGTTAAGTATCCTGGAATATTTAGTTCCCAGCCTTGGCCACATTGCAACCACGTCTCCGTAATGGCTATTAGATCAAGCTTCTTAATTTCTATCTGCGCTATTATTTCATCTATTTTGTTGCGAATGCTTCACATATTCAGATATAGTGCCTTTAATTTTGACTTATTTTTCTTTTTCCCTGATGTCACCTTAGTCACTGATGCCTTATTACCTTTGTTACTCTGTCACTTCCTGACCCACTCTGCTTATTTTTGCCCAAAACTCTACTCTGCTCTAGAGCCTTGACAGTTCTCTAGCTGCTTTTAAATTTAATCTTTCCTGAATCCTCCCACCCCTCCTTCATTAGTTTAAAGCCCTGCCCCTTTAAGGAAAACGGTTGATGACGCGTCATCAAATAACGTCACCAGACCCGCTTCCTCTAATTGACCAGGAAACGTGCTGGGTGGGCTTAACCAACCCAATTCATTTCAGAGGCCAGGATGGAGCCAGCAGCAGGGTCAGGACCCGCCACCGACGCTGCCCACGACAGACCCGCTGAAGTTTGTACAATTGCGCCGTAGTCTTTGATTCCTGGGTGCAGAGGTCTCTTGTTTGGGTTCATAACCAGCAGGAGTTACAACAGAATGAGGTTTGATGTACTTGTCTCTATGCACACAAGAGATTGAGTGAGGAGGCCAAAGTCTAAGAGATAATTACACAAAGCTGCATTATTCTGTAGCAGTAACAGTAATCAATCAGATTCACAATTGGGTATGGTATGCTCATGGTTATGATACTTGCCTAGCAATCCAGTGGTTCTGTCTTTAAATCCCACCATACTAATCTGTGAAATTAAATTAAATGACTCGTAATTTATTCGCTAGCACCAGCAAAAATAAGCACAAAAGCTGTTGGGTTGTCATAAACATCCTGCTGGTTTATTTATGTCCTTTAAGGAAGAAACCTGCCACCCCTACCTGGTCTGGTCTACATGTGATTTCAGTTCCACTTTCTCCAGACGACTCTTAATACCCTCCAGACAAGTAGCATGGTCAATAATTATTGCCTTGTCAGTGGTGTCATTATCCAAAGACCAATTGAAAATAATTTGTGCGCTTTTTATTTGTATTGCAGTATTACTGACTTTCTTGGTAATTGGAGTCATATTCTTGGCAATTTAGAAATGTAATGGAGGGGGCAGGTGAAGAAGAACATGGAAAAGCCATAGGAGAAACATGTATAGAGAAAGAGAGCAGAACATTATAGAAAACAATGAGAAAGACAGACAATGAGAAGATACTATGGGCGGCAGAAGCAACAGATAGAAACAAATTTAATTGGGAGATAATATCTAACCAATAGAACATCTGCTTTAATTGGATTATTTTGTAAACTTGTACTCCATCCATTCATTCCCATAAAGAAAGTGGAGACCTGAAACGTTCAGTTCTACCTCTGATTGTCATAGGTCGAGGTTAGTTCACATGAACTGAACCAATCATTCAGGCCAAGTTTGCTTATTCACCCTGGCTTTGTAGTAATCTGTCTGATTGAACCATTTTTATTTTATTTTCCAATTTTGAAAACTCCTCCAATCGCCCATAATATAATTCTCTTACACATGAACTTTGTACTCAATTAACTGATAAATATACAAAAGGATGGCGTAGAAAATGTAATCGCATGATTACTTTCCCTGATTATAAGCATTTTGTCAGTAAGGTCTATTCTGCTGTTATAAGTCACAACCACACACATAAGAAACATAGTAACCATATTTAGTTATAACATTTCTTTGGCATCATCCTTCTGGCAACAATTTGCAATTATCATCACTTCTTTCATTCAACTGCTGATGCCACACAATATAATTTAAACAGTCTAGCCTACAATTCCATTAGAAATAAATATTATTATATTTGGAGACTGTGCTTTTTCCAATAGGAATTTCTTTAAACTGTAGATGTGCTGCTTTTTTTTATGGAGTAAATTACTAGACTTCTATTTTATAGGTTCTGCAGCCGTTTCTAAGATTATGTAGTTACCACAAACCAATGAGGCTTGCAATTAAATGGTGCCATTTTTGCAATTGCAGGCTAAATGCATCATATTGATGCTGGTAATTAAAGGAATGGGACATATCATATATTAAATGCAATTGAAAGGGGAAAAAGTATAACTTGCAATGAACAAATAGCACATTTCCCTCCCCTTCCCAAAAAGATGACACTAAATATAATCAGAAATGTGTAGAATCTCCTATATTTTGGCATGTTCCCCAAACTTTAGCTAATAATTCTGTAGTTTTCATTTTTACTGCATGGTGTAAGGCAATTTCAATCTGGGGGCACTTTTAATAAATTGATTGTTAAAGTTAAATATTGTGATATAGCCTGAAATGCAGCAGTTTCACATGAATGCTTTCAGAACCTGGAAAGACCTAACCTAACGTAGAACAGCTGGGGTGCTAAAATTGGCCTCAGTAACCTTGGCTTAGAGAGGGAGCATAAAAAGCAGCCACTGATTCCCAGTTCTGATTACTAATCAAAAGTGCGCATGTGTCAACATCAGATGACGACAACGATAGCAAAATACTGCAGATGCTGGAAATCCAAAAAAACAACAGAAAATGCTGGAAAAATTCAGCAGGCCAGGCAACATCCGTGGAGAGACATCTCTCCATGGATGTTGCCTGGCCTGCTGAGTTTTTCCAGCATTTTCTGTTGTTATTTCAGATGACGACAAGCTTACCTACCATCAAAAAGCCTGTTAATGCTCATTATCCAGGCTCACACATGCAAAATAGTCACTTTGGCAAGGTACCAGAGGACGTCCGACGCCCATGGAACTGTATGCAGACATGAGTCACCACCTTCAGGAAAGAATCAGAGAATCATACAGAACAGAAGGAAGACATTCGGCCCATCGTGCCTGTGCTGGCTGTTTGAAAGAGCTATCCATTTAGTCCCACTCCCCTATTCTTACCTCATAGCCCTGCAAAATCTTTCTTTTCCCCTTTCCTTATCCAATTCCCTTTTGAAAGTTACTATTGAATCTGCTTCCACTGTAGGAATTGACGAATTCCTAACTAAGAACAGAGGTCAACTCAGGAGATCAAATCAAACAGGTCTTTAATGTAAAATTAAACGAGTTCAAACAGTTTGATGGGGTCGATACAGGAGAACCACGAAAAAGGTCTTAACAAGATGGAGCTTCCACGAGGACTGCCTGGGCAATCACGTGGTTTGCGACATGACGTCATCGCGTTTGCCCGCGTTTTCCCGCGCTCTTAAAGGGGCCACGCCCCATGCATACAAACACTATATACAAAACGAAGTAATGTCTAACACAATGGTACAGGCTTAGGCTGGTGTTAGAACATCATTAAAGGGAATTATGTACAGTTGCCCAGAGTCATTCAGTGGCTCCGCCACACCACCACCCTTTCAAAGAAGGGTTGCAAATCAAGTACTTGTCCAACTCCCTTTTAAAATTATTCATGGAATCAACTCCCACCATCTTTTCAAGTAGAGAGTTCCAGATCCCAACAACTCTCTGAGTGAAAAAAAAATTATCCTCAGCTCCTCTAGATCTTTTGCCAAATATTTTAAATCTATGACCTCTGGTTATTGACCCACTCGTCAGAAGGGATAGTTTTTCTCTATCTGCTCTATCAAAATCTTTCATCATCTTGAAAACCTCTATTAGGTCACCACTTAACCTTCTCTGTTCCAAGGAGAACAGTCCTAACTTTTCCAACCTCTTCTCATAACTGAAGTCCTTCATCCCTGGTAAAATTCTGGTAAACCTCCCACTGTACCCTTGCTCATGCCTGTACATCTTTCCTGAAATCTGGTACCCAGAAATGCCCATAATACTCCAGCTGAGGCCGAACTAGTGATTTATAAATTTCTAGCATAATCTCTTTGCTTTTATCTTCTATTCCTCTATTTATAATCCCAAATAACCCACGCACTGTTATAACCACCTTATCAACTCGCCGCAGAATACCTAGCAGCTGAACTGCTCTTGTTGCCACAGTATTTATGTGGTTGGTTCAGTTAAGTTTCAACCCCCAGGATGTTGATGGTGGGGGATTCGGCGATTGTAATGCCATTGAATGTCAAGGGGCGGTGGTTAGACGCTCGCTGGTTGGAGATAGTCATTGCCTGGCACTTCTGTGGCGCGATGTTACCTGCAACTTATCAGCCCAAACCTGAATGTCATCAAGGTCTTGCTGCATGCGGGCATGGACTGCTTCATTACCTGAGGAGTTGTGAATGGAACTGAACACTGTTCATCAGCGAACATCCCCATTTCTGACCTTATGTTGGAGGTAAGGTCATTGATGAAGCAGCTGAAGCTGGTTGGGCCTAGGACACTGCCCTGAGGAACTCCTGCAGTGATGTCCTGGGGCTGTGATGATTGACCTCCAACCACCACAACCATCTTCTTTTGTGTTAGGTATGACTCCAGCCAGTGGAGTATTTCCCCCCTGATTCCCATTGACTTCAGTTTTACTAGGGCTCCTTGATGCCATACTTGGTCAAATGCTGCCTTAATGTCAAGGGCAGTCACTCTCACCTCACCTCTGGAATTCAACTCTTTTGTCCATGTTTGAACCAAGGCTGCAATGAGGTCTGGAGCCGAGTGGTCCTGGCAGAACCCAAACTGGGCATCAGTGAGCAGGTTATTAGTGAGTAAGTGCCGTTTGATAGCACTGTCGACGACACCTTCCATCACTTTGCTAATGATTGAGAGGAGACTGATGGAGTGGTAATTGGCCGGGTTGGATTTGTCCTGCTTTATATGGACAGGACCTACCTGGGCAGTTTTCCACATTGTCAGATAGATGCCAGCGTTGTAGCTGTACTGGAACAGTTTGGCTAGAGGTGCGGCTAGTTCTGGAGCACAAGTCTTCAGCACGACAGCCGGGATGTTGTCGGGGCCTACAGCCTTTGCTGTATCCAGTGCGTGGAGTGAATCGAATTAGCTGAAAACTGGCTTCTGTGGTGGTGGGGACCTCAGGAGGAGGCCGATATGGATCATCCACTCGGCACTTCTGGCTGATGATGGTTGCAAACGCTTCAGGTTTGTCTTTTGCACTCACGTGCTGGGCTCCACCATCATTGAGGATGGGGATATTCACAGAGCTTCCTTCTCCCGTTAGTTGTTTAATGGCCCACCACCATTCACGACTGGATGTGGCAGGAGTGCAGAGCTTTGATCTGATCCGTTGAGTGCGGGATTGCTTAGACCTGTCTATAGCATGCTGCTTCTACCTTTAATACTGTCTTTCCATATTAGTCCTCCCAAAGCCTATCACTTCACACCTCTCCACATTGAATTCCATCGTTCATGTTGCTGCCCATTTCACTATCCTGTCTATCATCCTGAAGTCTATAACTATCCTTATCACTAGCTACTACTTTGCCGAGTTTCGTATCATCTGCAAACTTTATAATGCTGCTCCCTACACCTGAGTCTAAGTCGTTTAGAAAAATTGCAAGGAGTAATCAACCCAAAACTGACCCTTGGGGAACATTGTAAACCACCTCCCAATCTGAAAAACATCCATCCACCACCACCCTTTGCTTCCTGTCACTGAGTCAATCTTTTTAAATTCATTCGTGGGATGTGGGCATTGCTGGCAAGACCAACATTTATTGCCCATCCCTAATTGCCCTTGAGAAGGTGGTGGTGAGCTGCCTTCTTGAACCGCTGTAGTCCGTGTGGTGAAGGTACTCCCACAGTACTGTTAGGGAGGGAGTTCCAGGATTTTGACCTAGCGACGATGAAGGATCGGCGATATACTTCCAAGTTAGGATGGTGTGTGACTTGGAAGGGAACTTGGAGGCAGTGGTGTTGACATGGGCCTGCTGCCCTTGTCCTTCTAGGTGGAAGAGGTCGCGGGTTTGGGAGGTGCTGTCGAAGTAGCCTTGGCGAGTTGCTGCATTGCATCTTGTAGATGGTACACACTGCAGCCATGGTGCGCCAATGGTGGAGGGAGTGAATGTTTAAGGTGGTGGATGGGGTGTCAATCAAGCGAGCTGCTTTGTCCTGGATGGTGTCGAGCTTCTTGAGTGTTGTTGGAGCTGCACTCATCCAGGCAAGTGGAGAGTATTCCATCACACTCCTTACTTGTGCCTTTTGTATCCATACTGCAACTTTCCCCTTAATTCCATGGGCTTCCATTAGTGGCTGCAGCATGGCTGGTGGAAGGCTGCTGACTTTCAGTGGAGGAGACTGCAGATGGCCTTGGAGGACGACCGCGAGCAGCTCTTGGCCCAGTTGCACACTGCACCATCTTGGCATTGGCGGCAGAAGTCTGGGCTGGCTGGCTGACAGGGAACAGCAAGGGAACTGGCAGAGTGGCAGGGTTGGGAGCATGAATGCTGGACAGCAGAATTGTGCTCCATGAAGCCACTGCCAATCCCCTGGGTGGCATCTCAGCAATCCTAGTAATCTGTTGGAGGACAGATTGCTGGACTGCTGTGACACCCTGGAAGCCCCTTTGAACCCTGGTATCCAGAACCATGATGGAAGAAGTCTGAGCTTTCACTGCAGCATTCAGACGTTGGGTAGCTGCTGCTTGTGCTACAATGGAAGCTGAGATATCGGCCATCAGACACTGCATCATGGTTGGGTCCACAAGTGTGTTGTTAGAGTTGGCCATCAGTTCCATGTTTGAAAGGATGGGCTCCAAGCTCTGTGTAAGCACTGTGCCAAGCTGGTGCCGTGACATTGCTCCTTGACATTGAGCGCAGACTTTCTGGCAGGCTTCCCAATACACCAAGCATTTTGGTGTGTGCACCCTTCAGCTTTTTTCTGTAGCCTGGCCTATCGAAGTCCTCATTTGATACCGCTGCAGCAGAATTCATGTGCGACCTCACCCTCCGGCAAGCTGGCACCTGCACTATACTTGCCCTCTGCCCTGTCTGCAGCACACTTGTGCCCGGTGTCTCACCACCATAGCAGATCCCCCCGCTATGCTATCCTCTAAGGTACGCAGTGTCAGGATCTGAGCTGGTGGCGGCGAGTGTGAAATCAAGTGACGATGTTTTTTTATCATCACTGCCTTCTTGCTGTTACTCCACTTCCTGGGCAGGTTGCAGTTCTTGGATATCTCAAAGGAAAAAGGGACAAGGATAAGATTGGGGTGAGGGGAGAGGAGAAAGTAGGAAGTGCATGCTTACACCATCTGCAGCTTTTAAGTCAGAGGGATTGTGGGTTGGCAGGGAAGTGCGATATGAGAAGGAGGATTAGGTATGATGATACTGTCCTCTTCAATGGATTCAGCCCCGGCGGCAGCCATGGCAATGGCCGTTTCCATAATGGCAAGCACCGCCTCCTCCTTGGGGGTCAGAAAATGCAGGCGCGCTTCACCCACTCCAGTTAGTTCCTGCTGCCTCCGGTTGTGCGTCACCTTCTGCTGAAAGTGAGAGCGAAGTTTTTCAGTGAGTATCATGCAATATGTTTGGGTGATGTGGCTGTCATGGTAGAATAGCTGGCAGTGTGTGCAAGCTGTGGGATGTGGGTGAGAAATTTGCAACAGTGCTAAGTGTATGAGGGTAAGGTAAAGCATATGAATGTTAGCTATGAGTCCTGATTGATAGAGATTGATAGCAAGTGAGTGGTGGGGATGTGGTGATTTGAGCATTGGCTGAAGATAATGGTGCAGTTGGTAGGATATGGCATTTGAAGTTGCATTCACTGGCATTGACCACTTGTGCGAGGCCATTAAACATTTTGTGGCACTGCATCTAGGTCCTTGGGCTAAACTCCTGGCATTGACCTCTGTGGCTATCTGTTCCCACTGTCTTCTCATCATGTGTCTGGAGGGCTTCCTGCCCCATTACAGATACAGGACATCTCTCCTCCTTTCCACCGTCTCCACCAAGACCGCCAGTGCATCATCTGAAAACCTTGGTGCACGCGCTCTCCCATGGCCAGCCATTGTTGATTGTTGCACAGCACACTATTCCTAATGATCTCAGTACTGCCAGCAGCCACAATACACCTTCCCTTTAAGAGGTGCAGGTAGCTTTAATCAGTTCAGGCTAGCTTTAAGTAGTACTAGGAAGTAACCATGCTGGGCCCCCTGCTGATGCGTGCAACCAATGAAATGCGCAGTTAGCGTTGGTTGCACGCAGAAATAATGAGCAGATATCATGAAGTTGTCCGGCTGCCTGCATTACACTGAATGGATGCGGGGTAATCGCGCACTGTGATCCACGTGCCTATTTTCGGGGGCTAGCCAATTTAACCCCCAGTGTGTTATTTTCAGCGTGGTGGATGAATAGTGTGTTGTAATTTCCATATGGAACTGAATCAGCAAGGAGTTACAGGTCAGCTTTAACAAATATTCTCCTTCAATGGCAAGGCATTGTATTCAAGGACAATCATTTTGAAGTTTTTATTTGAATAAAACTGCAGAGAAATCAAGTGATACCACAATGCTTTCTGAAGGGCATGCACGGTATTTAAACGGTCTTGTGTGGCCTGGAAGAGTATTCTGTGTGCAGATGGACAACTCTTAAGTATAGCTGCCACGTGCGCTTTTTGTCTATGTCTTTGGAGTTGACAGCTTTGCTTAAGAAATCAATAAAAGGAAGGCTATTTCATGCCAACTCCAAGTAGACCTACACAGCACAACGACTGTAGGCAGAATGCCATAAATATTAGCCGCTGCTCAAGTGAAATTCCTGTAAATGGAAATTAAAGAAAACCACTTTGGATTTGGCTGAGCTGAGCAAAAGTAATGCGTTTGTGTACTTTTAATATCATAAATCACCTTCTACAGCTAAATCACTGCCTATTTAATTAATATTTGGTTGCTGCTACAAAGCAAAGGGGCACAAAGGATGGAACAGATAGAATCCGTAAGCTGATTTTAAAAATTGGAGCGTATAGTTTAACACTGACACAAATTTAATTATCGGGGGGAATTTTAACCCTACTCACTCAGCAGAAACCTGGGAGGTAGGCAATTAAAATCGCCCTGGCTCTTACCTGTCCAAAAGCCGCCATGATCGCAACATCTGCAATTGCTCCCAGTTAAGAAATGCTTCGATCTTAAAGCTCTCATCCTTGTTTTCAAATCCCTCCTTGGCCCTGCCCCTTCCTATCTCTGTAATCTCCTCCAGCCCCACAACCCCCCCAGATGTCTGCACTCCTCTAATTCTGGCCTCTTGAGCATCCCTGATTTTAATCGCTCAACCATTGGGGGTCGTACTTTCAGCTGCCTAGACCCTAAGCTCTGGAATTCCCTGTCTAAACCTCTCCGCCTCTCTACCTTTCTTTCCTCCTTTAAGACGCTCCTTAAAATGTACTTCATTGACCAAGCTATTGGTCATCTGCTGTAATTACTCCTTATGATGCTCGGTGTCAAATTTTGTTTTATAGCACTCTTGTGAAACACCTTGGGACGTTTTACTACATTAAAGGTGCTATATAAATACAAGTTGGTGTTGTTGTTGTTGCATTTGTAGGCGCGTCACAGGAGCATAATCAGATAAAAACTGACGCCGAGCCAAAGCGGAGACACTAGGGGAGGTGACAAAATGTTTGGTCAAAGAGGTTAGATTAAGGAGCATCTCAAAGGAGGAGAGAGAGGTGGAGAGTTTACAGGAGGGAAATCCACAGCTTAGTTCCTAGACGGCTGAAGGCACAGCCACCAATGGTGGGGCAAAGGAAATGGGTGATTCACAAAAGCCCAGATTTGGGGAAACGCAGAGTTCTCAGGAGGTTGTAGGGCTGAAGGAAGTTATAGATATAGGGAAGGACGAAGCCATGGAGGCATTTGAACATGAGGATGAGAATGTTAATATCAAGGCATTGTCGGACCGGGAGCTAATGTAGATCAATGAACACAGGGATGATGGGTGAATGGGACTTGATGTAAGTTAGGATACGGGCAGCATTGTTTCGGATGAGCTCAAGTTTATGGAGGGTGGAAGATGGGAGGCTGGCCAAGAGAGTATTGAAATAGTTAAATATGAAGGTAACAAAATCATGGATGGAGGTTTTAGCAGCAGATGGGCTGTGGCAGAGGTGGAGACTGGTGATATTACAGAGGTGGAAGTCGGCAGTCTTTGTGATGAAGAGGATATGGGTGGCTCAGCTCAGGTTAAATAGGACGGCGAGGTTGCAAACTGTCTAGTTCAGCCTGAGACAGTGGCCAGGGAGCGGGAAGGGATTGATGGTTAAGGAATGGATTCTGTGGCAGGGGCTGAAGACAATGGCTTCGGTCTTCACAATGTTTAATTGGAGGAAATCATTTTTTATCCAAACCTCCACCTTCAACTCCAACAACAAATGCAAAGAGCTAATGGGTTTCTTCATTTCAAGGACTGAGTTTTTCTGTGTAGGTGCCTCTGTTGTCACCATCCCTCCTCTCCATCCTGTTTGTGACCACCCCTTTGTTCCTCCTATGCTATTCCCCAATCTGTAGTTTTCTCCCATCTCTTGCTTCAATTGCTTCAAGCTCATACCTTCCATGTGGCACATCTCCTAATCTCTTATACCCTTCTCAACCAACATCTGATCACTCAATTACCTCAGTTAATGACAATGATGACAAGTTACAATAATTACTGAGTTTGTTGGTTTAAAGGCAGTTTCTGGAACAGCTCCTAAGGTGATGTTAATACCATGCAAGGGTATAGCTACTACCCCTTCTCCTTATTGAGGCCAAAAAACAAAGAGTAGAAAACTGGAAATTGAAACATCTCCACCATCAGTGCTTGCATTGATACAATAGTTAGCTGAACATTAAGTATGTAATTATCTGGCAAAATGAATTAATTATTTTGTTGCACTATTAGGAATAATGGAAGACTGTGAACAGATTCTTGGGTTTAGCATTTCTGTAGAATTAGTTTCTTTATAACTTATATTTTTTATTAAGAAAATGGTGAGGCAACGGGCTGATTAGTTAAATCAGCTTAAGCAATCTTTCACTCTATTTTTTCTAGTTATGTTGTTTCTTTCAGATGGGAGTACAAGGTTTGGCAGCTGATTCACTTTGTGTGTGGGCCACAGTAAAGGTTTCCAGCTTTGACAACATGGATTTATTTAGATTAACACAAGTTAGAGTGCACAGATGTCTCCTCACAGAATGGAACAAGAATTACAGGGAATGCTAGAAATATATGGATTCAATAACTGAAGCCACATCTTTATGGAAAGCAAATATGTAGCCCACCTCCTTCTTTCAATGTGGTATTTATCAAAATCCCACCATATTCCAAGACTGTTCTAGTATAGCCATTTTCTTGCCAGGAACCACATAATAAAACGTTTGAATCTCACTGGGCATAATGACCTCGTTATATATTTAATTCTAAATCTTAAATTGACATGTTTTATATGATAAAACTCAGCTTTCCCAAAGGTAACATAACTTTTGGTTATATAAGAAATCAATATTTTTTTTGCAGTTAAATTGCTTAACTTATGCAAGCATGTTTAGATACTTATGCCAGGGTAATCATCTATGTAGATACTTCAGTTGCCTTCCCACAATTCATCAGTGCTACTTAAGGTAATTATAGAGCAGCCTTTCATCATAGCCACATAAACACTTCCAGATGCAATATACTTACATCTGTGGACCACGTACTTTAAGCAATGTTCTACGTGAGCAAACCCAGCTTGCTGAACAGTGAGAGAGGTCTGTGAATGGAGCTGGGTCTTAGTGCAACCATGGTTACTTCATTGGTAATCTTGTTCCATTTGTATTTTTTACAGATTCCACAAGACCTTTATATTAGTCCTGAAATGAATATGGTTGGCAGTTAGAGCCTGCTATTTAATGGTATTATAATTTTCTTAATTGCAATCCTGGCACTGTGCAACAATATTAATGAAACCTTAAACCTTGGAACAATTCTCTTACTTGTGGCACTAAGAGAAATGCTGACACAATGGGGGTAATTTTAACTCCCCAGGGCACTTGGAATGGAGGAGGGGGAATTAAAAATTAAAAAACGGGAAACCCGACCCCAAACCATCCACTTTCAGTTTTAACGGAGATGAGTTTGGGGGTGGGCTATCAGGAGGTGGGTCGGTCAGTACAATATTTTAAGGAACCTCCCCCACGCCACCACCCCACAATCAGCTGACCCCCACCCTCCTCAAAGATAGCCAACCCCAACCACCCCGATGTTTGATCCACCCATGGTGTTCAATCCCCCTTGTGATATCCGTTTCCTCCCACCCCCGTGATGTCCGATTCCTCCAACCCCCGCGATGTCAGATTCCCCCAACACCCCACGATGTCCAATTCCCCCACCCCCATGATGTCCTATTCTCCCAAACCCCGCGATGTCCGATTCCCACAAATCCCGTGATGTCCGATTCCCACAAACCCCGCGATGTCCGATTCCCCCCCACCCCCGTGATGTCCGATTCCCCCCCACCCCCGTGATGTCCGATTCTCCCCACCCCCACGATGTCCAATTCCTCCCACAAACCCCACGATATCCGATTCCCACAACCCCGCGATGTCCGATTCCCCCCCACCCCCATGATGACCGATTACTCCCACCCCCGCGATGTCCAATTCCCACAACCTCGGCGATGTCCGATTCCTCCCACCCCCGCGATGTCCAATTCCTCCCACAAACCCCACGATGTCCAATTCCTCCCACAAACCCCACGATATCCGATTCCCACAAACCGCACGATCTCCGATTCACCCAATCCCCGTGATCTCCGATTCCCCCACCTCCTCGATGTCCGATTCCCCCCACCCCCGCGATGTCCGATTCCTCCCACCCACGCGATGTCCGATTACCCCAATCCCGCGATGTCCGATTCCCCCAATCCCACGATGTCCGATTCCCCCAATCCCCACGATGACCGATTCCCCCCACTCCCGCGATGTCCGATTCCCCCAAACCCACAATGTCCGATTCCCCCAATTCCCGCGATGTCCGATTCCCCCCACCCCCACGAAGTTCGATTCCCCCAATCCCGCGATGTCCGATTCCCCCCACTCCCGCGATGTCCGATTCCCCCAAACCCGCAATGTCCGATTCCCCCCACCCCCACGAAGTTCGATTCCCCCAATCCCGCGATGTCCGATTCCCCCCACTCCCGCGATGTCCGATTCCCCCAAACCCGCAATGTCCGATTCCCCCAATTCCCGCGATGTCCGATTCCCCCCACCCCCGCGATGTCTGATTCCTCCCACTCCCCGCGATGTCCGATTCCCACAATCCCTGCGATGTCTGATTCCCCCAATCCCCGCGATGTCCGATTCCCCCAATTCCCGCGATGTCCGATTCCCCCAATCCCCTGATGTCCGATTCCCCCCACCCCCGCGATGTCTGATTCCTCCCACTCCCGCGATGTCCGATTCCCCCCACCCCCGTGATGTCCGATTCCCTCAAACCCCGTGATGTCCGATTCCCCCCAACCCCTGCGATGTCCGAATACCCCAATCCCCGTGATGTCGAATACCCCAACCCCCGCGATGTCTGATTCCCCCCACCCCCGCGATGTCCGAATACCCCAATCCCCGCGATGTCGAATACCCCCACCCCCGCGATGTCTGATTCCCCCCACCCCCGTGATGTCCGATTCCCTCAAACCCCGTGATGTCCGATTCCCCCCACCCCCGCGATGTCCGATTCCCCCCACCCCCGTGATGTCTGATTCCCTCAAACCCCGTGATGTCCGATTCCCCCCACCCCCGCGATGTCCGAATACCCCAATCCCCGCGATGTCGAATACCCCCACCCCCACGATGTCCGATTCCTCCCACTCCCCGCGATGTCCGATTCCCCCCACCCCCGCGATGTCCGATTCCCACAATCCCCGCGATGTCCGATTCCACCAATCCCCGCGATGTCCGATTCCATCAATCCCGTGATGTCCGATTCCCCCCAAACCCGTGATGTCCGATTCCCACAAACCCCGTGACGTCCGATTCCCACAAACCCCATGATGTCCGATTCCTCCCACCCCCCCGCGATGTCCGATACCCCCAAACCAGCAATGTCCAATTCCCCCAACCCCATGATATCCGATTCCTCCCACCCCCCCGCGATGTCCGATTCCCCCAAACCAGCAATGTCCGATTCCCCCCACCCCCGCGATGTCCGATTCCCTCCACCCCCACGAAGTTCGATTCCCCCAATCCCGCGATGTCCGATTCCCCCCACTCCCGCGATGTCCGATTCCCCCAAACCCGCAATGTCCGATTCCCCCAATTCCCGCGATGTCCGATTCCCCCCACCCCCGCGATGTCTGATTCCTCCCACTCCCCGCGATGTCCGATTCCCACAATCCCTGCGATGTCTGATTCCCCCAATCCCCGCGATGTCCGATTCCCCCAATTCCCGCGATATCCGATTCCCCCAATCCCCTGATGTCCGATTCCCCCCACCCCCGCGATATCTGATTCCTCCCACTCCCGCGATGTCCGATTCCCCCCACCCCCGTGATGTCCGATTCCCTCAAATCCCGTGATGTCCGATTCCCCCCACCCCCGCGATGTCCGAATACCCCAATCCCCGCGATGTCGAATACCCCAACCCCCGCGATGTCTGATTCCCCCCACCCCCGCGATGTCCGAATACCCCAATCCCCGCGATGTCGAATACCCCCACCCCCGCGATGTCTGATTCCCCCCACCCCCGTGATGTCCGATTCCCTCAAACCCCGTGATGTCCGATTCCCCCCACCCCCGCGATGTCCGATTCCCCCCACCCCCGTGATGTCCGATTCCCTCAAACCCCGTGATGTCCGATTCCCCCCACCCCCGCGATGTCCGAATACCCCAATCCCCGCGATGTCGAATACCCCCACCCCCACGATGTCCGATTCCTCCCACTCCCCGCGATGTCCGATTCCCCCCACCCCCGCGATGTCCGATTCCCACAATCCCCGCGATGTCCGATTCCACCAATCCCCGCGATGTCCGATTCCATCAATCCCGTGATGTCCGATTCCCCCCAAACCCGTGATGTCCGATTCCCACAAACCCCGTGACGTCCGATTCCCACAAACCCCATGATGTCCGATTCCTCCCACCCCCCCGCGATGTCCGATTCCCCCAAACCAGCAATGTCCAATTCCCCCAACCCCATGATATCCGATTCCTCCCACCCCCCCGCGATGTCCAATTCCCCCAAACCAGCAATGTCCGATTCCCCCCACCCCCGCAATGTCCGATTCCTCCCACCCCGTGATGTCCGATTCCACCAATCCCGCGATGTCCATTTCCCACAATCCCTGCGATGTCTGATTCCCCCAATCCCCGCGATGTCCGATTCCCCCAATTCCCGCGATGTCCGATTCCCCCCACCCCCGCGATGTCCGATTCCCACAAACCCCGTGATGTCCGATTCCCCCAAACACGCGATGTCCGATTCCGACACACCCCGTGATGTCCGATTCCCCCCACCCCCGCAATGTCCGATTCCCACAAACCCCGTGATGTCCGATTCCCCCAAACACATGATGTCCGATTCCGACACTCCCCGTGATGTCCGATTCCCCCCACCCCCGCAATGTCCGATTACCCCAATCCCCGCGATGTCCGTTTCCCCCAATCCCGCGATGTCCAATTCCCCCCACCGCCGCGATATCCGATTCCCCCAATCCCGCGATGTCCAATTCCCCCCACCGCCGCGATGTCCAATTCCCCCCACCGCCGCGATATCCAATTCCCCCACCCCACGATATCCGATTCCCCCGCCCCTGCAATGTCCGATTCCTCCCAACCCCGCAATGTCTGATTCCCCCCACCCCGTGATGTCCGATTACCCCAATCCTGCGATGTCCGATTCCCCGACCCCCGCGATGTCCATTTCCCCCAATCCTGCGATGTCCGATTCCCCCCACGCCCGTGATGTCCGATTACCCCCACCCCTGCAATGTCCGATTCCCCCCACCCCCGTGATGTCCGATTAACCCAACCCCGCAATGTTCGATTCCCCCCAACCCATGATGTCTGATTACGCCAATCCCGCGATGTCCAATTCCCCCCACCCCCGTGATGTCCAATTCCTCCAACCCCACGATGTCCGATTCCTCCCACCCCTGTGATGTCCAATTACCCCAATCCCGCGATGTCCGATTCCTCCCACCTCCATGAGGTCTGATTCGTCCCACCCCCACGATGTCCGATTCCCCCACCCCCGCGATGCCCGATTCCTCCCACCCCCGCGATGTCCAATTCCCACCACCCCCACGATGCACGATTCCTCCCACCCCCGCGATGTCCGATTCCCCCACCCCTGCGATGTTCGATTCCCCCACCCCCACGATATCCGATTCCCCCACCCCCGCGATGTCCGATTCCCCCACCCCCGCGATGTCCGATTCCCCCACCCCCACGATATCCGATTCCCCCACCCCCACGATGCCCGATTCCTCCCAACCCTGCAATGTCCGATTCCCCCCACCCCCATGATGTCCGATTCCTCCAACCCCCGTGATGTCCGATTCCCCCAATCCCTGCGATGTCTGATTCCCCCACCCCCGCGATGTCCGATTCCTCCCACCCCGCGATATCCAATTCCCCCAAATCCCGTGATGTCCGATTCCTCCCACACCCGCGATGTCCGATTCCTCCCACACCCGCGATGCCTGATTCCTCCAATCCCCGCGATGACCGATTCCCCCAAAACCGCGATGTCCGATTCCTCCCACACCGCGATATCCAAATCCCCCAAATCCCGTGATGTCCGATTCCTCCCACCCCCGCGGTGTCCGATTCCCCCCACTCCCGCGATGTCCGATTCCCCCAAACCCACAATGTCCGATTCCCCCAATTCCCGCGATGTCTGATTCCCCCCACCCCCACGATGTTCGATTCCCCCAATCCCGCGATGTCCGATTCCTCCCACTCCCCGCGATGTTCGATTCCCCCAATCCCGCGATGTCCGATTCCACCAATCCCCGCGATGTCCGATTCCACCAATCCCGCGATGTCCGATTCCCCACAAACCCGTGATGTCCGATTCCCTCAATCCTCGCGATGTCCGATTCCTCCCACCCCGCGATATCCAATTCCCCCAAATCCCGTGATGTCCGATTCCTCCCACACCCGCGATGTCCGATTCCCCCCACGCCCGCGATGTCCGATTCCTCCCGCACCCCACGATGTCCGATTCCCCCAACCCCACGATATCCGATTCCTCCCACCCCCCCGCGATGTCCGATTCCCCCAAACCAGCGATGTCCGATTCTCCCAAACCAGCAATGTCCGATTCCCCCCAACCCTGCGACGTCCAATTCCCCCACCCCCGCGATGTCCGATTCCTCCCAACCCTGCGATGTCCGATTCCCCCCACCCCCGTGATGTCCGATTCCTCCCACCCCCGTGATGTCCGATTCCCCCAATCCCGCGATGTCCAATTCCCCCACCCCCGCGATGTCCGATTCGTCCCACCCTACGATATCCAATTCCCCCAAATCCCGTGATGCCCGTTTCCTCCCACACCCGCGATGTCCGATTCCTCCAATCCCCGCGATGACCGATTCCCCCAAACCCGCGATGTCCGATTCCTCCCACCCCGCGATATCCAATTCCCTCAAATCCCGTGATGTCCGATTCCTCCCACCCCCGCGGTGTCCGATCCCTCCCACCCCCACGATGTCCGATTCCCCCAATCACCGCGATGTCTGATTCCCCCCACTCCCGCGATGTCCGATTCCCCCAATTCCCGCGATGTCTGATTCCCCCAATCCCGCGATGTCCGATTCCCCTCAAACCCGTGATGTCCGATTCCCACAAACCCCGTGATGTCCGATTCCCCCAACCCCACAATATCCGATTCCTCCCGCACCCCACGATGTCCGACTCCACCAACCCCACGATGTCCGATTCCTCCCACTCCCCGCGATGTCCGAATCCCCCCACCCCCGCGATGTCCGATTCCCACAATCCCCGCGATGTCCGATTCCACCAGTCCCGCGATGTCCGATTCCCCCCAAACCCATGATGTCCGATTCCCACAATCCCCGCGATGTCCGATTCCTCCCACCCCCGCCATGTCCGATTCCCACAAACCCCGTGATGTCCGATTCCCACAAACCCTGCGATGTCCGATTCCCACAATCCCCGCGATGTCCGATTCCCCCACCCCCGCGATGTCCGATTCCTCCCACCCCCGCGATGTCCGATTCCTCCCACCCCGTGATGTCCGATTCCCACAATCCCCGCGATGTCCGATTCCCCCACCCCCGCGATGTCCGATTCCCCCACCCCCGCGATGTCTGATTCCTCCCACCCCCGTGATGTCCGATTCCCACAATCCCCGCGATGTCCGATTCCCCCACCCCCGCGATGTCCAATTCCCCCACCCCCGCGATGTTCGATTCCTCCCACCCCCGCGATGTCTATTTCCCCCAATCCCCGCGATGTCCGATTCCCCCAATTCCCACGATGTCCGATTCCCACAACCCCCGCGATGTCCGATTCCTCCAAACACGCGATGTCCGATTCCCACAAACCCCGTGATGTCCGACTCCCACAATCCCCGCGATGTCCGATTCCCCCACCCCCGCGGTGTCCGATTCCTCCCCCCCGCGTTGTCCGATTCCTCCCACCCCGTGATGTCCGATTCCCCCAATCCTCGCGATGTCCATTTCCCCCAATCCCTGTGATGTCTGATTCCCCCAATCCCCGCGATGTCCGTTTCCCCCAAGTCCCGCGATGTCCGATTCCCCCAATTCCCGCGATGTCCGATTCCCCCAATCCCCTGATGTCCGATTCCCCCCACCCCCGTGATGTCTGATTCCCTCAAACCCCGTGATGTCCGATTCCCCCAAACACGCGATGTCCGATTCCGACACTCCCCGTGATGTCCGATTCCCCCCACCCCGCGATGTCTGATACCCCCACCCCCGCAATGTCCGATTACCCCAATCCCCGCAATGTCGAATACCCCCACCCCCGCGATGTCTGATTCCCCCAATCTCCGTGATGTCTGATTCCCCCAATCCCCGCGATGCCCGATTCCCCCACCCCCACGATGTCCGATTCCCCCGATCCCCACGATGTCCGATTCCCCCACCCCCGTGATATCCGATTCCCCCACCCCCACGTGGTCCGATTCCCCCACCCCCGCGATGTCCGTTTCCCCCAATCCTGCGATGTCCGATTCCCCCCACCCCCGTGATGTCCGATTCCCCCAATCCTGCGATGTCCGATTCCTCCCACCCCCGTGATGTCCAATTACCCCAACCCCGCAATGTCCGATTCCTCCCACCCCCGTGATGTCCAATTACCCCAATCCCGCGATGTCCGATTCCCCCCACCCCCGTGATGTCCGATTCCTCCAACCCCGCGATGTCCGATTCCTCCCACCCCCGCGATGTCCAATTACCCCAATCCCGCGATGTCCGATTCCTCCCACCTCCATGAGGTCTGATTCGTCCCACCCCCGCGGTGTCCGATTCCCCCCACTCCCGCGATGTCCGATTCCCCCAAACCCACAATGTCCGATTCCCCCAATTCCCGCGATGTCTGATTCCCCCCACCCCCACGATGTTCGATTCCCCCAATCCCGCGATGTCCGATTCCTCCCACTCCCCGCGATGTTCGATTCCCCCAATCCCGCGATGTCCGATTCCACCAATCCCCGCGATGTCCGATTCCACCAATCCCGCGATGTCCGATTCCCCACAAACCCGTGATGTCCGATTCCCTCAATCCTCGCGATGTCCGATTCCTCCCACCCCGCGATATCCAATTCCCCCAAATCCCGTGATGTCCGATTCCTCCCACACCCGCGATGTCCGATTCCCCCCACGCCCGCGATGTCCGATTCCTCCCGCACCCCACGATGTCCGATTCCCCCAACCCCACGATATCCGATTCCTCCCACCCCCCCGCGATGTCCGATTCCCCCAAACCAGCGATGTCCGATTCTCCCAAACCAGCAATGTCCGATTCCCCCCAACCCTGCGACGTCCAATTCCCCCACCCCCGCGATGTCCGATTCCTCCCAACCCTGCGATGTCCGATTCCCCCCACCCCCGTGATGTCCGATTCCTCCCACCCCCGTGATGTCCGATTCCCCCAATCCCGCGATGTCCAATTCCCCCACCCCCGCGATGTCCGATTCGTCCCACCCTACGATATCCAATTCCCCCAAATCCCGTGATGCCCGTTTCCTCCCACACCCGCGATGTCCGATTCCTCCAATCCCCGCGATGACCGATTCCCCCAAACCCGCGATGTCCGATTCCTCCCACCCCGCGATATCCAATTCCCTCAAATCCCGTGATGTCCGATTCCTCCCACCCCCGCGGTGTCCGATCCCTCCCACCCCCGCGATGTCCGATTCCCCCAATCACCGCGATGTCTGATTCCCCCCACTCCCGCGATGTCCGATTCCCCCAATTCCCGCGATGTCTGATTCCCCCAATCCCGCGATGTCCGATTCCCCTCAAACCCGTGATGTCCGATTCCCACAAACCCCGTGATGTCCGATTCCCCCAACCCCACAATATCCGATTCCTCCCGCACCCCACGATGTCCGACTCCACCAACCCCACGATGTCCGATTCCTCCCACTCCCCGCGATGTCCGACTCCCCCCACCCCCGCGATGTCCGATTCCCACAATCCCCGCGATGTCCGATTCCACCAGTCCCGCGATGTCCGATTCCCCCCAAACCCATGATGTCCGATTCCCACAATCCCCGCGATGTCCGATTCCTCCCACCCCCGCCATGTCCGATTCCCACAAACCCCGTGATGTCCGATTCCCACAAACCCTGCGATGTCCGATTCCCACAATCCCCGCGATGTCCGATTCCCCCACCCCCGCGATGTCCGATTCCTCCCACCCCCGCGATGTCCGATTCCTCCCACCCCGTGATGTCCGATTCCCACAATCCCCGCGATGTCCGATTCCCCCACCCCCGCGATGTCCGATTCCCCCACCCCCGCGATGTCTGATTCCTCCCACCCCCGTGATGTCCGATTCCCACAATCCCCGCGATGTCCGATTCCCCCACCCCCGCGATGTCCAATTCCCCCACCCCCGCGATGTTCGATTCCTCCCACCCCCGCGATGTCTATTTCCCCCAATCCCCGCGATGTCCGATTCCCCCAATTCCCACGATGTCCGATTCCCACAACCCCCGCGATGTCCGATTCCTCCAAACACGCGATGTCCGATTCCCACAAACCCCGTGATGTCCGACTCCCACAATCCCCGCGATGTCCGATTCCCCCACCCCCGCGGTGTCCGATTCCTCCCCCCCGCGTTGTCCGATTCCTCCCACCCCGTGATGTCCGATTCCCCCAATCCTCGCGATGTCCATTTCCCCCAATCCCTGTGATGTCTGATTCCCCCAATCCCCGCGATGTCCGTTTCCCCCAAGTCCCGCGATGTCCGATTCCCCCAATTCCCGCGATGTCCGATTCCCCCAATCCCCTGATGTCCGATTCCCCCCACCCCCGTGATGTCTGATTCCCTCAAACCCCGTGATGTCCGATTCCCCCAAACACGCGATGTCCGATTCCGACACTCCCCGTGATGTCCGATTCCCCCCACCCCGCGATGTCTGATACCCCCACCCCCGCAATGTCCGATTACCCCAATCCCCGCAATGTCGAATACCCCCACCCCCGCGATGTCTGATTCCCCCAATCTCCGTGATGTCTGATTCCCCCAATCCCCGCGATGCCCGATTCCCCCACCCCCACGATGTCCGATTCCCCCGATCCCCACGATGTCCGATTCCCCCACCCCCGTGATATCCGATTCCCCCACCCCCACGTGGTCCGATTCCCCCACCCCCGCGATGTCCGTTTCCCCCAATCCTGCGATGTCCGATTCCCCCCACCCCCGTGATGTCCGATTCCCCCAATCCTGCGATGTCCGATTCCTCCCACCCCCGTGATGTCCAATTACACCAACCCCGCAATGTCCGATTCCTCCCACCCCCGTGATGTCCAATTACCCCAATCCCGCGATGTCCGATTCCCCCCACCCCCGTGATGTCCGATTCCTCCAACCCCGCGATGTCCGATTCCTCCCACCCCCGCGATGTCCAATTACCCCAATCCCGCGATGTCCGATTCCTCCCACCTCCATGAGGTCTGATTCGTCCCACCCCCGTGATGCCCGATTCCTCCCACCCCCGCGATGTCCGATTCCCCCACCCCCGTGATGCCCGATTCCTCCCACCCCCGCGATGTCCGATTCCCCCACCCCCGCGATGCCCGATTCCTCCCACCCCCGTGATGTCCGATTCCCCCAATCCTGCGATGTCCGATTCCTCCCACCCCCGTGATGTCCAATTACCCCAACCCCGCAATGTCCGATTCCTCCCACCCCCGTGATGTCCAATTACCCCAATCCCGCGATGTCCGATTCCCCCCACCCCCGTGATGTCCGATTCCTCCAACCCCGCGATGTCCGATTCCTCCCACCCCCGCGATGTCCAATTACCCCAATCCCGCGATGTCCGATTCCTCCCACCTCCATGAGGTCTGATTCGTCCCACCCCCGTGATGCCCGATTCCTCCCACCCCCGCGATGTCCGATTCCCCCACCCCCGTGATGCCCGATTCCTCCCACCCCCGCGATGTCCGATTCCCCCACCCCCGCGATGCCCGATTCCTCCCACCCCCATGATGTCCGATTCCCCCAATCCCCACGATGCCCGATTCCCCCACCCCCGCGATGCCAGATTCCTCCCACCCCGCGATATCCAATTCCCCCAAATCCCGTGATGTCCGATTCCTCCCACACCCGCGATGTCCGATTCCTCCCACCCCCGCGATATCCAATTCCCCCAAATCCCGTGATGTCTGATCCCTCCCACCCCCGCGATGTCCGATTCCCCCAATCACCGCGATGTCCGATTCCCCCCACTCCCGCGATGTCCGATTCCCCCAAACCCGCAATGTCCGATTCCCCCAATTCCCGCGATGTCCGATTCCCCCCACCCCCACGATGTTCGATTCCCCCAATCCCGTGATGTCCGATTCCCCCAAACCTGCGATATCCGAAACCCCCCACCCCCGCGATGTCTGATTCCTCCCACTCCCCGCGATGTCCGATTCCCCCAAACCCGCGATATCCGATACCCCCCACCCCCGTGATGTCCGATTCCTCCCACTCCCCGTGATGTCCGATTCCCCCCACCCCCGCGATGTCCGATTCCCACAATCCCCGCGATGTCCGATTCCTCCCACCCCCGCCATGTCCGATTCCCACAAACCCCGTGATGTCCGATTCCCACAAACCCCATGATGTCCGATTCCTCCCACCCCCCCGCGATGTCCGATTCCCCCAACCCCACGATATCCGATTCCTCCCACCCCCCCGCGATGTCCGATACCCCCAAACCAGCGATGTCCGATTCCCCCAAACCAGCAATGTCCGATTCCTCCCACCCCCGCGATGTCCGATTCCCCCAAACCAGCGATGTCCGATTCCCCCAAACCAGCAATGTCCGATTCCTCCCACCCCCGCGATGTCCGATTCCCCCACCCCCGCGATGCCAGATTCCCCCACCCCCGCGATGCCCGATTCCTCCCAACCCTGCGATGTCCGATTCCCCCCACCCCCGTGATGTCCGATTCCTCCCACCCCCGCGATGTCCGATTCCCCCAATCCCCGCAATGTCCGATTCCCCCACCCCCGCGATGTCCGAATCGTCCCACCCTGCGATATCCAATTCCCCCAAATCCCGTGATGTCCGATTCCTCCCAAACCCGCGATGTCCGAATCCTCCCACCCCCGCGATGTCCGATTCCTCCAATCCCCGCGATGACCGATTCCCCCAAACCCGCGATGTCCGATTCCTCCCACCCCGCGATATCCAATTCCCCCAAATCCCGTGATGTCCGATTCCTCCCACCCCCACGATATCCAATTCCCCCAAATCCCGTGATGTCCGATTCCTCCCACCCCCGCGATGTCCGATTCCCCCAATCACCGCGATGTCCGATTCCCCCCACTCCCGCGATGTCAGATTCCACCGAACCCGCAATGTCCGATTCCCCCAATTCCCGTGATGTCTGATTCCCCCAATCCCGCGATGTCCGATTCCACCCAAACCCGTGATGTCCGATTCCCACAAACCCCATGATGTCCGATTCCCACAATCCCCACGATGTCCGATTCCTCCCACTCCCCGCGATGTCTGATTCCCCCCACCCCCGCGATGTCCGATTCCCCCAATCCCCGCAATGTCCGATTCCCCCAAACCCGCGATGTCCGATTCCTCCCACCCCGCGATATCCAATTCCCCCAAATCCCGTGATGTCCGATTCCTCCCACCCCCGCGATGTCCGATTCCCCCAATCACCGCGATGTCCGATTCCCCCCACTCCCGCGATGTCAGATTCCACCGAACCCGCAATGTCCGATTCCCCCAATTCCCGTGATGTCTGATTCCCCCAATCCCGCGATGTCCGATTCCACCCAAACCCGTGATGTCCGATTCCCACAAACCCCATGATGTCCGATTCCCACAATCCCCGCGATGTCCGATTCCTCCCACTCCCCGCGATGTCTGATTCCCCCCACCCCCGCGATGTCCGATTCCCACAATCCCAGCAATGTCCGATTCCACCAATCCCGTGATGTCCGATTCCCCCAAACCCGTGATGTCCGATTCACACAATCCCCGCGATGTCCGATTCCTCCCACCCCCGCCATGTCCGATTCCCACAAACCCGTGATGTCCGATTCCCCCAACCCCACGATATCCGATTCCTCCCACCCCCCCGCGATGTCTGATACCCCCACCCCCGCAATGTCCGATTACCCCAATCCCCGCGATGTCAAATACCCCCACCCCCGTTATGCCTGATTCCCCCAATCTCCGTGATGTCAGATTCCCCCATTCCCCGCGATGCCCGATTCCCCCAAACCCCGCAATGTCCGATTCGCCCACCCCCGCGATGTCCGTTGCCCCAATCCCGCGATGTCCAATTCCCCCCACCCCCGCGATGTCCGACTCCCCACCCCACGATATCCGATTCCCCCACCCCCACGATGTCCGATTCCCCCGATCCCCGCGATGTCCGATTCCCCCACCCCCGCGATGTCCGATTCCTCCAACACCGCAATGTCCGATTCCCCCCACCCCGTGACGTCCGATTACCCCAATCCCGCGATGTCCGATTCCCCAAACCCCCGTGATGTCCGATTCCTCCAACCCCGCGATGTCCTATTCCCCCACCCCCCGATGTTCGTTTCCCTCAATCCCGCGATGTCCGATTCCCCCCACCCCCGTGATGTCCGATTACCCCCACCCCTGCAATGCCCGATTCCTCCCACCCCCGTGATGTCCGATTACCCCAACCCCGCAATGTCCGATTCCCCCCAACCCATGATGTCCGATGACGCCAATCCCGCGATGTCCAATTCCCCCCACCCCCATGATGTCCGATTCCTCCAACCCCGCGATGTCCGATTCCTCCCACCCCCGTGATGTCCAATTACTCCAATCCCGCGATGTCCGATTCCTCCCACCTCCATGAG
The DNA here is from genome assembly GCF_052327205.1 of Somniosus microcephalus. NCBI lineage: Eukaryota > Metazoa > Chordata > Chondrichthyes > Squaliformes > Somniosidae > Somniosus > Somniosus microcephalus. Next base: position 87,501,698 of record NC_140993.1, on the reverse strand, counting down.
GTCTGATTCGTCCCACCCCCACAATGCCCGATTCCTCCCACCCCCGCGATGTCCAATTCCCACCACCCCCGCGATGCCCGATTCCTCCCACCCCCACGATATCCGATTCCCCCACCCCTGCGATGCCCGATTCCTCCCAACCCTGCGATGTCCGATTCCCCCCACCCCCGTGATGTCCGATTCCTCCCACCCCCGCGATGTCCGATTCCCCCAATCCCTGCGATGTCCGATTCCCCCACCCCCGCGATGTCCGATTCCTCCCACCCCCGCGATGTCCGATTCCTCCATTCCCCGCGATGACCGATACCCCCAAACCCGCGATGTCCGATTCCTCCCACCCCGCGATATCCAATTCCCCCAAATCCCGTGATGTCCGATTCCTCCCACCCCCGCGATGTCCGATTCCCCCAATCACCGCGATGTCCGATTCCCCGCACTCCCGCGATGTCAGATTCCACCAAACCCGCAATGTCCGATTCCCCCAATTCCCGTGATGTCTGATTCCCCCAATCCCGCGATGTCCGATTCCCCCCAAACCCGTGATGTCCGATTCCCACAAACCCCGTGATGTCCGATTCCCACAATCCCCGCAATGTCCGATTCCTCCCACTCCCCACGATGTCCGATTCCCACAATCCCAGCAATGTCCGATTCCACCAATCCCGTGATGTCCGATTCCCCCAAACCCGTGATGTCCGATTCACACAATCCCCGCGATGTCTGATTCCACCAATCCCGTGATGTCCGATTCCCCCAAACCCGTGATGTCCGATTCACACAATCCCCGCGATGTCCGATTCCTCCCGCCCCCGCCATGTCCGATTCCCACAAACCCTGCGATGTCCGATTCCCCCAACCCCACGATATCCGATTCCTCCCGCACCCCACGATGTCCGATTCCCCCAACCCCATGATATCCGATTCCTCCCACCCCCCCGCGATGTCCGATTCCCCCAAACCAGCGATGTCCGATTCCCACAATCCCCGCGATGTCCGATTCCCCCACCCCCGCGATGTCCGATTCCTCCCACCCCCGCGTTGTCCGATTCCTCCCACCCCTGCAATGTCTGATTCCTCCCACCCCCGTGATGTCCGATTTCCCCAATCCCCGCGATGTCCATTTCCCCCAATCCCCGCGATGTCCGATTCCCCCAATCCCCTGATGTCCGATTCCCTCCACCCCCGTGATGTCCGATTCTTACAAACCCCGTGATGTCCGATTCCCCCAAACACGCGAAGTCCGATTCCGACACTCCCCGTGACGTCCGATTCCCCCCACCCCCGCGGTGTCTGATACCCCCACCCCCGCAATGTCCGATTACCCCAATCCCCGCGATGTCAAATACCCCCACCCCCGTGATGCCTGATTCCCCCAATCTCCGTGATGTCAGATTCCCCCATTCCCCGCGATGCCCGATTCCCCCAAACCCCGCGATGTCCGATTCGCCCACCCCCGCGATGTCCGTTGCCCCAATCCCGCGATGTCCAATTCCCCCCACCCCCGCGATGTCCGACTCCCCACCCCACGATATCCGATTCCCCCACCCCCACGATGTCCAATTCCCCCGATCCCCACGATGTCCGATTCCCCCACCCCCGCGATGTCCGATTCCTCCAACACCGCAATGTCCGATTCCCCCCACCCCGTGACGTCCGATTACCCCAATCCCGCGATGTCCGATTCCCCCCACCCCCGTGATGTCCGATTCCTCCAACCCCGCGATGTCCTATTCCCCCACCCCCCGATGTTCGTTTCCCTCAATCCGGCGATGTCCGATTCCCCCCACCCCCGTGATGTCCGATTACCCCCACCCCTGCAATGCCCGATTCCTCCCACCCCCGTGATGTCCGATTACTCCAACCCCGCAATGTCCGATTCCCCCCAACCCATGATGTCCGATGACGCCAATCCCGCGATGTCCGATTCCCCCCACCCCCGTGATGTCCGATTCCTCCAACCCCGCGATGTCCGATTCCTCCCACCCCCGTGATGTCCAATTACCCCAATCCCGCGATGTCCGATTCCTCCCACCTCCATGAGGTCTGATTCGTCCCACCCCCACAATGCCCGATTCCTCCCACCCCCGCGATGTCCAATTCCCACCACCCCCGCGATGCCCGATTCCTCCCACCCCCACGATATCCGATTCCCCCACCCCTGCGATGCCCGATTCCTCCCAACCCTGCGATGTCCGGTTCCCCCCACCCCCGTGATGTCCGATTCCTCCCACCCCCGCGATGTCCGATTCCCCCAATCCCCGCGATGTCCGATTCCCCCACCCACGTGATGTCCGATTCGTCCCACCCTGCGATATCCAATTCCCCCAAATCCCGTGATGTCCGATTCCTCCCACACCCGCGATGTCCGATTCCTCCCACCCCCGCGATGTCCGATTCTGCCAATCCCCGCGATGTCCGATTCCTCCCACCCGGCAATATCCAATTCCCCCAAACCCGCGATGTCCAATTCCTCCCACCCGGCAATATCCAATTCCCCCAAATCCCGTGATGTCCGATTCCTCCCACCCCCGTGATGTCCGATTCCCCCAATCCCGCGATGTCTGATTCCCCAAAGCCCGCGATGTCTGATTCCCCCAATCCCACGATGTCCGATTCCTCCCACCCCGTGATGTCCGATTACCCCAATCCCGCGATTTCCGATTCCCCCAATCCATGCAATGTCCGATACCCCCAATCCCCGCGATGCCCGATTCCCCCAATCCCCACGATATCCGATTCCCCCCACCCCCGCGATGTCCGATTCCTCCCACCCCCGCGATGTCCGATTCCCACAATCCCCGTGATGTCCGATTCCTCCCACCCCCGTGAAGTCAGATTCCACAAATCCCGTGATCTCCGATTCCCACAAACACGCGATGTCCGATTCCCACAATCCCCGTGATGTCCGATTCCCCCAAACCCGCGATGTCCGATTCCCCAATCCCCGTGATGTCCGATTCCCCCAAACCGGCGATATCCGATTCCCCCAATCCCCGCGATGTCCGATTCCCCAATCCCCGTGATGTCCGATTCCCCCAAACCGGCGATGTCCGATTCCCCCAATCCCGCAATGTCCGATTCCCCCCACCATCGCGATGTTCGATTCCTCCCACTCCCCACGATGCCCGATTCCCTCCACCCCCGCGATGTCCGATTCCCCCAAGCCAGCGATATCCGATTCCCACAAACCGGTGATGTCCGATTCCCACAATCCCCGCGATGTCCCAGTCCCCGACCACCGTGATGTCCGATTCTCCCCACCCCCACGATGTCCGATTCCACCAATCCCCGCGATGTCCGATTCCCCCCTCCCCTGCGATGTCCGATTCCCCCAATCCCGTGATGTCCGATTCCCCCCTCCCCTGCGATGTCCGATTCCCCAAACCCATGATGTCCGATTCCTCCCACCCCCGTGATGTCCGATTCCCCCAATCCCGTGATGTCCGATTCCCCCCTCCCCTGCGATGTCCAATTCCCCAAACCCATGATGTCCGATTCCTCCCACCCCCGTGATGGCGATTCCTCCCACTCCCCGCGATGTCCGATTCCCCCCACTCCCTGCGATGTCCGATTCCCCCAATGCCGTGATGTCCGATTCCCCCACTCCTTGCGATGTCCGGTTCCCCCAATGCCGTGATGTCCGATTCCCCCACTCCCTGCAATGTCCGATTCCACCAAACCAGCCATGTCCGATTCCCCCCACCCCCGCGATGTCCGTTTCCTCCCACTCCCCGCGATGTCCGATTCCCCCCACTCCCTGCGATGTCCGATTCCCCCAATGCCGTGATGTCCGATTCCCCCACTCCCTGCGATGTCCGATTCCCCCAATGCCGTGATGTCCGATTCCCCCACTCCCTGCGATGTCCGATTCCACGAAACCAGCCATGTCCGATTCCCCCAAACCCCCGATGTCCGATTCCCCCCACCCCCACGATGTCCGTTTCCTCCCACCCCCGCGATGTCCGATTCCTCCCACCCCCGCGATGTCCGATTCCCACAACCCCGGTGATGTCCGATTCCTCCCACCCCTGCGATGTCCAATTCCTCCCACAAACCCCACGATATCCGATTCCCACAAACCCCACGATGTCCGATTCCCCCAATCCCCGCAATCTCCGATTCCCCCACCCCCGTGATGTCCGATTCCCACAAACCCCGCGATGTCTGATTCCCCGAAACTCGCGATGTCCGATTCCCCCAAACCAGCAATGTCCGATTCCCCCCAACCCTGCGATATCCGATTCCCACAATCCCCACGATGTCCGATTCCCCCCACTACCGCGATGTCCGATTCCCACAAACCCCGTGATGTCCGATTCCTCCCACCCCAGCGATGTCCGATTACCCCAATCCTGCGATGTCCGATTCCCCCAATCCCCGCGATGACCGATTCCCCAATCCCCGCGATGTCCGATTCCCCCCACTCCCGCGATGTCCGATTCCCCCAAACCCGCAATGTCTGATTCCCCAAATTCGCGCGATGTCCGATTCCCCCCACCCTCACGATGTTCGATTCCCCGAAACCCGCGATATCCGATACCCCCCAACTCCGCGATGTCTGATTCCTCCCACTCCCCGTGATGTCCGATTCCCCCCACCCCCACGATGTCCGATTCCTCCCACTCTCCGGGATGTCCGATTCCCCCCACCCCCGCGATGTCCGATTCCCACAATCCCCGCGATGTCCGATTCCCTGAAACCAGCGATGTCCGATTCCCCCAAACCAGCAATGTCCGATTCCCCCCAACCCTGCGATATCCGATTCCCACAATCCCCACGATGTCTGATTCCCCTGCCCCCGCAATGTCCGATTCCTCCCACCCCCGCGATGTCCGATTCCTCCCACCCCCGTGTTGACCGATTCCCCCAATCCTCGTGATGTCCATTTTCCCCAATCCCTGCGATGTCCGATTCCCCCAATCCCCGCGATGTCCGATTCCCCCAATTCCCCCAATCCCTGCGATGTCCGATTCCCCCCGCCCCCGCGATGTCCGATTCCTACAAACCCCGTGATGTCCGATTCCCCCAAACACGCGATGTCCGATTCCGACACACCCCGTGATGTCCGATTCCCCCCACCCCCGCGATGTCTGATTCCCCCAATCCCCGCGATGTCTGATTCCCCCAATCCCCGCGATGTCCGATTCCCCCACCCCCGTGATGTCCGATTCCCCCAATCCCCGCGATGTCCGATTCCCCAATCCCCGTGATGTCCGATTCCCCAAAATCCGCGATGTCCGATTCCCCAAACCCCGCAATGTCCGATTCCCCCCACCACCGCGATGTCCGATTCCCCCAAACCCGCGATGTCCGATTCCCCCAATCCCGCGATGTCCGATTCCCCCCACCCCCGCGATGTCCGATTCCACCAAACCAGCGATGTCCGATTCCCCCTCCCCTGCGATGTCCGATTCCCCCCACCCCCGTGATGTCCGATTCCTCCCACTCCCCGCAATGTCCGATTCCCCCCACCCCCACGATGTCCGATTCCACCAATCCCCGCGATGTCCGATTCCCCCCTCCCCTGCGATGTCCGATTCCCCCAATCCCGTGATGTCCGATTCCCCCCTCCCCTGCGATGTCCGATTCCCCAAACCCATGATGTCCGATTCCTCCCACCCCCGTGATGTCCGATTCCCCCAATCCCGTGATGTCCGATTCCCCCCTCCCCTGCGATGTCCAATTCCCCAAACCCATGATGTCCGATTCCTCCCACCCCCGTGATGGCGATTCCTCCCACTCCCCGCGATGTCCGATTCCCCCCACTCCCTGCGATGTCCGATTCCCCCAATGCCGTGATGTCCGATTCCCCCACTCCTTGCGATGTCCGGTTCCCCCAATGCCGTGATGTCCGATTCCCCCACTCCCTGCAATGTCCGATTCCACCAAACCAGCCATGTCCGATTCCCCCCACCCCCGCGATGTCCGTTTCCTCCCACTCCCCGCGATGTCCGATTCCCCCCACTCCCTGCGATGTCCGATTCCCCCAATGCCGTGATGTCCGATTCCCCCACTCCCTGCGATGTCCGATTCCCCCAATGCCGTGATGTCCGATTCCCCCACTCCCTGCGATGTCCGATTCCACGAAACCAGCCATGTCCGATTCCCCCAAACCCCCGATGTCCGATTCCCCCCACCCCCACGATGTCCGTTTCCTCCCACCCCCGCGATGTCCGATTCCTCCCACCCCCGCGATGTCCGATTCCCACAACCCCGGTGATGTCCGATTCCTCCCACCCCTGCGATGTCCAATTCCTCCCACAAACCCCACGATATCCGATTCCCACAAACCCCACGATGTCCGATTCCCCCAATCCCCGCAATCTCCGATTCCCCCACCCCCGTGATGTCCGATTCCCACAAACCCCGCGATGTCTGATTCCCCGAAACTCGCGATGTCCGATTCCCCCAAACCAGCAATGTCCGATTCCCCCCAACCCTGCGATATCCGATTCCCACAATCCCCACGATGTCCGATTCCCCCCACTACCGCGATGTCCGATTCCCACAAACCCCGTGATGTCCGATTCCTCCCACCCCAGCGATGTCCGATTACCCCAATCCTGCGATGTCCGATTCCCCCAATCCCCGCGATGACCGATTCCCCAATCCCCGCGATGTCCGATTCCCCCCACTCCCGCGATGTCCGATTCCCCCAAACCCGCAATGTCTGATTCCCCAAATTCGCGCGATGTCCGATTCCCCCCACCCTCACGATGTTCGATTCCCCGAAACCCGCGATATCCGATACCCCCCAACTCCGCGATGTCTGATTCCTCCCACTCCCCGTGATGTCCGATTCCCCCCACCCCCACGATGTCCGATTCCTCCCACTCTCCGGGATGTCCGATTCCCCCCACCCCCGCGATGTCCGATTCCCACAATCCCCGCGATGTCCGATTCCCTGAAACCAGCGATGTCCGATTCCCCCAAACCAGCAATGTCCGATTCCCCCCAACCCTGCGATATCCGATTCCCACAATCCCCACGATGTCTGATTCCCCTGCCCCCGCAATGTCCGATTCCTCCCACCCCCGCGATGTCCGATTCCTCCCACCCCCGTGTTGACCGATTCCCCCAATCCTCGTGATGTCCATTTTCCCCAATCCCTGCGATGTCCGATTCCCCCAATCCCCGCGATGTCCGATTCCCCCAATTCCCCCAATCCCTGCGATGTCCGATTCCCCCCGCCCCCGCGATGTCCGATTCCTACAAACCCCGTGATGTCCGATTCCCCCAAACACGCGATGTCCGATTCCGACACACCCCGTGATGTCCGATTCCCCCCACCCCCGCGATGTCTGATTCCCCCAATCCCCGCGATGTCTGATTCCCCCAATCCCCGCGATGTCCGATTCCCCCACCCCCGTGATGTCCGATTCCCCCAATCCCCGCGATGTCCGATTCCCCAATCCCCGTGATGTCCGATTCCCCAAAATCCGCGATGTCCGATTCCCCAAACCCCGCAATGTCCGATTCCCCCCACCACCGCGATGTCCGATTCCCCCAAACCCGCGATGTCCGATTCCCCCAATCCCGCGATGTCCGATTCCCCCCACCCCCGCGATGTCCGATTCCACCAAACCAGCGATGTCCGATTCCCCCTCCCCTGCGATGTCCGATTCCCCCCACCCCCGTGATGTCCGATTCCTCCCACTCCCCGCAATGTCCGATTCCCCCCACCCCCGTGATGTCCGATTCCTCCCACCGCCGCGATATCTGATTCCCACAACCCCCGCGATGTCCGATTCCTCCCACCCCCGCGATGTCCGATTCCCCCCTCCCCTGCTATGTCCGATTCCCACAACCCCCGCGATGTCCGATTCCCACAACCCCCGCGATGTCCGATTCCCCCCTCCCCTGCGATGTCCGATTCCCCAAACACATGATGTCCGATTCCTCCCACCCCCGCGATGTCCGATTCCTCCCACAAACCCCACGATATCCGATTCCCACAAACCTCACGATGTCCGATTCCCCAATCCCCGTGATGTCCGATTCCCCCAAACCCGCGATGTCCGATTGCCCCAATCCCGCAATGTCCGATTCCACCCACCACCGCGATGTCTGATTCCTCCCACTCCCCGCGATGCCCGATTCCCCCCACCCCCGCGATGTCCGATTCCCCCAAACCAGCGATATTCGATTCCCCCAAACCCGTGATGTCCGATTCCCACAATCCCCACGATGTCCCATTCCCCCACCACCGTGATGTCCGATTCTCCCCACCCCCACGATGTCCGATTCCACCAATCCCCGCGATGTCCGATTCCTCCCACCCCCGTGATGTCCGATTCCCCCAATCCCGCGATGTCCGATTCCCCCCACCCCCGCGATGTCCGATTCCACCAAACCAGTGATGTCCGATTCCCCCAATCCCGTGATGTCCGATTCCTCCCACTCCAAGCGATGTCTGATTCCTCCCACTCCCCGCGATGTCCGATTCCCCCCACCCCCGTGATGTCCGATTCCTCCCACTCCCCGTGATGTCTGATTCCTCCCACTCCCCGCGATGTCCGATTCCCCCCACCCCCGTGATGTCCGATTCCTCCAAACCAGCAATGTCCGATTCCCCCCAACCCCGCGATGTCCAATTCCTCCCACTCCCCGCGATGTCCGATTCCCCCACCCCCGTGATGTCCGATTCCTCCCACCCCCGCGATATCTGATTCCCACAATCTCCGCAATGTCCGATTCCCCCCTCCCCTGCAATGTCCGATTCCCACAACCCCCGCGATGTCCGATTCCCCCCTCCCCTGCGATGTCCGATTCCCCCACCCCCGCGATGTCCGATTCCCCAAACCCATGATGTCCGTTTCCTCCCACCCCCGCGATGTCCGATTCCTCCCACAAACCCCACGGTATCCGATTCCCACAAACCTCACGGTGTCCGATTCCCCAATCCCCGTGATGTCCGATTCCCACAATCCCCACGATGTCCCATTCCCCCACCACCGTGATGTCCGATTCTCCCCACCCCCACGATGTCCGATTCCACCAATCCCCGCGATGTCCGATTCCTCCCACCCCCGTGATGTCCGATTCCCCCAATCCCGCGATGTCCGATTCCCCCCACCCCCGCGATGTCCGATTCCACCAAACCAGTGATGTCCGATTCCCCCAATCCCGTGATGTCCGATTCCTCCCACTCCCCGCGATGTCTGATTCCTCCCACTCCCCGCGATGTCCGATTCCCCCCACCCCCGTGATGTCCGATTCCCCCAAACCAGCAATGTCCGATTCCCCCCAACCCTGCGATGTCCGATTCCTCCCACTCCCCGCGATGTCCGATTCCCCCACCCCCGTGATGTCCGATTCCTCCCACCCCCGCGATATCTGATTCCCACAACCTCCGCAATGTCCGATTCCCCCCTCCCCTGCAATGTCCGATTCCCACAACCCCCGCGATGTCCGATTCCCCCCTCCCCTGCGATGTCCGTTTCCCCCACCCCCGCGATGTCCGATTCCCCAAACCCATGATGTCCGATTCCTCCCACCCCCGCGATGTCCGATTCCCCCCACTCCCTGCGATGTCCGATTCCCCCAATGCCGTGATGTCCGATTCCCCCACTCCTTGCGATGTCCGATTCCCCCAATGCCGTGATGTCCGATTCCCCCACTCCCTGCAATGTCCGATTCCACCAAACCAGCCATGTCCGATTCCCCCCACCCCCGCGATGTCCGTTTCCCCCAAACCAGCGATATTCGATTCCCCCAAACCCATGATGTCCGATTCCCACAATCCTCGCGATGTCCCATTCCCCCACCACCGTGATGTCCGATTCTCCCCACCCCCACGATGTCCGATTCCACCAATCCCCGCGATGTCCGATTCCTCCCACCCCCGTGATGTCCGATTCCCCCAATCCCGCGATGTCCGATTCACCCCACCCCCGCGATGTCCGATTCCACCAAACCAGCGATGTCCAATTCCCCCAATCCCGTGATGTCCGATTCCTCCCACCCTCGTGATGTCCGATTCCTCCCACTCCCCGCGATGTCCGATTCCCACAATCCCCACGATGTCTGATTCCTCCCACTCCCTGCGATGTCCGATTCACCCCACCCCCGTGATGTCCGATTCCCCCAAACCAGCAATGTCCGATTCCCCCCACCCCCGCGATGTCCGATTCCTCCCACAAACCCCACGATGTCCGATTCCCCCAATCCCCGCAATCTCCGATTCCCCCACCCCCGCGATGTCCGATTCCCACAAACCCCGCGATGTCTGATTCCCCGAAACTCGCGATGTCCGATTCCCCCAAACCAGCAATGTCCGATTCCCCCCAACCCTGCGATATCCGATTCCTACAATCCCCACGATGTCCGATTCCCCCCACTCCCGCGATGTCCGATTCCCACAAACCCCGTGATGTCCGATTCCTCCCACCCCAGCGATGTCCGATTACCCCAATCCCGCGATGTCCGATTCCCCCAATCCCCGCGATGACCGATTCCCCAATCCCCGCGATGTCCGATTCCCCCCACTCCCGCGATGTCCGATTCCCCCAAACCCGCAATGTCTGATTCCCCAAATTCGCGCGATGTCCGATTCCCCCCACCCTCACGATGTTCGATTCCCCGAAACCCGCGATATCCGATACACCCCAACTCCGCGATGTCTGATTCCTCCCACTCCCCGTGATGTCCGATTCCCCCCACCCCCACGATGTCCGATTCCTCCCACTCTCCGGGATGTCCGATTCCCCCCACCCCCGCGATGTCCGATTCCCACAATCCCCGCGATGTCCGATTCCACAAATCCCGCGATGTCCGATTCCCCCCAAACCCATGATGTCCGATTCCCACAAACCCCACGATATCCGATTCCTCCCACCCCCCCGCGATGTCCGATTCCCTGAAACCAGCGATGTCCGATTCCCCCAAACCAGCAATGTCCGATTCCCCCCAACCCTGCGATATCCGATTCCCACAATCCCCGCGATGTCTGATTCCCCTGCCCCCGCGATGTCCGATTCCTCCCACCCCCGCGATGTCCGATTCCTCCCACCCCCGTGATGACCGATTCCCCCAATCCTCGTGATGTCCATTTTCCCCAATCCCTGCGATGTCCGATTCCCCCAATCCCCGCGATGTCCGATTCCCCCAATTCCCCCAATCCCTGCGATGTCCGATTCCCCCCGCCCCCGCGATGTCCGATTCCCACAAACCCCGTGATGTCCGATTCCCCCAAACACGCGATGTCCGATTCCGACACACCCCGTGATGTCCGATTCCCCCCACCCCCGCGATGTCTGATTCCCCCAATCCCCGCGATGTCTGATTCCCCCAATCCCCGCGATGTCCGATTCCCCCACCCCCGTGATGTCCGATTCCCCCAATCCCCGCGATGTCCGATTCCCCAATCCCCGTGATGTCCGATTCCCCCAAATCCGCGATGTCCGATTCCCCAAACCCCGCAATGTCCGATTCCCCCCACCACCACGATGTCCGATTCCCCCAAACCCGCGATGTCCGATTCCCCCAATCCCGCGATGTCCGATTCCCCCCACCCCCGCGATGTCCGATTCCACCAAACCAGAGATGTCCGATTCCACCCTCCCCTGCGATGTCCGATTCCCCCCACCCCCGTGATGTCCGATTCCTCCCACTTCCCGCAATGTCCGATTCCCCCCACCCCCGTGATGTCCGATTCCTCCCACCGCCGCGATATCTGATTCCCCCAAACCCGCGATGTCCGATTCCCCCAATCCCGCAATGTCCGATTCCACCCACCACCGCGATGTCTGATTCCTCCCACTCCCCGCGATGCCCGATTCCCCCCACCCCCGCGATGTCCGATTCCCCCAAACCAGCGATATTCGATTCCCCCAAACCCGTGATGTCCGATTCCCACAATCCCCGCGATGTCCCATTCCCCCACCACCGTGATGTCCGATTCTCCCCACCCCCACGATGTCCGATTCCACCAATCCCCGCGATGTCCGATTCCTCCCACCCCCGTGATGTCCGATTCCCCCAATCCCGCGATGTCCGATTCCCCCCACCCCCGCGATGTCCGATTCCACCAAACCAGTGATGTCCGATTCCCCCAATCCCGTGATGTCCGATTCCTCCCACTCCCCGCGATGTCTGATTCCTCCCACTCCCCGCGATGTCCGATTCCCCCCACCCCCGTGATGTCCGATTCCCCCAAACCAGCAATGTCCGATTCCCCCCAACCCCGCGATGTCCGATTCCTCCCACTCCCCGTGATGTCCGATTCCTCCCACCCCCGCGATATCTGATTCCCACAACCTCCGCAATGTCCGATTCCCCCCTTCCCTGCAATGTCCGATTCCCACAACCCCCGCGATGTCCGATTCCCCCCTCCCCTGCGATGTCCGATTCCCCCACCCCCGCGATGTCCGATTCCTCCCACAAACCCCACGATATCCGATTCCCACAAACCTCACGGTGTCCGATTCCCCAATCCCCGTGATGTCCGATTCCCCCAAACCCGCGATGTCCGATTCCCCCAATCCCGCAATGTCCGATTCCACCCACCACCGCGATGTCCGATTCCTCCCGATCCCCACGATGCCCGATTCCCCCCACCCCCGCGATGTCCGATTCCCCCAAACCAGCGATATTCGATTCCCCCAAACCCGTGATGTCCGATTCCCACAATCCCCGCGATGTCCCATTCCCCCACCACCGTGATGTCCGATTCTCCCCACCCCCACGATGTCCGATTCCACCAATCCCCGCGATGTTCGATTCCTCCCACCCCCGTGATGTCCGATTCCCCCAATCCCGCGATGTCCGATTCACCCCACCCCCGCGATGTCCGATTCCACCAAACCAGCGATGTCCAATTCCCCCAATCCCGTGATGTCCGATTCCTCCCACCCTCGTGATGTCCGATTCCTCCCACTCCCCGCGATGTCCGATTCCCACAATCCCCACGATGTCTGATTCCTCCCACTCCCTGCGATGTCCGATTCCCCCCACCCCCGTGATGTCCGATTCCCCCAAACCAGCAATGTCCGATTCCCCCCACCCCCGCGATGTCCGATTCCTCCCACCCCCGCGATGTCCGATTCCCACAAACCCGCGATGTCCGATTCCTCCCACCCCCGCGATGTCCGATTCCTCCCACAAACCCCACGATATCCAATTCCCACAAACCCGCGATGTCCGATTCCTCCCACCCCCACGATGTCCGATTCCTCCCAAAAACCCCACGATATCCGATTCCCACAAAACGCACGATGTCCGATTCCCCCAATCCCCGCGATCTCCGATTCCCCCACCCCAGCGATGTCCGATTCCCCCCACCCCTGCGATGTCAGATACCCACAAACTCCGTGATGTCCGATTCCCCCCACCCCCGCGATGTCCGATTCCTCCCACCCCCGCGATGTCCGATTCCCCCAATCCCCGCGATGTCCGATTCCCCCCTCCCCTGCGATGTCCAATTCCCCAAACCCGTGATGTCTGATTCCTCCCACTCCCCGCGATGTCTGAATCCCCCCACCCCCGCGATGTCCGATTCCCACAATCCCCGCGATGTCCGATTCCCCCACCCCCGTGATGTCCGATTCCCCCCACCCCCGCGATGACCGATTCCCCCACCCCCGTGATGTCCGATTCCCCCCACTCCCGCGATGTCCGATTCCCCCAAACCCGCGATGACCGATTCCCCCACCCCCGCGATGTCCGATTCCCCCCACTCCCGCGATGTCCGATTCCCCCAAACCCGCGATGTCCGATTCCTCCCACCCCCGCGATGTCCGATTCCCCCAATCCCCACGATGTCCGATTCCCCCCACTCCTGCGATGTCCGATTCCACCAAACCAGCGATGTCCGATTCCCCCAATCCCGTGATGTCCGATTCCCCCCTCCCCTGCGATGTCCGATTCCCCAAACCCATGATGTCCGATTCCTCCCACCCCCGTGATGTCCGATTCCCCCCACCCCCGTGATGTCCGATTCCCCCAATCCCCGCGATGTCCGATTCCTCCAACCCCCGCGATATCCGATTACCCCAATCCCGCGATGTCCGATTCCCCCAATCCCCGCGATATCCGGTTCCCCCAATCACCGCGATGTCTGATTCCCCCCACTCCCACGATGTCCGATTCCCCCAATTCCCGCGATGTCCGATTCCCCCCACCCCCACGGTGTTCGATTCCCCCAATCCCGCGATGTCCGATTCCTCCCACTCCCCACGATGTCCTATTCCCCCAAACCCGCGATATCCGATACCCCCACCCCCGCGATGTCTGTTTCCTCCCACGCCCTGCGATGTCCGATTCCCCCCACCCCCACGGTGTCCGATTCCTCCCACTCTCCGCGATGTCCGATTCCCCCAACCCCCGCGATGTCCGATTCCACCAATCCCGTGATGTCCGATTCCCCCCAAACCCGTGATATCCGATTCCCACAATCCCCGCGATGTCCGATTCCTCCCACCCCCGCCATGTCCGATTCCCACAAACCCCGTGATGTCCGATTCCCACAAACCCCATGATGTCCGATTCCCCCAAACCAGCGATGTCCGATTCCCCCAAACCAGCAATGTCCGATTCCCCCCAACCCTGCGAAGTCCGATTCCCACAATCCCCGCGATGTCCGATTCCCCCACACCCGCGATGTCCGATTCCTCCCACCCCCGCAATGTCCGATTCCCACAACCCCGGTGATGTCCGATTCCTCCCACCCCCACGATGTCCGATTCCTCCCACAAACCCCACGATATCCAATTCCCACAAACCCGTGATGTCCGATTCCTCCCACCCCCACGATGTCCGATTCCTCCCAAAAACCCCACGATATCCGATTCCCACAAACCCCACGATGTCCGATTCCCCCAATCCCCGCGATCTCCGATTCCCCCACCCCAGCGATGTCCGATTCCCCCCACCCCTGCGATGTCAGATACCCACAAACTCCGTGATGTCCGATTCCCCCCACCCCCGCGATGTCCGATTCCTCCCACCCCCGCGATGTCCGATTCCCCCAATCCCCGCGATGTCCGATTCCCCCCTCCCCTGCGATGTCCGATTCCCCAAACCCATGATGTCTGATTCCTCCCACCCCTGTGATGTCTGATTCCTCCCACTCCCCACGATGTCTGAATCCCCCCACCCCCGCGATGTCCGATTCCCACAATCCCCGCGATGTCCGATTCCCCCACCCCCGTGATGTCCGATTCCCCCCACCCCCGCGATGTCCGATTCCCCCACCCCCGCGATGTCCGATTCCCCCCACTCCCGTGATGTCCGATTCCTCCCACCCCCGCGATGTCCGATTCCCCCAATCCCCACGATGTCCGATTCCCCCCACTCCTGCGATGTCCGATTCCACCAAACCAGCGATGTCCGATTCCCCCAATCCCGTGATGTCCGATTCCCCCCTCCCCTGCGATGTCCGATTCCCCAAACCCGTGATGTCCGATTCCTCCCACCCCCGTGATGTCCGATTCCCCCCACCCCCGTGATGTCCGATTCCCCCAATCCCCGTGATGTCCGATTCCTCCCACCGCCGCGATATCTGATTCCCCCAAACCCGCGATGTCCGATTCCCCCAATCCCGCAATGTCCGATTCCACCCACCACCGCGATGTCTGATTCCTCCCACTCCCCGCGATGCCCGATTCCCCCCACCCCCGCGATGTCCGATTCCCCCAAACCAGCGATATTCGATTCCCCCAAACCCGTGATGTCCGATTCCCACAATCCCCGCGATGTCCCATTCCCCCACCACCGTGATGTCCGATTCTCCCCACCCCCACGATGTCCGATTCCACCAATCCCCGCGATGTCCGATTCCTCCCACCCCCGTGATGTCCGATTCCCCCAATCCCGCGATGTCCGATTCCCCCCACCCCCGCGATGTCCGATTCCACCAAACCAGTGATGTCCGATTCCCCCAATCCCGTGATGTCCGATTCCTCCCACTCCCCGCGATGTCTGATTCCTCCCACTCCCCGCGATGTCCGATTCCCCCCACCCCCGTGATGTCCGATTCCCCCAAACCAGCAATGTCCGATTCCCCCCAACCCCGCGATGTCCGATTCCTCCCACTCCCCGTGATGTCCGATTCCTCCCACCCCCGCGATATCTGATTCCCACAACCTCCGCAATGTCCGATTCCCCCCTTCCCTGCAATGTCCGATTCCCACAACCCCCGCGATGTCCGATTCCCCCCTCCCCTGCGATGTCCGATTCCCCCACCCCCGCGATGTCCGATTCCTCCCACAAACCCCACGATATCCGATTCCCACAAACCTCACGGTGTCCGATTCCCCAATCCCCGTGATGTCCGATTCCCCCAAACCCGCGATGTCCGATTCCCCCAATCCCGCAATGTCCGATTCCACCCACCACCGCGATGTCCGATTCCTCCCGATCCCCACGATGCCCGATTCCCCCCACCCCCGCGATGTCCGATTCCCCCAAACCAGCGATATTCGATTCCCCCAAACCCGTGATGTCCGATTCCCACAATCCCCGCGATGTCCCATTCCCCCACCACCGTGATGTCCGATTCTCCCCACCCCCACGATGTCCGATTCCACCAATCCCCGCGATGTTCGATTCCTCCCACCCCCGTGATGTCCGATTCCCCCAATCCCGCGATGTCCGATTCACCCCACCCCCGCGATGTCCGATTCCACCAAACCAGCGATGTCCAATTCCCCCAATCCCGTGATGTCCGATTCCTCCCACCCTCGTGATGTCCGATTCCTCCCACTCCCCGCGATGTCCGATTCCCACAATCCCCACGATGTCTGATTCCTCCCACTCCCTGCGATGTCCGATTCCCCCCACCCCCGTGATGTCCGATTCCCCCAAACCAGCAATGTCCGATTCCCCCCACCCCCGCGATGTCCGATTCCTCCCACCCCCGCGATGTCCGATTCCCACAAACCCGCGATGTCCGATTCCTCCCACCCCCGCGATGTCCGATTCCTCCCACAAACCCCACGATATCCAATTCCCACAAACCCGCGATGTCCGATTCCTCCCACCCCCACGATGTCCGATTCCTCCCAAAAACCCCACGATATCCGATTCCCACAAAACGCACGATGTCCGATTCCCCCAATCCCCGCGATCTCCGATTCCCCCACCCCAGCGATGTCCGATTCCCCCCACCCCTGCGATGTCAGATACCCACAAACTCCGTGATGTCCGATTCCCCCCACCCCCGCGATGTCCGATTCCTCCCACCCCCGCGATGTCCGATTCCCCCAATCCCCGCGATGTCCGATTCCCCCCTCCCCTGCGATGTCCAATTCCCCAAACCCGTGATGTCTGATTCCTCCCACTCCCCGCGATGTCTGAATCCCCCCACCCCCGCGATGTCCGATTCCCACAATCCCCGCGATGTCCGATTCCCCCACCCCCGTGATGTCCGATTCCCCCCACCCCCGCGATGACCGATTCCCCCACCCCCGTGATGTCCGATTCCCCCCACTCCCGCGATGTCCGATTCCCCCAAACCCGCGATGACCGATTCCCCCACCCCCGCGATGTCCGATTCCCCCCACTCCCGCGATGTCCGATTCCCCCAAACCCGCGATGTCCGATTCCTCCCACCCCCGCGATGTCCGATTCCCCCAATCCCCACGATGTCCGATTCCCCCCACTCCTGCGATGTCCGATTCCACCAAACCAGCGATGTCCGATTCCCCCAATCCCGTGATGTCCGATTCCCCCCTCCCCTGCGATGTCCGATTCCCCAAACCCATGATGTCCGATTCCTCCCACCCCCGTGATGTCCGATTCCCCCCACCCCCGTGATGTCCGATTCCCCCAATCCCCGCGATGTCCGATTCCTCCAACCCCCGCGATATCCGATTACCCCAATCCCGCGATGTCCGATTCCCCCAATCCCCGCGATATCCGGTTCCCCCAATCACCGCGATGTCTGATTCCCCCCACTCCCACGATGTCCGATTCCCCCAATTCCCGCGATGTCCGATTCCCCCCACCCCCACGGTGTTCGATTCCCCCAATCCCGCGATGTCCGATTCCTCCCACTCCCCACGATGTCCTATTCCCCCAAACCCGCGATATCCGATACCCCCACCCCCGCGATGTCTGTTTCCTCCCACGCCCTGCGATGTCCGATTCCCCCCACCCCCACGGTGTCCGATTCCTCCCACTCTCCGCGATGTCCGATTCCCCCAACCCCCGCGATGTCCGATTCCACCAATCCCGTGATGTCCGATTCCCCCCAAACCCGTGATATCCGATTCCCACAATCCCCGCGATGTCCGATTCCTCCCACCCCCGCCATGTCCGATTCCCACAAACCCCGTGATGTCCGATTCCCACAAACCCCATGATGTCCGATTCCCCCAAACCAGCGATGTCCGATTCCCCCAAACCAGCAATGTCCGATTCCCCCCAACCCTGCGAAGTCCGATTCCCACAATCCCCGCGATGTCCGATTCCCCCACACCCGCGATGTCCGATTCCTCCCACCCCCGCAATGTCCGATTCCCACAACCCCGGTGATGTCCGATTCCTCCCACCCCCACGATGTCCGATTCCTCCCACAAACCCCACGATATCCAATTCCCACAAACCCGTGATGTCCGATTCCTCCCACCCCCACGATGTCCGATTCCTCCCAAAAACCCCACGATATCCGATTCCCACAAACCCCACGATGTCCGATTCCCCCAATCCCCGCGATCTCCGATTCCCCCACCCCAGCGATGTCCGATTCCCCCCACCCCTGCGATGTCAGATACCCACAAACTCCGTGATGTCCGATTCCCCCCACCCCCGCGATGTCCGATTCCTCCCACCCCCGCGATGTCCGATTCCCCCAATCCCCGCGATGTCCGATTCCCCCCTCCCCTGCGATGTCCGATTCCCCAAACCCATGATGTCTGATTCCTCCCACCCCTGTGATGTCTGATTCCTCCCACTCCCCACGATGTCTGAATCCCCCCACCCCCGCGATGTCCGATTCCCACAATCCCCGCGATGTCCGATTCCCCCACCCCCGTGATGTCCGATTCCCCCCACCCCCGCGATGTCCGATTCCCCCACCCCCGCGATGTCCGATTCCCCCCACTCCCGTGATGTCCGATTCCTCCCACCCCCGCGATGTCCGATTCCCCCAATCCCCACGATGTCCGATTCCCCCCACTCCTGCGATGTCCGATTCCACCAAACCAGCGATGTCCGATTCCCCCAATCCCGTGATGTCCGATTCCCCCCTCCCCTGCGATGTCCGATTCCCCAAACCCGTGATGTCCGATTCCTCCCACCCCCGTGATGTCCGATTCCCCCCACCCCCGTGATGTCCGATTCCCCCAATCCCCGCGATGTCCGATTCCTCCAACCCCCGCGATATCCGATTACCCCAATCCCGCGATGTCCGATTCCCCCAATCCCCGCGATATCCGGTTCCCCCAATCACCGCGATGTCTGATTCCCCCCACTCCCACGATGTCCGATTCCCCCAATTCCCGCGATGTCCGATTCCCCCCACCCCCACGGTGTTCGATTCCCCCAATCCCGCGATGTCCGATTCCTCCCACTCCCCGCGATGTCCTATTCCCCCAAACCCGCGATATCCGATACCCCCACCCCCGCGATGTCTGTTTCCTCCCACGCCCCGCGATGTCCGATTCCCCCCACCCCCACGATGTCCGATTCCTCCCACTCTCCGCGATGTCCGATTCCCCCAACCCCCGCGATGTCCGATTCCACCAATCCCGTGATGTCCGATTCCCCCAAACCCGTGATATCCGATTCCCACAATCCCCGCGATGCCCGATTCCTCCCACCCCCGCCATGTCCGATTCCCACAAACCCCGTGATGTCCGATTCCCACAAACCCCATGATGTCCGATTCCCCCAAACCAGCGATGTCCGATTCCCCCAAACCAGCAATGTCCGATTCCCCCCAACCCTGCGATGTCCGATTCCCACAATCCCCGCGATGTCTGATTCCCCCACCCCCGCGATGTCCGATTCCTCCCACCCCCGCGATGTCCGATTCCTCCCACCCCCGTGATGTCCGATTCCCCCAATCCTCGCAATGTCCATTTCCACCAATCCTCGCGATGTCCGATTCCCCAATTCCCGCGATGTCCGATTCCCCCCACCCCCGTGATGTCCGATTCCTCCAAACACGCGATGTCCGATTCCGACACTCCCCGTGATGTCCGATTCCCCCACCCCCGCGATGTCTGATACCCCCACCCCCGCAATTTCCGATTACCCCAATCCCCGCGATGTCGAATACCCCACCCCCGCGAAGTCCGATTCCTCCAACCCCCGCGATGTCCGATTACCCCCACCCCCGCGATGTCCGATTCCCCCAATCCCCGTGATGTCCGATTCCCCCAATCCCGCGATGTCCGATTCCCCCAATCCCCGCGATGTCCGATTCCCCCAATCCCCGCAATGTCCGATTCCCCCCACTCCCGTGATGTCCGATTCCCCCAAACCCACGATATCTGATTCCTCCCACCCCCGTGATGTCCGATTCCCCCAAACCCGCGATGTCTGATTCCTCCGACCCCTGTGATGTCCGATTCCCCCAATCCCGCGATGCCCGATTCCCCCCACCCTCGCGATGTGCAATTCCACCAAACCAGCGATGTCTGATTCCCCCAATCCCGTGATGTCCGATTCCCCCCTCCCGTGCGATGTCCGATTCCCCAAACCCATGATGTCCGATTCCTCCCACCCCCGTGATGTCCGATTCCTCCAACCCCCGCGATATCCGATTACCCCAATCCCGCGATGTCCGATTCACCCAATCCCCGCGATATCCGATTCCCCCAATCACCGTGATGTCTGATTCCCCCCACGCCCACAATGTCCGATTCCCCCAAACCCGCGATGTCCGATTCCCCCAATTCCCGCGATGTCCGATTCCTCCCACTCCCCGCGATGTCCGATTCCCCCAAACCCGTGATATCCGATACCCCCCACCCCCGCGATGTCTGATTCCTCCCACTCCCCGTGATGTCCGATTCCCCCCGCCCCCACGAAGTCCGATTCCTCCCACTGTCCGCGATGTCCAATTCCCACAATCCCCGCGATGTCCGATTCCTCCCACCCCCGCCATGTCCAATTCCCACAAACCCCGTGATGTCCGATTCCCCCACGCCCGCGATGTCCGATTCCTCCAACCCCCCCGCGATGTCCGATTCCCCAAACCAGCGATGTCCGATTCCCCCAAACCAGCAATGTCCGATTCCCCCCAACCCTGCGACGTCCGATTCCCAGAATCCCGCGATGTCCGATTCCTCCCACCCCCGCGATGTCCGATTCCTCCCACCCCCGCGATGTCCGATTCCTCCCACCCCCGTGATGTCCGATTCCCCCAATCCTCGCGATGTCCATTTCCACCAATCCCTGCGATGTCCGATTCCCCCAATCCCCGCGATGTCCGATTCCCCCAATTCCCGCGATGTCCGATTCCTCCAAACACACGATGTCCGATTCCGACACTCCCCGTGATGTCCGATTCCCCCAATCCCGGGATGTCCGACTCCCCCCAAACCCGTGATCTCCGATTCCCACAATCCCCGCGATGTCCGATTCCTCCCACCCCAGCCATGTCCGATTCCCACAAACCCCATGATGTCCGATTCCCGCAAACCCGTGATGTCCGATTCCCCCAACCCCACGATATCCGATTCCTGCCACCCCCCCGCGATGTCCGATTCCCCCAAACCAGCGATGTCCGGTTCCCCCAAACCAGCAATGTCTGATTCCCCCCAACCCTGCGATGTCCGATTCCCACAAACCCCGTGATGTCCGATTCCCCCCACCCCCGCGATGTCCGATTCCCACAAACCCCGCGATGTCCGATTCCTCCCACCCCGTCATGTCCGATTCCCACAAACCCCGCGAACACTGATTCCCCCCACCCCCGCGATGTCCGATTCCCACAAACCCCACGATGTCCGATTCCTCCCACCCCCGTCATGTCCGATTCCCACAAACCCTGCGATGTCCGATTCCTCCCACCCCGTGATATCCAATTCCCCCAAATCCCGTGATGTCCAATTGCTCCCACCCCCGTGGTGTCCGACTCCTCCCACTCTCCGCGATGTCCGATTCCCCCCACCCCCGCGATGTCCGATTCCCACAATCCCCGCGATGTCCGATTCCACCAATCCCGCGATGTCCGATTCCCACCAAACCAGCGATGTCCGATTCCCCCCAACCCTGCGATGCCCGATTCCTCCCACCCCCGCGATGCCCGATTCCTCCCACCCCCGCGATGCCCGATTCCTCCCACCCCCGCGATGCCCGATTCCTCCCACCCCCACGATGCCCGATTTCTCCCATCCCCGTGATGTCCGATTCATCCCACCCCCACGATGTCCGATTCCCCCCACCCCCGCGATGTCCGATTCCCCCAAACCAGCTATGTCCGATTCCCCCCACCCCCATGATGTCTGATTCCCCACTCCCCGTGATGTCCGATTCCTCCCACACACATGATGTCCGATTCCCCCACTCCCCGCGATGTCCAATTCCCCCAATCCCCGTGATGTCCGATTCCTCCCACACCGCGATATCCAATTCCCCCAAATCCCATGATGTCCGATTACGCCCACCCCCGTGGTGTCCGATTCCTCCCACCCCCGCGATGTCCGATTCATCCCACCCCCGCGATGTCCGATTCCTCCCACCCCTGTGATGTCCGATTCCTCCAATCCCGTGATGTCCGATTCCCCCCACCCCCGCGATGTCTGATACCCCCACCCCCGCAATGTCCGATTACCCCAATCCCCGCGATGTCGAATACCCCCACCCCCGCGATGTCTGATACCCCCACCCCCGCAATGTCTGATTCCCCCAATCCCCGTGATGTCCGATTCCCCCAAACCCGCGATGTCCAATTCCCCCAATCCCGCAATGTCCGATTCCCCCACCACCGTGATGTCCGATTCCTCCCGCTCCCCATGATGCCCGAATCCCCCCACCCCCGCGATGTCCGATTCCACCATTCCCCGCGATGTCCGATTCCTCCCACCCCCGTGATGTCCGATTCCCCAAACCTGTGATGTCCGATTCCCCCAATCCCCGCGATGTCCGATTCCACCAAACCAGCGATGTCCGATTCCCCCAATCCCGTGATGACCGATTCCCCCCTCCCCTGCGATGTCCGATTCCCCAAACCCATGATGTCCGATTCCTCCCACCCCCGCGATGTCCGATTCCACCAAACCAGCAATGTCCGATTCCACCAAACCAGCGATGTCCGATTCCACCAAACCAGCGATGTCCGATTCCACCAATCCCATGAGGTCCGATTCCCCCACCCCCATGATGTCCGATTCCCACAACCCCCGTGATGTCCGATTCCTCCCACCCCCACGATGTCCGATTCATCCCACAAACCCCACGATATCCGATTCCCACAAACCCCACGATGTCCGATTCCCCCACCCCCGCGATGTCCGATTCCCACAAACCCCGTGATGTCCGATTCCCCCCACCCCCGGGAAGTCCAATTCCCCCCACTCCCGTGATGACCGATTCCCCCAATCCCCGCGATGTCGAATACCCCCACCCCCGCGATGTCTGATACCCCCACCCCCGCAATGTTTGATTCCCCCAATCCCCGTGATGTCCGATTCCCCCAAACCCGCGATGTCCAATTCCCCCAATCCCGCAATGTCCGATTCCCCCACCACCGTGATGTCCGATTCCTCCCGCTCCCCATGATGCCCGATTCCCCCCACCCCCGCGATGTGTGATTCCACCATTCCCCGCGATGTCCGATTCCTCCCACCCCCGTGATGTCCGATTCCCCAAACCTGTGATGTCCGATTCCCACAATCCCCGCGATGTCCGATTCCTCCCACCCCAGCCATGTCCGATTCCCACAAACCCCATGATGTCCGATTCCCGCAAACCCCGTGATGTCCGATTCCCCCAACCCCACGATATCCGATTCCTGCCACCCCCCCGCGATGTCCGATTCCCCCAAACCAGCGATGTCCGGTTCCCCCAAACCAGCAATGTCTGATTCCCCCCAACCCTGCGATGTCCGATTCCCACAAACCCCGTGATGTCCGATTCCCCCCACCCCCGCGATGTCCGATTCCCACAAACCCCGCGATGTCCGATTCCTCCCACCCCGTCATGTCCGATTCCCACAAACCCCGCGAACACTGATTCCCCCCACCCCCGCGATGTCCGATTCCCACAAACCCCACGATGTCCGATTCCTCCCACCCCCGTCATGTCCGATTCCCACAAACCCTGCGATGTCCGATTCCTCCCACCCCGTGATATCCAATTCCCCCAAATCCCGTGATGTCCAATTGCTCCCACCCCCGTGGTGTCCGACTCCTCCCACTCTCCGCGATGTCCGATTCCCCCCACCCCCGCGATGTCCGATTCCCACAATCCCCGCGATGTCCGATTCCACCAATCCCGCGATGTCCGATTCCCACCAAACCAGCGATGTCCGATTCCCCCCAACCCTGCGATGCCCGATTCCTCCCACCCCCGCGATGCCCGATTCCTCCCACCCCCACGATGCCCGATTCCTCCCACCCCCGCGATGCCCGATTCCTCCCACCCCCACGATGCCCGATTTCTCCCATCCCCGTGATGTCCGATTCATCCCACCCCCACGATGTCCGATTCCCCCCACCCCCGCGATGTCCGATTCCCCCAAACCAGCTATGTCCGATTCCCCCCACCCCCATGATGTCTGATTCCCCACTCCCCGTGATGTCCGATTCCTCCCACACACATGATGTCCGATTCCCCCACTCCCCGCGATGTCCAATTCCCCCAATCCCCGTGATGTCCGATTCCTCCCACACCGCGATATCCAATTCCCCCAAATCCCATGATGTCCGATTACTCCCACCCCCATGGTGTCCGATTCCTCCCACCCCCGCGATGTCCGATTCCTCCCACCCCTGTGATGTCCGATTCCTCCAATCCCGTGATGTCCGATTCCCCCCACCCCCGCGATGTCTGATACCCCCACCCCCGCAATGTCCGATTACCCCAATCCCCGCGATGTCGAATACCCCCACCCCCGCGATGTCTGATACCCCCACCCCCGCAATGTCTGATTCCCCCAATCCCCGTGATGTCCGATTCCCCCAAACCCGCGATGTCCAATTCCCCCAATCCCGCAATGTCCGATTCCCCCACCACCGTGATGTCCGATTCCTCCCGCTCCCCATGATGCCCGATTCCCCCCACCCCCGCGATGTCCGATTCCACCATTCCCCGCGATGTCTGATTCCTCCCACCCCCGTGATGTCCGATTCCCCAAACCTGTGATGTCCGATTCCCCCAATCCCCGCGATGTCCGATTCCACCAAACCAGCGATGTCCGATTCCCCCAATCCCGTGATGTCCGATTCCCCCCTCCCCTGCGATGTCCGATTCCCCAAACCCATGATGTCCGATTCCTCCCACCCCCGCGATGTCCGATTCCACCAAACCAGCAATGTCCGATTCCACCAAACCAGCGATGTCCGATTCCACCAAACCAGCGATGTCCGATTCCACCAATCCCGTGAGGTCCGATTCCCCCACCCCCATGATGTCCGATTCCCACAACCCCCGTGATGTCCGATTCCTCCCACCCCCACGATGTCCGATTCCTCCCACAAACCCCACGATATCCGATTCCCACAAACCCCACGATGTCCGATTCCCCCACCCCCGCGATGTCCGATTCCCACAAACCCCGTGATGTCCGATTCCCCCCACCCCCGGGAAGTCCAATTCCCCCCACTCCCGTGATGACCGATTCCCCCAATCCCCGCGATGTCGAATACCCCCACCCCCGCGATGTCTGATACCCCCACCCCCGCAATGTTTGATTCCCCCAATCCCCGTGATGTCCGATTCCCCCAAACCCGCGATGTCCAATTCCCCCAATCCCGCAATGTCCGATTCCCCCACCACCGTGATGTCCGATTCCTCCCGCTCCCCATGATGCCCGATTCCCCCCACCCCCGCGATGTCCGATTCCACCATTCCCCGCGATGTCCGATTCCTCCCACCCCCGTGATGTCCGATTCCCCAAACCTGTGATGTCCGATTCCCCCAATCCCCGCGATGTCCGATTCCACCAAACCAGCGATGTCCGATTCCCCCAATCCCGTGATGTCCGATTCCCCCCACCCCCGCGATGTCCGATCTCCACAATCCCCGCGATGTCCGATTCCCCCCAAACCCGTGATGTCCGATTCCCACAATCCCCGCGATGTCCGATTCCTCCCACTCTCCGCGATGTCCGATTCCTCCTACCCCCGCCATGTCCGATTCCCACAAGCCCCGTGATGTCCGATTCCCCCACTCCCCGCGATGTCCGATTCCTCCCACCCCGTGATATCCAATTCCCCCAAATCCCGTGATGTCCGATTATTCCCACCCCCGTGGTGTCCGATTCCTCCCACTCTCTGCGATGTCCGATTCCCCCCACCCCCGCGATGTCCGATTCCCACAATCCCCGCGATGTCCGATTCCACCAATCCCGCGATGTCCGATTCCCCCCAAACCTGTGATGTCCGATTCCCACAATCCCCGCGATGTCCGATTCCTCCCACCCCCGCCATGTCCGATTCCCACAAACCCCGTGATGTCCGATTCCCACAAACCTCGTGATGTCCGATTCCCACAAACCCCATGATATCTGATCCCTCCCACCCCCCCGCGATGTCTGATTCCCCCCAACCCTGCGATGTCCGATTCCCCAAACCCATGATGTCCGATTCCTCCCACCCCCGCGATGTCCGATTCCACCAAACCAGCAATGTCCGATTCCACCAAACCAGCGATGTCCGATTCCACCAAACCAGCGATGTCCGATTCCACCAATCCCGTGATGTCCGATTCCCCCCTCCCCTGCGATGTCCGATTCCCCAAACCCATGATGTCCGATTCCTCCCACCCCCGCGATGTCCGATTCCACCAAACCAGCAATGTCCGATTCCACCAAACCAGCGATGTCCGATTCCACCAAACCAGCGATGCCCGATTCCACCAATCCCGTGACGTCCGATTCCCCCACCCCCATGATGTCCGATTCCCACAACCCCCGTGATGTCCGATTCCTCCCACCCCCATGATGTCCGATTCCTCCCACAAACCCCACGATATCCGATTCCCACAAACCCCACGATGTCCGATTCCCCCACCCCCGCGATGTCCGATTCCCACAAACCCCGTGATGTCCGATTCCCCCCACACCCGCGAAGTCCGATTCCCCCCACTCCCGTGATGACCGATTCCCCCAATCCCCGCGATGTCCGATTCCCCCAATCCCCACGATGTCCGATCCCCCCAATCCCCGCGATGTCCGATTCCCCCCACTCCCGTGATGTCCGATTCCCCCAAACCCGCGATGTCTGACTCCTCTCAACCCCGCGATGTCCGATTACCCCAATCCCGCGATGTCCGATTCCCCCAATCCCCGCGATGTCCGATTCCCCCAATCCCCACGATGTCCGATTCCCCCAATCCCCGCGATGTCCGATTCCCCCAATCCCCGTGATGTCCGATTCCCCCAAACCCGCGATGTCTGATTCCCCCAATCCCCGTGATGTCCGATTCCCCCAATCCCGCGATGTCCGATTCCCCCCACCCTCGCGATGTCCGATTCCACCAAACCAGCGATGTCTGATTCCCCCAATCCCGTGATGTCCGATTCCCCCCTCCTGTGCGATGTCCGATTCCCCAAACCCACGATGTCCGATTCCACCCACTCTCCGCGATGTCCGATTCCCCCCACCCCCGCGATGTCCGATCTCCACAATCCCCGCGATGTCCGATTCCCCCCAAACCCGTGATGTCCGATTCCCACAATCCCCGCGATGTCCGATTCCTCCCACTCTCCGCGATGTCCGATTCCTCCTACCCCCGCCATGTCCGATTCCCACAAGCCCCGTGATGTCCGATTCCCCCACTCTCTGCGATGTCCGATTCCCCCCACCCCCGCGATGTCCGATTCCCACAATCCCCGCGATGTCCGATTCCACCAATCCCGCGATGTCCGATTCCCCCCAAACCTGTGATGTCCGATTCCCACAATCCCCGCGATGTCCGATTCCTCCCACCCCCGCCATGTCCGATTCCCACAAACCCCGTGATGTCCGATTCCCACAAACCTCGTGATGTCCGATTCCCACAAACCCCATGATATCCGATCCCTCCCACCCCCCCGCGATGTCCGATTCCCCCCAACCCTGCGATGTCCGATTCCCCCCAACCCTGCGATGCCCGATTCCTCCCACCCCCGCGATGCCCGAATCCTCCCACCCCCGCGATGCCCGATTCCTCCCATCCCCGTGATGTCCGATTCACCCCACCCCCGCGATGTCCGATTCCCCCCACCCCCGCGATGTCCGATTCCCCCAAACCAGCGATGTCCGATTCCCCACTCCCCGTGATGTCCAATTCCTCCAATCCCGTGATGTCCGATTCCCCCCTCCTCTGCGATGTCTGATTCCCCCCACCCCCGCAATGTCCGATTACCCCAATCCCCATGATGTCGAATACCCCCACCCCCGCGATGTCTGATACCCCCACCCCCGCAATGTCTGATTACCCCAATCCCCATGATGTCGAATACCCCACCACCGCGATGTCTGATACCCCCACCCCCGCAATGTCCGATTACCCCAATCCCCGCGATGTCGAATACCCCCACCCCCGCGATGTCTGATACCCCCACCTCCGCAATGTCTGATTCCCCCAATCCCCGTGATGTCCGATTCCCCCAAACCCGCGATGTCCAATTCCCCCAATCCGGCAATGTCCGATTCCCCCAATCCCCGTGATGTCCGATTCCCCCAAACCCGCGATGTCTGACTCCTCTCAACCCCGCGATGTCCGATTACCCCAATCCCGCGATGTCCGATTCCCCCAATCCCCGTGATGTCCGATTCCCCCAATCCCCACGATGTCCGATTCCCCCAATCCCCGCTATGTCCGATTCCCCCAATCCCCATGATGTCCGATTCCCCCAATCCCGCGATGTCCGATTCCCCCCACCCTCGCGATGTCCGATTCCACCAATCCCGTGATGTCCGATTCCCCCCTCCCGTGCGATGTCCGATACCCCAAACCCACGATGTCCGATTCCTCCGACTCTCCGCGATGTCCGATTCCCCCCACCCCCGCGATGTCCGATCTCCACAATCCCCGCGATGTCCGATTCCCCCCAAACCCGTGATGTCCGATTCCCACAAGCCCCGTGATGTCTGATTCCCCCACTCCCCGCGATGTCCGATTCCTCCCACCCCGTGATATCCAATTCCCCCAAATCCCTTGATGTCCGATTACTCCCACCCCCGTGGTGTCCGATTCCTCCCACTCTCTGCGATGTCCGATTCCCCCCACCCCCGCGACGTCCGATTCCCCCAATCCCCGTGATGTCCGATTCCCCCAAACCCGCGATGTCTGATTCCCCCAATCCCCGTGATGTCCGATTCCCCCAATCCCGCGATGTCCGATTCCCCCCACCCTCGCGATGTCCGATTCCACCAAACCAGCGATGTCCGATTCCCCCAATCCCGTGATGTCCGATTCCTCCCTCCTGTGCGATGTCCGATTCCCCAAAGCCACGATGTCCGATTCCACCCACTCTCCGCGATGTCCGATTCCTCCTACCCCCGCCATGTCCGATTCCCACAAGCCCCGCGATGTCCGATTCCCCCCAAACCCGTGATGTCCGATTCCTCCCACCCCGTGATATCCAATTTCCCCAAATCCCGTGATGTCCGATTATTCCCACCCCCGTGGTGTCCGATTCCTCCCACTCTCTGCGATGTCCGATTCCCCCCACCCCCGCGATGTCCGATTCCCACAATCCCCGCGATGTCCGATTCCACCAATCCCGCGATGTCCGATTCCCCCCAAACCTGTGATGTCCGATTCCCACAATCCCCGCGATGTCCGATTCCTCCCACCCCCGCCATGTCCGATTCCCACAAACCCCGTGATGTCCGATTCCCACAAACCTCGTGATGTCCGATTCCCACAAACCCCATGATATCCGATCCCTCCCACTCCCCCGCGATGTCCGATTCCCCCCAACCCTGCGATGTCCGATTCCCCAAACCCATGATGTCCGATTCCTCCCACCCCCGCGATGTCCGATTCCACCAAACCAGCAATGTCCGATTCCACCAAACCAGCGATGTCCGATTCCACCAAACCAGCGATGTCCGATTCCACCAATCCCGTGATGTCCGATTCCCCCCTCCCCTGCGATGTCCGATTCCCCAAACCCATGATGTCCGATTCCTCCCACCCCCGCGATGTCCGATTCCACCAAACCAGCAATGTCCGATTCCACCAAACCAGCGATGTCCGATTCCACCAAACCAGCGATGTCCGATTCCACCAATCCCGTGAGGTCCGATTCCCCCACCCCCATGATGTCCGATTCCCACAACCCCCGTGATGTCCGATTCCTCCCACCCCCACGATGTCCGATTCCTCCCACAAACCCCACGATATCCGATTCCCACAAACCCCACGATGTCCGATTCCCCCACCCCCGCGATGTCCGATTCCCACAAACCCCGTGATGTCCGATTCCCCCCACCCCCATGAAGTCCGATTCCCCCCACTCCCGTGATGACCAATTCCCCCAATCCCCGCGATGTCCGATTCCCCCAATCCCCGCGATGTCCGATCCCCCCAATCCCCGCGATGTCCGATTCCCCCCACTCCCGTGATGTCCGATTCCCCCAAACCCACGATGTCTGACTCCTCTCAACCCCGCGATGTCCGATTACCCCAATCCCGCGATGTCCGATTCCCCCAATCCCCGCGATGTCCGATTCCCCCAATCCCCACGATGTCCGATTCCCCCAATCCCCGCGATGTCCGATTCCCCCAATCCCCGCGATGTCCGATTCCCCCAAACCCGCGATGTCTGATTCCCCCAATCCCCGTGATGTCCGATTCCCCCAATCCCGCGATGTCCGATTCCCCCCACCCTCGCGATGTCCGATTCCACCAAACCAGCGATGTCCGATTCCCCCAAACCCGTGATGTCCGATTCCCCCCTCCTGTGCGATGTCCGATTCCCCAAACCCACGATGTCCGATTCCACCCACTCTCCGCGATGTCCGATTCCCCCCACCCCCGCGATGTCCGATCTCCACAATCCCCGCGATGTCCGATTCCCCCCAAACCCGTGATGTCCGATTCCCACAATCCCCGCGATGTCCGATTCCTCCCACTCTCCGCGATGTCCGATTCCTCCTACCCCCGCCATGTCCGATTCCCACAAGCCCCGTGATGTCCGATTCCCCCACTCCCCGCGATGTCCGATTCCTCCCACCCCGTGATATCCAATTCCCCCAAATCCCGTGATGTCCGATTATTCCCACCCCCATGGTGTTCGATTCCTCCCACTCTCTGCGATGTCCGATTCCCCCCACCCCCGCGATGTCCGATTCCCACAATCCCCGCGATGTCCGATTCCACCAATCCCGCGATGTCCGATTCCCCCCAAACCTGTGATGTCCGATTCCCACAATCCCCGCGATGTCCGAATCCTCCCACCCCCGCCATGTCCGATTCCCACAAACCCCGTGATGTCCGATTCCCACAAACCTCGTGATGTCCGATTCCCACAAACCCCATGATATCCGATCCCTCCCACCCCCCCGCGATGTCCGATTCCCCCCAACCCTGCGATGTCCGATTCCCCCCAACCCTGCGATACCCGATTCCTCCCACCCCCGCGATGCCCGATTCCTCCCACCCCCGCGATGCCCGATTCCTCCCATCCCCGTGATGTCCGATTCACCCCACCCCCGCGATGTCCGATTCCCCCCACCCCCGCGATGTCCGATTACCCCAAACCAGCGATGTCCGATTCCCCACTCCCCGTGATGTCCAATTCCTCCAATCCCGTGATGTCCGATTCCCCCCTCCTCTGCGATGTCTGATTCCCCCCACCCCCACAATGTCCGATTACCCCAATCCCCATGATGTCGAATACCCCCACCCCCGCGATGTCTGATACCCCCACCCCCGCAATGTCCGATTACCCCAATCCCCATGATGTCGAATACCCCCACCCCCGCGATGTCTGATACCCCCACCCCCGCAATGTCCGATTACCCCAATCCCCGCGATGTCGAATACCCCCACCCCCGCGATGTCTGATACCCCCACCCCCGCAATGTCTGATTCCCCCAATCCCCGTGATGTCCGATTCCCCCAAACCCGCGATGTCCAATTCCCCCAATCCGGCAATGTCCGATTCCCCCAATCCCCGTGATGTCCGATTCCCCCAAACCCGCGATGTCTGACACTTCTCAACCCCGCGATGTCCGATTACCCCAATCCCGCGATGTCCGATTCCCCCAATCCCCGTGATGTCCGATTCCCCCAATCCCCACGATGTCCGATTCCCCCAATCCCCGCGATGTCCTATTCCCCCAATCCCCATGATGTCCGATTCCCCCAAACCCGCGATGTCTGATTACCCCAATCCCCGTGATGTCCGATTCCCCCAATCCCGCGATGTCCGATTCCCCCCACCCTCGCGATGTCCGATTCCACCAATCCCGTGATGGCCGATTCCCCCCTCCCGTGCGATGTCCGATACCCCAAACCCACGATGTCCGATTCCTCCGACTCTCCGCGATGTCCGATTCCCCCCACCTCCGCGATGTCCGATCTCCACAATCCCCGCGATGTCCGATTCCCCCCAAACCCGTGATGTCCGATTCCCACAAGCCCCGTGATGTCCGATTCCCCCACTCCCCGCGATGTCCGATTCCTCCCACCCTGTGATATCCAATTCCCCCAAATCCCGTGATGTCCGATTACTCCCACCCCCGTGGTGTCCGATTCCTCCCACTCTCTGCGATGACCGATTCCACCCACCCCCGCGACGTCCGATTCCCACAATACCCGCGATATCCGATTCCACCAATCCCGCGATGTCCGATTCCCCCCAAACCTGTGATGTCCGATTCCCACAATCCCCGCGATGTCCGATTCCTCCCACCCCCGCCATGTCCGATTCCCACAAACCCCGTGATGTCCGATTCCCACAAACCTTGTGATGTCCGATTCCCACAAACCCCATGATATCCGATCCCTCCCAGCCCCCCGCGATGTCCGATTCCCCCCAACCCTGCGATGTCCGGTTCCTCCCACCCCCGCGATGCCCGATTACTCCCACCCCCGTGGTGTCCGATTCCTCCCACCCCCGCGATGTCCGATTCCCCCAATCCCGTGATGTCCAATTCCCCCCTCCCCTGCGATGTCTGATACCCCCACCCCGGCAATGTCCGATTACCCCAATCCCCGCGATGTCGAATACCCCCACCCCCGCGATGTCTGATACCCCCACCCCCGCAATGTCTGATTCCCCCAATCCCCGTGATGTCCGATTCCCCCAAACCCGCAATGTCCGATTCCCCCAATCCCGCAATGTCCGATTCCCCCCACCACCGCGATGTCCGATTCCTCCCGATCCCCACGATGCCCGATTCCCCCCACCCCCGCGATGTCCGATTCCCCCAAACCAGCAATATCCGATTCCCCCAAACCCGTGATGTCCGATTCCCACAATCCCCGCGATGTCCCATTCCCCCACCCCCGTGATGTCCGATTCTCCCCACCCCCACGATGTCCGATTCCACCAATCCCCGCGATGTCCGATTCCAACAAACCAGCGATGTCCGATTCCCCCAATCCCGTGATGTCCGATTCCCCCCTCCCCTGCGATGTCCGATTCCCCAAACCCATGATGTCCGATTCCTCCCACCCCCATGATGTCCGATTCCCACAACCCCCATGATGTCCGATTCCTCCCACCCCCGCGATGTCCGATTCCTCCCACAAACCCCACGATATCCGATTCCCACAAACCCCACGATGTCCGATTCCCCCACCCCCGCGATGTCCGATTCCCACAAACCCCGTGATGTCCGATTCCCCCCACCCCCGCGAAGTCCGATTCCCCCCACTCACGTGATGTCCGATTCCCCCAATCCCCGCGATGTCCGATTCCCCCAATCCCCACGATGTCCGATTCCCCCACCCCCACGATGTCCGATTCCCCCACCCCCGCGATGTCCGATTCCCACAAACCCCGTGATGTCCGATTCCCCCCACCCCCGCGATGTCCGATTCCCCCCACTCCCGTGATGTCCGATTCCCGCAATCCCCGCGATGTCCGATTCCCCCCACTCCCGTGATGTCCGATTCCCCCAATCCCCGCGATGTCCGATTCCCCAATCCCCGCGATGTCCGATTCCCCCAATCCCCTCGATATCCGATTCCCCCAATCCCCTCGATGTCCGATTCCCCCCACTCCCGTGATGTCCGATTCCCCCAAACCCGCGATGTCTGATTCATCCCAACCCCGCGATGTCCGATTCCCCCAATCCCCGCGATGTCCGATTCCCCCAATCCCCGCGATGTCCGATTACCCCAATCCCCGCGATGTTCGATTCCCCAATCCCTGTGATGTCTGATTCCCCCAAACCCGCGATGTCCGATTCCTCCACAAACCCCACGATATCCGATTCCCACAAACCCCACGATGTCCGATTCCCCCACCCCCGCGATGTCCGATTCCCACAAACCCCGTGATGTCCGATTCCCCCCACTCCCGTGATGTCCGATTCCCCCAATCCCCGCGATGTCCGATTCCCCAATCCCCGCGATGTCCGATTCCACCAATCCCGCGATGTCCGATTCCCCCCAAACCTGTGATGTCCGATTCCCACAATCCCCGCGATGTCCGATTCCTCCCACCCCCGCCATGTCCGATTCCCACAAACCCCGTGATGTCCGATTCCACAAACCTCGTGATGTCCGATTCCCACAAACCCCATGATATCCGATCCCTCCCACCCCCCCGCGATGTCCGATTCCCCCCAACCCTGCGATGTCCGATTCCCCCCAACCCTGTGATGCCCGATTCCTCCCACCCCCGCGATGCCCGATTCCTCCCACCCCCGCGATGCCCGATTCCTCCACCCCCGCGATGCCCGATTCCTCCCATCCCCGTGATGTCCGATTCATCCCACCCCCGCGATGTCCGATTCCCCCCACCCCCGCGATATCCAATTCCCCCAAATCCCATGATGTCCGATTACTCCCACCCCCGTGGTGTCCGATTCCTCGCACCCCCGCGATGTCCGATTCATCCCACCCCCGCGATGTCCGATTCCTCCCACCCCTGTGATGTCCGATTCCTCCAATCCCGTGATGTCCGATTCCCCCCTCCTCTGCGATGTCTGATTCCCCCCACCCCCGCAATGTCCGATTACCCCAATCCCCACAATGTCGTATACCCCCACCCCCGCGATGTCTGATACCCCCACCCCCGCAATGTCCGATTACCCCAATCCCCGCGATGTCGAATACCCCCACCCCCGCGATGTCTGATACCCCCACCCCCGCAATGTCTGATTCCCCAATCCCCGTGATGTCCGATTCCCCCAAACCCGCGATGTTCAATTCTCCCAATCCCGCAATGTCCGATTCCCCCACCACCGTGATGTCCGATTCCTCCCGCTCCCCATGATGCCCGATTCCCCCCACCCCCGCGATGTCCGATTCCACCAATCCCCGCGATGTCCGATTCCCCAAACCCATGATGTCCGATTCCTCCCACCCCCGCGATGTCCGATTCCACCAAACCAGCAATGTCCGATTCCACCAAACCAGCGATGTCCGATTCCACCAAACCAGCGATGTCCGATTCCACCAATCCCGTGAGGTCCGATTCCCCCCACCCCCATGATGTCCGATTCCCACAACCCCCGTGATGTCGATTCCTCCCACCCCCACGATATCCGATTCCTCCCACAAACCCCACGATATCCGATTCCCACAAACCCCACGATGTCCGATTCCCCCCACCCCCACGAATTCCGATTCCCCCCACTCCCGTGATGACCGATTCCCCCAATCCCGCGATGTCCGATTCCCCCAATCCCCGCGATGTCCGATTCCCCCAAACCCGCGATGTCCGATTCCCCGCACTCCCGTGATGTCCGATTCCCCCAAACCCGCGATGTCTGACTCCTCTCAACCCGCGATGTCCGATTACCCCAATCCCGCGATGTCCAATTCCCCCAATCCCCGCGATGTCCGATTCCCCCAATCCCCACGATGTCCGATTACCCCAATCCCCGCGATGTCCGATCCCCCAATCCCCGTGATGTCCGATTCCCCAAACCCGCGATGTCTGATTCCCCCAATCCCCGTGATGTCCGATTCCCCCAATCCCACGATGTCCGATTCCCCCCACCCTCGCGATGTCCGATTCCACCAAACCAGCGATGTCCGATTCCCCCAATCCCGTGATGTCCGATTCCCCCCTCCCGTGCGATGTCCGATTCCCCAAACCCACGATGTCCGATTCCTCCCACTCTCCGCGATGTCCGATTCCCCCCACCCCACGATGTCCGATCTCCACAATCCCCGCGATGTCCGATTCCCCCCAAACCGTGATGTCCGATTCCCACAATCCCCGCGATGTCCGATTCCTCCCACTCTCCGCGATGTCCGATTCCTCCTACCCCCGCCATGTCCGATTCCCACAAGCCCCGTGATGTCCGATTCCCCCACTCCCCGCGATGTCCGATTCCTCCCACCCCGTGATATCCAATTCCCCAAATCCGTGATGTCCGATTACTCCCACCCCCGTGGTGTCCGATTCCTCCCACTCTCTGCGATGTCCGATTCCCCCCACCCCCCGCGACGTCCGATTCCCACAATCCCCGCGATGTCCGATTCCACCAATCCCGCGATGTCCGATTCCCCCCAAACCTGTGATGTCCGATTCCCACAATCCCCGCGATGTCCGATTCCTCCCACCCCCGCCATGTCCGATTCCCACAAACCCCGTGATGTCCGATTCCCACAAACCTCGTGATGTCCGATTCCCACAAACCCCATGATATCCGATCCCTCCCACCCCCCCGCGATGTCCGATTCCCCCCAACCCTGCGATGTCCGATTCCCCCCAACCCTGCGATGCCCGATTCCTCCCACCCCCGCGATGCCCGATTCCTCCCACCCCCGCGATGCCCGATTCCTCCCATCCCCGTGATGTCCGATTCCCCCAAACCAGCGATGTCCGATTCCCCCCACCCCCGCGATGTCCGATTCCCCCCACCCCCGCGATGTCCGATTCCCCCAAACCAGCGATGTCCGTTTCCCCCCCCACCATGATGTCTGATTCCCCACTCCCCGCAATGTCCAATTCCCCCAATCCCCGTGATGTCCGATTACTCCCACCCCCGTGGTGTCCGATTCCTCCCACCCCCGCGATGTCCGATTCCCCCAATCCCGTGATGTCCGAGTCCCCCCTCCCCTGCGATGTCTGATACCCCCACCCCCGCAATGTCCGATTACCCCAATCCCCGTGATGTCGAATACCCCCACCCCCGCGATGTCTGATACCCCCACCCCCGCAATGTCTGATTCCCCCAATCCCCGTGATGTCCGATTCCCCCAAACCCGCGATGTCCGATTCCCCCAATCCCGCAATGTCCGATTCCCCCCACCACCGCGATGTCCGATTCCTCCCGATCCCCACGATGCCCGATTCCCCCCACCCCCGCGATGTCCGATTCCCCCAAACCAGCGATATCCAATTCCCCCAAACCCGTGATGTCCGATTCCCACAATCCCCGCGATGTCCCATTCCCCCACCCCCGTGATGTCCGATTCTCCCCACCCCCACGATGTCCGATTCCACCAATCCCCGCGATGTCCGATTCCACCAAACCAGCGATGTCCGATTCCCCCAATCCCGTGATGTCCGATTCCCCCCTCCCCTGCGATGTCCGATTCCCCAAACCCATGATGTCCGATTCCTCCCACCCCCATGATGTCCGATTTCCACAACCCCCGTGATGTCCGATTCCTCCCACAAACCCCACGATATCCGATTCCCACAAACCCCACGATGTCCGATTCCCACAAACCCCACGATGTCCGATTCCCACACCCCCGCGATGTCCGATTCCCCCACCCCCGCGATGTCCGATTCCCACAAACCCCGTGATGTCCGATTCCCCCCACCCCCGCGATGTCCGATTCCCCCCACTCCCGTGATGTCCGATTCCCCCAATCCCCACGATGTCCGATTCCCCCAATCCCCGCGATGTCCGATTCCCCCAATCCCCTCGATGTCCGATTCCCCCCACTCCCGTGATGTCCGATTCCCCCAAACCCGCGATGTCTGATTCATCCCAACCCCGCGATGTCCGATTCCCCCAATCCCCGCGATGTCCAATTCCCCCAATCCCCGTGATGTCCGATTACCCCAATCCCCGCGATGTCCGATTCCCCCAATCCCTGTGATGTCTGATTCCCCCAAACCCGCGATGTCCGATTCCTCCCACAAACCCCACGATATCCGATTCCCACAAACCCCACGATGTCCGATTCCCCCACCCCCGCGATGTCCGATTACCCCAATCCCCGCGATGTCCGATTCCCCCAATCCCTGTGATGTCTGATTCCCCCAAACCCGTGATGTCTGATTCCTCCCAACCCCGTGATGTCCGATTCCCCCAATCCCGCGATGTCCGATTCCCCGCCCCCTCGCGATGTCCGATTCCACCAAACCAGCGATGTCCGATTCCCCCAATCCCGTGATGTCCGATTCCCCCAAACCCCACGATGTCCGATTCCCACAAACCCCGTGATGTCCGATTCCTCCCACCCCCGCGATGTCCGATTCCTCCAACCCCCACGATATCCGATTACCCCAATCCCGCGATGTCCGATTCCCGCAATCCCCGCGATATCCGATTCCCCCAATCACCGCGATGTCTGATTCCCCCAATCCCCGCGATGTCCGATTCCCCCCACCCCCACGGTATTCGATTCCCCCAATCCCGCGATGTCCGATTCCTCCCACTCCCCGCGATGTCCGATTCCCCCAAACCCGCGATATCCGATATCCCCCACGCCCGCGATGTCTGATTCCTCCCACTCCCCGCGATGTCCGATTCCCCCCACCCCCACGATGTCCGATTCCTCCCACTCTCCGCGATGTCCGATTCCCCCAACCCTCGCGATGTCCGATTCCACCAATCCCGTGATGTCCGATTCCCCCCAAACCCGTGATGTCCGATTCCCACAATCCCCGCGATGTCCGATTCCTCCCACCCCCGCCATGTCCGATTCCCACAAACCCCGTGATGTCCGATTCCCACAAACCCCGTGATGTCCGATTCCCACAAATCCCGTGATGTCCGATTCCCACAAACCCCGTGATGTCCGATTCCCACAAACCCCACGATATCCGATTCCTCCCGCACCCCACGATGTCCGATTCCCCCAACCCCATGATATCCAATTCCTCCCACCCCCCCGCGATGTCCGAATCCCCCAAACTAGCGATGTCCGATTCCCCCAAACCAGCAATGTCCGATTCCCCCAATCCTCGCGATGTCCATTTCCACCAATCCCTGCGATGTCCGATTCCCCCAAACCCGGCGATGTCCGATTCCCCCAATTCCCGCGATGTCCGATTCCCACAAACCCCGTGATGTCCGATTCCTCCAAACACGCGATGTCCGATTCCGACACTCCCCGTGATGTCCGATTCCCCCCACCCCACTATGTCTGATACCCCCACCCCCGCAATTTCCGATTACCCCAATCCCCGCGATGTCGAATACCCCACCCCCGCGATGTCTGATTCCCTCAACCCCGTGATGTCCGATTCCCCCAACCCCATGATATCCGATTCCTCCCGCACCCCACGATGTCCAATTCCCCCAACCCCATGATATCCGATTCCTCCCACCCCCCCGCGATGTCCGATTCCCCCAAACCAGCAATGTCCGATTCCCCCCAACCCTGCGATGTCCGATTCCCACAACCCCGGCGATGTCCGATTCCTCCCACAAACCCCGCGAAGTCCGATTCCTCCAACCCCCGCGATGTCCGATTCCCCCAATCCCCGCGATGTCCGATTCCCCCCACTCCCGTGATGTCCGATTCCCCCAAACCCGCGATGTCCGATTCTCCCCACCCTCGCGATGTCCGATTCCACCAAACCAGCGATGTCCGATTCCCCCAATCCCGTGATGTCCGATTCCCCCCTCCCGTGGGATGTCCGATTCCCCAAACCCATGATGTCCGATTCCTCCCACCCCTGTGATGTCCGATTCCTCCCACTCCACACGAGGTCCGAATCCCCCCACTCCCACGATGTCCGATTCCTCCAACCCCCGCGATATCCGATTACCCCAATCCCGCGATGTCCGATTCACCCAATCCCCGCGATATCCGATTCCCCCAATTCCCGCGATGTCCGATTCCCCCCGCCCCCACGGTGTTCGATTCCCCCAATCCCGCGATGTCCGATTCATCCCACTCCCCGCGATGTCCGATTCCCCCAAACCTGCGATATCCGATATCCCCCACCCCCGCGATGTCTGATTCCTCCCACTCCCCGCGATGTCCGATTCCCCCCAACCCCACGATGTCCGATTCCTCCCACTCTCCGCGATGTCCGATTCCCCCAACCCCCGCGATGTCCGATTCCCACAATCCCCGCGATGTCCGATTCCACCAATCCCGTGATGTCCGATTCCCCCCAAACCCGTGATGTCCGATTCCCACAATCCCCGCGATGTCCGATTCCTCCCACCCCCACCATGTCCAATTCCCACAAACCCCGTGATGTCCGATTCCCACAAACCCCGCGATGTCCGATTCCACCAATCCCCGCGATGTCCGATTCCCACAATCCCCGCGATGTCCGATTCCTCCCACCCCCACCATGTCCAATTCCCACAAACCCCGTGATGTCCAATTCCCCCAATCCCGCAATGTCCGATTCCCCCACCACCGCGATGTCCGATTCCTCCCACCCCCATGATGCCCGATTCCCCCCACCCCCGCGATGTCCGATTCCACCAATCCCCGCGATGTCCGATTCCTCCCACCCCCGTGATGTCCGATTCCCCAAACCTGTGATGTCCGATTCCCCCAATCCCCGCGATGTCCGATTCCACCAAACCAGCGATGTCCGATTCCCCCATTTCGTGATGTCCGATTCCCCCCTCCCCTGCGATGTCCGATTCCCCAAACCCATGATGTCCGATTCCTCCCACCCCCGCGATGTCCGATTCCACCAAACCAGCAATGTCCGATTCCACCAAACCAGCGATGTCCGATTCCACCAAACCAGCAATGTCCGATTCCACCAAACCAGTGATTCCACCAAACCAGTGATGTCCGATTCCAACAAACCAGCGATGTCCGATTCCACCAATCCCATGAGGTCCGATTCGCCCCACCCCCGTGATGTCCGATTCCCCCCACCCCCACGATGTCCGATTCCCACAACCCCCATGATGTCCGATTCCTCCCACCCCCACGATGTCCGATTCCTCCCACAAACCCCACGATATCCGATTCCCACAAACCCCACGATGTCCGATTCCCCCACCCCCGCGATGTCCGATTCCCACAAACCCCGTGATGTCCGATTCCCCCCACCCCCGCGAAGTCCGATTCCCCCCACTCCCGTGATGACCGATTCCCCCAATCCCCGCGATGTCCGATTCCCCCAATCCCCGCGATGTCCGATTCCCCCAATCCCCGCGATGTCCGATTCCCCCCACTCCCGTGATGTCCGATTCCCCCAAACCCGCGATGTCTGACTCCTCTCAACCCCGCGATGTCCGATTACCCCAATCCCGCGATGTCCGATTCCCCCAATCCCCGCGATGTCCGATTCCCCCAATCCCCACGATGTCCGATTCCCCCAATCCCCGTGATGTCCGATTCCCCCAAACCCGCGATGTCTGATTCCCCCAATCCCCGTGATGTCCGATTCCCCCAATCCCGCGATGTCCGATTCCCCCCACCCTCGCGATGTCCGATTCCACCAAACCAGCGATGTCCGATTCCCCCAATCCCGTGATGTCCGATTCCCCCCTCCCGTGCGATGTCCGATTCCCCAAACCCACGATGTCCGATTCCTCCCACTCTCCGCGATGTCCAATTCCCCCCACCCCCGCGATGTCCGATCTCCACAATCCCCGCGATGTCCGATTCCCCCCAAACCCGTGATGTCTGATTCCCACAATCCCCGCGATGTCCGATTCCTCCCACTCTCCGCGATGTCCGATTCCTCCTACCCCCGTGATGTCCGATTCCCCCACTCCCCGCGATGTCCGATTCCTCCCACCCCGTGATATCCAATTCCCCCAAATCCCGTGATGTCCGATTACTCCCACCCCCGTGGTGTCCGATTCCTCCCACTCTCTGCGATGTCCGATTCCCCCCACCCCCGCGATGTCCGATTCCCACAATCCCCGCGATGTCCGATTCCACCAATCCCGCGATGTCCGATTCCCCCCAAACCTGTGATGTCCGATTCCCACAAACCCCGCGATGTCCGATTCCTCCCACCCCCACCATGTCCGATTCCCACAAACCCCGTGATGTCCGATTCCCACAAACCTCGTGATGTCCGATTCCCACAAACCCCATGATATCCGATCCCTCCCACCCCCCCGCGATGTCCGATTCCCCCCAACCCTGCGATGTCTGGTTCCTCCCACCCCCGCGATGCCCGATTCCTCCCATCCCCGTGATGTCCAATACCCCCAAACCAGCGATGTCCGATTCCCCCCAACCCCGCGATGTCCGATTCCCCCCACCCCCGCGATGTCCGATTCCCCCAAACCAGCGATGTCCGTTTCCCCCCACCACCATGATGTCTGATTCCCCACTCCCCGTGATGTCCGATTCCTCCCACACACGTGATGTCCGATTCCCCCACTCCCCGCAATGTCCAATTCCCCCAATCCCCGTGATGTCCGATTCCTCCCACCCCGCGATATCCAATTCCCCCAAATCCCGTGATGTCCGATTACTCCCACCCCCATGGTGTCCGATTCCTCCCACCCCCGCGATGTCCGATTCCCCCAATCCCGTGATGTCCGATTCCCCCCTCCCCTGCGATGTCTGATACCCCCACCCCCGCAATGTCCGATTACCCCAATCCCCGCGATGTCGAATACCCCCACCCCCGCGATGTCTGATACCCCCACCCCCGCAATGTCTGATTCCCCCAATCCCCGTGATGTCCGATTCCCCCAATCCCGCAATGTCCGATTCCCCCAATCCCGCAATGTCCGATTCCCCCACCACCGTGATGTCCGATTCCTCCCGATCCCCACGATGCCCGATTCCCCCCACCCCCGCGATGTCCGATTCCCCCAAACCAGCTATATCTGATTCCCCCAAACCCGTGATGTCCGATTCCCACAATCCCCGCGATGTCCCATTCCCCCACCCCCGTGATGTCCGATTCTCCCCACCCCCACGATGTCCGATTCCACCAATCCCCGCGATGTCCGATTCCACCAAACCAGCGATGTCCGATTCCCCCAATCCCGTGATGTCCGATTCCCCCCTCCCCTGCGATGTCCGATTCCCCAAACCCATGATGTCCGATTCCTCCCACCCCCATGATGTCCGACTCCTCCCACAAACCCCACGATATCCGATTCCCACAAACCCCACGATGTCCGATTCCCCCACCCCCGCGATGTCCGATTCC
The DNA here is from genome assembly GCF_052327205.1 of Somniosus microcephalus. Taxonomy (NCBI): domain Eukaryota; kingdom Metazoa; phylum Chordata; class Chondrichthyes; order Squaliformes; family Somniosidae; genus Somniosus; species Somniosus microcephalus. The sequence goes on along the minus strand of NC_140993.1, from coordinate 87,458,176 downwards.
CACAAACCCCGTGATGTCCGATTCCCCCCACCCCCGCGATGTCCGATTCCCCCCACTCCCGTGATGTCCGATTCCCCCAATCCCCGCGATGTCCGATTCCCCCAATCCCCGCGATGTCCGATTCCCCCAATCCCCTCGATGTCCGATTCCCCCCACTCCCGTGATGTCCGATTCCCCCAAACCCGCGATGTCTGATTCATCCCAACCCCGCGATGTCCGATTCCCCCAATCCCCGCGATGTCCGATTCCCCCAATCCCCGCGATGTCCGATTACCCCAATCCCCGCGATGTCCGATTCCCCCAATCCCTGTGATGTCTGATTCCCCCAAACCCGCGATGTCCGATTCCTCCCACAAACCCCACGATATCCGATTCCCACAAACCCCACGATGTCCGATTCCCCCACCCCCGCGAAGTCCGATTCCCCCAATCCCCGCGATGTCCGATTCCCCCAATCCCCGCGATGTCCGATTCCACCAATCCCGCGATGTCCGAGTCCCCCCAAACCTGTGATGTCCGATTCCCACAATCCCCGCGATGTCCGATTCCTCCCACCCCCGCCATGTCCGATTCCCACAAACCCCGTGATGTCCGATTCCCACAAACCTCGTGATGTCCGATTCCCACAAACCCCATGATATCCGATCCCTCCCACCCCCCCGCGATGTCCGATTCCCCCCAACCCTGCGATGTCCGATTCCCCCCAACCCTGCGATGCACGATTCCTCCCACCCCCGCGATGCCCGATTCCTCCCACCCCCGCGATGCCCGATTCCTCCCATCCCCGTGATGTCCAATTCATCCCACCCCCGCGATGTCCGATTCATCCCACCCCCGCGATGTCCGATTCCCCCCACCCCCGCGATATCCAATTCCCCCAAATCCCATGATGTCCGATTACTCCCACCCCCGTGGTGTCCGATTCCTCCCACCCCCGCGATGTCCGATTCATCCCACCCCCGCGATGTCCGATTCCTCCCACCCTTGTGATGTCCGATTCCTCCAATCCTGTGATGTCCGATTCCCCCCTCCTCTGCGATGTCTGATTCCCCCCACCCCCGCAATGTCCGATTACCCCAATCCCCACGATGTCGAATATCCCCACCCCCGCGATGTCTGATACCCCCACCCCCGCAATGTCCGATTACCCCAATCCCCGCGATGTCGAATACCCCCACCCCCGCGATGTCTGATACCCCCCCCCGCAATGTCTGATTCCCCCAATCCCCATGATGTCCGATTCCCCCAAACCCGCGATGTCCAATTCCCCCAATCCCGCAATGTCCGATTCCCCCACCACCGTGATGTCCGATTCCTCCCACCCCCATGATGCCCGATTCCCCCCACCCCCGCGATGTCCGATTCCACCAATCCCCGCGATGTCCGATTCCTCCCACCCCCGTGATGTCCGATTCCCCAAACCTGTGATGTCCGATTCCCCCAATCCCCGCGATGTCCGATTCCACCAAACCAGCGATGTCCGATTCCCCCAATCCCGTGATGTCTGATTCCCCCCTCCCCTGCGATGTCCGATTCCCCAAACCCATGATGTCCGATTCCTCCCACCCCGCGATGTCCGATTCCACCAAACCAGCAATGTCCGATTCCACCAAACCAGCGATGTCCGATTCCACCAAACCAGCGATGTCCGATTCCACCAATCCCGTGAAGTCCGATTCCCCCCACCCCCATGATGTCCGATTCCCACAACCCCCATGATGTCCGATTCCTCCCACCCCCACGATGTCCGATTCCTCCCACAAACCCCACGATATCCGATTCCCACAAACCCCACGGTGTCCGATTCCCCCACCCCCGCGATGTCCGATTCCCACAAAGCCCGTGATGTCCGATTCCCCCCACCCCCGCGAAGTCCAATTCCCCCCACTCCCGTGATGACCGATTCCCCCAATCCCCGCGATGTCCGATTCCCCCAATCCCCGCGATGTCTGATTCCCCCAATCCCCGTGATGTCCGATTGCCCCAATCCCGCGATGTCCGATTCCCCCCACCCTCGCGATGTCCGATTCCACCAAACCAGCGATGTCCGATTCCCCCAATCCCGTGATGTCCGATTCCCCCCTCCCGTGCGATGTCCGATTCCCCAAACCCACGATGTCCGATTCCTCCCACTCTCCGCGATGTCCGATTCCCCCCACCCCCGCGATGTCCGATCTCCACAATCCCCGCGATGTCCGATTCCCCCCAAACCCGTGATGTCCGATTCCCACAATCCCTGCGATGTCCGATTCCTCCCACTCTCCGCGATGTCCGATTCCTCCTACCCCCGCCATGTCCGATTCCCACAAGCCCCGTGATGTCCGATTCCCCCACTCCCCGCGATGTCCGATTCCTCCCACCCCGTGATATCCAATTCCCCCAAATCCCGTGATGTCCGATTACTCCCACCCCCGTGGTGTCCAATTCCTCCCACTCTCTGCGATGTCCGATTCCCCCCACCCCCGCGACGTCCGATTCCCACAATCCCCGCGATGTCCGATTCCACCAATCCCGCGATGTCCGATTCCCCCCAAACCTGTGATGTCCGATTCCCCCAATCCCCGTGATGTCCGATTCCTCCTACCCCCGCCATGTCCGATTCCCACAAGCCCCGTGATGTCCGATTCCCCCACTCCCCGCGATGTCCGATTCCTCCCACCCCGTGATATCCAATTCCCCCAAATCCCGTGATGTCCGATTACTCCCACCCCCGTGGTGTCCGATTCCTCCCACTCTCTGCGATGTCCGATTCCCCCCACCCCCGCGACGTCCGATTCCCACAATCCCCGCGATGTCCGATTCCACCAATCCCGCGATGTCCGATTCCCCCCAAACCTGTGATGTCCGATTCCCACAATCCCCGCGATGTCTGATTCCTCCCACCCCCGCCATGTCCGATTCCCACAAACCCCGTGATGTCCGATTCCCACAAACCTCGTGATGTCCGATTCCCACAAACCCCATGATATCCGATCCCTCCCACCCCCCCGCAATGTCCGATTCCCCCCAACCCTGCGATGTCCGGTTCCTCCCACCCCTGCGATGCCCGATTCCTCCCATCCCCGTGATGTCCGATTCCCCCAAACCAGCGATGTCCGATTCCCCCCACCCCCGCGATGTCCGATTCCCCCCACCCCCGCGATGTCCGATTCCCCCAAACCAGCGATGTCCGTTTCCCCCCACCACCATGATGTCTGATTCCCCACTCCCCGTGATGTCCGATTCCTCCCACACACGTGATGTCCGATTCCCCCACTCCCCGCAATGTCCAATTCCCCCAATCCCCGTGATGTCCGATTCCTCCCACCCCGCGATATCCAATTCCCCCAAATCCCGTGATGTCCGATTACTCCCACCCCCATGGTGTCCGATTCCTCCCACTCCCGCGATGTCCGATTCCCCCAATCCCGTGATGTCCGATTCCCCCCTCCCCTGCGATGTCTGATACCCCCACCCCCGCAATGTCCGATTACCCCAATCCCCGCGATGTCGAATACCCCCACCCCCGCGATGTCTGATACCCCCACCCCCGCAATGTCTGATTCCCCCAATCCCCATGATGTCCGATTCCCCCAAACCCGCGATGTCCGATTCCCCCAATCCCGCAATGTCCGATTCCCCCACCACCGTGATGTCCGATTCCTCCCGATCCCCATGATGCCCGATTCCCCCCACCCCCGCGATGTCCGATTCCCCCAAACCAGCGATATCCGATTCCCCCAAACCCGTGATGTCCGATTCCCACAATCCCCGCGATGTCCCATTCCCCCACCCCCGTGATGTCCGATTCTCCCCACCCCCACGATGTCCGATTCCACCAATCCCCGCAATGTCCGATTCCACCAAACCAGCGATGTCCGATTCCCCCAATCCCGTGATGTCCGATTCCCCCCTCCCCTGCGATGTCCGATTCCCCAAACCCATGATGTCCGATTCCTCCCACCCCCATGATGTCCGATTCCTACAACCCCCGTGATGTCCGATTCCTCCCACCCCCGCGATATCCGATTCCTCCCACAAACCCCACGATATCCGATTCCCACAAACCCCACAATGTCCGATTCCCCCACCCCCGCGATGTCCGATTCCCACAAACCCCGTGATGTCCGATTCCCCCAACCCCCGCGATGTCCGATTCCCCCCACTCCCGTGATGTCCGATTCCCCCAATCCCTGCGATGTCCGATTCCCCCAATCCCCGCGATGTCCGATTCCCCCAATCCCCTCGATGTCCGATTCCCCCCACTCCCGTGATGTCCGATTCCCCCAAACCCGCGATGGCTGATTCATCCCAACCCCGCGATGGCCGATTCCCCCAATCCCCGCGATGTCCGATTCCCCCAATCCCCGCGATGTCCGATTACCCCAATCCCCGCGATGTCCGATTCCCCCAATCCCTGTGATGTCTGATTCCCCCAAACCCGCGATGTCCGATTCCTCCCACAAACCCCACGATATCCGATTCCCACAAACCCCACGATGTCCGATTCCCCCACCCCAGCGAAGTCCGATTCCCCCCACTCCCGTGATGTCCGATTCCTCCAATCCCCGCGATGTCCGATTCCCCCAATCCCCGCAATGTCCGATTCCACCAATCCCGCGATGTCCGATTCCCCCCAAACCTGTGATGTCCGATTCCCACAATCCCTGCGATGTCCGATTCCTCCCACCCCCGCCATGTCCGATTCCCACAAACCCCGTGATGTCCGATTCCCACAAACCTCGTGATGTCCGATTCCCACAAACCCCATGATATCCAATCCCTCCCACCCCCCCGCGATGTCCGATTCCCCCAACCCTGCGATGTCCGATTCCCCCCAACCCTGCGATGCCCGATTCCTCCCACCCCCGCGATGCCCGATTCCTCCCACCCCCGCGATGCCCGATTCCTCCCATCCCCGTGATGTCCGATTCATCCCACCCCCGCGATGTCCGATTCACCCCACCCCCGCGATATCCAATTCCCCCAAATCCCATGATGTCCGATTACTCCCACCCCCGTGGTGTCCGATTCCTCCCACCCCAGCGATGTCCGATTCATCCCACCCCCGCGATGTCCGATTCCTCCCACCCCTGTGATGTCCGATTCCTCCAATCCCGTGATGTCCGATTCCCCCCTCCTCTGCGATGTCTGATTCCCCCCACCCCCGCAATGTCCGATTACCCCAATCCCCACGATGTCGAATACCCCCACCCCCGCGATGTCTGATACCCCCACCCCCGCAATGTCCGATTACCCCAATCCCCGCGATGTCGAATACCCCCACCCCCGCGATGTCTGATACCCCCACCCCCGCAATGTCTGATTCCCCCAATCCCCGTGATGTCCGATTCCCCCAAACCCGCGATGTCCAATTCCCCCAATCCCGCAATGTCCGATTCCCCCACCACCGTGATGTCCGATTCCTCCCACCCCCATGATGCCCGATTCCCCCCACCCCCGCGATGTCCGATTCCACCAATCCCCGCGATGTCCGATTCGTCCCACCCCCGTGATGTCTGATTCCCCAAACCTGTGATGTCCGATTCCCCCAATCCCCGCGATGTCCGATTCCACCAAACCAACGATGTCCGATTCCCCCAATCCCGTGATGTCCGATTCCCCCCTCCCCTGCGATGTCCGATTCCCCAAACCCATGATGTCCGATTCCTCCCACCCCCGCGATGTCCGATTCCACCAAACCAGCAATGTCCGATTCCACCAAACCAGCGATGTCCGATTCCACCAAACCAGCGATGTCCGATTCCACCAATCCCGTGAGGTCCGATTCCCCCCACCCCCATGATGTCCGATTCCCACAACCCCCGTGATGTCCGATTCCTCCCACCCCCACGATGTCCGATTCCTCCCACAAACCCCACGATATCCGATTCCCACAAACCCCATGGTGTCCGATTCCCCCACCCCCGCGATGTCCGATTCCCACAAACCCCGTGATGTCCGATTCCCCCCACCCCCGCGAAGTCCAATTCCCCCCACTCCCGTGATGACCGATTCCCCCAATCCCCGCGATGTCCGATTCCCCCAATCCCCGCGATGTCCGATTCCCCCAATCCCCGCGATGTCCGATTCCCCCCACTCCCGTGATGTCCGATTCCCCCAAACCCGCGATGTCTGACTCCTCTCAACCCCGCGATGTCCGATTACCCCAATCCCGCGATGTCCGATTCCCCCAATCCCCGCGATGTCCGATTCCCCCAATCCCCACGATGTCCGATTCCCCCAATCCCCGCGATGTCCGATTCCCCCAATCCCCGTGATGTCCGATTCCCCCAAACCCGCGATGTCTGATTCCCCCAATCCCCGTGATGTCCGATTCCACCAATCCCGTGATGTCCGATTCCCCCCACCCTCGCGATGTCCGATTCCACCAAACCAGCGATGTCCGATTCCCCCAATCCCGTGATGTCCGATTCCCCCCTCCCGTGCGATGTCCGATTCCCCAAACCCACGATGTCCGATTCCTCCCACTCTCCGCGATGTCCGATTCCCCCCACCCCCACGATGTCCGATCTCCACAATCCCCGCGATGTCCGATTCCCCCCAAACCCGTGATGTCCGATTCCCACAATCCCCGCGATGTCCGATTCCTCCCACTCTCCGCGATGTCCGATTCCTCCTACCCCCGCCATGTCCGATTCCCCCAATCCCCGTGATGTCCGATTCCCCCAAACCCGCGATGTCTGATTCCCCCAATCCCCGTGATGTCCGATTCCCCCAATCCCGCGATGTCCGATTCCCCCCACCCTCGCGATGTCCGATTCCACCAAACCAGCGATGTCCGATTCCCCCAATCCCGTGATGTCCGATTCCCCCCTCCCGTGCGATGTCCGATTCCCCAAACCCACGATGTCCGATTCCTCCCACTCTCCGCGATGTCCGATTCCCCCCACCCCCGCGATGTCCGATCTCCACAATCCCCGCGATGTCCGATTCCCCCCAAACCCGTGATGTCCGATTCCCACAATCCCCGCGATGTCCGATTCCTCCCACTCTCCGCGATGTCCGATTCCTCCTACCCCCGCCATGTCCGATTCCCACAAGCCCCGTGATGTCCGATTCCCCCACTCCCCGCGATGTCCGATTCCTCCCACCCCGTGATATCCAATTCCCCCAAATCCCGTGATGTCCGATTACTCCCACCCCCGTGGTGTCCAATTCCTCCCACTCTCTGCGATGTCCGATTCCCCCCACCCCCGCGACGTCCGATTCCCACAATCCCCGCGATGTCCGATTCCACCAATCCCGCGATGTCCGATTCCCCCCAAACCTGTGATGTCCGATTCCCCCAATCCCCGTGATGTCCGATTCCTCCTACCCCCGCCATGTCCGATTCCCACAAGCCCCGTGATGTCCGATTCCCCCACTCCCCGCGATGTCCGATTCCTCCCACCCCGTGATATCCAATTCCCCCAAATCCCGTGATGTCCGATTACTCCCACCCCCGTGGTGTCCGATTCCTCCCACTCTCTGCGATGTCCGATTCCCCCCACCCCCGCGACGTCCGATTCCCACAATCCCCGCGATGTCCGATTCCACCAATCCCGCGATGTCCGATTCCCCCCAAACCTGTGATGTCCGATTCCCACAATCCCCACGATGTCCGATTCCTCCCACCCCCGCCATGTCCGATTCCCACAAACCCCGTGATGTCCGATTCCCACAAACCTCGTGATGTCCGATTCCCACAAACCCCATGATATCCGATCTCTCCCAGCCCCCCGCGATGTCCGATTCCCCCCAACCCTGCGATGTCCGATTCCCCCCAACCCTGCAATGCCCGATTCCTCCCACCCCCGCGATGCCCGATTCCTCCCACCCCCGCGATGCCCGATTCCTCCCATCCCCATGATGTCCGATTCCCCCAAACCAGCGATGTCCGATTCCCCCCACCCCCGCGATGTCCGATTCCCCCAAACCAGCGATGTCCGTTTCCCCCCACCACCATGTTGTCTGATTCCCCACTCCCCGTGAGGTCCGATTCCTCCCACACACGTGATGTCCGATTCCCCCACTCCCCGCGATGTCCAATTCCCCCAATCCCCGCGATGTCCGATTCCTCCCGATCCCCACGATGCCTGATTCCCCCCACCCCCGCGATGTCCGATTCCCCCAAACCAGCGATATCCGATTCCCCCAAACCCGTGATGTCCGATTCCCACAATCCCCGCGATGTCCCATTCCCCCACCCGCGTGATGTCCGATTCTCCCCACCCCCACGATGTCCGATTCCACCAATCCCCGCGATGTCCGATTCCACCAAACCAGCGATGTCCGATTCCCCCAATCCCGTGATGTCCGATTCCCCCCTCCCCTGCGATGTCCGATTCCCCAAACCCATGATGTCCGATTCCTCCCACCCCCGCGATGTCCGATTCCTCCCACAAACCCCACGATATCCGATTCCCACAAACCCCACGATGTCCGATTCCCCCCACCCCCACGATGTCCGATTCCCCCCACTCCCGTGATGTCCGATTCCCCCAATGCCCGCGATGTCCGATTCCCCCAATCCCCGCGATGTCCGATCCCCCCAATCCCCTCGATGTCCGATTCCCCCCACTCCCGTGGTGTCCGATTCCCCCAAACCTGCGATGTCTGATTCATCCCAACCCCGCGATGTCCGATTCCCCCAATCCCCGCGATGTCCGATTCCTCCCACCCCGTGATATCCAATTCCCCCAAATCCCGTGATGTCCGATTACTCCCACCCCCGTGGTGTCCAATTCCTCCCACTCTCTGCGATGTCCGATTCCCCCCACCCCCGCGACGTCCGATTCCCACAATCCCCGCGATGTCCGATTCCACCAATCCCGCGATGTCCGATTCCCCCCAAACCTGTGATGTCCGATTCCCCCAATCCCCGTGATGTCCGATTCCTCCTACCCCCGCCATGTCCGATTCCCACAAGCCCTGTGATGTCCGATTCCCCCACTCCCCGCGATGTCCGATTCCTCCCACCCCGTGATATCCAATTCCCCCAAATCCCGTGATGTCCGATTACTCCCACCCCCGTGGTGTCCGATTCCTCCCACTCTCTGCGATGTCCGATTCCCCCCACCCCCGCGACGTCCGATTCCCACAATCCCCGCGATGTCCGATTCCACCAATCCCGCGATGTCCGATTCCCCCCAAACCTGTGATGTCCGATTCCCACAATCCCCACGATGTCCGATTCCTCCCACCCCCGCCATGTCCGATTCCCACAAACCCCGTGATGTCCGATTCCCACAAACCTCGTGATGTCCGATTCCCACAAACCCCATGATATCCGATCTCTCCCAGCCCCCCGCGATGTCCGATTCCCCCCAACCCTGCGATGTCCGATTCCCCCCAACCCTGCAATGCCCGATTCCTCCCACCCCCGCGATGCCCGATTCCTCCCACCCCCGCGATGCCCGATTCCTCCCATCCCCATGATGTCCGATTCCCCCAAACCAGCGATGTCCGATTCCCCCCACCCCCGCGATGTCCGATTCCCCCAAACCAGCGATGTCCGTTTCCCCCCACCACCATGTTGTCTGATTCCCCACTCCCCGTGAGGTCCGATTCCTCCCACACACGTGATGTCCGATTCCCCCACTCCCCGCGATGTCCAATTCCCCCAATCCCCGCGATGTCCGATTCCTCCCGATCCCCACGATGCCTGATTCCCCCCACCCCCGCGATGTCCGATTCCCCCAAACCAGCGATATCCGATTCCCCCAAACCCGTGATGTCCGATTCCCACAATCCCCGCGATGTCCCATTCCCCCACCCGCGTGATGTCCGATTCTCCCCACCCCCACGATGTCCGATTCCACCAATCCCCGCGATGTCCGATTCCACCAAACCAGCGATGTCCGATTCCCCCAATCCCGTGATGTCCGATTCCCCCCTCCCCTGCGATGTCCGATTCCCCAAACCCATGATGTCCGATTCCTCCCACCCCCGCGATGTCCGATTCCTCCCACAAACCCCACGATATCCGATTCCCACAAACCCCACGATGTCCGATTCCCCCCACCCCCACGATGTCCGATTCCCCCCACTCCCGTGATGTCCGATTCCCCCAATGCCCGCGATGTCCGATTCCCCCAATCCCCGCGATGTCCGATCCCCCCAATCCCCTCGATGTCCGATTCCCCCCACTCCCGTGGTGTCCGATTCCCCCAAACCTGCGATGTCTGATTCATCCCAACCCCGCGATGTCCGATTCCCCCAATCCCCGCGATGTCCGATTCCCCCAATCCCCTCGATGTCCGATTACCCCAATCCCCGCGATGTCCGATTCCCCCAATCCCTGTGATGTCTGATTCCCCCAAACCCCGTGATGTCCGATTCCTCCCACAAACCCCACGATATCCGATTCCCACAAACCCCACGATGTCCGATTCCCCCACCCCCGCGATGTCCGATTCCCACAAACCCCGTGATGTCCGATTCCCCCCACCCCCGCGATGTCCGATTCCACCCACTCCCGTGATGTCCGATTCCCCCAATCCCCGCGTTGTCCGATTCCCCCACCCCCGTGATGTCCCCTGCACACAAACCCCGCGATATCCGATTCCCCCACCCCCGCAATGTCCGATTCACCCACCCCCACGATATCCGATTCCTCCCACCCCCGCAATGTCCGATTCCCCCACATCCACGATGTCTGATTCCCCCAAACCGGCGGTGTCCGATTCCCCCCACCACCGCGATCTCCGATTCCTCCCAAACACGCGATGTCCGATTCCCCCACTCCCCGCGACGTCCGATTCCCCCCAAACCCGTGATGTCCCATTCCCCCAATCCCCGCAATGTCCGATTCCTCCCACCACAGTGATGTCCGGTTCACACAAACGCCACAATGTCCGATTCCTCCCAGCCCGCGATATCCGATTCCCCCCACCCCCGCGATGTCCGATTCCCACAAGCCCCACGATGTCCGATTCCCCCAACCCCGTGATGTCAGATTCCCCCCACCCCCGCGATGTCCGATTCCCATAAACCCCGCGATGTCCGATTCCCCGAAACCAGCGATGTCCGATTCCCCCAAACCGCCAATGTCCGATTCCCCCAATCCCGCGATGTCCGATTCTCCCAAACCCACGATGTCCGATTCCCCAAACCCCGCGATGTCAGATTCCCCCCACCCCCACCATATCTGATTCCTCCCACCCCCGTGATGCCCGATTCCTCCCACCCCCGCGATGCCCAATTCCTCCCACCCCCGCGATGCCCGATCCCTCCCATCCCCATGATGTCCGATTCCTCCCACCCCCGCGATGTTCGATTCCTCCCACCCCCGTGATGTCCGTTTCCTCCCACCCCCGCGATATCCGATTCCTCCCAAACCCACGATGTCCGATTCCTCCCAAACCCGCGATGTCCGATTCCTCCCAGCCCCCCGCGATGTCCGATTCCCCCAAACCAGCGATGTCCGATTCCCCATCCCCGTGATGTCCGATTCCCCATCCCCGTGATGTCCGATTCCTCCCACCCCCACGATGTCTGATTCCCCACTCCCCGCGATGTCCGATTCCTCCCACACCCATGATGTCCGATTCCCATACTCCCCGCGATGTCTGATTCCCCCAATCCCCGTGATATCCGATTCCTCCCACCCCGCGATATCCAATTCCCCCAAATCCCGTGATGTCCGATTACTCCCACCCCCATGATGTCCGATTCATCCCACCCCCGTGATGTCCGATTCCTCCCACCCCCGCGATGTCCGATTCCTCCCACCCCCACGATGTCCGACTCCTCCCACCTCCGTGATGCCCGATTCCCCCAATCCTGCGATGTCTGAATCCCCAAAGCCTGCGATGTCCAATTCCCCCAATCCCGTGATGTCCGATTCCCCCCTCCCCTGCGATGTCCGATTCCCCAAACCCATGATGTCCGATTCCTCCCACTCTCCGCGATGTCCGATTCATCCCACCCCCGTGATGTCCGATTCCTCCCACCCCCGTGATGTCCGATTCCTCCCACCCCCGTGATGTCCGATTCCTCCCACTCCCCACGATGTCCGATTCCCCCCACACCCGCGATGTCCGATTCCCACAATCCCCGCGATGTCCGATTCCCTACTCCCTGCGATGTCCGATTCCCCCAATGCCGTGATGTCCGATTCCCCCAATCCCTGCGATGTCCGATTCCCCCACCCCCGTGATGTCCGATTCCACAATCCCCGCGATGTCCGATTCCCCCAATCCCCACGATGTCCAATTCCCCCAATCCACGCGATGTCCGATTCCCCAATTCCCGCGATGTCCGATTCCTCCCACCCCCGTGATGTCCGATTCCCACAAACCCCGCGATGACCGATTCCCCCAAACCTGCGATGTCCGATTCCTCCCACCCCGTGATGTCCGATTCCCCCAAACCCGTGATGTCCGATTAACCCCACCCCCGCGATGTCCGAATCCCCCACCCCCACGATATCCGATTCCCCCCACCCCCACGATGTCCCATTCCCCCCAATCCCCGCGATGTCCGATTCCCCCAACGCCGTGATGTCAGATTCCCCAAACCCCGTGATGTCGGATTCCTACAATCCCCGTGATGTCCGATTCCTCCCACTCCCCCGATGTCCGATAGCTCACACCCCCGTGATGTCCGATTCCTCACACTCCCCACGATGTCCGATTCCCCCCAAACCCGCGATGTCCGATTCCCCCCACCCCCGCGATGTCCGATTCCCCCAAACCCGCGATATCCGATTCCCCCCACTCCCGCGATGTCGGATTCCTCCCACCCCCGCGATGTCTGATTCCCCCCACCCCCGTGATGTCCGATTCCCCCAAACCCGCGATGTCCGATTCCTCCCATTCCCGCGAAGTCCGATTCCCCCCACCCCCGCGATATCCGATTCCCACAGTCCCCGCAATGTCCGATTCCTCCCACTCCCCGTGATGTCCCATTTCCCCCACCCCCGCGATGTCCGATTCCTCCCACCCCCGCGATGTCCGATTCCTTCCACCCCCACGATGTCCGATTCTCCCCACACCCGTGATGTCCGATACTCCCCACCCCCGTGATGTCCGATTCCCCCAATCCCCGCAATGTCCGATTCCCCCAATCCCCGCGTTGTCCGATTCCCCCCACCCCCGTGATGTCCGCTTCACACAAACCCCGCGATATCCGATTCCCCCACCCCCGCAATGTCCGATTCACCCACCCCCACGATATCCGATTCCTCCCACCCCCGCAATGTCCGATTCTCCCACATCCACGATGTCTGATTCCCCCAAACCGGCGGTGTCCGATTCCCCCACCACCGCGATGTCCGATTCCTCCCAAACACGCGATGTCCGATTCCCCCCAAACCCGCAATGTCCCATTCCCCCCAACCCCCGCGATGTCCGATTCCTCCCACCCCTGTGATGTCCGGTTCCCACAAACCCCACAATGTCCGATTCCTCCCACCCCGCGATATCCAATTCCCCCAAACCAGCAATGTCCGATTCCCCCAAACCCCCGATGTCCGATTCCCCCCACCCCTGCGATGTCCGATTCCCACAATCCCCGCGATGTCCGATTCCCCCAATCCCCGTGATGTCCGATTCCTCCCACCCCCGCGATGTCCGATTCCTCCCACCCCCGTGATGTCCGATTCATCCCACCCCCGCGATGTCCGATTCCTCCCACCCCCGCGATGTCCGATTCCTCCCACCCCCGCGATGTCCGATTCCCCCAATCCCGCGATGTCTGAATCCCCAAAGCCCGCGATGTCCAATTCCCCCAATCCCGTGATGTCCGATTCCCCCCTCCCCTGCGATGTCCGATTCCCCAAACCCATGATGTCCGATTCCTCCCACCCCCGTGATTTCCGATTCCTCCCACTCCCCGCGATGTCCGATTCCCCCCACCCCCGCGATGTCTGATTCCCACAATCCCCGCGATGTCCGATTCCCCACTCCCTGCGATGTCCGATTCCCCCAATGCCGTGATGTCCGATTCCCCAATCCCTGCGATGTCCGATTCCCCCAAACCCGCGATGTCCGATTCCCCCAATCCCCGCGATGTACGATTCCCCCACCCCCATGATGTCTGATTCCCCCAATCCCCGTGATGTCCGATTCCCCCAATCCCCGTGATGTCTGATTCCCCAATTCCCGCGATGTCCAATTCCTCCCACTCCCCGCGATGTCCGATACCTCACACCCCCGCGATGTCCGATTCCTCCCACCCCCACGATGTCTGATTCCCCCCACCCCTGTGATGTCCGATTCCCCCAAACCCGCGATGTCCGATTCCTCCCATTCCCGCGAAGTCCGATTCCCCCCAGCCCCGCGATATCCGATTCCCACAATCCCCGCAATGTCCGATTCCTCCCACTCCCCGCGATGTCCCATTTCCCCCACCCCCGCGATGTCCGATTCCTCCCACCCCCGCGATGTCCGATTCCTTCCACCCCCACGTTGTCCGATTCCTCCCAACCTCATGATGTCCGATTCCCACAAACCCCACGATGTCCGATTCTCCCCACACCCATGATGTGCGATACTCCCCACCCCCGTGATGTCCGATTCCCCCAATCCCCGCAATGTCCGATTCCCCCAATCCCCGCGTTGTACGATTCCCCCCACCCCCGTGATGTCCGCTTCACACAAACCCCGCGATATCCGATTCCCCCACCCCCGCAATGTCCGATTCACCCACCCCCACGATATCCGATTCCTCCCACCCCCGCAATGTCCGATTCCCCCACATCCACGATGTCTGATTCCCCCAAACCGGCGGTGTCCGATTCCCCCCACCACCGCGATGTCCGATTCCTCCCAAACACGCGATGTCCGATTCCCCCACTCCCCGCGATGTCCCATTCCCCCCAATCCGCGCGATGTCCGATTCCTCCCACTCCTGTGATGTCCGGTTCCCACAAACCCCACAATGTCCGATTCCTCCCACCCCACGATATCCGATTCCCCCCAAACCCGCGATGTCCCATTCCCCCCAATCCGCGCGATGTCCGATTCCTCCCACTCCTGTGATGTCCGGTTCCCACAAACCCCACAATGTCCGATTCCTCCCACCCCACGATATCCGATTCCCCCCAAACCCGCGATGTCCCATTCCCCCCAATCCCCGCGATGTCCGATTCCTCCCACCCCTGTGATGTCCGGTTCCCACAAACCCCACAATGTCCGATTCCTCCCACCCCGCGATATCCGATTCCCCCAAACCAGCAATGTCCAATTCCCCCAAACCCGCGATGTCCGATTCCCACAATCCCCGCAATGTCCGATTTCCCCAATCCCCGCGTTGTCCGATTCCCCCACCCCCGTGATGTCCGCTTCACACAAACCCTGTGATATCCGATTCCCCCACCCCCGCAATGTCCGATTCACCCACCCCCACGATATCCGATTCCTCCCACCCCCGCAATGTCCGATTCCCCCACATCCACGATGTCTGATTCCCCCAAACCGGCGGTGTCTGATTCCCCCCACCACCACGATGTCCGATTCCTCCCAAACACGCGATGTCCGATTCCCCCACTCCCCGCGATGTCCGATTCCCCCCAAACCAGCGATGTCCGATTCCTCCCACCTCTGTGATGTCCGGTTCCCACAAACCCCACAATGTCCGATTCCCCCAAACCCCCGATGTCCGATTCCCCCCACCCCCGCGATGTCCGATTCCCACAATCCCCACGATGTCCGATTCCCCGAACCCCGCGATGTCCGATTCCCCCCACCCCCGTGATGTCAGATTCCCCCCACCCCCGCGATGTCCGATTCCTCCCACCCCCGCGATGTCCGATTCCCCGAAACCAGCGATGTCCGATTACCCCAAACCGCCAATGTCCGATTCCCCCCACCACCACGATGTCCAATTCCCACAAACCCGTGATGTCTGATTCCCCCAATACCTGCGATGTCCGATTCCCCCAATCCCCACAATGTCCGATTCCCCCAATTCCCGCGATGTCCGATTCCCCCCACCCCCATGATGTCCGATTCCCCCAATCCCCGCGATGTCCAATTCCCCCAATCCCCGCGATGTCCGATTCCCCCAATCCCACGATGTCCGACTCCCCCAAACCCACGATGTCCGATTCCCCAAACCCCGCGATGTCCAATTCCCCCAACCCCGTGATGTCCGATTCCTCCCACTCCCCGCGATGTCCGATTCCTCACAGCCCCGCGATGTCCGATTCCTCCCACTCCCCACGATGTCCGATTCCCCCCAAACCCACGAGGTCTGATTCCCCCCACCCCCGCGATGTCCGATTCCCCCAAACCTGCGATATCCGATTCCCCCCACTCCCGCGATGTCCGATTCCCCCAAACCTGCGATATCCGATTCCCCCCACTCCCGCGATGTCCGATTCCTCCCACCCCCGCGATGTCCGATTCCCCCCACTCCCGCGATGTCCGATTCCCCCAAACCTGCGATATCCGATTCCCCCCACTCCCGCGATGTCCGATTCCTCCCACCCCCGCGATGTCCGATTCCCCCCACTCCCGCGATGTCCGATTCCCCCAAACCTATGATATCCGATTCCCCCCACTCCCGTGATATCCGATTCCCCCCACTCCCGCGATGTCCGATTCCCCCCACTCCCGCGATGTCCGATTCCCCCAAACCTGCGATATCCGATTCCCCCCACTCCCGCGATGTCCGATTCCTCCCACCCCCGCGATGTCCGATTCCCCCCACTCCCGTGATGTCCGATTCCCCCAAACCCGCGATGTCCGATTCCTCCTATTCCCGCGAAGTCCAATTCACCCCACCCCCGCGATATCCGATTCCCACAATCCCCGCAATGTCCGATTCCTACCACTCCCCGCGATGTCCCATTTCCCCCACTCCCCGCGATGTCCGATTACCCCCACCCCCGCGATATCCGATTCCCACAATCCCCGCAATGTCCGATTCCTCCCACTCCCCGCGATGTCCGATTACCCCCACCCCCGCGATGTCCGATTCCTCCCACTCCCCGCGATGTCCGATTACCCCCACCCCCGCGATATCCGTTTCCCACAATCCCAGCAATGTCCGATTCCTCCCACTCCCCGCGATGCCCATTTCCCCCACCCCCGCAATGTCCGATTCCTCCCACTCCCCGCGATGTCTCATTTCCCCCACCCCTGCGATGTCCGATTCCTCCCACTCCCCGCAATGTCCGATTCCTCCCACTCCCCGCGATGTCCCATTTCCCCCACCCCCGCGATGTCCGATTCCTCCCACACCCCGCGATGTCCGATTCCTCCCACCCCTGCGATATCCGTTTCCCCCAATCCCCGCAATGTCCGATTCCTCCCACTCCCCGCGATGTCCCATTTCCCCCACCCCCGCGATGTCCGATTCTTTCCACCTCCACGATGTCCGATTCCTCCCACCCTCACGATGTCCGATTCCCCCAATCCCCACGTTGTCCGATTCCCCCCACCCCCGTGATGTCCGCTTCACACAAACCCCGTGATATCCGATTCCCCCACATCCACGATGTCTGATTCCCCCCACCACCGCGATGTCCGATTCCTCCCAAACACGCGATGTCCGATTCCCCCACTCCCCGCGACGTCCAATTCCCCCCAAACCCGCGATGTCCCATTCCCCCCAATCCCCGCAATGTCCGATTCCTCCCACCCCGTGATATCCGATTCCCCCAAACCAGCGATGTCCAATTCCCCAAACCAGCAATGTCCGATTCCCCCAAACCCCCGATGTCCGATTCCCACAATCCCCGCGATGTCCGATTCCTCCCACCCCGCGATATCCAATTCCCCCTAATCCCGTGATGTCCGATTCCTCCCACCCCTGCGGTGTCCGATTCCTCCCACCCCCGCGATGTCCGATTCCCCCCACCCCCGCGATGTCCGATTCCTCCCACCCCCGCGATGTCCGACTCCTCCCACCTCCGTGATGTCCGATTCCCCCAATCCCGCAATGTCTGAATCCCCAAAGCCCGCGATGTCCAATTCCCCCAATCCCGTGATGTCCGATTCCCCCCTCCCCTGCGATGTCCGATTCCCCAAACCCATGATGTCCGATTCCTCCCACCCCTGCGATGTCCGATTCCCCCCACCCCCGCGATGTCCGATTCCCCACTCCCTGCAATGTCCGATTCCCCCAATGCCGTGATGTCCGATTCCCCCAAGCCCTGCGATGTCCGATTCCCACAAACCCCGCGATGTCCGATTCCCCCACCCCCGTGATGTCCGATTCCACAATCCCGGCGATGTCCGATTCCCCCAATCCCCACGATGTCCGATTCCCCCAATCCCCGCGATGTCTGATTCCCCAATTCCCGCGATGTCCGATTCCTCCCACCCCCGTGATGTCCGATACCCACAAACCCCGCGATGACCGATTCCTCTCACTCCCCGCGATGTCCCATTTCCCCCACCCCCGCGATGTCCGATTCCTCCCACCCCCGCGATGTCCGATTCCTTCCACCCCCACGATGTCCGATTCCTCCCAACCTCATGATGTCCGATTCCCACAAACCCCACGATGTCCGATTCTCCCCACACCCGTGATGTGCGATACTCCCCACCCCCGTGATGTCCGATTCCCCCAATCCCCGCAATGTCCGATTCCCCCAATCCCCGCGTTGTACGATTCCCCCCACCCCCGTGATGTCCGCTTCACACAAACCCCGCGATATCCGATTCCCCCACCCCCGCAATGTCCGATTCACCCACCCCCACGATATCCGATTCCTCCCACCCCCGCAATGTCCGATTCCCCCACATCCACGATGTCTGATTCCCCCAAACCGGCGGTGTCCGATTCCCCCCACCACCGCGATGTCCGATTCCTCCCAAACACGCGATGTCCGATTCCCCCACTCCCCGCGATGTCCCATTCCCCCCAATCCGCGCGATGTCCGATTCCTCCCACTCCTGTGATGTCCGGTTCCCACAAACCCCACAATGTCCGATTCCTCCCACCCCACGATATCCGATTCCCCCCAAACCCGCGATGTCCCATTCCCCCCAATCCGCGCGATGTCCGATTCCTCCCACTCCTGTGATGTCCGGTTCCCACAAACCCCACAATGTCCGATTCCTCCCACCCCACGATATCCGATTCCCCCCAAACCCGCGATGTCCCATTCCCCCCAATCCCCGCGATGTCCGATTCCTCCCACCCCTGTGATGTCCGGTTCCCACAAACCCCACAATGTCCGATTCCTCCCACCCCGCGATATCCGATTCCCCCAAACCAGCAATGTCCAATTCCCCCAAACCCGCGATGTCCGATTCCCACAATCCCCGCAATGTCCGATTTCCCCAATCCCCGCGTTGTCCGATTCCCCCACCCCCGTGATGTCCGCTTCACACAAACCCTGTGATATCCGATTCCCCCACCCCCGCAATGTCCGATTCACCCACCCCCACGATATCCGATTCCTCCCACCCCCGCAATGTCCGATTCCCCCACATCCACGATGTCTGATTCCCCCAAACCGGCGGTGTCTGATTCCCCCCACCACCACGATGTCCGATTCCTCCCAAACACGCGATGTCCGATTCCCCCACTCCCCGCGATGTCCGATTCCCCCCAAACCAGCGATGTCCGATTCCCCCCAAACCAGCGATGTCCGATTCCTCCCACCTCTGTGATGTCCGGTTCCCACAAACCCCACAATGTCCGATTCCCCCAAACCCCCGATGTCCGATTCCCCCCACCCCCGCGATGTCCGATTCCCACAATCCCCACGATGTCCGATTCCCCGAACCCCGCGATGTCCGATTCCCCCCACCCCCGTGATGTCAGATTCCCCCCACCCCCGCGATGTCCGATTCCTCCCACCCCCGCGATGTCCGATTCCCCGAAACCAGCGATGTCCGATTACCCCAAACCGCCAATGTCCGATTCCCCCCACCACCACGATGTCCAATTCCCACAAACCCGTGATGTCTGATTCCCCCAATACCTGCGATGTCCGATTCCCCCAATCCCCACAATGTCCGATTCCCCCAATTCCCGCGATGTCCGATTCCCCCCACCCCCATGATGTCCGATTCCCCCAATCCCCGCGATGTCCAATTCCCCCAATCCCCGCGATGTCCGATTCCCCCAATCCCACGATGTCCGACTCCC
This sequence comes from Somniosus microcephalus, assembly GCF_052327205.1. Lineage (NCBI taxonomy): Eukaryota > Metazoa > Chordata > Chondrichthyes > Squaliformes > Somniosidae > Somniosus > Somniosus microcephalus. Next base: position 87,438,142 of record NC_140993.1, on the reverse strand, counting down.
CCAAACCCACGATGTCCGATTCCCCAAACCCCGCGATGTCCAATTCCCCCAACCCCGTGATGTCCGATTCCTCCCACTCCCCGCGATGTCCGATTCCTCACAGCCCCGCGATGTCCGATTCCTCCCACTCCCCACGATGTCCGATTCCCCCCAAACCCACGAGGTCTGATTCCCCCCACCCCCGCGATGTCCGATTCCCCCAAACCTGCGATATCCGATTCCCCCCACTCCCGCGATGTCCGATTCCCCCAAACCTGCGATATCCGATTCCCCCCACTCCCGCGATGTCCGATTCCTCCCACCCCCGCGATGTCCGATTCCCCCCACCCCCGTGATGTCCGATTCCCCCAAACCCGCGATGTCCGATTCCTCCTATTCCCGCGAAGTCCAATTCACCCCACCCCCGCGATATCCGATTCCCACAATCCCCGCAATGTCCGATTCCTACCACTCCCCGCGATGTCCCATTTCCCCCACCCCCGCGATGTCCGATTCCTCCCACTCCCGCGATGTCCGATTCCCCCAAACCTGCGATATCCGATTCCCCCCACTCCCGCGATGTCCGATTCCTCCCACCCCCGCGATGTCCGATTCCCCCCACCCCCGTGATGTCCGATTCCCCCAAACCCGCGATGTCCGATTCCTCCTATTCCCGCGAAGTCCAATTCACCCCACCCCCGCGATATCCGATTCCCACAATCCCCGCAATGTCCGATTCCTACCACTCCCCGCGATGTCCCATTTCCCCCACTCCCCGCGATGTCCGATTACCCCCATCCCCGCGATATCCGATTCCCACAATCCCCGCAATGTCCGATTCCTCCCACTCCCCGCGATGTCCGATTACCCCCACCCCCGCGATGTCCGATTCCTCCCACTCCCCGCGATGTCCGATTACCCCCACCCCCGCGATATCCGATTCCCACAATCCCAGCAATGTCCGATTCCTCCCACTCCCCGCGATGCCCATTTCCCCCACCCCCGCAATGTCCGATTCCTCCCACTCCCCGCGATGTCTCATTTCCCCCACCCCTGCGATGTCCGATTCCTCCCACTCCCCGCAATGTCCGATTCCTCCCACTCCCCGCGATGTCCCATTTCCCCCACCCCCGCGATGTCCGATTCCTCCCACACCCCGCGATGTCCGATTCCTCCCACCCCTGCGATATCCGTTTCCCCCAATCCCCGCAATGTCCGATTCCTCCCACTCCCCGCGATGTCCCATTTCCCCCACCCCCGCGATGTCCGATTCTTTCCACCTCCACGATGTCCGATTCCTCCCACCCTCACGATGTCCGATTCCCCCAATCCCCACGTTGTCCGATTCCCCCCACCCCCGTGATGTCCGCTTCACACAAACCCCGTGATATCCGATTCCCCCACATCCACGATGTCTGATTCCCCCCACCACCGCGATGTCCGATTCCTCCCAAACACGCGATGTCCGATTCCCCCACTCCCCGCGACGTCCAATTCCCCCCAAACCCGCGATGTCCCATTCCCCCCAATCCCCGCAATGTCCGATTCCTCCCACCCCGTGATATCCGATTCCCCCAAACCAGCGATGTCCAATTCCCCCAAACCAGCAATGTCCGATTCCCCCAAACCCCCGATGTCCGATTCCCACAATCCCCGCGATGTCCGATTCCTCCCACCCCGCGATATCCAATTCCCCCAAATCCCGTGATGTCCGATTCCTCCCACCCCTGCGGTGTCCGATTCCTCCCACCCCCGCGATGTCCGATTCCCCCCACCCCCGCGATGTCCGATTCCTCCCACCCCCGCGATGTCCGACTCCTCCCACCTCCGTGATGTCCGATTCCCCCAATCCCGCAATGTCTGAATCCCCAAAGCCCGCGATGTCCAATTCCCCCAATCCCGTGATGTCCGATTCCCCCCTCCCCTGCGATGTCCGATTCCCCAAACCCATGATGTCCGATTCCTCCCACCCCTGCGATGTCCGATTCCCCCCACCCCCGCGATGTCCGATTCCCCACTCCCTGCGATGTCCGATTCCCCCAATGCCGTGATGTCCGATTCCCCCAAGCCCTGCGATGTCCGATTCCCACAAACCCCGCGATGTCCGATTCCCCCACCCCCGTGATGTCCGATTCCACAATCCCCGCGATGTCCGATTCCCCCAATCCCCGCGATGTCCGATTCCCCCAATCCCCGCGATGTCTGATTCCCCAATTCCCGCGATGTCCGATTCCTCCCACCCCCGTGATGTCCGATACCCACAAACCCCGCGATGACCGATTCCCCCAAACCCGCGATGTCCGATACCTCCCACCCCGCGATGTCCGATTCCCCCAAACCCGTGATGTCCGATTAACCCCACCCCCGCGATGTCCGAATCCCCACCCCCACGATATCCGATTCCCCCCACCCCCACGATGTCCCATTCCCTCAATCCCCGCGATATCCGATTCCCCCAACCCCGTGATGTCAGATTCCCCACTCGCCGCGATGTCCGATACCTCACACCCCCGCGATGTCCGATTCCTCCCACTCCCCACAATGTCCGATTCCCCCCAAACCCGCGATGTCCGATTCCCCCAAACCCGCGATATCCTATTCCCCCCACTCCTGCGATGTCCGATTCCTCCCACCCCGCGATGTCCGATTCCCCCAAACCCGTGATTTCCGATTAACCCCAACCCCGCGATGTCCGAATCCCCACCCCCACGATATCTGATTCCCCCCACCCCCACGATGTCCCATTCCCCCAATCCCCGCGATGTCCGATTCCCCCAACCCCGTGATGTCAGATTCCCCACTCCCCGCGATGTCCGATACCTCACACCCCCGCGATGTCCGATTCCTCCCACTCCCCACGATGTCCGATTCCCCCCAAACCCGCGATGTCCGATTCCCCCCACCCCCGCGATGTTCGATTCCCCCAAACCCGCGATATCCTATTCCCCCCACTCCCGCGATGTCCGATTACTGCCACCCCCGTGATGTCCGATTCCCCCAAACCCGCGATGTCCGATTCCTCCCAGTCCCGCAAAGTCCGATTCCCCCCACCCCCGCGATATCCGATTCCCACAACCCCCGCGATGTCCCATTTCCCCCACCCCCGCGATGTCCGATTCCTTCCACCCCCACGATGTCCGATTCCTCCCACCCTCACGATGTCCGATTCCCACAAACCCCACGATGTCCGATTCTCCCCACCCCTGTGATGTCTTATTCTCCCCACCCCCGTGATGTCCGATTCCCCCAATCCCCGCAATGTCCGATTCCCCCAATCCCCGCATTGTCCGATTCCCCCCACCCCCGTGATGTCCGCTTCACACAAACCCTGCGATATCCGATTCCCCCACCCCCGCAATGTCCGATTCACCCACCCCCACGATATCCGATTCCCCCACCCCCGCAATGTCCGATTCCCCCACATCCACGATGTCTGATTCCCCCAAACCGGCGGTGTCCGATTCCCCCCACCACCACGATGTCCGATTCCTCCCAAACACGCGATGTCCGATTCCCCCACTCCCCGCGACGCCCGATTCCCCCCAAACCCGTGATGTCCCATTCCCCCCAATCCCCGCGATGTCCGATTCCTCCCACCCCTGTGATGTCCGGTTCCCACAAACCCCACAATGTCCGATTCCTCCCACCCCGCGATATCCGATTCCCCCAAACCAGCGATGTCTGATTCCCCCCACCCCCGCGATATCCGATTCCCACAATCCCCACGATGTCCGATTCCCCCCACCCCCGCGATGTCCAATTCCCAGAATCCCCACGATGTCCGATTCCCCCAACCCCGTGATGTCAGATTCCCCCCACCCCCGCGATGTCCGATTCCTCCCACCCGCATGATGTCCGATTCCCATAAACCCCGCGATGTCCGATTCCCCGAAACCAGCGATGTCCGATTACCCCAAACCACCAATGTCCGATTCCCCCCACCACCACGATGTCCAATTCCCACAAACCCATGATGCCTGATTCCCCCAATCCCTGCGATGTCCGATTCCCCCAATTCCCGCGATGTCCGATTCCCCCCACCCCCGTGATGTCCGATTCCCCCAATCCCCGCGATGTTCAATTCCCCCAATCCTCGCGATATCCGATTCCCCCAATCCCGCGATGTCCGACTCCCCCAAACCCACGATGTCCGATTCCCCAAACCCCGCGATGTCCGATTCCCCCAAACCCGTGATGTCAGATTCCCCAAACCCCGCGATGTCGGATTCCTACAATCCCCGTGATGTCCGATTCCTCACAGCCCCGCGGTGTCCGATTCCTCCCACTCCCCATGATGTCCGATTCCCCCCAAACCCACGATGTCCGATTCCCCTCACCCCCGTGATGTCCGATTCCCCCAAACCTGCGATATCCAATTCTCCTCACCCCCGCGATGTCCGATTCCTCCCACCCCTGCGATGACCGATTCCCCCCACCCCCGTGATGTCCGATTCCCCCAAACCCGCGATGTCTGATTCCCCCCACCCCCGCGATGTCCGATTCCCACAATCCCCATGATGTCCGATTCCCCCCACCCACGCGATGTCCGATTCCCACAATCCCCACGATGTCCGATTCCCCCAACCCCGCGATGTCTGATTCCTCCCAAACCCACGATGTCCAATTCCCCCAACCCCGCGATGTCCGATTCCTCCCACCCCCGCGATATCCTATTCCCCCCACTCCCGCGATGTCCGATTACTGCCACCCCCGTGATGTCCGATTCCCCCAAACCCGCGATGTCCGATTCCTCCCAGTCCCGCAAAGTCCGATTCCCCCCACCCCCGCGATATCCGATTCCCACAATCCCCGCGATGTCCCATTTCCCCCACCCCCGCGATGTCCGATTCCTTCCACCCCCACGATGTCCGATTCCTCCCACCCTCATGATGTCCGATTCCCACAAACCCCACGATGTCCGATTCTCCCCACCCCTGTGATGTCTTATTCTCCCCACCCCCATGATGTCCGATTCCCCCAATCCCCGCAATGTCCGATTCCCCCAATCCCCGCATTGTCCGATTCCCCCCACCCCCGTGATGTCCGCTTCACACAAACCCTGCGATATCCGATTCCCCCACCCCCGCAATGTCCGATTCACCCACCCCCACGATATCCGATTCCCCCACCCCCGCAATGTCCGATTCCCCCACATCCACGATGTCTGATTCCCCCAAACCGGCGGTGTCCGATTCCCCCCACCACCGCGATCTCCGATTCCTCCCAAACACGCGATGTCCGATTCCCCCACTCGCCGCGATGTCCGATTCCCCCCACCACCACGATGTCCGATTCCTCCCAAACACGCGATGTCCGTTTCCCCCACTCCCCGCGACGTCCGATTCCCCCCAAACCCGTGATGTCCCATTCCCCCCAATCCCCGCGATGTCCGATTCCTCCCACCCCTGTGATGTCCGGTTCCCACAAACCCCACAATGTCCGATTCCTCCCACCCCGCGATATCCGATTCCCCCAAACCAGCGATGTCTGATTCCCCCCACCCCCGCGATATCCGATTCCCACAATCCCCACGATGTCCAATTCCCCCCACCCCCGCGATGTCCAATTCCCAGAATCCCCACGATGTCCGATTCCCCCAACCCCGTGATGTCAGATTCCCCCCACCCCCGCGATGTCCGATTCCTCCCACCCGCATGATGTCCGATTCCCATAAACCCCGCGATGTCCGATTCCCCGAAACCAGCGATGTCCGATTACCCCAAACCACCAATGTCCGATTCCCCCCACCACCACGATGTCCAATTCCTACAAACCCGTGATGCCTGATTCCCCCAATCCCTGCGATGTCCGATTCCCCCAATTCCCGCGATGTCCGATTCCCCCCACCCCCGTGATGTCCGATTCCCCCAATCCCCGCGATGTTCAATTCCCCCAATCCTCGCGATGTCCAATTCCCCCAATCCCCGCGATATCCGATTCCCCCAATCCCGCGATGTCCGACTCCCCCAAACCCACGATGTCCGATTCCCCAAACCCCGCGATGTCCGATTCCCCCAAACCCGTGATGTCAGATTCCCCAAACCCCGCGATGTCGGATTCCTACAATCCCCGTGATGTCCGATTCCTCACAGCCCCGCGGTGTCCGATTCCTCCCACTCCCCATGATGTCCGATTCCCCCCAAACCCACGATGTCCGATTCCCCTCACCCCCGTGATGTCCGATTCCCCCAAACCTGCGATATCCAATTCTCCTCACCCCCGCGATGTCCGATTCCTCCCACCCCTGCGATGACCGATTCCCCCCACCCCCGTGATGTCCGATTCCCCCAAACCCGCGATGTCTGATTCCCCCCACCCCCGCGATGTCCGATTCCCACAATCCCCACGATGTCCGATTCCCCCCACCCACGCGATGTCCGATTCCCACAATCCCCACGATGTCCGATTCCCCCAACCCCGCGATATCCGATTCCTCCCAAACCCACGATGTCTGATTCCTCCCACCCCCGCGATATCTGATTCCTCCCATCCCCGCGATGTCCGATTCCCCCCACCCCCACGATGTCCGATTCCCACAATCCCCACGATGTCCGATTCCCCCCACCCCCGCGATGTCCGATTCCTCCCAACCCCCCGCGATGTCCAATTCCCCCATCCCCGCGATATCCGATTCCTCCCAAACCCACGATGTCCGATTCCTCCCACCCCCGCGATATCCGATTCCTCCCATCCCCGCGATGTCCGATTCCCCCCACCCCCGCGATGTCCGATTCCCATAAACCCCGCGATGTCCGATTCCCACAATCCCCACGATGTCCGATTCCCCCAACCCCGCGATGTCTGATTCCTCCCAAACCCGCGATGTCCGATTCCTCCCAACCCCCCGCGATATCCGATTCCTCCCAAACCCACGATGTCCGATTCCTCCCACCCCCGCGATATCCGATTCCTCCCACCCCCGTGATGTCCGATTCCCCCAATCCCGCAATGTCCCATTCCCCCCACCCCCGCGATGTCCGATTTCCCCCACCCCCGCGATATCCGATTCCTCCCAAACCCACGATGTCCGATTCCTCCCACCCCCGCGATGTCCGATTCCCCCAAACCAGCGATGTCCGATTCCCCCCACCCCCGCGATGTCCGATTCCTCCCACCCCCGTGATGCCCGATTCCTCCCACCCCCGTGATGCCCGATTCCTCCCACCCCCGTGATGTCCGATTCCTCCCACCCCCGTGATGCCCGATTCCTCCCACCCCCGCGATGTCCGATTCCCCCAAACCAGCGATGTCCGATTCCCCCAAACCAGCGATGTCCGATTCCTCCCACCCCCGTGATGCCCGATTCCTCCCACCCCCATGATGTCTGATTCCCCACTCCCCGCGATGTCTGATTCCTCCCACTCCCCGCGATGTCCAATTCCCCCAATCCCCGTGATGTCCGATTCCTCCCACACCGCGATATCCAATTCCCCCAAATCCCGTGATGTCCGATTCCTCCCACCCCCGCGGTGTCCGATTCCTCCCACCCCCGCGATGTCCGATTCATCCCACCCCCGTGATATCCAATTCCCCCAACCCCCCGCGATATCCGATTCCTCCCAAACCCACGAAGTCCGATTCCTCCCACCCCCGCGATATCCGATTCCTCCCATCCCCGCGATGTCCGATTCCCACAATCCCCACGATGTCCGATTCCTCCCACCCACGCGATGTTCGATTCCCCCAACCCCGCGATATCCGATTCCTCCCAAACCCACGATGTCCGATTCCCCCCACCCCCGCGATGTCCGATTCCCATAAACCCCGCGATGTCCGATTCCCACAATCCCCACAATGTCCGATTCCCCCAACCCCCCGCGATGTCTGATTCCTCCCAAACCCACGATGTCCGATTCCTCCCAACCCCCCGCGATATCCGATTCCTCCCAAACCCACGATGTCCGATTCCTCCCACCCCCGCGATATCCGATTCCTCCCATCCCCGCGATGTCCGATTCCCCCCACCCCCGCGATGTCCGATTCCCACAATCCCCGCGATGTCCGATTCCCCACTCCCTGCGATGTCCGATTCCCCCAAACCCGAGATGTCCGATTCCCCCAATCCCCGCTATGTCCGATTCCCACAAACCCCGCGATGTCCGATTCCTCCACCCCCGTGATGTCCGATTCCCCAATCCCCGTGATGTCCGATTCCCCAATCCCCGCGATGTCCGATTCCCCCAATCCCCGCGATGTCCGATTCCCCAATTCCCGCGATGTCCGATTCCTCCCACCCCCGCGATGACCGATTCCCCCAAACCCGTGATGTCCAATTAACCCCACCCCCGCGATGTCCGAATCCCCCACCCCCACGATGTCCGATTCCCCCAACCCCGTGATGTCAGATTCCCCAAACCCCGTGATGTCGGATTCCTACAATCCCCGTGATGTCCGATTCCTCCCACTCCCCACGATGTCTGATTCCCCCCACCCCCGCGATGTCCGATTCCCCCAAACCCACGATATCCGATTCCACCCACTCCCGCGATGTCCGATTCCACCCACCCCCGCGATGTCCGATTCCCCCAAACCCGCGATGTCCGATTCCTCCCATTCCCGCGAAGTCCGATTCCCCCCACCCCCGCGATGTCCGATTCCTCCCACCCCCGCGATGTCCGATTCCTCCCACCCTCACGATGTCCGATTCCCACAAACCCCACGATGTCCGATTCTCCCCACCCCCGTGATGTCCGATTCTCCCCACCCCCGTGATGTCCGATTCCCCCAATCCCCGCAATGTCCGATTCCCCCAATCCCCGCGTTGTCCGATTCCCCCAATCCCCGCGTTGTCCGATTCCCCCCACCCCCGTGATGTCCGCTTCACACAAACCCTGCGATATCCGATTCCCCCACCCCCTCAATGTCCGATTCACCCACCCCCACGATATCCGATTCCCCCACCCCCGCAATGTCCGATTCCCCCACATCCACGATGTCTGATTCCCCCAAACCGGCGGTGTCCGATTCCCCCCACCACCGCGATCTCCGATTCCTCCCAAACACGCGATGTCCGATTCCCCCACTCCCCGCGATGTCCCATTCCCCCCAAACCCGCGATGTCCCATTCCCCCCAATCCCCGCGATGTCCGATTCCTCCCAAACACGCGATGTCTGATTCCCCCAATCCCCGCGATGTCCGATTCCCCCAATCCCCGCGATGTCCGATTCCCCAATTCCCGCGATGTCCGATTCCTCCCACCCCCGTGATGTCCGATTCCCCCAAACCCGCGATGTCCGATTCCTCCCACCCCGCGATGTCCGATTCCCCCAAACCCGTGATGTCCAATTACCCCCACCCCCGCAATGTCCGAATCCCCCACCCCCACGATATCCGATTCCCCCCACCCGCACAATGTCCCATTCCCCCCAATCCCCGCGATGTCCGATTCCCCCAACCCCGTCATGTCAGATTCCCCAAATCCCGCGATGTCGGATTCCTACAATCCCCGTGATGTCCGATTCCTCCCACTCCCCGCGATGTCCGATTCCTCCCACTCCCCGCGATGTCCGATACCTCACACCCCCACGATGTCCGATTCCCTCCAAACCGCGATGTCCGATTCACCCAAATGCGCGATATCCGATTCCCCCCACTCCCGCGATGTCTGATTCCTCCCACCCCTGCAATGTCCGATTCCCCCAACCCCCGTGATGGCCGATTCCTCCCACCCCGCGATATCCAATTCCCCCAAATCCCGTGATGTCCGATTCCTCCCACCCCCGCGGTGTCCGATTCCTCCCACCCCCGCGTTGATCCGATTCCTCCCACCCCCACGATGTCCGATTCCTCCCACCCTCACGATGTCCGATTCCCACAAACCCCACGATGTCCGATTCTCCCCACCCCCGTGATGTCCGATTCGCCCCACCCCCGCAATGTCCAATTCCCCCAATCCCCGCATTGTCCGATTCCCCCACCCCCGTGATGTCCGCTTCACACAACCCCCGCGATATCCGATTCCCCCACCCCCGCAATGTCCGATTCACCCACCCCCACGATATCCGATTCCTCCCACCCCCGCAATGTCCGATTCCCCCACATCCGCGATGTCTGATTCCCGCAAACCGGCGGTGTCCGATTCCCCCCACCACCGCGATGTCCGATTCCTCCCAAACACGCGATGTCCGATTCCCCCACTCCCCGCGACGTCCGATTCCCCCCAAACCCGCGATGTCCCATTCCCCCCAATCCCCGCGATGTCCGATTCCTCCCGCCCCGTTGATGTCCGATTCGCACAAACCCCACAATGTCTGATTCCTCCCACCCCCGCGATGCCCGATTCTTCCCACCACCACGATGTCCGATTCCTCCCACCCCCCCGCGATGTCCGGTTCCCCCACTCCCCACAATGTCCGATTCCCCCAATCCCCGTGATGTCCGATTCCTCCCACCCCGCGATATCCAATACCCCCAAATCCCGTGATGTCCGATTCCTCCCACCCCTGCGGTGTCCGATTCCTCCCACCCCCGCGATGTCCAATTCCTCCCACCTCCATGATGTCCGATTCCCCCAATCCCGCGATGTCTGAATCCCCAAAGCCCGCGATGTCCAATTCCCCCAAACCCGTGATGTCCGATTCCCCCCTCCCCTGCGATGTCCGATTCCCCAAACCCATGATGTCCGATTCCTCCCACCCCCGTGATGTCCGATTCCTCCCACTCCACACGAGGTCCGATTCCCCCCACTCCCCGCGATGTCCGATTCCCCCAATCCCGTGATGTCCGATTCCCCCACCCCCGTGATGTCCGATTCCTCCCACTCCCCGCGATGTCCGATTCCCCGCTCCCTGCGGTGTCCGATTCCCCCAACGCCATGATCTCCGATTCCCCCAATCCCTGCGATGTCCGATTCCCCCAAACCCGCGATGTCCGATTTCCCCAATCCCTGCGGTGTCCGATTCCCCGAACGCCATGATCTCCGATTCCCACAAACCCCGCGATGTCTGATTCCCACAAACCCCGCGATGTCCGATTCCCACAAACCCCGCGATGTCTGATTCTCCCGACCCCCGTGATGTCCGATTCCCCCAATCCCCGCGATGTCCGATTCCCCCAATCCCCGCGATGTCCGATTCCCCCCAATCCCCGCGATGTCCGATTCACCCAATCCCCGCGATGTCTGATTCCCCAATTCCTGCGATGTCCGATTCCCCCAAATCCGTGATGTCTGATTACCCCCACCCCCGCGATGTCCGAATCCCCCACCCCCACGATATCCAATTCCCCCCACCCCCGCGATGTCCCATTCCCCCATTCCCCGCGATGTCCGATTCCCCCAACCCCGTGATGTCAGATTCCCCAAACCCCGCGATGTCGGATTCCCTCCATCCCCGCGATGTCCGATTCCCCCCACCCCCGCGATGTCCGATTCCTACAATCCCCGTGATGTCCGATTCCTCCCACTCCCCGCAATGTCCGATTCCCCCCAAACCTGCGATGTCCGATTCCCCCCACCCCCATGATGTCTGAATCCCCCAAACCCGCGATGTCCAATTCCCCCCACCCCCATGATGTCTGATTCCCCCAAACCCGCGATGTCCGATTCCCCCCACCCCCATGATGTCTGATTCCCCCAAACCCGCGATGTCCGATTCCCCCCACCCCCGCGATGTCCCATTCCCCATTCCCCGCGATGTCCGATTCCCCCAACCCCATGATGTCAGATTCCCCAAACCCCGCGATGTCGAATTCCCTCCATCCCCGCGATGTCCGATTCCCCCCACCCCCGCGATGTCCGATTCCTCCAATCCCCGTGATGTCCGATTCCTCCCACTCCCCGCAATGTCCGATTCCCCCCAAACCTGCGATGTCCGATTCCCCCCACCCCCATGATGTCTGAATCCCCCAAACCCGCGATGTCCAACTCCCCCCACCCCCATGATGTCTGATTCCACCAAACCCGCGATGTCCGATTCCCCCACCCCCATGATGTCTGATTCCCCCAAACCCGCGATGTCCGATTCCCCCCACTCCCGTGATGTCCGATTCCCCCAAACCCACGATGTCCGATTCCTCCCATTCCCACGATATCCGATTCCCACAATCCCCGCAATGTCCGATTCCTCCCACTCCCCGCGATGTCCCATTTCCCCCACCCCCGCGATGTCTGATTCCTCCCACCCCCGCGATGTCCGATTCCCACAAACCCCACGATGTCCGATTCTCCCCACCCCCGTGATGTCCGATTCTCCCCACCCCCGTGATGATCGATTCCCCCAATCCCCACAATGTCCGATTCCCCCAATCCCCGCGTTGTCCAATTCCCTCCACCCCCGTGATGTCCAATTCACACAAACCCCACGATATCCGATTCCTCCCACCCCCGCGATGTCCGATACCCTCACCACCGCGATGTCCGATTCCTCCCAAACACACGATGTCCGATTCCCCCACTCCCCGCGACGTCCGATTCCCCCCAAACCCGCGATGTCCCATTCCCCCCAATCCCCGCGATGTCCGATTCCTCCCACCCCTGTGATGTCCGATTCCCACAAACCCCACAATGTCCGATCCCTCCCACCCCGCGATATCTGATTCCCCCAAACCCGCGATGTCAGGTTCCCCCACACCCGCGAAGTCCGATTCCTCCCACCCCCCCGCGATGTCCGATTCCTCCCACACCCGTGATGTCCGATTCCCATACTCCCCATGATGTCCGATTCCCCCAATCCCCGTGATGTCCGATTCCTCCCACCCCGCGATATCCAATTCCCCCAAATCCCGTAATGTCCGATTCCTCCCACCCCCGCGGTGTCCGATTCCTCCCACCCCCGCGATGTCCGATTCATCCCACCCCCGCGATGTCCGATTCATCCCACCCCCGCGATGTCCGATTCCTCCCACACCCGCGATGTCCATCTCCTCCCACCTCCGTGATGTCTGATTCCCCCAATCCCGCGATGTCTGAATCCCCAAAGCCCGCGATGACCGATTCCCCCAAACCCGCGATATCCGAATCCCCCACCCCCACGATATCCGATTCCCCCACCCCCGCGATGTCCCATTCCCCCCAATCCCCGCGATGTCCGATTCCCCCAACCCCGTGATGTCAGATTCCCCAAACCCCGCGATGTCCGATTCCTCACAACCCCACGATATCCGATTCCTCACAACCCCGCGATGTCCGATTCCTCCCACTCCCCACGATGTCCGATTCCCCCCAAACCCGCGATGTCCGATTCCCACCCCTCACGATGCCTGATTCCCCCAAACCCACGATATCCGATTCCCCCCACCCCCGTGATGTCCGATTCCTCCCACCCCCGCGATGTCCGATTCCCCCCACCCCTGTGATGTCCGATTCCCCCAAACCCGCGATGTCCGATTCCTCCCATTCCCGCGATGTCCGATTCCCCCCACCCCCGCGATATCCGATTCCCACAATCCCTGCAATGTCTGATTCCTCCCACTCCCCGCGATGTCCCATTTCCCCCACCCCCACGATGTCCGATTCCTCCCACCCCCACGATGTCTGATTCCTCCCACCCCCGCGATGTCCGATTCCTCCCACCCCCACGATGTCCGATTCCTCCCACCCTCACGATGTCCGATTCCCACAAACCCCACGATGTCCGATTCTCCCCACCCCCGTGATGTCCGATTCTCCCCACCCCCATGATGTCCGATTGTCCCCACCTCCGATTGTCCCCACCCCCGTGATGTCCGATTCCCCCAATCCCCGCAATGTCCGATTCCCCCAATCCCCGCGTTGTCCGATTCCCCCCACCCCCGTGATGTCCGATTCACACAAACCCCGCGATATCCGATTCCCCCACCCCCGCGATGTCCGATTCACCCACCCCCATGATATCCGATTCCTCCCACCCCCGCAATGTCCGATTCCCCCACAGCCGCGATGTCTGATTCCCCCAAACCGGCGATGTCCGATTCCCTCCACCACCGCGATGTCCGATTCCTCCCAAACACGCGATGTCCGATTCCCCCACTCCCTGCGACGTCCGATTCCCCCCAAACCCGCGATGTCCCATTCCCCCCAATCCCCGCGATGTCCGATTCTTCCCACCCCGGTGATGTCCCATTCCCACAATCCCCACAATGTCCGATTCCTCCCACCCCGCGATGTCTGATTTCCCCTATCCCGCCATGTCCGATTCCCCCAAACCCCGTGATGTGAGGGTGCTGGTTAGTTCCCTCAGTAACCCCTAGATGGCACCTTCACTTGTTTTTTTCCCTTTGCTAATTGTTACTAGTTTCTCCTGTGTTTATTACTTAACTGCCTTTTATCAGGTTTATTGGTTTCACCTGTTTTTGCTTGTATTTAAGTTCTGTGGTTTCTTCCCTCTGTGCTCAGTCTTGACAAGCCATTTGCCTAGTGGTAGCTTGTCTTGAGCTCCTATGTTTGTAACTGTTTACCTGTGTGATTCTAGTAAAGTACTTTTATTTAAGACTGCATACCTGCTTCTCGCCTCGTCTGTCTGCACTTGGGTCCAGAACCAGCCTCGCCCTGACAGCAAGACTGAGCCAGTATCGACCCAGCAGTGATGGAGGAATTTCATTCTATTCTCTCCCATCAAGGTGCTTTCCTCGGCCGCCTTGAGCAACTTCTCCAAAGCATTTCGGACAAGGTAAATACGTGGACTCAGGCCATTCAACACCCAGCCGCTGTGGCTTCTGCTCAGGATGTTCCTCCTCAGTCAGTTCCTTTGGGTACTACCCCACCGGTCGCCAACCTCCAGACTCACCGAGAGCCTCGCCTACCCGCGCCAGAGTGCTATGACGGTCATCCGGGCAAGTGTCGTGGCTTCTTGTCCCAGTGCTTCCTAGTTTTTGAACTCCAACCCTCCATGTTCCTATCACCCCGCTCTAAGGTAGCGTTCATCATATCACTACTCTCGGGAAAAGCTCTCGCCTGGGCTACCGCTGTCTGGGAGCAGCAATCTTTTGTCTCCTTGGACATTCTCCTTTCGCCGAAGAGATGAGCAAAGTCTTTGACCATCCTGTGAGTGGACGGGAGGCAGCTAAGAGACTTTTGAATCTCCGCCGTGGCAACTGCAGCGTAGCCGACTTCGCCATTGAGTTCCGCACACTCGCTGCGGAAAGCCGCTGGAACACCGAGGCCCTTCTCTCCACGTTTCTTCATGGCCTTTCCGAATCTATCAAAGATGAACTGGCGTCCAGAGAGGTTCCGGAGGACCTTGACTCGCTCATCTCCCTTGCCATCAGAGTGGATAACCGCCTCCGGGAGCATGGTAGAGAGGAGATTCACTACTTCCACAGAGATGAGATCTTCCGGAGTTTCGAATCTGACCAAGAGTTTCCAAGTACCCCCGAGTCCACCTGTTAGCACTGAAGAGGAACCTATGCAACTCGGCAGAACTCGGCTCTCCCAGTTTGAGAGACAGAGGAGATTGAGAGAGGGGCGTTGTCTTTACTGTGGCCTGTCTGGGCATCTCAGAGCCACATGCCCTGAGCTTCAGGAAAAAGCCAGGAGGATTGGGAAAATACTGACAGAACAAATCCCTTCTCCTACCCCTTCTGTCTTCCAAACCCTGCTTCCCGCTCGTCTCTCTTGGGAGGGACAACAGTACAACCTCCAGGCGTTTGTTGACTACGGGGCCGCTGGCTGTTTTATCGATGCCACCCTTGTGCGCAGCCTGAAAATTCCTTTCTCCCGCCTTGACAAGCCTTTACAAGTCACCGCCCTTGATGGCAGGCCCCTTGGTTCTGGGCGTATTCATCATATCACTGGAATATTACATGTCCAAGTAGGGGAGAGATATCAAGAGTTGCTGCAGTTTTACCTTATCGATTCACCTGAGCTCCCTCTTGTTCTTGGACATCCGTGGCTCTCTCTTCACAACCCTCACATTGACTGGACTACCGGGACTGTGCTGGAGTTGGGTCCTTCATGTCTAGCTAACTGTCTTAAGGTCTTCCCTAGTCTGCCCCGTCCTTCCTCTCCCGAGCCAGCTGATCAGCTGGACCTTGCTCATGTGCTCCCTGAATATTCGGACCTCCATGCTGTGTTTAGTAAGAGGCGGTCCACTACACTTCCCCCACACCGGCCCTACGACTGTGCCATTGATCTCCTGCCTGGCACTAGCCCCCCTCGGGGTCGGCTCTACTCTCTCTCTGGCCCTGAGAATGTTTCCATGGAAGAATACATCAAGGAAGCCCTCGCTACAGGTTTCATTCGCCCTTCCACCTCCCCAGCGGGTGCTGGCTTCTTTTTTGTAAAGAAGAAGAATGGTGGTCTCAGGCCTTGCATAGACTATCGGGGGCTTAACAAAATTACCATTAAGAACCGCTATCCTCTCCCTTTGATGTCTTCAGCGTTTGAGCCGCTGCAGGGACCTACCATCTTCTCCAAACTTGACCTCCGCAACGCGTACAACCTGGTCCGCATTAGGGAGGGGGATGAATGGAAGACTGCCTTTATCACCCCTAGCGGTCACTGGGAATACCTCGTCATGCCCTTTGGTCTCACTAACGTTCCTGCTGTCTTCCAAGCTCTGGTCAATGACGTGCTCCGGGACCTGCTGAACCAGTTCGTGTTTGTTTATTTGGATGACATTCTCATCTTCTCAAAGTCCCCCCAGCAGCATGTCCAACACTGCAGAGTCTCTTGGAGAACCGTCTCTTTGTCAAATCCGAGAAATGTGAATTCCACGTCTCCAAGGTCACCTTCCTGGGCTACGTCATCTCCTGTGGAAGCGTCCAGATGGATCCTAGCAAGGTTCAAGCTGTCTTGAACTGGCCGCGTCCCACGTCGGTTAAGCAGGTTCAGCGATTCCTGGGATTCGCCAACTTTTACAGGCGCTTCATCCGCAACTTCAGCTCCCTTGCCGCCTCCCTCTCCGCATTGACCAAGGGCTCGTCTTTACGGTTCAGTTGGTCTTCTGAAGTGGAACGGGCTTTCCAGGAGCTCAAACAACACTTCACCTCTGCTCCCATTCTGGTACACCCTGATCCCCACCCTGCCCTTTATCTTAGAGGTGGATGCCTCGGATATTGGAGTCGGGGCTGTCCTGTCCCAGTGCTCCGCTAAGGACCAAAAGCTACATCCCTGTGCCTTCTTTTCCCGTCGCCTGAAACCAGCAGAGAGTAACTACGATGTCGGCAACAGGGAGCTCTTGGCAGTTAAGTTGGCCTTGGAGGAGTGGAGACACTGGTTGGAGGGAGCAGAGCATCCTTTTGTCGTCTGGACTGACCATAAAAATCTGACATACATCCAGGACGCCAAGCAGCTCAACCTTTGGCAGGCCAGGTGGGCTCTCTTCTTTATCCGGTTCAACTTTCTCCTGTCTTACCGCCCAGGGTCTAAGAACCTCAAACCGAATACCCTTTCTTGCCAGTTTGACCCCTCGGACAAGGACCGGACCCCGGAACCTATCATCCCCAATTCCTGCATCGTTGCTCCCGTCGCATGGGAGATTGAGACTGTGGTGCAAGGGGCCCAACATCAGGAGGCTGACCCTGGAGGAGGCCCTCCTCATAGCCTTTATGTTCCCAGTCAGGTGCGCGCCCAGGTCCTTCAATGGGGGCACTCTTCTCGATTGACTGGTCATCCTGGGATCCGTCAGACTCTCGAGTTCCTTAAGAGGAGGTTCTGGTGGCCCTCTATTGAAGCCGACACCCGGGCCTTTGTCTCCGCTTGTCCCGTCTGTGCCCAGAACAAGACATCCCAACAACTTCCGCTTGGTCTCCTGCATCCCTTGCCCATCCCCAGCCGTCCCTGGTCTCATATCGCCCTGGATTTCATCACTGGGCTACCTCCATCTGAGGGATTCACTACCATCCTAGTTGTGGTCGATCGCTTTTCCAAGGCTGCTCACTTCGTCCCTCTTGTCAAGCTTCCCTCTGCCAGAGAGACTGCCCAGCTGGTTGTCCAGCATGTCTTCCAACTCCATGGCTTGCCCCTGGATGTCGTCTCTGACCATGGTCCCCAGTTCTCATCCAGGCTCTGGAAGGCTTTTTGTTCCCTCCTGGGCGCTTCCGTCAGTCTCTCCTCTGGGTTCCACCCACAGTCTAACGGCCAGACTGAGAGAACCAACCAAGATCTGGGGAGGGTGCTAAGAAGCTTTGTGTCCTCCAATCCTTCCACCTGGAGCAAGTATCTGGTCTGGGCGGAGTATGCGCACAATACCCTTCAGAGCTCCTCCACTGGCCTCTCACCTTTCAAATGTCAATATGGCTTCCAACCGCCACTCTTCCTTGAACAGGAGAGAGAGGTAGGAGTCCCGGCTGCCCAGGGTTCATCCAACGCTGCCGCCGTACCTGGAGGAGGGTCTGATGGGCCTTGCAGCTCACTTCTTCTCGGCAGAAAGTGTAAGCTGACCGACACCGCCGCCCAGCTCCTCGGTTCCGGACTGGACAGAAGATCTGGCTGTCTACCCAGAATCTTCCGCTCCATGTGGAGTCCCACAAGTTGGCTCCCCGGTTCATCGGACCTTTTAGGATTTTGGAAAAAGTAAACCCTGTGGCCTACCGGCTCCTCCTTCCTCGGTCGATGAAGATACATCCCACGTTCCACGTCTCTCACTTCAAGCTGGTACTTACCAATCCATTGGTTCCTGCTTCCAGACCTCCCAGCCCCCGCCCCGCATGATTGACAGTCAGCAAGCCTACACTGTCCGTCGCCTCCTTGATAGTCACTGGGTTAGGAGGAGCATTCAATACCTGGTCGACTGGGAGGGTTATGGTCCTGAAGAGCGTTCCTGGGTTCCGGCCCGGGACATTTTGGATCCTGAATTCATCAGGGATTTTCGCCGTTGCCACCCTGATCGTCCAGGAGGAACATCAAGAGCTGTTCCTAGGGGAGGGGGTCCTGTGAGGGTGACGGTTAGTTCCCTCAGTAACCCCTAGATGGCACCTTCACTTGTTTTTTTCCCTTTGTTAATTGTTACTAGTTTCTCCTGTGTTTATTACTTAACTGCCTTTTATCAGGTTTATTGGTTTCACCTGTTTTTGCTTGTATTTAATTTCTGTGGTTTCTTCCCTCTGTGCTCAGTCTTGACAAGCCATTTGCCTAGTGGTAGCTTGTCTTGAGCTCCTATGTTTGTAACTGTTTAACTGTGTGATTCTAGTAAAGTACTTTTATTTAAGACTGCATACCTGCTTCTCGCCTCGTCTGTCTGCACTTGGGTCCAGAACCAGCCTCGTCCTGACACGTGATGTCTGATGCCCCAACCTCGTGATGTCCGATTGCCCCAATCCCGTAATGTCCAATTCCCCCAATCCCGTGATGTCCGATTCCCCCAAACCCTGTGATGTCAGATTACCCCAGCCCCGTGATGTCCGATTCCTCCCACCCCCATGATGTCCAATTCCTCCCACCCCCGCGATGTCCGATTCCTCCCACCCCCATAATGTCCAGTTTCCCAACCCCATGATGTCAGATTCCCCAAACCCCGTGATATCCGATTCCCCCAACCCCGTGATGTCCGATTCCCACAAACCCCATCATGTCCGATTCCCCCAACCTCATGATGTCAGATTCCCCAAACCCCATGATATCCGATTCCCCCCACCCCCGCGATGTCCGATTCCCCCACCCCCACGATATCCGATTCCCCCAAACCAGCAATGTCCAATTCCCCCAAACCCGCGATGTCCGATTCCTCCCACCCCCGCGATGTCCGATTCCCCCCAACCCCGCGATGTCCGATTCCCCCCACTCACCGCGATGTCTGATTCCTCCCACACCCACGATGTCCGATTCCGCTCACCCCCGCGATGTCCGATTTCCCCCACCCCCATGATGTCCGATTCTCCCCAACCCGTGAAGTCCGATTCCCCCAATCCCCGCGATGTCCGATTCCCTCAATCCCCGCGATGTCTGATTCCACCAATCCCCGCGATGTCCGATTCCCCCAATCCCGCGATGTCTGATTCACCAAACCCCGTGATGTCCGATTCCCCCACCCCCGCGATGTCCGATTCCCCCAAACCCGTGATGTCAGATTCCCCAAACCCCATGATGTCAGATTCCCCAAAGCCCGCGATATCCGATTCCTCCCACCCCGTGATGTCTGATTCCCACAAACCCCGCGGTGTCTGATTCTTCCCACCCTCGCGGTGTCCGATTCCTCCCTCCCCCGTGATGTCCGATTCCCCCAATCGCGCGATGTCCGATTGCCCAAACCCCATGATGTCTGATTCCCCCACTCCCGCGATGTCTGATTCCTCCCACCCCCGCGATATCCGATTCCCCCAAACCCGCGATGTCCGATTCCCCCACCCCCACACTGTCCGTTTCCCCCCACCCCCACGATGTCCGATTCCCCCAATCCCTGTGATGTCCGATTCCCCCAAACCCCGCTATGTCCGATTCCCCCAATCCCCGCGATATCCGATTCCCCCAATCCCCGCGATATCCGATTCCCCCAAATCCCGCGATGTCCGATTCCCACAAACCCCATGATATCTGATTCCCACAAACCCCACGATGTCCGATTCCCCCCACCCCCACGATGTCCGATTCCCCCACTCCCGCAATGTCCAATTCCCCCAATCCCCGCGATGTCCGATTCCCCCCACCCCCGCGATGTCCGATTCCTCCCACGACCGCGATGTCCGATTCCCCGAAACCTGCGATGTCTGATTCCCCCCGCCCCCGCGATGTCCCATTCCCACAATCCCCGTGATGTCCGATTTCCCCACCCCCGTGATGTTCGATTCCTCCCACCCCGTGATGTCCGATTCCCCCAATCCCGCGATGTCCGATTCCTCCCACCCTGCGATGTCCGACTCCCCCACCCCCGTGATGTCCGATTCCCACAAACCCCACATTGTCCGATTCCCCCCCACCCCCGCGATGTCCGATTCCTCCCACCCCCGTGATGTTCGATTCCTCCCACCCCTGCGATGTCCGATTCCCCCAATCCCGCGATGTCCGATTCCTCCCAGCCTGCGATGTCCGATTCCCCGAAACCCGCAATGTCAGAATCCCCCCGCCCCCGTGATGTCCCATTCCCACAATCTCCGTGATGTCCGATTTCCCCATCCCCATGATGTCCGATTCCTCTCACCCCGTGATGTCCGATTCCTCCCACCCCGCGATGTCCGATTCCTCCCACCCCCGCGATGTCCGATTCCTCCCAGCCCCACGATGTCCAATTCCTCCCACCCTCATGATGTCCGATTCCCACAAACCCCGTGATGCCCGATTCCTACAAACCCCACGGTGTCCGATTCCCCCAATCCCCGCGATGTCCGATTCCCCCAATCCCACGATGTCCGATTCACCAAACCCCGTGATGTCCGATTCCCCCGCCCCCGCTATATCCAATTCCCCCAACCCCGTGATGTCCGATTCCCCCAACCCCATGATGTCCGATTCCTCCCGCACCCCACGATATCCGATTCATCCCACCCCCGTGATGTCCGATTCCCACAAACCCCGCGGTGTCCGATTCCTCCCACCCCCGCGATGTCCGATTCCTCCCACCCCCGTGATGTCCGATTCCTCCCACCCCCGCGATGTCCGATTCCCCCAAACCCGTGATGTCAGATTCCCCAAACCCTGCGATATCCGATTCATCCCACCCCCGTGATGTCCGATTCCCACAAACCCCGCGGTGTCCGATTCCTCCCACCCCCGCGATATCCGATTCCTCCAAACCTGCGATGTCCGAATCCTCCCACCCCCGCGATGCCCGATTCCCCCCCAAACCCGCGATGTCCGATTCCCCCAATCCCTGTGATGTCCGATTCCCCCAAACCCCGCTATGTCCGATTCCCCCAATCCCCGCGATATCCGATTCCCCCAAATCCCGTGATGTCCGATTCCCACAAACCCCGTGATGTCCGATTCCCACAAACCCCACGATGTCCGATTCCTCCCACCCCCGTGATGTCCGATTCCCCCACTCCCGCAATGTCCGATTCCCCCAATCCCCGCGATGTGCGATTCCCCAATCCCCGTGATGTCAGATTCCTCCCGCCCCCGCGATGTCCCATTCCCACAATCCCCATGATGTCCGATTTCCCCACCCCCGTGATGTCCGATTTCCCCACCCCCGCGATGTCCGATTCCTCCCACCCCCGCGATGTCCGATTCCTCCCACCCCCGTGATGTCCGATTCCTCCCACCCCCGCGATGTCCGATTCCCCCAAACCCACGATGTCCGATTCCCCCCCACCCCCGCAATGTCCGATAACCCCACCCCCACGATGTCCGATTCACCCACCTCCGCGATATCTGATTTCCCCAATCCCACGTTGTCCGATTCCCCCCCACCCCCGCGATGTCCGATTCCCCCAAACCCACGATGTCCGATTCCCCCCCACCCCCGCGATGTCCGATTCCCGCAATCCCCCGCGATGTCTGATTCCTCCCACCCCCGCGATGTCCGATTCCCCCAAACCCACGATGTCCGATTCCCCGAAACCCGCGATGTCAGATTCCCCCCGCCCCCGCGATGTCCCATTCCCACAATCCCCGCGATGTCAGATTTCCCCACCCCCGCGATGTCCGATTCCCCCAAACCCACGATGTCCGATTCACCCACACCCGTGATGTCCGATTCCCACAAACCCCGTGATGTCCGATTTCCCCCACCCCGTGATGTCCGATTCCTCCCACCCCGCGATGTCCGATTCCCCCCACCCCCGCGATGTCCGATTCCCCCACCCCCACGATGTCCGATTCCCCACCCCCACGATGTCCGATTCCCCACCCCCACGCTGTCCGTTTCCCCCAATCCCTGTGATGTCCGATTCTCCCAAACCCCGCTATGTCCAATTCCCCCAATCCCTGCGATATCTGATTGCCCCAAATCCCGCGGTGTCCGATTCCCACAAACCCCATGATGTCAGATTCCCACAAACCCCGTGATGTCCAATTCCTCCCACCCCCGCAATGTCCGATTCCCCCAATCCCGCGATGTCCGATTCCCCCAACCTCCGCGATGTCCAATTCCCCCAATCCCGCGATGTCCGATTCCCCCCACTCCCACAATGTCCGATTCCCCCAATCCCCGTGATGTCCGATTCCTCCCACCACCGCGATGTCCAATTCCCCGAAACCCGCGATGTCAGATTCCCCCCGCCCCCGTGATGTCCCATTCCCACAATCCCCGTGATGTCCGATTTCCCCACCCCCGTGATGTCCGATTTCCCCACCCCCGCGATGTCCGATTCCCCCCACTCCCACAATGTCCGATTCCCCCAATCCCCGTGATGTCCGATTCCTCCCACCACCGCGATGTCCAATTCCCCGAAACCCGTGTTGTCAGATTCCCCCCGCCCCCGTGATGTCCCATTCCCACAATCCCCGTGATGTCCGATTTCCCCACCCCCGTGATGTCCGATTCCTCCCACCCCCGCGATGTCCGATTCCTCCCACCCCCGCGATGTCCGATTCCCCCCACCCCCGCGATATCCGATTCCTCCCACCCCCGCGATGTCCGATTCCCCCCACTCCCCGCGATGTCCATTTCCCCACCCCCGCGATGTCCGATTCCTCCCACCCCCGCGATGTCCGATTCCTCCAACCCCCGCGATGTCCGATTCCTCCCACCCCCGCGATGTCCGATTCCTCCCACCCCCGCGATGTCCGATTCCTCCCACCCCCGCGATATCCGATTCCTCCAAACCTGCGATGTCCGATTCCTCCCACCCCCGCGATGCCCGATTCCCCCCAAACCCGTGATGTCCGATTCCCCCAATCCCTGTGATGTCCGATTCCCCCAAACCCCGCTATGTCCGATTCCCCCAATCCCCGCGTAGCCCATATTCCTGCAATCTCGTGAGCACCTGTTCCAGGTTGGCAAGGTGTTCATTGTCATTTTCGCCTGTAACCAGGATGTCGTCCAAATAACACTGGGTCCCCGGGATCCCTTGCAGGACTTGTTCCATTGCCCTCTGCCAAATAGCCGGGGCCGATGCTACCCCGAATGCCAGTCGATTGTACTGGTAAAGGCCTTTGTGAGTGTTTATCGTGAGGTATTTCCTAGATGCTTCTTCCACCTCCATTTGTAGATACGCTTGAGCCAGATCAATCTTTGTAAAACGTTTCCCTCCAGATAGTGAGGCGAAAATATCTTCTATCCGCGGAAGTGGATATTGTACTGTGTGCAGGACTGGGTTCACAGTCACCTTGAAGTCCCCACAGATGCGAACCTTCCTTGGCTCCCCAGGCGTGCTGCTCAATGCTTTCTTCATTACAGGAACGATGGGTGTGGCCCACTCGCTCCAGTCCACCTTAGACAGCACCCCCGACCGCTCCAGGCTCTCCAGTTCAGCTTCAACAGTTGGGCGGATCGCGGATGGCACCGGTCTGGCCTTGAAAAATTTTGGGGTTGCGTTATCCTCAATCTTTATGGTTGCCTTTACTCCTTTTAGAGTCCCAAGTCCTTGTTGGAACACCTCTTCCGCGTTAGATAGAATTTGTGACAGACGTCCAGGTGCGGCGTCATCATCCTTTTTGTCAGTCACCGTTAGTGCCAGAATGGAATGCCAATCCAATTGTATTTTCCGGATCCATTCACGTCCCAATAGTGGTGGTCCTCCATCTCGTAGTATATACATGTACAGTTTCTGTGTTTCCTTTCCATTATATTCAACTGGCACCCTTATTTTTCCTCTGGGGTAGACCTTTTGCCCCGTGTATGTCTTCAATACAATGGACGTGTCCTTTAAGGGTATGTGTGAGAATAGCCGCTCATAGTCTCGTCGATTCATGACAGTTAGGGCTGATCCTGTGTCCAATTCCATCTTTACTGGGGACCCTGCTATCATGAGGGTGACCCAAATGGCTCGGTGATCTTCCTTTGCGATCACGTTGTGTAACTTTAAACAACTTAGTCTCCTGCTCCCGGAGTCCTTATCACTCTCCTGATCTTCTGAACTACTGTCTGTCAGTTTCTTTACTTTCCTGTACTGTTCCTTAGTAGTTCTTGTCATGTAGGGTTTCTTTCCCGACCTGCAGACTCTTGCTATATGTCCCATTTTTCCGCATTGCCTGCATATTTTGTCTTTAAACCAGCAGTCCTTCTGCTCATGGGTTGTTCTGCCGCAGCAATAGCACTTTTCTGCTCCATACGCCATTTCGTTAGCGCTGTATTCTTGTGGTTTCTGTTGTATTTCCGCAGCTCCCCGTGCTGCTGCTTCGTAGGATACTGCCATGCTGAAAGCCTGTTCTAGCGTCAGGTCCCTTTTTTGAAAGTAGTCGTTTCTGGGTTCCTTCACTCTGGAGCCCGCAGACAAACTTATCCCGTAAGGTGTCTGCCAGTCCTGCTCCGAACTGGCAGTGCTTCGATAACTTGCGTAGTTCCGTAAGATAATCAGCATTGCTCTCATCTTTGTGCTGGTTTCTTTTATGGAACTTGAATCTTTGTGCTATCAGCAGTGGTGTAGGGCTTAGGTGTTCCTGTAAGATATGAACAATCTCCTCAAAACTTTTCTCCATTGGTTTAGCTGGGGTAATTAAATTCCGCAATAGGCCGTACGTACTCGCACCCATCAGATTTAATAATACTGACGCCCTCTTTCCATCAGCCACCTCATTTGCCTTGCAGTACACTTCAATTCTTTCCACATACGTGGTCCAGTCTTCTACCTCGTTGTCGAAAGCAGTGATACTGCCACTTTTCGGCATCTTGGGTGATTTAAAATGGTGCCTCCCGCGCTTTTGCTTCTTCCCCAATGGAATAAAATGGCGCCTCCCGCGCTTTTGCTCCTTCCCCTTGCTGCCACGCTGTTCCTAGTGTTCTACGGGGTAATGGCGGCGACCCGCAGCTTCGGCGCGTCTCGCTATCCTTCCCCCCCATTTAGTTTCTCTCCGCTGCCCTGTTCTTGAGCACCGACCATGCCCTGTGCACTCCACCCTCTCTCTCTCTTGTTTTCTTTTCCCGGCGACGCTGCACGGCCCGTTTTGTAGAGCCGCTCGATCGAGCTTGAGCCCGCCGCAGTCCGGAAGGGTCAGCGCGGTACCTGCTACCAGCATGATTTGCTGGAACACCTTAACTGCGGAGCCAAGCACAGCTCTCCACAGTCTCTCCCGCAATTCACCGAACACCGATGAATTCTTTGGGCGGTTGCCCTCGGTCGACGCCCGTTGCTCAGACTACGACCTTCCAGAACCCTCCTCTCAGGGTGAGATCCCCATGAGATGATGCCACACTGCAGGTGAGTTCGAACTTACTCGTTGCCACTGTAAAGTCCGAGCCTCAATAATACACGGACTTCGGGAGAACAGTTTAACAGGTACTTTACTGCACAGGAGGCAGAGTCAGACTAAAAATACAGAAGCCTGCTAGGGCCTTTTATATAGGGGTGGTCACTGCCGGTACTGCAGTCTAAGACCAGTTAGTCCCTTAAAGGTACATACACAACACCCCCAACCCCCATGATGTCCGATTCCCCCAATCCCCGCAATCTCCGATTCCCCGAATCCCCGCGATGTCCGATTCCCCCAATCCCCGCGATCTCCGATTCCCCGAATCCCCGCGATGTCCGATTCCCCCAATCCCTGTGATGTCCGATTCCTCCCACCCCCGCGATGTCCGATTCCCCCCACCCCCGCGATGTCCGATTCCTCCCACCCCCCAATGATGTCCGATTCCTCCCACCCCCGCGATGTCCGATTCCCCCATCCCCCCGTGATGTCCGATTCCTCCCACCCCCGCGATGTCCGATTCCCCCATCCTCCCGTGATGTCCGATTCCTCCCACCCCCGTGATGTCCGATTCCTCCCACCCCCGTGATGTCTGATTCCCCCACCCCCGTGATGTCTGATTCCTCCCACCCCCGTGATGTCCGATTCCTCCCACCCCTGTGATGTCCAATTCCCCCCACCCCCATGATGTCTGATTCCCCCCACCCCCGTGATGTCCGATTCCCCCCACGCCTGCGATGTCCGATTCCTCCCACCCCCGTGATGTCTGATTCCCCCACCCCCGTGATGTCCGATTCCTCCCACCCCTGTGATGTCCAATTCCCCCCACCCCCGTGATGTCCGATTCCCCCCATGCCTGCGATGTCCGATTCCCCCCACCCCCCCGTGATGTCCGATTCCTCCCACCCCCGTGATGTCTGATTCCCCCACCCCCGTGATGTCCGATTCCCCCCACCCCCGTTGTTAAGTCTGTATGTTATAGTGATAATTACTACACAGACTACAAGAGTAAATTGAACAGGTCTTTACTGGTTGGAGGTCGGGACTATACTGAATACAATATTACTACACAGTGCTTATATACCGGTGTGGTCACCACCGGTATTACGTATACAGCAGCCAGAGAAAGTAGTACATCTCTTAAGGTGGAACAGGCTTAAGTTCTCTTAGGGTGGAACAGGTTACATACACCACAATCCTCCCTTTTTAGCTTAACAGTCATATCCCCATTTAACATAACATAATAACATATATACATATATAACTTCAGGTATAACAGTTCAAATGTTCAGTCTCTCAGGAGACTTTCTGATGCGGCTTGGATAACGCCTCTCAGTAGTCTCTGATTCTTGTTGTTGAGGTGCCTCCTCTATTTGGTTTCCAATGTATTGGGTGTCATCATCATTAAGTACATTCCCTGGCGAGGTAGATGCTTCAGGTTCATTAACGTCTTCCACAGTTGTCTCTGTCACAACCATGGGTTCGACCCTTGCTCTCGACTCTACCAGTTGATCCGCATGACGCCTTATCACATTATGACCAATATCTACTGTGTACATCAGAGGTCCTTGTCTGGCCCGAATTGTTCCGGACTGCCATTTTTCGTTTCCATAGCCCCTTGCCAACACTGGTTGTCCTACGTCGAAAGTTCGAGTGGTCTTGTTGTTAATATGCCGAAACTGTTTGTTTTCCACTTCCCTCCGCACATTTGGTTTTAACAAGTCCAACTTGGACCGCAACCTCCTGTTATAAAACATCATGGCAGGACTTTGGTTAGTCACTGCATGATCGGCATTTCGATATGACATCAGGAACTTGTCGACCTTGTGTTGCAGCGGAATCTGATCATCGTTCATGGCCTTAATTGCCTTTTTGAATGTCTGGACAAATCTTTCAGCCAAACCGTTTGTCGCCGGATGATATGGGGCAGAGGTATAATGTTTTACTCCATTCTTCTTTAAGAATTGTCGGAATTCTTCCGATACAAACTGTGGTCCGTTGTCCGAACAGATCTGTTCTGGCAATCCGTTCCTTGCGAATATTGTTCTTAACACCGCAATTGTCTTTTCTGAAGTAGTGGTATTCATCTTGATGACTTCTGGCCATTTGGAATGTGCGTCCACCGCGATTAGAAACATGGAGTCCATGAATGGACCAGCAAAGTCAATGTGTATGCGTTGCCATGGGGCTGAAGGCCATTCCCATGGGTGTAGCGGTGCTATCGGAGGTGCATTTTGCACTTTTTGGCACCCAGCGCAGCTTTTCGTTAACTCCTCAATCTGTTGGTCAATACCCGGCCACCATACATAAGCCCTAGCAAGACTTTGCATTTTAACTCCCCCCAGATGACCTTCATGCAGTTCATTTAAAACTCTTTCCCTTAACTTGGGAGGAATAATCACTCTTGTCCCGTACATCAAGGTACCATGGCAGACGGACAGCTGGTCTCGCCTTGCCGAAAATGCCGGTAACAGAGGATCACCCCGTGTTGGCCATCCTTTCACTGCCACCTCGTAGACTCTGGACAGTGTCGGGTCGTTCCTGGTTTCTCTTTCAATACTTGCATTGGTGACTGGTAAACACTCGATGATGGTCGAATGAAATAACTCAACAGGGTCAACTTTCGTCGTGTCTTCTTCTTCAGGTAGTGGCAGGCGCGACAGCCCATCAGCATTGCCATGCTGTTTCGTACCTTTGAATTCTATTTAATATTGATGTGCCCCTAGGAAAAGAGACCATCTCTGGAGACGTTGCGCTGTCATCACCGAAACACCCTTCTTAGGGTTAAAAATGGATACCAACGGTTGATGGTCTGTCAGAAGTGTGAATTTTTGGCCCTGCAGGTAATGATTAAACTTCTTCACTCCCCATACAAGGCTAAGAGCCTCCCTATCGATCTGCGCATAGTTGCGCTCAGCGGAGGTCAATGATCTGGATGCAAACGCGACTGGCCTTTCCGTGCCATTTGGCAACTTGTGTGAGAGTACTGCCCCAATACCATATGGAGAAGCATCACAAGCCAACCGAATAGGCAGTGTCGGGTTGAAGTGAGCCAACACTTCCTCTGAGGTGATCAATTCTTTGCTTTTGCGAAATGCCTTCTTACAGTTTTCGCCCCATTCCCATGGTACCCCTTTCTGTAAAAGAGCGTTTAACGGGTGCAGTACCGTGGATAGATTTGGCAGAAATTTATGGTAATAGTTAATTAATCCTAGAAACGACCTCAACTGAGAGACATTCTCCGGAGCGGGAGCCTTTACAACTGCCTCAATCTTGTCAGGAGACTTATGAAGCCCCTCCCGGTCAATGACATGGCCACAGTACGAGATCCGCTTCTGGAAGAACTCACATTTCTGCCGATTTACTCTAAGTCCATACTCTTTCAGTCTGTTGAGCACCAGTTCCAAGTTTGCGAGATGTTGTTCATCACCATCACCTGTGATCAGAATATCGTCCAGGTAACATTTTGTGCCTGGAATTCCCTGTAATACCTGCTCCATGGCCCTCTGCCAAATTGCTGGAGCCGATGCCACTCCAAAAACCAGCCTATTGTACCGGTACAACCCTCGATGCGTGTTGATCGTGAGGTATTGGCATGACTCTTCCTCAATCTCCATCTGCAAGTACGCCTGCGCCAGGTCTATCTTGGTGAAGTGTTTCCCGCCAGACAATGAAGCGAAAATATCCTCAATCCGTGGAAGCGGATACTGCACCGTGTGAAGCACCGGATTAACGGTGATTTTGAAATCTCCACAGATGCGAACCTTCCATGGATCTCCTGGCTTGTTGCTCGCAGGACGTTTCATAACGGGAACAATGGGCGTAGCCCACTCACTCCAATCTACCTTAGACAGTACACCTGAACGTTCTAGTGCTTCCAGTTCCGCTTCAACAGTAGGTCGTATTGCATAGGGTAGCGGTCTGGCTTTAAAAAATTTTGGTTGTGCATATTCATCAATCTTGATGTTTGCCGTAATTCCTCTCAGTGTTCCCAGTCCCTGCTGGAACACCTCTTTAGCCTCATCCAATATTCTGGACAATCGTTTAGGTTTGACATCTGTTTCCCCGGAATCTACCGTTAGTGCCTTCAAGGAGTGCCAGTCCATATTCATTTTCCTAATCCACTCCCGTCCTAGTAGTGGTGGACCTCCTTCAGGTAGCACATATAAGTCCATTACTTGGCTTTCTTCGCCCTTGTGGACCACTTCTACCTCTATTTTTCCGATGGGGTACACTCTTTGCCCCGTGTATGTTTTCAATATAATCTCCGTATCCTGTAGGGGAATATGTTGGAATAACCTTCTGTAATCTTTCTTATTCATGACCGTCAATGCCGATCCAGTGTCCAATTCCATTTTTACTTGGACTCCTGCTATCTGAAGAGTGACCCAAATTGTCTGGAGATCTGCATCCTTACCAACGTTGTGTACTCTTAAGCTATCCAGTTCATTACTGCTAGCGTCTGAATCTGACTTCTGTTCGGTCAAACTGTTCTTTGTCACCTTGTGTACCTTTGCGTATTTTCCTTGCGGTGACTTTTTGTTGCTGGTCTTCTTTCCTGACCGGCATACTTTAGCTATGTGGCCAAGCCTGCCACACGTTCTGCATTCTTGGTTTTTAAACCAACACTGGTTCTGATCGTGCGTTGTCTTTCCACAACGATAACATTTGACAGAACTCAAACCCAATTTGTTTGTACCGAGTTCCGGTGACCGTAGCTGCATTACTGCTGTGCCTCTCGCTGCGGCTTCGTGTGCTGCTGCCATAGTGACCGCCTTCTCAAGCGTCAGCTCATTCTCCTCGAGCAGTCGCTTTTGTGTATCCTGTTTAAATAAACCACACACAAATTTATCTCGTAGTGCCTCTGTCAGTCCCGTTCCAAACTGACAATATTTTGCTAGCTTACGTAATTCCATCAAATATTCAGCACTGCTTTCATTCTGTAGCTGCCTTCTGTCGTAAAATTTAAATCGTTCCGCTAGCATCAGCGGCGTGGGGTTTAGATGATTTTTCAGGACAGTTACAATCTCATCGAACATCTTATCCGTCGGTTCATCTGGTGATAACAGGTGTTTCAATTGCCCGTATGTCTTCGCACCCATTAAATTTAATAATGTTAGTGCTTTATCTGCATCAGGAATTTTATTTGCCTTACAATAATTTTGTATGCGTTCTACATACATGGCCCAATCTTCGATGTCACTATCAAAGGTATTAATGTTCCCATGTTTAGGCATCGTTGCAATTTATTGTATTTTTATGTTATCCAAGATGGCGGCTTCCCGCTCTTGTCGTCGTCCTCCGCCCACAAAATGGCGGTTTTCCCGCGCTTGGCGGTCTTCAACCGTCCCCCGGCGCTGTCTCCGCTTCACCGCGGCTCTCGCGCCTTCAGTTTCCCCAGACGCTGCGCCTTTTAGCCCGAATGCGGCCCTTATCTCCGGTCGCGATCGATGTCCCCGCGCTGCGCCTCTCGCTCGAAAGCGGCCTGGCCCTTATCTCCGGTCGCGATCGATCTCACCGCCCTTATTCCTCCGTCTTCCCAGCCCCGTCTGTATAGCCAACGCGGTTGACTTTCTGTTGAGTCGCTGCCCGGCTTACCCACCACCGAGGTAGAAAGAAGAAAGCTGACAGTCGCTGATGGAGGCTTCGAGGTCAGGATGTCTTCTGCACTCCGGTTTCTCGATGCCTGCCGCTCGACGTGTCTTCCAGTAGGGTGATGAGGGTGGAAACCTCTCTTCGACGTCCTGTCTGTGGACGAAGCCGCAGTGGAAATAACTGCCGCAGGGTAAGAATCGGACTCGTCGCCACTGTTAAGTCTGTGTGTTATAGTGATAATTACTACACAGACTACAAGAGTAAATTGAACAGGTCTTTACTGGTTGGAGGTCGGGACTATACTGAATACAATATTACTACACAGTGCTTATATACCGGTGTGGTCACCACCGGTATTACGTATACAGCAGCCAGAGAAAGTAGTACATCTCTTAAGGTGGAACAGGCTTAAGTTCTCTTAAGGTGGAACAGGTTACATACACCACACCCGTGATGTCCGATTCCCCCCACGCCTGCGATGTCCGATTCCCCCTACCCCCCCGTGATGTCCGATTCCTCCCACCCCCGTGATGTCTGATTCCCCCACCCCCGCGATGTTCCATTCCCTCCAATCTCCACGATGTCCAATTCCCCCCACCCCGTGATGTCCGATTAGCCCCACACCCATGAACTCACCCCTCCCCCCCGCCTCTTCCTAGCTCCAAATTAGAATAGATCTAGCCTAAAATGATAAAGGACCCCAAAATGTAACATTCATCTTAGCTTTTGTTGGTGGTAGCAGAAAAACAAATCATGTTAAACACTAGTAAAGGTCTTAAACGATGTTGGGGGTGAAATTTAACTTCAGTGGGGGTGCAAAGTGAGAAGTAACGAATTAGCCACCCATTATTCACCCTCCCTGAAAATTGGGGGGTTTGTGTAACAGGTGATCTATCCACCACTACCTGTTTCGTACCCACTGAAATTGACTTTCACTCCCCCTTCTTATTTTAGTCAAATATACAATGAAAAGAAAATAGGAAATTAGAAGCTCAAAATGGAGTTACCTGTTGGCTGTTAAAACACTTGAGCTAACTTTGCATCCAAAAAAGCAACAAAATGTAAAAAAATAAAGTTGTGTAGGCTCCAGAAAGTATCTCATTAATCTAATAAAGGTAGTGTTGTTTAAGTGGCCCACTAAAGATCTATGAGCTGAAGCCCAGGCTAGAGCTGCAACCACTTACGAATTCTAAACTATTGCCAGAAATTTTCTCCTGGGTTCTCCCAATCGGCCACCGTGAATTTGGTGGGAGATCGGCAGAAACTCTTCGCAACGTAAATATTTATTCTGCTGATCTTCAACTGAAATTATGAACGGGTTCAATCATGTGTGGGTGATCTGTTCCGCCAGTCTGCCCACCAAGCAGCGAAGATTAAAATGACCCCAATATTCTTGTATATTACACTGTGTGATAGTGTCGTCTGTATGCTGAATATGTATCAAACTCCTCCGAACACTATTTTAATTGAGGCATTAATTCAATTATTTTAAACATTGTTCAAACAGGACCATTTCCAGTCACTCCCTAATCTTGTTCCATTTGTACATTCCCTTGCCTACACCAGCCCTTCTAACTACTCATTCTGCCCCTGGAAAAAAAACTATGGGGAAAAATTGGGTGGCGAAAAAGTTTACGCCCCTCCGCTGTAAATTCAGTAGTAGCGCCCCAAGTAGGAGGTGGAGCGCTACTGGAAAGCGCTCTACCTCTTGCTTGGGACGCTACTACTGAAGTTTGCTGCACTACGTGCAATTGCACCACGCTCGGCAGCACATAGCACTGCGTCATTGCAGGCCTCCTCCCCTGATTAAAGGGGAGGGGCCTAGCACTGCACGCACCGGGGCTCTGCTGGACCACCGGGGAGCGGGGTGCCGGGAAAACAGCCCGGCACTCAAGAGGAGTACTGGGCTGAGAGATCGCGGCCGGCACCCCGAGTAAAAAAGGGAAAGGGGGCAGGTGCTAGCAGTCGGCCAAAATAAAAATGGCCGTCCGGCACCTGCCCTTTAAGTAGTGCCACAACCGCTGCAAAAATGCCCCCTGATCCTGTCGGACATATCGTCCGGCAATAAGTTTAGGGCGCAAGTGAAGGTTGCGGCCCGGGCATAAGCGGAGCGTTGCGCACGGCGATGATGCCACTCAATTTCCCGGGAGGCATTAGCGCGCCACGCCTGGATGTTGTGGATTTGCACCCCGTTAGTACCCCCAGGGTGCAAACCAACCTAATTTTTCCCCCTATATCAATATTGCTGTATCTTGGTATACATAGTCTATCCCCTGTGACCTTAAGGTGTGAATATAATTGATAACTGCATGTAGTTAGTTAAAAATGACTGAGCAATAAACAGTACATATTTGTTCGCTCTGAATTCTTTTTCATGTTTGACTGACATTAATGACAAATGTTACTAAAACTACCACAAGGCCCCACTCAACTGCTCTCTCGAACTCCCAGTTCCTTCTTTTCTGGGCCTCCACCAATGCTAATATTGACAGCTCTGGCAATCTATTCCACAGCTGCCTTGCCTTTACTTTCTATGCTCTCATCCCACTGATTCTCAGGTGGTCTCCCACCTCTACTATTCTCCCTGGTGTAATAGCACCTCCATAGTCAATAAATAGAGTTACAGGATCTCATACTTAGGCCAGCGAGTGTATTTGCACTTGCCCACCTACCTCCCCCCCCACTTCCCCCCAACCCCCACACTTCCACCCCCATCCCCCCACCTTTCCAACCTGTTTGGGGTTAAAATTGACTCTGTGGTAAAACCACCAATGAACTCCTGTACAAATGAATAACTGTCTTTAAAGCAATGTTACAGCACCTATGTCCGTTTGCTGAGTGTAAACAAACTTTCTGTAAAAACCCTGAAACAACGCGATGACGTCATCACGTTGGTCACGTGGTGCCCCGAGTGGCGGGAAACGTGATGACGTCATGATGTCAGAGGTGGGAGGTTCTGAGTTCAGACCTCGTGGAACAAGCTATTGTATAGACCTGTTTGCTGTTGCTCCTGCATGTTTTTGTTTTGTTCACCAGTTTAATTAAATTCGGTTAATTTACTGAACTGACTCGACCTCAGTGATTTAGATAGGAATCCGTCGATTCCTACATTGGTGACCCCGAAGCTTCGTGGACAATTTTCACGGAGGCAAGCTCGAGAACAAGATGGATGTAAATGCAGCGAGTTTGAAGCTCCCTCAATTTTGGGAACAGGCAGCCTCCTGGTTCGTTCAAGTGGAGGCTCAGTTCCAACTGCGAAACATAGTGCTGGATCAGACCCGTTACCTTTATGTGGTCTCCGCGCTGGACAGCTCGACGGCTTCCTGCATTATCAGCCTGCTGGAGACCCCACCCATGGAGAACAAGTACGAAACGCTCAAGGCACGCCTCATGCAAGTATTCGGTCTCACAAAGGCGGAGCGCGCACAACGCTTGCTTGCACTCCCCGGGTTAGGCGATGCTAAGCCTTCCGAGTTGATGAGCCACATGCTCACCCTCCTCGGGTCTGAGCCGCAGTGTTTTATATTTCGTGAACTGTTCCTGAGCCAGCTCCCTGAGCAGGTACAAGCAGCCCTGGCCAGGCCGACGGCTACGGACGGTGTGGCGCTCGCGGCCAAAGCCGACACCATTTACGCGGTGATGCAACAGTATTGTGCCACCTCGACGCGCCCCGCCTCCAAAAACCCCGCCTCGGCACCTCCACAGACTGGCCTTTGCTACTACCACGCCCATTTCAGTCAGAAAGCCAGATGCTGCCGACCCCCGTGTAAATTCGTGCCGCCGGCACCGGGAAAGCAGCAACACCGATTGCGCGACCGGAAGGGAAGCCCCGAGGTCGGTTTCGCCTCCACAATGCCAGTTGGTGATTCCGGGAAATTGTTGTACATCACCGACTCCTTTTCGGGCCGACGTTTCTTATGCGACACGGGCGCTCAGTGCAGCATCCTCCCCGCTTCGGTTCTCAACGTCCGATCTGGGCGGCACGGTTCTCCACTACAGGCCGCCAATGGCAGCGCCATCCGTACGTACGGGAAGCGGCGTATCCGATTGTGTCTCGGCGTCCAACTCTTCCACTGGGAGTTTATCACCGCCACGATACCACAGGCAATCCTCGGTGCCGATTTTTTCTGCACGCATGACCTACTAGTCGACGTACGTAATTGCCGCCTGATCCATGCCACCTCACGAGCCCCCATCCCCTGTTTTCGGGGCTCCGGCGCGACCCACGCGGTTTCCCGCACCGAGTCGCCGCCCGACGAGTTCACCCGCCTGCTCAAGGAATTTCCGGAGCTCGCTCGACCCACTTTCTCTGCGACGACCACCAAACACGGTGTTGAACACCACATCGCGATGACTGGCCCCCCGGTTTACGCCCGGGCTCGGCGATTAGAGGCCAGTAAACTCGAGGCCGCGAAGGCGGAATTCGCCACTGTGGAGCGGTTGGGCATCGTTTGCTGATCTGATAGTCCCTGGTTGTCTCCGCTACACATCGTGCCAAAGCCCGGCGGTGGGTGGCAGCCCTGGGTGATTATAGGCGCCTCAACGAGGTCACAACTCCAGAACGGTACCCGATACCGTATATTCAAGATTTTTCCACCCATTTGGCCGGCACGTCGTGGTTCTCCAAGATCGACCTCGTCCGCGGATACCACCAGGTGCCCGTCCACCCTCAGGACGTCCAGAAAACGACGGCCATTACCCCATTTGGCCTTTTTGAATTTTTACGGTTGCCTTTCGGGCTTAAAAATATGGCACAGGCGTTCCAACGCCTCATGGATTCGGTGCTCCGGGATCTCAATTTCCTTTTCATATACCTCGATGACATCCTCGTCGCCAGCGCATCCAAGGAAGAACACCTACGTCACCTGCGCGTCCTTTTCCGCCGTCTCCAGGAGCATGGCCTTATAGTTAACCCAAACAAGTGCCAATTTGGACTGAGGCAGATCGATTTTCTGGGCCACCGCATCACCGTGGAAGGGGCACTGCCACTCAGGGCGAAAGTGGCAGCCGTCGCTGCGTTCCCACGGCCGCAATCCATCAAGGCGCTCCAAGAATTCCTCAGCATGGTAAACTTTTACCATCGCTTTGTCCCCCGGGCCGCCCAGCTCATGCGGCCGCTCTACGAGGCACTCCGAGGGAAACCGTGGAAAGAACCGGTGATCTGGTCATTGGTCATGGACCGCGCATTTGGGGACATGAAGGAGGCCCTCGCCAATGCGACGATGTTAGCGCACCCGCTGCCTGGTGCCACCATCGCGCTCACGACAGATGTGTCGGACTATGCCATCGGCGCCGTGCAAGAGCAATGGGTCGACGGGGCATGGCAACCGCTGGCGTTTTTTAGCTGCCAGTTATGTAGTAACGAACGTAGCTATAGCACATTTGACCGAGAGCTGTTGGCGTTGTTCCTGGCCATCCGCCACTTTCGTTTTTTATTGGAAGGACGCCAATTCGTCGCTTTCGTGGATCACAAGCCCCTGACGTTTGCCATGGCCAAGACGCCTGAGCCATGGTCGGCCCGACAGCAACGGCAACTCACTTTCATCTCCGAGTTTACCACCGACATCCGTCATGTGGCCGGCAAGGGCAACGTGGTTGCCTACTGCCTTTCGCGTGCGGCCGTCCAGGCCGTTCAACTGGGTCTCGACTATTCACTAATGGCGGTCGACCAAGCGGCTGACCCGGAGACGCACGCTTTCCATTCTGATTCGTTCGGCCTGCGGCCAGTGGACGTACTTTTCCACTCAGACGGCACATCCTTGCTCTGCGATGTCTCCCTGGGAGACCCACGCCCGATCGTTCCGTCATCCTGGCACAGGAAAGTCTTCGATATCATGCACAACCTCGCCCACCCGGGTGTGCGGGCTTCACAGAAGTTGTTAGCATCCAAGTTTGTCTGGAGGGGAATGCGAAAAGATGTGCACGATTGGGCCAACACCTGTGTCATGTGCCAGAGAGCGAAGGTGCAGCGCCACGTTAAAGCTCCTGTCGCTGTTTTCGAGGTACCGGAGCGGCGATTCAATCATGTTCATATCGACCTCGTGGGCCCACTACCACCATCACAAGGGTTCACGCATCTGCTGACGATCGTCGACCATACCACCAGATGGCCGGAGGCCATTCCATTGACGTCCACCACCTCCGCGGACGTCGCCCGGGCTTTTCTTTCGTCCTGTGTTGCTCGTTTCGGCGTGCCGTCGGACATTTCATCGGACCGCGGGCCGCAGTTTTCCTCTGCTTTGTGGAACACCGTGGCTTCAGAATTGGGCGCCAAGCTCCATCGCACCACGGCTTACCACCCGCAGGCCAATGGGTTGTGCAAACGCTTCCATCGTTCTCTGAAGGCATCGCTGCAGGCTACCCTCCAAGGGACCACGTGGATGGATGAGTTGCCATGGGTAATGCTCGGGTTGCGCACGGCACCTAAAGAGGACCTGCAGGCATCGGCCGCCGAACTGGTCTATGGCCAGCCGCTCAGGGTCCCCGGCGAGTTTCTCCCATCGCCGACGTGTCCGTGGTCCGCCACTGAACAACTGGAGGCTCACCGAGCCGCGGTGCACGCTTTCCAGCCCATTCCGACTTCACAGCATGGACTGCCTGCGTCACATGTTCCGCCAATGCTCATGAGGACTAAATTCGTTTTTGTACGGCACAATGCCCACCGTAGTCCCCTCATGCCTCCATACACGGGCCCCTTCTGGGTACTGAAGGCGGGCGCCAAGAGTTTTCTGGTAGACGTCGGCGGGACGCCCGACTACATTTTCATGGACCGCCTCAAGGCTGCGCACCTAGACCTCGGCCAGCCAGTCGAAACAGCGCAGCCGCCGCATCGTGGGCGACTGCCCGCGGCCGCTACGCCTGGCCTATCGGCCCCGCGGCCCAGTTCCTCTCCTGCACCATCCATTCCTCTCCGGTAATATCGGAGTCGCTCCGACAGGATTGTCCGGCCTCCTCTGCGATTGACTTTGATGATTAAAGACACTTCTGGGGGGGCGCATGTGGCAAAACCACCAATGAACTCCTGTACAAATGAATAACTGCCTTTAAAGCAATGTTACAGCACCTATGTCCGTTTGCTGAGCGTAAACAAGCTTTCTGTAAAAACCCTGAAACAACGCGATGACGTCATCACGTTGGTCACGTGGTGCCCCGAGTGGCGGGAAATGTGATGACGTCATGACATCAGAGGTGGGAGGTTCTGAGTTCAGACCTCGTGGAACAAGCTACTGTATAGACCTGTTTGCTGTTGCTCCTGCATGTTTTTGTTTTGTTCACCAGTTTAATTAAATTCGGTTAATTTACTGAACTGACTCAACCTCAGTGATTTAGATTGGAATCCGTCGATTCCTACATTGGTGACCCCGAAGCTTCGTGGACAATTTTCACGGAGGCAAGCTCGAGAACAAGATGGATGTAAATGCAGCGAGTTTGAAGCTCCCTCAATTTTGGGAACAGGCAGCCTCCTGGTTCGTTCAAGTGGAGGCTCAGTTCCAACTGCGAAACATAGTGCTGGATCAGACCCGTTACCTTTATGTGGTCTCCGCGCTGGACAGCTCGACGGCTTCCTGCATTATCAGCCTGCTGGAGACCCCACCCATGGAGAACAAGTACGAAACGCTCAAGGCACGCCTCATGCAAGTATTCGGTCTCACAAAGGCGGAGCGCGCACAACGCTTGCTTGCACTCCCCGGGTTAGGCGATGCTAAGCCTTCCGAGTTGATGAGCCACATGCTCACCCTCCTCGGGTCTGAGCCGCAGTGTTTTATATTTCGTGAACTGTTCCTGAGCCAGCTCCCTGAGCAGGTACAAGCAGCCCTGGCCAGGCCGACGGCTACGGACGGTGTGGCGCTCGCGGCCAAAGCCGACACCATTTACGCGGTGATGCAACAGTATTGTGCCACCTCGACGCGCCCCGCCTCCAAAAACCCCGCCTCGGCACCTCCACAGACTGGCCTTTGCTACTACCACGCCCATTTCAGTCAGAAAGCCAGATGCTGCCGACCCCCGTGTAAATTCGTGCCGCCGGCACCGGGAAAGCAGCAACACCGATTGCGCGACCGGAAGGGAAGCCCCGAGGTCGGTTTCGCCTCCACAATGCCAGTTGGTGATTCCGGGAAATTGTTGTACATCACCGACTCCTTTTCGGGCCGACGTTTCTTATGCGACACGGGCGCTCAGTGCAGCATCCTCCCCGCTTCGGTTCTCAACGTCCGATCTGGGCGGCACGGTTCTCCACTACAGGCCGCCAATGGCAGCGCCATCCGTACGTACGGGAAGCGGCGTATCCGATTGTGTCTCGGCGTCCAACTCTTCCACTGGGAGTTTATCACCGCCACGATACCACAGGCAATCCTCGGTGCCGATTTTTTCTGCACGCATGACCTACTAGTCGACGTACGTAATTGCCGCCTGATCCATGCCACCTCACGAGCCCCCATCCCCTGTTTTCGGGGCTCCGGCGCGACCCACGCGGTTTCCCGCACCGAGTCGCCGCCCGACGAGTTCACCCGCCTGCTCAAGGAATTTCCGGAGCTCGCTCGACCCACTTTCTCTGCGACGACCACCAAACACGGTGTTGAACACCACATCGCGATGACTGGCCCCCCGGTTTACGCCCGGGCTCGGCGATTAGAGGCCAGTAAACTCGAGGCCGCGAAGGCGGAATTCGCCACTGTGGAGCGGTTGGGCATCGTTTGCTGATCTGATAGTCCCTGGTTGTCTCCGCTACACATCGTGCCAAAGCCCGGCGGTGGGTGGCAGCCCTGGGTGATTATAGGCGCCTCAACGAGGTCACAACTCCAGAACGGTACCCGATACCGTATATTCAAGATTTTTCCACCCATTTGGCCGGCACGTCGTGGTTCTCCAAGATCGACCTCGTCCGCGGATACCACCAGGTGCCCGTCCACCCTCAGGACGTCCAGAAAACGACGGCCATTACCCCATTTGGCCTTTTTGAATTTTTACGGTTGCCTTTCGGGCTTAAAAATATGGCACAGGCGTTCCAACGCCTCATGGATTCGGTGCTCCGGGATCTCAATTTCCTTTTCATATACCTCGATGACATCCTCGTCGCCAGCGCATCCAAGGAAGAACACCTACGTCACCTGCGCGTCCTTTTCCGCCGTCTCCAGGAGCATGGCCTTATAGTTAACCCAAACAAGTGCCAATTTGGACTGAGGCAGATCGATTTTCTGGGCCACCGCATCACCGTGGAAGGGGCACTGCCACTCAGGGCGAAAGTGGCAGCCGTCGCTGCGTTCCCACGGCCGCAATCCATCAAGGCGCTCCAAGAATTCCTCAGCATGGTAAACTTTTACCATCGCTTTGTCCCCCGGGCCGCCCAGCTCATGCGGCCGCTCTACGAGGCACTCCGAGGGAAACCGTGGAAAGAACCGGTGATCTGGTCATTGGTCATGGACCGCGCATTTGGGGACATGAAGGAGGCCCTCGCCAATGCGACGATGTTAGCGCACCCGCTGCCTGGTGCCACCATCGCGCTCACGACAGATGTGTCGGACTATGCCATCGGCGCCGTGCAAGAGCAATGGGTCGACGGGGCATGGCAACCGCTGGCGTTTTTTAGCTGCCAGTTATGTAGTAACGAACGTAGCTATAGCACATTTGACCGAGAGCTGTTGGCGTTGTTCCTGGCCATCCGCCACTTTCGTTTTTTATTGGAAGGACGCCAATTCGTCGCTTTCGTGGATCACAAGCCCCTGACGTTTGCCATGGCCAAGACGCCTGAGCCATGGTCGGCCCGACAGCAACGGCAACTCACTTTCATCTCCGAGTTTACCACCGACATCCGTCATGTGGCCGGCAAGGGCAACGTGGTTGCCTACTGCCTTTCGCGTGCGGCCGTCCAGGCCGTTCAACTGGGTCTCGACTATTCACTAATGGCGGTCGACCAAGCGGCTGACCCGGAGACGCACGCTTTCCATTCTGATTCGTTCGGCCTGCGGCCAGTGGACGTACTTTTCCACTCAGACGGCACATCCTTGCTCTGCGATGTCTCCCTGGGAGACCCACGCCCGATCGTTCCGTCATCCTGGCACAGGAAAGTCTTCGATATCATGCACAACCTCGCCCACCCGGGTGTGCGGGCTTCACAGAAGTTGTTAGCATCCAAGTTTGTCTGGAGGGGAATGCGAAAAGATGTGCACGATTGGGCCAACACCTGTGTCATGTGCCAGAGAGCGAAGGTGCAGCGCCACGTTAAAGCTCCTGTCGCTGTTTTCGAGGTACCGGAGCGGCGATTCAATCATGTTCATATCGACCTCGTGGGCCCACTACCACCGTCACAAGGGTTCACGCATCTGCTGACGATCGTCGACCATACCACCAGATGGCCGGAGGCCATTCCATTGACGTCCACCACCTCCGCGGACGTCGCCCGGGCTTTTCTTTCGTCCTGTGTTGCTCGTTTCGGCGTGCCGTCGGACATTTCATCGGACCGCGGGCCGCAGTTTTCCTCTGCTTTGTGGAACACCGTGGCTTCAGAATTGGGCGCCAAGCTCCATCGCACCACGGCTTACCACCCGCAGGCCAATGGGTTGTGCAAACGCTTCCATCGTTCTCTGAAGGCATCGCTGCAGGCTACCCTCCAAGGGACCACGTGGATGGATGAGTTGCCATGGGTAATGCTCGGGTTGCGCACGGCACCTAAAGAGGACCTGCAGGCATCGGCCGCCGAACTGGTCTATGGCCAGCCGCTCAGGGTCCCCGGCGAGTTTCTCCCATCGCCGACGTGTCCGTGGTCCGCCACTGAACAACTGGAGGCTCACCGAGCCGCGGTGCACGCTTTCCAGCCCATTCCGACTTCACAGCATGGACTGCCTGCGTCACATGTTCCGCCAATGCTCATGAGGACTAAATTCGTTTTTGTACGGCACAATGCCCACCGTAGTCCCCTCATGCCTCCATACACGGGCCCCTTCTGGGTACTGAAGGCGGGCGCCAAGAGTTTTCTGGTAGACGTCGGCGGGACGCCCGACTACATTTTCATGGACCGCCTCAAGGCTGCGCACCTAGACCTCGGCCAGCCAGTCGAAACAGCGCAGCCGCCGCATCGTGGGCGACTGCCCGCGGCCGCTACGCCTGGCCTATCGGCCCCGCGGCCCAGTTCCTCTCCTGCACCATCCATTCCTCTCCGGTAATATCGGAGTCGCTCCGACAGGATTGTCCGGCCTCCTCTGCGATTGACTTTGATGATTAAAGACACTTCTGGGGGGGCGCATGTGGCAAAACCACCAATGAACTCCTGTACAAATGAATAACTGCCTTTAAAGCAATGTTACAGCACCTATGTCCGTTTGCTGAGCGTAAACAAGCTTTCTGTAAAAACCCTGAAACAACGCGATGACGTCATCACGTTGGTCACGTGGTGCCCCGAGTGGCGGGAAATGTGATGACGTCATGACATCAGAGGTGGGAGGTTCTGAGTTCAGACCTCGTGGAACAAGCTACTGTATAGACCTGTTTGCTGTTGCTCCTGCATGTTTTTGTTTTGTTCACCAGTTTAATTAAATTCGGTTAATTTACTGAACTGACTCAACCTCAGTGATTTAGATTGGAATCCGTCGATTCCTACAACTCCATCATTTCTGGGGCCACTACTATATCTACTCCCATTTCCCTCAGGATCCTTGGATATATCGCATTAGAGCCCAGCACTTTGTCCTCCTTTAACTAACTTCTCTAATACTTTCCTTTTATTTATTATAATAACATTTCTCCTCCCACTTCTAACCAATTCAGGGTTTACACCTTCCCAAATATCCTTGTCTTTTTTAAACAATTATCTGAAGTACTTGTTAAGTATCCCCATCAATTTTTGCTTGTCCTCTCCACTCAGGGGTCCCACATCACATTTAACAATTCTCATTTTATTGAAATATTGTAGAAAACGTTGAAGTTCATTTTAATATGTTTGAGATTCTCTCCTCATACTTTGTTTGCTTTCCTGATCCTTACAGTAATATTATATTTTCAGCAATAAGCTAAACACAGCAATAATGCATTATCATGCTAATGATTAAAATGGAACTTAAATGAATAATTGGAGAAAGGGTTAGTTTTAAGTAAGTTGACAGGATGCTTTCCAGAAACCTTTTTTTGTGTGTAAACATACATTGTTAGACAACTGCTTAGTTCCAAATTTTCCATACATGTTATACAGGTTGACTATCCCTTATCCGAAAACCTTGGGACCAGCTGTGTTTCGGTTTTCGGAAATTTTCGGATTTCAGAAGGTATTATTTCAGACTGGGAAACTCTGAACATTAAATTAATTTGGAATTAGTATTTGTATTTAATATAAATTTTAAAAGTTCAGGCTACCTCTTGTGACTGTTGCGTGTCTCATTCCCCTTCCTGCTTCTCTGTGCTGCCGCTCACAGTCTGTTTACAGCTCCCCCTGCTCCGTGTCTCATTCCCCTTCCTGCTTCTCTGTGCTGCCGCTCACAGTCTGTTTACAGCTCCCCCTGCTCCGTATCTGAATTCCTTGACTCAGCGGGGGTCTGGGGCTCGACTTCCGCCGCCAGTTGTGGGAAAGCCGGATAACGGCTGACTCCTACGCTAAGCTGGCCCGCAAATCAGGTCAGAAAAGCATCGGCCGTGTCGGGTCATGTTTGGCGACACTTGGGTTATGTCGTGCGCACGACTTACGCTCCACAAAAAAACTTTCGGTTTTCAGAGGTTTTCGGTTTTCAGAAGTGCAGATAAAGGATAGTCTACCTGTATTATATATGGAACTGATCCATAAAATAAAAATTAATTTAATTCACAGTATTTATTATGATGCATTTTGTGATTAATAAGAAATATCTAATAATGTTAAAACAACTAATATGGTTGCATTATATTACTTTACAGTAAGGCGTAGATACAATTTGCATTCTATTTTGACAAATTACTCAGCATAAATCAAGCCATCTTCATGTGACACAAGAACAATCTGGAGATTGCCACCCTTGAGGTTTTTCAGTTTAGAGCCTAACTCATTAACCTTCTTCTGCAAGGCCTTAAATGTACCTCTAGTTATATCATTGTTTCTAACCCAGTATGACTGTTCTGGCACTAGGGAGGCAACATCAGGAGAGGTTATCTATACCCCTGACTGTAGAATCTCCCATTACACCACTTTCCTATTCTTGTAGTCTACCTGCC
The DNA here is from genome assembly GCF_052327205.1 of Somniosus microcephalus. Taxonomy (NCBI): domain Eukaryota; kingdom Metazoa; phylum Chordata; class Chondrichthyes; order Squaliformes; family Somniosidae; genus Somniosus; species Somniosus microcephalus. Next base: position 87,393,317 of record NC_140993.1, on the reverse strand, counting down.
TCTCACCTCCTTGGGTAGTCCCTTGCTCCACAGTGTCATAATGCTACTCAAGACCACCCTCCTCTAAGTGATTTGATTGATTCATCATTTTACAATGTCTTTTATTGTTAGTTTCTACTGACTGGTTATCCGGGGATTGGTTATTTTCATAAGTCCTTAGTAGTTGATTATTGGACATTTTCCAGCTGCTTTCCTTGCATTTGATTCGCAGGTTACCTACCTTTTCAGTCCTGATTCGCTGCAGTTGTAATTTTAACCTATCAACAAAGTGTGTCAGGGAAACTGTGATTGGAAAAATGTCACAGGAAGTAGATGCGACACTTACAGAAAGTGGGCACAACACGCAGGACTTTGAATATGTTATTGGTAGAAAGATACTGTTCATTAATTGATACAGCAAAATAATTCATACAGTAAATATGTTGCAAGTGTTGTTGCAAACATCTGTAGTGTACCAGTACCAGAGAAGGCATATAATTTGACATATAGCCTGCAGGCCCCCTAAGGCATTCTTTAACAATAGTATTACACCAATGATTGAAAGTTGTATATTATCCGTCATGATTTAAAAAAAATTCATCTGAAATGAAAGCTCGACACACTGTAATATACCTTCAGATTAATACAAGTACACACATATGCGGCTGCAGAGAATGTGTTGATATTTCCCATGGTAGTGTGCCCTTCTGATAACCTCTGCAATATTTGTAACATGCTTAAATAATGTGTGCTGACATATATAGCTGCAGTATAGGTAAAGAATCTTGGTTGATGGTCAGGTTGTTTTAATAGTGCCATTGTAGTGAATAAAATCAAAGAAAACTCCTATTGTTATTGGGCTTCAGTGGCTGTAAGGTTTGGAAAAGGAGATTTTAAGAACTGCCAGTTTAGAACAGAATGGTTATTTTGCTAATAATGTTAGTTTTTGCATAATTACACAGAAATTACAACACAGAAACAGGCCATTCGGCCCAAACAGTCTGTGCTGGTGTTTATCATCTACATGAGCAGCAGTCCTTAGCCCATGTGACTGCCCTATTCCCATATCGGTTTATCCGTCTTTCTTTCAACCACCTATCTAAGCTGTTCTTAAAAGATGACATGATAATATCTCCTCCAATCGTTGTGCATGCCTTAGCCTCACAAAACTGTGTAATAAGTTTTGCCTGCTCTCTGTCCTAAATTACACATTTAATCAATTGTCTATATCTACGTTCCCTCATTCTAAACTGTAATCATTGGAATGAGTTTCTATCAACCGTCTCCCAGCCCTTCATTATTTTAAACATCTATGAACATACAAAAAATGAAGGACAGGAAAAGACCTATAGATGCATCCTGTCCCATATAATTGTGATGTCTTATAATACATATACACATCCCACCGTACCTGGAAACCATGTAATCTCCTTGGAGAGATGAAAAAACAGTTTAAAAACCCAGGCTAATTAGGGAAAAAGTCCCTTCCAAAGTTTGTTTTTGAAAGTATCACCAGTTATTTATGAACATTACATTATTGTTTTTACAAAAAGATTAATCTGCATCTGAATTTTTTCGATAAATTCTGCTCCTTTTCCAAGCACAGGAGTTAAATCAGAGAACTTTATCTCTCATCTTCTACCTTTGATTTTGAAGCTGATCCTCATGTAAATGACTTTTAAGGCCCTTATATGTTATAATAATTCCCTTTGTCATTTACTCCTAGGTGGACTACCACCACTGAATCTCTTCTTGACCCCTTTAATATTCATTCTATCCTTTCCTCAGTATGTCCTGTTCTAGTTCCAGAGATATAATGCTTCAGTCTAATTTTGCTGAGAGTCATGACTCCCTTGTGGTCTGGTTGAAACCTGACTGTGCCCAGCCCTATCCAAGGTCATGTACTGATTCTCCAGTTCTTTACACCAGCTCACAAAGAGCAGTCCAGCTTTAGGTGCGGTATCTAAGCTTCTCGAAGTACTTCCTCTGCCCATCACACATGTTTTGCAGACTTCCCAATTGCTGGCAGGACTCACACCTTTGTCCAACCCGGCAATATTCTAATCAGCTAACCCTGTGATTTCTGGTGGGACTTGGGCGCGCAGAAGTCCCACTTGTAGTGTATGTAACCGTTCCACCTTTAAGAGAACTATTTTAGTAACCGTTCCACCTTTAAGAGAACTATTTTAAGAGTTGCACTACTTTATCTTGGCTGCTGTATACTGTAATACCGGCGGTGACCACACCGGTATATAAGTGCTGTGTAATGATTTATTGGGCAGTTCCGCCCTGACCTTCGAATAGTAAAGACCTGTTAAAGTTTACTCTTGTGGTCTGTGTATTAATTCTCAATATAACACACAGACTTAACAGTGGCGACGAGTACGATCTTACCCTGCGGCAGAGATACATCCAAGGCAGTTTAACGGGCGTCGAGAGGAGGCATCCGCCCTCATCATTCTGCTGAGAGAAGACTCGGGTCTGCAGAGCAAAGGAAGAATTCTGACACGAAGCCTTCCATCAGCAACAGGCAGTGATCATCCCTTCTATCACGGTGGTGGGTAAGCCGATCAGCGACGAGCAGCAATTCGGCCACGGTGGCTGGAAGTAGGGGAGGGAAAAACGAAGGATATAAGGGCGGAGAACTCGACCACGGCCGGGGAAAAGAGCCGGACAGAAGTCGGGGCCAGAGGCGCTGAGACTGGGGCAGCGTAAGGCACGGAAGCCGCGGTGAATGCAAACGCAGCCGGTGTGAGAGACCGGGCTGCAAGCGGGCTGGGAGACGCAACAGTGTCGAGAGCAAGCTCGACCGCGACCGGTGAAAAAGGCCGGGCAGCTACCGAGGCCGCGAGGCGCAGCGACCGGGACAGCGAAAGGCGCGGGAGAAATTTTTTTTTTTAAAACCGCGGAGAACTCAGCCGCAGCCGGGGGGGAAAGGACCGGACTGCAAGAGGGGCTGGGAGGCACGATTCGAGAACCGCTTGCGCGGGAGAAAATAAAAAAAATGTTAAAAAACCGCGGAGAACTCAGCCGCAGCCGGGGGGAAAGGACCGGACTGCAAGAGGGGCTGGGAGGCACGATTCGAGAACCGCTGGGGAGGGCGAATGCAGCAATACGGCAATCGCCATTACAGCCAGCGGGAGAAACAGAGCCCGAGCGAGCGGGAGAGACAGAACCCGAGCGAGCGAGGGAGAACGAGACCGAGCGAGGGAGGCCGAGCGAGGGAGACCGAGACCGAGCGAGCGGGAGTGACAAGAGACAGCCAGCGGGGGAGAAAGACAAACGCGGGAAGCCGCCATTTTCGTAGGCGGGGAAGAAGACAAGCGCGGGAAACCGCCATTTTGAAAGTAGGCGGAGAAGAAGACAAGCGCGGGAAACCGCCATTTTGAAAAAAAAAAGTTAAAGAAAAATGTCTTTTTGTTTCTCAAGAAGTTTGCGAGGATGCCTAAGCGTGGTAACATCAACGATTTCGATCCCGATGTTGAAGATTGGGCCACGTATGTAGAACGCATAGAGATATATTGTAAGGCAAATAAAATATCAAATGAAGATAAAGCACTAACCTTACTAAACTCAATGGGTGCAAAGACATACGGGCTATTGAAGCATCTTCTATCACCAGCTAAACCGGCGGATCAGACTTTCGCTAATATTGTTGCTGTCCTGAAGGATCATTTGAACCCCACACCGCTGATGTTAGCGGAACGGTTTAAATTTTATGCGAGAACGCAACTGAAAGAGGAAAGCAACGCGGAGTACTTAATTGAACTGCGTAAGCTAGCGAAATACTGTCAGTTTGGAGAAAGTCTGACAGAGGCACTGAGAGACAAATTCGTGTGTGGATTGTCAAAAGAAGGAACACAAAAGCGGCTGCTTGAAGAGAATGATCTTACACTTGATAAGGCTGTCACTATTGCAGCATCGCACGAAGCCACAGCGAGAGGCACTGCGGAAATGCAGCTGAAGGCAGCGGTACTCAGCGTAGATCAAATGGCTTTGGGTACAATGAAATGTTATCGTTGTGGAAAGACAACACACGATCAGAACCAATGTTGGTTTAAAAACCAGGAATGTAGAAAATGTGGCAAGCTTGGTCACATAGCTAAAGTATGCCGGTCAGGAAAGAAGACCAGCAACAAAAAGTCACAGCAGGAAAAGTGCAGAAAGGTACATAAGGTGGCTGAGAAGAGTTCGGATGAACAGAATTCGGACTCAGACTCCAACAGCAAGGAACTGGGTAGTCTGAGAATTCACAATGTGAGTAAGGAAGCTGACCGACAAACTATCTGGGCCACACTGCAGATAGCAGGAGTCCACGTGAAGATGGAATTGGACACCGGATCGGCGTTGACGGTCATGAATAAGCAAGACTACAAAAGGTTATTCAAACATATTCCCCTACGGGATACGAAGATAGTATTAAAGACACACACGGGGCAAAGAGTATACCCCATCGGAAAGATAAAAGTAAAGGTGGTACACCAGGGTAAAGAACACCAAGGAATGGACATATATGTACTACCTGAGGGAGGTCCACCACTTCTGGGACGGGAGTGGATCAGGAAAATAAATATGGACTGGCACTCCCTAAAAGCAATAACGGTAGTTTCCGGAAAAAACAAAGATGTCAAACCTGCACGATTGTCCAGAATATTGGTTGAGGGCATAGGCAGCAGTGACAGTGACAAAGCAGAGAGTGAGAACTCAGTGAAGATAATCAGCTCAGACTCTGGAACTGATGATGGTAAGACCAGCCCATGTGCAAAAGACAAGTCTAAAATGGACTTGCAGACTAATGATGGAAAAACGAAGGTGTGCATAAATGCTTCAGAAGAGAACAAAGTATCAGAACAGAATTCCACTGAACAACAACAACATAGTTTGACAGAGAATTCTGAGTCTGTCCAGTCTACAGACATGCACATTTCTGAGGAACACCGGGCTCGAACTCAACTCAATTTCAAACTACAACAGCAATTAGAACAAATGATTCGCCGTTTTGAGCAAGAGATGAATGCAAAGAAAAAGTTCTTTGACACAGAGTGGGAGAATCTGGAAAGACAGCAGAAGCAGCTGATTGAGAAAATGGAACAGGAACACATAAACCGTCTGCGCGATGAGACCAAACGAATCAAAGCTGAGCAAGAAAGGGAATATGTCAAATTCATCGATCAGTTGAAAGCTAAGAAGAAAGAGCACCCTTTTGTGAGCAGTGTCAGCAGTAGTAAGCCACTCAGGGAATTGGTGGCAGAGGCAAAAACTGAAGATGCCGCAGAGATCACGTTTGTTGCTGAAAGCGCTACTTCCAGAGCTTTGCTTCGAATTAAAGAATTGCCAGTTAAAATTGTGAAACCCTTAAGAGAGAAGATTGGCATGGAGAAACATCGTGTCATTTTCGAATGCAAGGTTTCCAGGCCAAATGCTGCTGTCAAGTGGTATTACAAAGACAAAGAGATTCATCCCAGTAATAAATATGAGATTGTGAGTGAAGATGTGTACAGGAAGCTCGTTATTAATAATGTCGCTTTTGAAGATGAAGGCAACTACATGTGCGATGCCATAGATGACCAAAGCACAGCAAAGATATATGTAGAAGAGCAATCAATTGCCATCATTAAACCCATAGGTGATGTGGAAGTGACAGAGCCAAGTGACGCCATTCTTGAGTGTGAGCTTTCAGTTGCTGACGTGAAGCCTCCAAAATGGATACTAAATGGTGAAATTCTTCATGCTTCTGAAGATGTGGACATTGAGCATCGTGGCACTATTCATCGTCTCACTCTGAAAAAAACAACTTGTAAGATGACCGGCTTGCTGCAGTTTATCGCAGGGAAATCAAAATCTGAGGCGAGGCTGACTATTAAAGAGCCTCCGTCAAAGGTAGTCAAAGAACTACAGAACATTACAGTGGAAGAGAAGCATTCTGCTACTTTGAGCTGTGAGTTTACACCTACTTCCAAGATGGTCAGATGGTACAAAGACCAGAGCTTAATCGAATCTTCTGACCGATACAAATTTAAACAAAATAAGAATGTGATAGAACTTACCATTACAAATCTCACACCCAAAAACTCTGGTGAATATAGCTGCAAATCAAGTAATGCACAGACCACAGCCACACTCACAGTTGAAGCTCCAAAAATAGAAATAATAAAACATTTGGAGGACGTAGATACTGAGGAGGACAGCAATCTAGTATATTCTTGTGAGTTGTCCCATGATGAAGAAGATGATGACTCATCTGAACCATTATCACCCCTACCAGGTCACGCACGTGGTCCCTCCGAACTGAGCCAAATCAGTCTGGAAGCAGAAAAACTTCCCAAGGTATGATGAAATATTTCCATTCATCACTGCCTGTGACTGAGATCGGTTTCAGTGTCATTTCCCTTCCCCCAGACCTCATTGTATTGTGTACTGGAATGTGCTGTATTGTATATTGGAATGTGCTGGAATGTGCTGTGTGTAGGGCTCCGCCCATACCTGGCCCCGTTTGTAAGCTAGCTTCAGTCTAGCCCCAATCTCCAGAAGGACGACATCTCTCTCGCTTACGTGTTTCGTTCTAAGTTAATAAAAGCCTTGTTTTGTTCTGCTACCTTCGAGTCTCGGAATTATTGAGGCACATCAATTTTATTAACTTATTTTTTCAACACTATGGATCAACTCCTGAAACCCGAACGTTTGGATTTGGATCAACATGCTCCGGACGCATCAGCACGCTTCGGACACTGGTTTGAGTGTATGGAATTCTTCCTGGACAATTCCGCAGCCGTCAAAGACGCTACGGACGCTGCAAGGATGAGACTCGGAATTCTGCGGAATTGGGTAAGCCACCGGGTTTACCCCCTCATCCAAGACGCCGAGACGTACCTGGCCGCCTGCGACATCTTAAAGGCGCATTACCAGCAGCCTACGAATGAGGTGTATGCTAGGCACCTGCTCGCCACCCGCGCACAGCAACCTGGGGAATCGGTGGAGGAGTTCCTAAGCACCCTGAAAATGCTTGGCAAAGACTGCAAGTGCCGAGATGTAAAAGCCGCGGTGTACACTGACGAGCTTGTTCGCGATGCCTTCATCACAGGCCTCAGCTCCACTTACGTCCGGCAAAGACTGCTGGAAAAAACGGGGTTGGACCTGAAACAGGCTGCGGACACCGCGCGATCCCTGGATGTGGCCCAGAGAAACTCGGACGCCTACTCTTCAGCCCGCACCGTCCACGCCGCCACGTGTGCACCGAGGGCGCCACCATCTTGGAAGGCATCTTCCCCGCCCGACAGCCCGACACCGGCTGGGCCCCGCTCTCCCCCCAGAAGCCCTACGACAGCCGCGACGCGTCAGGGACCCAACTGCTACTTCTGCGGGCAGCCAAAGCACACCAGAAACCTGTGCCCGGCGAAAGGCACCACCTGCTTTAAGTGCGGTAAGAAGGGGCACTTCGGGAAGGTGTGCAGAGGGAACCCCGCCGGAAAACCCGCCACCGCCGCGTGTGCGCCGTGGGAGCGGCCATCTTGGACGCCATCTTGCCCGACCTCGTGGGGTCCGCCATCTTGTGAGCAGACAGCGTGGACGCCATCTTGTATCGATCAGGGCCCTACAGTGGCATCGGTCACAGTGGACCAGACCAGGCCGCACCCGCTATCCAGATCAATGGTGGACATCGAGGTAAACGGGTGCCGGGTTAAATGCTTAATTGACAGTGGAAGCACGGAGAGCTTTATCCACCCAGAACTGGCACAACAACTCTCCCTAAAGGTGGTCCCTACTCAGGTTACCATCTCTATGGCTGACAAAACCCAGACATCGACCATTCTGGGTTACTGCACGGTACAATTGTGCGTTAACGGAACTGTATATGATAATTTTAAAGTATTAATCATGAAGAACCTATGTGCGAGCGTGATCTTGGGCCTGGATTTCCAGTGCAACCACCAAAGCATCACGCTCAAGTACGGTGGGTCCCAGCCGCCTCTCACAGTGTGCGGTCTGGCTACCCTGAAGGTAAAGCCGCCTTCGCTATTCGCGAACCTTACCCCTAACTGCCGGCCAATAGCGACCAAAAGCAGGAGGTACAGCTGGGAGGACAGGCGGTTTATCGCGACCGAGGTAGACAGGCTCCTGAAAGAGCGCATTATTGAACGCAGCAACAGCCCGTGGCGCGCCCAAGTGGTAGTGGTAAGGGGTAGCGAGAAGAAACGGATGGTGATCGACTATAGTCAAACGATCAACAGGTACACCCTACTAGACGCCTACCCGCTACCCCACATATCAGAAATGGTGAACCAAATCGCCCAATACCGGGTGTTCTCCACCATCGACCTCAAGTCAGCGTACCACCAGCTCCCTATCAGACCAGAGGACCGCCCGTACACCGCCTTCGAGGCGAACGGACGCCTCTACCAATTCCTCAGAGTCCCCTTTGGGGTGACGAATGGGGTCTCGGTCTTCCAGAGGGAGATGGACCGCATGGTCGATGACCACCACTTGCAGGCAACCTTCCCCTACCTCGACAACGTCACCATCTGCGGCCACAATCAGCAGGATCACGACTCGAACCTCGAGAGGTTCCTGGAAACCGCACAAAAACTCAACCTCACATACAACGAGGACAAGTGCGTTTTCAACACCACGCGCCTCTGCATACTAGGCAGCGTGGTGGAGAATGGGGAAATCGGACCAGACCCCGACCGATTGCGCCCCCTACGGGAGCTGCCCCTGCCCAACACTCCCAAAGCCCTGAAAAGGTGCCTGGGGTTATTTTCTTATTATTCCCAATGGGTCCCCAACTACTCCGACAAAGCCCGCCCCCTCTTGAAAGCATCCTCTTTTCCGCTCTCTGCTGAGGCCCACGCCGCCTTCAAAAGCATTAAGCGGGATATTGAGCGGGCCACGCTACAGGCAGTGGACGAGAACACTCCATTTCAAGTGGAAAGTGATGCGCCTGACTTCGCCTTGGCGGCCACCCTCAACCAGGCGGGGCGGCCCGTAGCTTTCTTCTCGAGGAACCTCCAAGGGCCCGAGATCAGACACTCCTCCGTAGAAAAGGAGGCCCAAGCCATCGTGGAGGCAGTGCGCCACTGGCGCCACTACCTAGCCGGCAAACGCTTCACCCTACTTACCGACCAGCGGTCGGTAGCGTTTATGTTCAATAATAAACAGAGGGGGAAGATTAAAAATGATAAGATTCTTAGGTGGCGGATCGAGCTCTCCACCTTCGAGTACGACATCATTTACCGGCCAGGGGCCCTTAACGAATCCCCTGACGCCCTCTCACGAGGGATGTGTGCCAGCACCACCGGGGATCGGCTACAGACCCTCCACAACGACCTCTGCCACCCAGGGGTCACGCGGCTGTTCCACTTCATAAAGTCCCGTAACTTACCCTACTCGATTGAGGAAGTTCGGTCTCTGACCAGGAACTGCCGCACTTGCGCTGAGTGCAAGCCTCGGTTCTACCGCCCAGATAGAGCCCACTTAATCAAAGCTACACGGCCCTTTGAGCGGCTCAGCTTAGATTTCAAGGGCCCCCTCCCGTCCGTCGACCGCAATGTTTACTTCCTGAACATTGTGGATGAATACTCCCGTTTCCCATTCGCCTTCCCCTGCCCAGACATGACCAGCGCCACGGTCATTAAATGCCTCAACAGCCTGTTCTGCCTGTTCGGTATGCCGAGCTACATCCATACGGATAGGGGGGCGTCCTTCATGAGTGAAGAGCTGCGCCAGTACATGCTGTCCAGGGGGATCGCCACGAGCCGTACCACCAGCTACAACCCCTGGGGTAACGGCCAAGTGGAGCGAGAGAACGGGACAGTATGGAAAGCAGTCACTCTAGCTCTAAGGACCAAGGGCCTCCCTATCTCCCGCTGGCAGGAAGTCCTCTCGGATGTGCCCCATTCGATACGGTCGCTATTGTGTACGGCCACTAATACCACGCCTCATGAACGAATGTTTGTCTTTCCCTGGAAATCCACCTCAGGCGTATCCATGCCGTCATGGCTCTCCACCCCAGGTCCGGTACTCGTGCGAAGGCATGTGAGGGGCCACAAGACGGACCCTCTCACGGAGCCAGTACACCTACTCCACGCCAACCCCCAATACGCATATGTCCGGCACGCCGACGGAAGGGAGGACACCGTGTCCATAAAAGACGTCGCCCCAGCCGGCATCGACAACAACCACGGCAACCACGGCACCCCCGGAAGAACACCGACCAACGGCACCCCCACCAACTACCCCTTCAACAACCCTGGCGGCACCCCCGGCAGAGACCCAGGAGGCTACCGGGGACACCCAGCCGACACCCGCGGCACCGCAACAGCCACGTCGGTCGCAGAGGACTATCAAACCCCCGAACAGACTAAATCTATAGAAGGGGTGAATGTGATGAAATATTTCCATTCATCACTGCCTGTGACTGAGATCGGTTTCAGTGTCATTTCCCTTCCCCCAGACCTCATTGTATTGTGTACTGGAATGTGCTGTATTGTATACTGGAATGTGCTGGAATGTGCTGTGTGTAGGGCTCCGCCCATGCCTGGCCCCGTTTGTAAGCTAGCTTCAGTCTAGCCCCAATCTCCAGAAGGACGACATCTCTCTCGCTTACGTGTTTCGTTCTAAGTTAATAAAAGCCTTGTTTTGTTCTGCTACCTTCGAGTCTCGGAATTATTGAGGCACATCACAAGGTACTCGAGCCTTTAGAAGTCAGCAATGCTGGTTCTGAAGTTACGAAAGTTCAAGCTGTTAAGCCCAGTGAAGGACTATTAGATGAGTCACCCCAGCAACGAGAACCTACTACACCACCGAGAACTACTACACCACCGAGGCGTTATCCGGACCGAGTCAGGAAGCGCAGGAGGCGCCTCCGCAGAGACTGAATCTGTGAACTGTTTTTGCATGAAGTTGTGTATATATGTTATGATGTTATGTTTAATGGGGAATATATATATTGTTAAGCTAAAAAGGGAGGATTGTAGTGTATGTAACCGTTCCACCTTTAAGAGAACTATTTTAGTAACCGTTCCACCTTTAAGAGAACTATTTTAAGAGTTGCACTACTTTATCTTGGCTGCTGTATACTGTAATACCGGCGGTGACCGCACTGGTATATAAGTGCTGTGTAATGATTTATTGGGCAGTTCCGCCCTGACCTTCGAATAGTAAAGACCTGTTAAAGTTTACTCTTGTGGTCTGTGTATTAATTCTCAATATAACACACAGACTTAACACCACTCTGCTGCACAATTGGGGCTGGAATCTCTCCTTCAACAGATGAATATAAATGTTTAGAACATACTTTCTTAGTCACCAGATTACCAGTGAATATTAATAGACTATTTGACTGCAGGGCATCACACCGACATCCACTTACGCACATTTTGCAGCTGCAGGTCACTAGACAGCGATCAGGGCTGGGAAGGCTCCTTGGTTTCCCCCTCTATATCTGATGGACACAAAGGACAATTGCAAAGCCCACCAGCTATCCTCGCTGCGGTGAACTAACTCAGCAAAGACCAGGAATTGAACTTGGGGCTTTCTGGTTTTATAGAGCCAGACGTGCCAACCATTCACATTTCACACTGGCAGTCAATATGTTTTCTGAGTCCTGTCTGCGTTTTAGCTTTGCTAATGCAAATTAGCAGTTATAACTGCCTTTGGCACTTCTTGGTAAGTCATTGTAGAATTCCACAAAATTTGCTTTTGCTGATATCAGTATCTCTTCAGGTGGTCCTTCAGGTTGTCATAAAACATGTATCAGATACTTTGAAGGCCGGCAGGCAATCAGAAAGGAATAGGCACTGTGCACTCAGGAAGGATTGGCCGGACAGTTTGTGGCCTTTTCAAGATCACAGAACATCGTAAATCTAAAAGGGAACCTCACTTGCACTGCTGTCATTCACTTTGGTAAGCTTTTTGACCTAGTGCCTCATGCAGCCCATATAAAAAAGCTGGAAGCTAATGGGAGTAAAAGGCTAAATCTTGGATTTTATCCAGGATGTGTACTCCAGCTCCAAGGTCCATGTAAAATCAGATGGGAAACTGAATCTTTTTCTCTCGCAAGAGGAGTAAAGCAAGATTGTCCCCTGTCCACCATTTCATTCGATGTCTTCATCTGTGATGTGCTGGGTGACATTGGACAGGACAGCTTCAGAGTGTCTGTTCTGGGCATTTCTAAAATGTGCTCCTTTTAACATACAGCATTGTGTAGTTGCCGGCTCACCTGGAGATCGAGTGAGCTCCACTCACCATAATTTTTTGTTTCAGAAAAGCATCAAAATGTGTCAAAAATCAAATTTTTCTGGGCAGAGCATACCCCCAGACCTACCTTAGAAAATACATTTTGCATCACTTACCCCTTCAAAAATTTCAAAACCCACCATTGCAGAAATTGCACTTATATGTGCTTTACTTATTTCCTATAACACAACTGAAGCTCAAATCATGACAAGTTCATATCCCACCCACTCCCGATGTAACTGCTTCTAGTCTTGTGAGGCTATTGGCTTTCAGTTTTCACAGAAAAAGTAACTGAATTGCAGAATGTGATCCCAAAACGCTAATAAAAATCCTCAAATCCAATGTAAAAAAAAAATTAAATTTATTCAGACACCTTGAAGCAGTGACCTTGGCCATGGACCTACATTGTGGGGTGCTTTGCAGCTGCATATTTTTAGAAGCTGTTTGCAGGTTTTTTACGTTGGCCTGTATGCAGGAGACAGGTACCTTTGCACACATCACACTGTTAAGGTGGTAACTGAAGGCTTGTTTTGCCATTCACCCAACTACATACATTTCAGCCATGACCATGAGCAGCAGAGGGGGGCAAAACCTACCAAGCTTCCTCAAAGCACAGGCCATAATGGACTACACCTGTAGCCATTCAGGTGCTTACCAACAATCTAAAGGCATTTTTTTTATGTTCGTTTATGGGATGTGGGCATCACTGGTAAGGCCAGCATTTATTGCCCATCCCTAATTGCCCTCGAGAAGGTGGTGGTGAGCCGCCTTCTTAAACTGCTGCAGTCCCCGTGTGGTGAAGGCACTCCCACAGTGCTGTTAGGGAGGGAGTTCCAGGATTTTGACCCAGCGATGATGAAGGATCGGCGATATACTTCTAAGTCAGGATGGTGTATGACTTGGAGGGGAACTTGGAGGGGGTGGTGTTCCCATGCGCCTGCTGCCTTTGTCCTTCTAGGTGGAAGAGGTCGCAGGTTTAGGAGGTGCTGTTGAATAAGTCTTGATGAGTTGCTGCAGTGCATCTTGTAGATGGTACACACTGCAGCCATGGTGCGCCATGGAGGGAGTGAATGTTTAAGGTGGCGGCGGATGGGGTGCCAATCAAACGGGCTGCTTTGTCCTGGATGGTGTCGAACTTCTTGAGTGTTGTTGGAACTGCACTCATCCAGGCAAGTGGAGAGTATTCCATCACATTCCTTACTTGTGCCTTGTAGATGGTGGAAAGGCTTTGGGGAGTCAGATACCTAAACAGAGAGAGCTCTTATTCCATCAACATGCATATGGGGGGTGATTTTGCCAGCCCTGGGGAGGTGGGTTTGGAGGCGGGACTGCCAGGAAAATGGCAGAAACTGGGAGTGGGTACCGAACCCGCCCCCAACCCGCCTCCGTGCCATCTTCCCAGGAGGCGGGTCCCCGCTCACACTGGGACCCATTCTCCTCGAGGCAGGAAGGGGATTACAGCCACTTAACTGCCTGTTAACAGGTAGTTAACAGGCAGTTAAGAAGATTATCCCCATTTTTCTAACACAAGTGCGGGCTTCCCGATGTTGGGAAACCCCACCGGGGTCAGCGAGGCGAACAGTGGGCCTGCGGGGATCAGAGGGTTCGAAAAGTGCATTGTGGAGGTGAGTGTTGGGTGCAAGTGTGGAGAGGTGAGTATGTGAGGTAAGTGAAAAGTCTTAGAAAAAGTTTCCTTACCTTTGTTTCTTCCTGCAGTCTTCAATCGTTGGGGATCCGGAGGCTCCGGCATCTCCACAGCAGAGATGACATTGGCTGTTGCATTCTCCGATGCAACAGCCATCTGCTTTCTGGTCAGGAAATAGGTTTGGTGAGTCTTGAATACAAGCTTAACATAGTAAAACTTCCCAAGGTCAATCAAGGGAAAATAGTGTGAGTTGGCCGGACGTCAATGGAGGCGGGACTAAAACCCGACAACCAGCAGTCCCGCCTCCATCACGTCCCCATTGGCAAAATCACCCCCATGGTGTATGACTCCCTCACAAAAAATAATGACCATACACATAATGCATATTGCTTTCATTCTGAGGCAATCAAATGTCATACAGCTACTTAAAGCAAAAGGACAGATGGATAGTCCCTCGGGGAATAAATATATATGTATTTCTTCCACTGTTAGTTTACAAGAATCCTCTTGCCTTCCCTTTGCTCTCCAAATGATAGACATTAATTACATATGATTCTGTTGTTAAATTTCTCGTGGCCTGCCTCCATGTCTTGTTTTTTTGTACCAGAAAAGTCCTACGGTTTCTCCTTTACACAATCCACTAGGGACAGTCAGCTCTTGGTCTGTGAAACAACAACAACTTGAATTTCTATAGCTCCTTTAACATAGTAAAACTTCCCAAGGCGCTTCACAGGAGCGTTATCAGACAACATTTAACACCGAGCCAAATAAAGAGATATTAGTGCAGATGAACAAATGCTTGGTCAAAGAGATAGATTTTAAGGAAAGGAGGAAAGAGAGGTAGAGTGGTGGAGAGGTTTAGGGAGGGAAATGCAGAGCTATAGGCCTTGGCAGCTGGAGGCACGGCTGCCAATGGTGGAGCAATTAAAGTCAGGGATTCTTAAGAAGCCAGAATTGGAGGAGCACTTGAGATCTTGGAGGGTTGTAGGGCTGGAGGAGATTACTGAGATAGGGAGGCCATGGAAGGATTTGAAAACAAGGACAGGAATTTTAAATTCAAGGTGTTACTTAACCAGGCAGGAGCCAATGTAGGTCAGCGAAAAAGGGGTGATGGGTGAACAGGACTTAGTACGAGTTAGGACAATGACGGCAGAGTTTTAGATGACCTTGTGGCGGAGCCACCAAAGTACTCAGAGTGGTTGTACATAATTCCTTTAACAGCAATGTAGTTACTGTCTGTGCCTGTACCTTTAATTACACTGTTTGACTGTACAATGCCTAGTTACCTTTACAGCACGGTTTCAACGTGATGACGTCATGCCGTTAGTCACGTGATGCCCCAATGGCGGGAAGAACGTGATGGCATCATGACGTCAGTCTCCTGATCAAAGGATCAGTCCTCGTGGAGCCCTCAAGGAGAGTAGACCTGTTATTGATGTGTTCTAGCAGTTTCCAGTTTAAACTCATTTGATTTCATTAAAGTTCATTAATTTAATTACCTGAGTCGAACTCAGTTTTTTTGATAGGAACCTCCGTTCCTACATTGGTGACCCTGACTTCTACGAATGATTTTCGTGGAAGATTCGACATGGACACGAACGCCGTCACGCTGAAACTGCCACAGTTCTGGGAGCAACAACCAGACGCCTGGTTCATCCAGGCTGAAGCCCAGTTCGCCATTCGGAACATCAACGTGGATCAGACCCATTATTATTGCGTGGTCTCCGCCCTCGACAGCGCAACTGCATCACGGATCATCAGCCTTATCGGTAGTCCTCCTACTGACAGCAAGTATGATGCGATTAAGGCGCGGTTGCTTCAAGTTTTCGGGCTATCAAAGTCGGAGCGTGCTCGCCGGCTCATCATGCTGCCCGGCCTCGGGGACTCCAAACCGTCCGAGCTCATGAGCCAAATGCTCACGCTCTTGGGTGCCGAACCGGAATGTTTCATGTTCCGGGAGCTTTTCCCCTATCAACTGCCTGAACAGGTTCAGGCTGCCCTGGCCAGCTCCGACATTACTGACTGCGCCAAGCTTGCGGCCGAAGCCGATAAGATTTTCACGGTTACCCAGCAGTGCTGCACAGCCACGAGGAGCCCACCCCCTACAGACGCAGTCCCAGTTTCTCCTACAGTGGGCTGGTGCTCCAACCACGCCCATTTTGGCGTGAAAGCACGATGCTGCCGTTCCCCCTGCAGTTTTTCACCAAAAAAAAAACAAGAAGGCGCAGGCGGTGTCCCTGGCGATGGATGACCAAGTCTAACAGGCGTTCCGCGGTGGCAATGGCCATCGGTTCTACGGGGAAACTCCTCTATATCACCGATTCCCTCTCGGCCGCCGTTTCCTTTGTGACACTGGGGCGCAGTGTAGCATTCTACCTGCGTCGAAGCTCGACACGCAGACTGGGAACCTCGGTTTTTCCCTCGTAGAGGCTAATGGTGCAGCTATTCGAATGTTCCGAAAGCGACGGGTCGAAGTCTGTTTTGGCGGTCAGCGCTTCTTTTGGGATTTCGTCACGGCTACAGTCTCACAGCCTATCCTAGGGGCAGATTTTCTGTGTGCCAACAGCCTACTAGTCGATGTCCGACACCGCCGGTTGATCAACGCGGCCACCTTCCACTCGATTCCGTGCTTCCACGGTACCTCCGTGGCGCGCTCCATTGCCTGTGCTTTCCCTCCTCCAGATGACTTCACGTGGATCCTCGGGGAGTTTCCGGAGCTGACAAGGCCCACCTTCTCCTCTTTGGCGACGAAACATGGTGTTGAACATCACATCACCACTACTGGCTCCCCGGTTTATGCGCGGGCTAGAAGGCTCGAACCCGGCAAGCTTACAGCTGCGAAGGCAGAGTTCGCCACAATGGAGCGGCTCGGCATCATTAGGCAATCAAAGAGTCCCTGGTCTTCGCCTCTCCACATCGTGCCAAAACCAGGCGGCGGCTGGCGGCCATGTGGTGACTACCGACGCCTCAACGACGCCACCACTCTGGATCGGTACCCGATCCCGCATATCCAGGACTTCTCGGCCCACTTGGCGGGAAATACCATCTTCTCTAAAGTTGACCTCGTCCGTGGATATCACCAGGTTCCAGTGCACCCACAAGATGTCCCAAAAACCGCAGTCATCACCCCTTTTGGCCTCATTGAGTTCCTGCGGATGCCGTTTGGCTTAAAGAATGCAGCACAGGCGTTCCAGCGTTTAATGGACTCCGTTCTTCGAGACCTGCATTTCCTTTTCGTCTACCTTGACGACATACTCATCGCCAGTGCCAGCAAGGAGGAGCACATCTCCCATTTACGTTCCCTCTTTACGCGCCTCAGCCAAAACGGTTTAATCATCAACCCGGCCAAGTGCCAGTTCGGCCTGCAACAAATCGACTTCCTGGGACATCGCATAACATCGGACGGCGCCGTCCCTTTGGCGACGAAGGTTGAGGCGGTTACTGCTTTCCCGCAGCCGTCGACAGTCAAGGCCTTGCAGGAGTTCCTGGGGATGGTCAACTTCTACCACCGTTTCGTCCCCAAGGCGGCTCAACTCATGCAACCCTTGTTCGGGTCCCTCAAGGGCAAGTCCGGTAAAGACCCAATCAACTGGACAGCTGAAATGATCCAGGCGTTCGGCGACACCAAGAACGCTTTGGCCAACGCAACCATGCTGGCGCACCCACTTCCAGGTGCTACTATCGCCCTTACCACCGACGCGTCAGACTACGCCATCGGTGCGGTGCAAGAACAGTGGGTCAACGGCACGTGGCAACCGCTGGCGTTTTTCAGCCGTCAATTGCGAACAAATGAAAAAAGTACAGCACCTTTAATAGGGAACTACTGGCCCTTTCCCTCGCCATTCGCCATTTCCGGTTTTTATTGGAGGGGCGCCCCTTCACAGCTTTTGTCGACCACAAACCCCTTACGTTCGCCATGGCCAAGACCACCGAACCGTGGTCCGCTCGTCAACAACGTCACTTGACGTTCATTTCCGAATTTACCACGGACATTCAACATGTGTCTGGTAAGGACAACCTGGTGGCAGATTGCCTCTCCCGTGCGACGGTCCACGCGGTGCACCTGGGAATCGACTACGCCCTCATGGCGGCAGATCAGGTTTCGGATACGGAGGTCCAATCATATCGAACCGTTCCCTCTAGCTTCCAAGCGACCGACGTCGTCTTCCAGACCGCAGGTGCCACGCTCCTTTGCGACATTTCCATGGAAGTTCCTCGTCCCATAGTGCCAGTCGCATGGCGCCAGAGGGTTTTTGATGCCATACACGGGTTGTCGCACGCAGGGATGAAGGTTTCGCAACGGCTTATGTCAGCCAAGTTCGTCTGGAAATGTATGCACATCGATGTCCGTGACTGGGCTAATATCTGCGTCATATGCCAGAAGGCCAATGTCCAGCATCATGTCAAGGCTCCAGTGGCTGCGTTCACTGTTCCGGAGCGTCGTTTCGACCACGTGCACGTGGACCTCGTGGGGCCGCTTCCGCCTTCTCAGGGTTATACTCATCTCCTCACCATAGTGGACCACACCACTAGGTGGCCAAAGGCTATTCCTTTGGTTTCCACCACGTCGGCAGACGTCGCTAGAGCATTCATCTCCTGTTGGGTCGCCCGTTTCGGGGTACCAGCGGACATCTCCTCTGACCGCGGGCCACAATTTTCCTCAGATCTTTGGAATGCTGTGGCTCAGGGGCTCAGTACCAAACTTCATCGCACCACCGCCTATCATCCGCAGGCAAACGGCCTTTGCGAGTGATTCCACAGGTCGTTTAAAGGCCTAGAAATTGGGTTTTGGCTTAGCCAGGGCTTTAGCGCCGGAAATTAGTGCTGGCGCTAAGTCCCCTGCGCGCGCCAAAAATTCAGTGGCGCCGCGCCCAAACGGCTGCCGGCGCTACTGAAGGGTCTTAGCGCCTGGAAAAGGGCGCTAACTGCCGTTTCGCGCTGCAATTCCGGCGCTGCGGCACCCGATGCAGTGCGGCAGGCTGGGGAAGTGCAGGCCTCCTCCTTCCGTTAAGGAGGAGCTGCCTGCACCCGGCCGCGGCCCGCGCAAATCTGCTTAAAAATGAGCCCGGCACCTCGGACAAGTGCCGGGCTTGCATCTGTTCCGGGGGGGGGGGGAGAGAAGTCCGGGGAGGGAGCTGCGGGCAGGCGGCCGGCGGGAAAGCGGCCGGCCGCCGCGGGGCCTTTAATGCGCCGGCGCTAACTGCAGTAAGGCACCTCTGAGAAAACGCTGGTTGCGGCTGCCACGGGCGAGGCGGCCGCAATTCAATTTCGGAGTTCGGGTGGGTTACCACGGCAACCGGGACGCTGCGCACACCGATGACGTCATCGGTGCCGGCGCAGCGCTACCGGAGCAACGCCGATTTAGGGCCCCAGGGAATTTCACTACTGGCCATAACTCCGGCGCAAGGCCCTCTAGCGCCTCAAATGAGGCGCTAAGGCTACTGAATTTTCAGCCGAAAGCCTCTCTTCAGGCCAGTCTTCAAGGCGCAGGATGGGTGGACAGACTCCCATGGGTCCTGTTGGGTCTCTGTACGGCGCCCAAAGACGATCTACAATCGTCTTCGGCTGAACTCGTCTATGGCCAGCCACTCTGTGTACCAGGAGATTTCCTCCCTTCTCCCACAGAGCCATGGTCCGCCTCCCGGCAACTCGCTCGCCACCAAGAAGCGGCCAGATGCTTTGCTCCGATACCTACGTCCAATCACGGTTTGCAGACCTCCTACGTGCCACCGGGACTGAAGAATGTGGAGTATGTCTTCATCCGACACGACGCTCACCGGGATCCGCTCAAGCCCCTTTACGCTGGTCCTTTCCGCGTCATCGAACCGGGAGACAAATCCTTTTTGGTCGACGTCGGAGGGAAACCGGATCACATCTCAGTGGACCGCTTGAAGCCGGCTCACCTGGACGTGGACCACCCTGTCGTAGCCGCTCAACCACCCAAACGTGGCCGACCGCCCGTTGCCGCCGCACCTGATCAACCAAAGCCGCCTGACAACCCGACTGCGCTCGCCGCGCCTGCTCAGCCGCTACCGACTGCCAACTCGTCCACCGGTCGTCAACTTCCTCTACCAGGGTATCGAAGTCGATCGGACAGGCTCATCAGGCCTCCTCCTCGCCTCACCTTTTCTGTTAAAGACAATTCTGGAGGGGCGCATGTGGCGGAGCCACCAAAGGACTCAGAGCGGTTCTACATAATTCCTTTAACAGCAATGTAGTTACTGTCTGTGCCTGTACCTTTAATTACACTGTTTGACTGTACAATGCCTAGTTACCTTTACAGCACGGTTTCAACGTGATGATGTCATGCCGTTAGTCACGTGATGGCCCAATGGCGGGAAGAACATAATGACGTCAT
The DNA here is from genome assembly GCF_052327205.1 of Somniosus microcephalus. Lineage (NCBI taxonomy): Eukaryota > Metazoa > Chordata > Chondrichthyes > Squaliformes > Somniosidae > Somniosus > Somniosus microcephalus. Next base: position 87,373,101 of record NC_140993.1, on the reverse strand, counting down.
GACGTCAGTCTCCTTATCAGAGGATCAGTCCTCGTGGAGCCCTCAAGGAGAGTAGACCTGTTATTGATGTGTTCTGGCAGTTTCCAGTTTAAACTCGTTTGATTTCATTAAAGTTCATTAATTTAATTACCTGAGTCGAACTCAGTCTTTTTGATAGGAACCTCCGTTCCTACAACCTCAAGTTTACGGAGTCTTTGCAACCTCTGTTGGCTCTAGTGTATTTTACCCAGCAAGGGTGGTGCAGTGGGAAATTCTTTGGGGGAGAAATTCGGTTATGCCTCTTTTGGCGGCGGTAACCAAATTAGCGCCAGCCATTTAGCACCTGGCGTGGGAGTACCGCCCCGGCCGCTAAATTGGGCTTACAGCCCCAGCAAGGTAGCAGAGCTATCTTGGGTGCTCCACTTCCTCTAGGGGTGGTTTCTGGGGTGCAAAGCGCGGTAGCGCCGGAGCACTACGTGGCTGCTCCGCATAGCACTGACGCATTTCATCGCTCCTCCCCTTCCGTTAAAGGGAAGGGATGCTGTGCACTCTGCAGGCCACTGACATCATCTGAGGCAGCTTCGCGAGGTGCAGCCGAGTTTCTGCCGCGTGGCGGTAAGGGACCATGGTGGGTGGTGGGGTGCTAAGGGGTAGTGTCGCTCGGCGATGACATCATCGCCGGCGGTGCAGCGCTGTGGGGTGCTACCGGCTACCACTGCTGATAACCTCCCACTGAATCTTGCGGGAGGCGTTAGCGGCGCCGTGCCTGGGCACTAGGGGATTTGGGCCCCGTTAGCACCCCCTGGGTGTGCTAACGAGAGGTGCAAACCAACCCAATTTTTCCCGGGTTTTCCACTGTCCCTTTTTTTAAAAATTTAAATGTTTGTGCATCTTTATTTTAGGTTTGCCTTTTCCCCATGCGAGAACCCCAATCTTTCTTTTGCTCTCTCTAACTATTTAAAAATTTAGAAATTTAAGATCTTACTCACTTCCTTGTTCACTGTCTGTGAGAATTCTGCCTTATGATTGGCTGCTTAGACAGCCTGTTGACGTCACAGTAGTTTATTTATAGGATATACAGCACAGAAACAGGCCATTCGGTCCAACCAGTCCATGTCAGCTTTTATGCTCCAGTCGAGCCTCCTGCTGTCTTTCCTCATCTAAATCTATCAGCATAACCCTCTATTCCCTTCTCCATCACATGCTTGTCTAGCCTCCCCTTAAATCCATCTATACCATTCACTTCAACCACTCCATGTGGTAGCGAGTTCCACATTTTCACCACTCTCTGTTCGAACAAGGGGATCCCAATAAAAGTCCGTTGAATTGAATTCAAGGTCAGAAAACCCAAAGTTCTCGGTACAGGGATTGCGAGATCCTTGTGCAGAGTGTACTTTGAGGCCAGCAGCAAACACAAATTCTGGGGCCTAGAAATTCAGTTGCGTTCGCCAGCCGTTAACGCCATAAGAGGGGTATATTTCCAGCGCTAGGCACTTAGCGCCCGGGCGCAGGCCGATCTGCGCCTACGCCCAAATTCAGTAGACATTTAGTGCTGGTGCAAAGTGTTTGCGCGCGCAGCTTATGACGTCATTTCGTCGTGCAACGCTGTTTGTGCGCCCCAAACCGTAAATTCAGTGGCGCCCGCCCAATGTGGGCGTGGCGCTGTTAAGAACTGTGAAGTGGAACGCAACAGAGGCCCTGTGGGCCTCGGGGAGCGCTAATTAAAGGGCACTTACACTGACCTATAAAGCCCAGCCATTTTGCTGCAATGACTTTACTGCTTTGGATTTCTGGACAGAGACCAAGGAACAGAGCTTACTGATTTGGGACAACATAGGAGAGGTATTTTTGGCTTCTGGCCAGAGCTTTGACATTTGAATCATTGTGATTTCACTGTTTGCAAGTTTATTATGGGGGCTGTATGGGGTTCCAACCCTCAGTTGCAGCATTATGTGCGAAGGGCTCGCAGACGCTGTGTGAGAGGGCCAGCCATGCCTAGACGCAGAGGGGCCATCAGGCGTCGGCAACGTAGGCCTTACCCACTCAGGCAATACCGGCAACAGGTGTCCTATCTCACCATGACTGCGGCGCATTGTGTTAAGAGGCTGTGCTTCAGAAGGGAGGTGGTTGCAGAAATCTGCCAGCTGCTTCACAGAGATCTGCGTCCACAGCTGATGTGCAGGACGTCTCTCTCGGTGGAAGTGAAGTTCACGGTGGCTCTGAACTTTTATGCAAGCGGCTCCTTCCAAGCCGCTGCTGGGGACATAGCGAACATCTCCCAGTTCGCCGCACATCGCTGCATCCGGCAGGTCACCGATGCACTTTTCACGAGGAGACACCAATTCATCTCCTTCCCCATGACCCTAGAGAGGCAGGAGCAGCGTGCAGTCGGTTTTGGCAGGATTGCGGACTTCCCCATGGTGCAGGGTGCCATTGACTGCACGCATGTGGCTATGCGGGCACCTATCGACAATGCCAAGGATTACCGCAACCGGAAGGGCTACCATTCCCTCAATGTACAGCTGGTGTGTGACCACAGGCAGCGCATCCTAGCTGTCAATGCCCGCTTTCCAGGAAGCAGCCACGATGCATTTATCCTGCGCCAGACTACTGTGGCTGACATGCTCGAGGCACAGCCTCCACCAAGGGGATGGCTTATTGGGGACAAGGGCTACCCTTTGTGTACATGGCTCATGACCCCGCTCCGTGCGCCCAGGACCCCAGCGGAGGAGGCATACAACGAAAGCCATCAAGCCACAAGGAACATCATAGAGCAAACGATTGGCGTCCTCAAGCAACGGTTCCGCTGCCTGGATCGTTCCGGCGGATCTCTACAGTATTCGCCGGATAGAGTCTCCCAGTTCGTCGTCGTGTGCTGCATGCTGCACAACCTGGCTATCCGCAGGACTCAGGCACTGCCACCTGACGTTGCACCACCACCTCAGGAGGACGAGCAGGAGGACCATGAGGAGGAGGAGGAGGAGGAGGAGGAGTACCAGCCCAGGAGGGAGCCACAAGGTCCAAGGGCCGTCCGCCGGCGGCTTATTGAACGACACTTCTAGGCCCCCTGTCAGGGAATGGCCTGTGGCAATGAACGCACCTGAATGCAGCCGCTCCGCAAGCCCTCAGCCGGTTAACGCAACAACCACTTGAAACATGACACCTGGACATGCTGAATAAATAAAAAGCTTTATTTTACAAACTCAGGGCCCTTCCCACATGAAACAGAAAAACAGACGAGACCCCCAAAAAACAGTCAAAAACATCTGTCACTCCCACAACCTGGGGAGGAATAACAAAACTTGCCCATCCAATTGGCCTTCATCATCGGCCTTACAAAAATAAGCCCCCCCCTCCACAACACAAACACCCCCATAAAAACAAAAAATGCCTTCATCTTCGGCCTTACCAAAATAAGCCCCCCCCAGAACACAAACACCCCCATATAAAAAAAACCGCTATCACCACACTCTACTGGGTGTGCCAAGAGGGCGAGTCCTTATGCAGGCTTCTCCGGCCCCTGCCCGACCTGCTGCTCTGCCTCAACCTGGGCCCTGTGGGTGTGGCAAGGCTGGGGGAAGGCCGATGAGGGCCACAATGCGTGACGGCAGATGCCCTTGGGGGTCGGCCTAGACGAGGCCCGGCCCGGGAGGGGCCGGCTGCTGACTGCTGCAGCTGTGGCTGGCCAGCATCAGTCTCAGCAGCAGCTCGTCGCACCTTGGCTGGGGGAGTGGCAGTGTCGGCTGCACCAATGGGGGCAAGCTGGCTGATGCCAGGCGCGCGCTGTTCGCCAGAGACACTGGCACTCGGCCGGGCTGGCAGTGCAGCAAGCGCAGCAATCTGGTGGAGGCCAGACTGCTGTGCTGCAGCAGGGCGGCGGGTGCCCTGGCGATGTTTCCGCGCCACAGCGAGTGTGGCAGAAGTGAGTGCCCGAACTGCCCTGGTATGTGCCCGCATCAGATCTGCCAGTGTCTGGACGGCACCACTCATGGACTCGCGACTCACGTCCTGCGCTGCCGCGAGTTGCTGGACACCCCTGTCCTGCGCTGCCGCGAGTTGCTGGACACCCCTGTCCTGCACTGCCGCGAGTTGCTGGACACCCCTGTCGTGTGCTGCCGCGAGTTGCTCGACCCCCCTGGCCTGTGATTCCCCGAAAGCGACCACACTATGAGCCAGGGACTCAATGGCCTGAGGCAACTGTCCCACAACCCCCATGAACTCCTTGTGGCGCCGCTCCGACGCCGCGGAAATCTCATCAAGGAGGCGCACCTCCTGGGCGAGGACCGTCTCCGGGCTGGAGGGCGGACTCTCCCTCTGGGGAGAAGGCCGCCGTGCTGCCCGACCCTTCCCGCGTGCCTCGACCCCACTGGGCCCAGGAACTGCCCTCCCCTGCAACACTTCCCCCCTCTGGGGAGAAGGCCTCCGTGCTGCCCGACCCTTCCCGCGTGCCTCGACCCCACTGGGCCCAGGAGCTACACCCCCCTGCAACACTTCCCCCTGCCTCTCCTCCAGGCCAGACGTCTCCCCTCCATTGCCATCCCCTGGCGCGGATGAGGGTTCCCCCGATGTGCCGCCTTCCTCCTGGTCCTCCTCATCCTCCTCCTCCAAGGGCCTGGCACTCTGAGCTTCAGGGACCACCTCCTCCTCACCAGCTGAAAGCAGGAAGGCACAAGAGTAGCTTTAGAGTGAGGACAGGGCGTCAGCGAGGGAGGCATGAGTGGTGGCATTATGCGCATTGGTCAGACAGTGGGAAAGGATGTAGATCTGAAGCGCAAGGGCAACGAGAGAGGTCCAACCGGTCATGTCCTTACCAGTGGGTCCCAGTACAGGGTCCGCATCTCCAATGGCAACAGGGCCAGTCACCCGGCCACGCATGAGTCGAGCCACGCTCTCCTCCAGCTCACTGAGCGCCTGGTACTGGGGACGGCCTCCCCTGGTGGCAGACTGGCTCCCCAAATTCTGCGCCAGCTTGGCCTGCAAGAGAAAGGACGGCCTCTAAGTACAGTGTGGTGCCCTGTTGCTGTGTGCACTGCCTCCCATGGTCGAATAGCTTGGCCAGTGTGGTGCCCTGTTGCTGTGTGCACTGCCTCCCATGGTCGAATAGCTTGGCCAGCGTGGTGCCCTGTTGCTGTGTGCACTGCCTCCCATGGTCGAATAGCTTGGCCAGTGTGTTAAGTGCAGAAAGTGCTATTGATGATCATGCCAGTGCCATAGCTGCGGGAGGAGGGCTGGCCATTAGGCCTTTGAGGTCCCTTTGCCCATAATGTGAGGTGCACATGCAAGGATGAGGAGGACACTGGAAAGGGTACTCACCTTCACCATCCGAGTGAGGTCGTTGTACTCCTTGCGGCATTGGTCCGCACTCCTGGGGACATCGCTGGTGGATGACACCCTGTGGGCGATTTTCTTCCAGGCTCTCCTGTACTGCCTCCTGGGAGCCTTCTTGCCACTGTCCGGGCACAAGATCTCTCTTTTCTTTTCCACACCATTAACCAGCACCCTCAAAGCATGCTGGGAGAAGCGCTGCGCTCGTTCACGGGCCTTCTCCATGGCTTCAGGCGCTATTTGGGTCCACCAGCAGTGTTGAGGCCTAGTTGCAGGGCTCCACTATGCAGGGCGTGGCAGCAGTCAAAGTCGACCCTTCCCCCTTTAAGAGCTGGCCGGCGTCAGGGTGTCTGCTGTCAATCAAAACATGACCGCACCTGCGCTGCGCCCGGCCTCGGCGTTATCAGTCCGCATCGCCGGCTTAGCGCCTAAAGATAGCAGTGCAACGCCAGTTTCAGCGCTCGCCCAAACTCTTGGCCAAATCTACTGAATTTCGGCGAAGTGGCCGACACTTTCCGGCGGGCGCTAACTTTAGCGACTGCCCGAATTTACCGCCCCAAAAGTGGCCAGACTGAATTTCTAGGCCTGGGTATCTAGTTGAGGTGCATTGATTCGGTTTGCTGTTTCGGCCATTTTGCAAAAAGTTGGTTGTTTAAACATCGTAAGCATTTGCTATTTTATCAGTGGTTCATGAATAACAAGTAAAACAGGTTAATCTGCCCTTCAGTCACTAAGAACAATTTCAACCCTTAGAAGATGTGGTGAGGCATAAATGAATGTTCAATGTTTTTTTTTCTACTTTTACATTTAGATTAAATATAGTTACAAAGGAAAACTGGTAACTGGTAAAAAAAATTGTTACTTTGCAAGGTATAACTTTACCCATGAGGGCTTGCCTGAGAGGAAAATTACACTGGGTTTATTTTCCTATGTTTGCTAATTTTAGTAAAAGAGAGGAAAGTATAAGGTGTTGTTTCCCACTTTATAGTCACATCTGTTTTTTCACTAAAATTATCAAATAAAGGAACATGAAACTCATAGGGGGAAAAATTTGGTTCCTTTGCGCCTCCCGTTAGCGCCCCGAGGGAAATTCAGTGGGAGGTTAGCGGTGGCAGTAGCCGTGCGCAGCGCCCCTCTCACGTCGCAGCCGTAAACTTGGCTCGCGCCCCCTGACCTACCACTGGACGCTATGTCCGACAAGGTAAGGGGGGCATTTTTGCGGCCAGGGCGGTGCAAGTTAAAGGGCAGGTTCTGGGCGGCCATTTTTTTGTGGGCCGCCTGCCAGCACCTGCCCCCTCCCACCTCCTTCTGCGAGGTGCCAGCTGCAATCCATCAGCCTGGCACGCCTCTCGAGTGCCGGGCTCTTTTCCCAGCACCCCGCTCCACGGTGATCCAGCATGGCCCCGGTGCGCGCTGCGCTAGGCCCCTCCCTTTTAATCAGGGGAGGGAGGCCTGTAGTACCGCAGTGCTACATGCCAACGCGCATGGCGCTGCTGCACATAGCACTGCAATATTCAATGGGAGCGCCCCAAGAGGGAGAGGGAGCGCTTCCAGTAGCGCCCCGCCTCCTGCTTGGGGCGCTACCATTAAATTTCAGCACGGGGGTGCTATCTTTTTTGGGGCACTAAAAGTAGTGACCCAAAGGGGGCTCAAGCCAATTTTTCCCCCATAGGTTCTTAAAGAAACTCAAATCATATCAAGCAGCAGCAAGAGGAGTTTGCTTAATATTGGTAGGGTTTGAATTCCATTCAGCGCTATTTTTATAGGACTGGTTAAATTTCCATTCTATGTTATTATCAAAGAATCATTAACCTACCAGTTAGCAAACTTTTTAAAATATTGAACATAGGACTTTTACCCAAGTGTGCTAGCCAATACATTAAGTACAGTTTTCAGCTGAATTTCAACCTGTATAGTGTTTAACAAACTTCTTTTAGCAATTTAAAAAGAATCTTATTGTTTCATTGCAAAGGAAATTATTTTGCATTTGTAAGATGCAGTATAATGTGGATAAATGTGAAGTTATCCACTTCGGTAGGAAAAACAGAAAGGCAGCGTATTATTTAAATGGTGATAGATTGGGAAATGTTGACATACAAAGGGACCTGGGTGTCCTTGTACACCAGTCACTGAAAGCAAACATGCAGGTGCGGCAAGCAGCTAGGAAGGCAAATGGTATGTTGGTCTTCATTGCAAGAGGATTTGAGTACAGGAGCAAGGAAGTCTTACTACAGTTATACAGGGTCTTGGTGAGACCACACCTAGAGTACTGTGTGCAGTTTTGGCCTCCTTACCTAAGAAAGGATATACTTGCCATAGAGGGAGTGCAGCGAAGGTTCACCAGACTGATTCCTGGGATGGCAGGACTGTTGTATGAGGAGAGATTGGGTCGACTAGGTCTGTATTCACTAGAGTTTAAAAGAATGAGAGGGGATCTCATTGAAACGTATTAAATTCTGACAGGGCTAGGCAGACTGGATGCAGGGAAGATGTTTCCCCTGGCTGCAGGGAAGATGTTTCCCCTGGCTGGGGTGTCTAGAATGAGGGGTCATAGTCTTAGGATACGGGGTAGGACATTTAGGACTGAGATGAGGAGAAATTTCTTCACTCAGAGAGTGGTGAACCTATGGAATTCTCTACCACAGAAGGCTGTGGAGGCCAAGTCACTGAATATATTTAAGAAGGAGATAGATAGAGTTCTAGACGCAAAAGGTGTCAAGGGGTATGGGGAGAGAGCGGGAATATGGTATTGAGATAGAGGATCAGCCATGATCATATTGAATGGCGGAACAGGCTCGAAGGGCCAAATGGCCTACTCCTGCTCCAATTTTTCTATGTTTCTAATCTGTAATTCTGCCACACATCCTTCACTTACAACAAATACATGTATAAAAATATTTATTTTTTCTGCTATTTTGAAATAAAAATTCAAACTTTTCAGTTCTATTGTACCACCTTAAAAGCACAAATGCCTTGCTACTGCACATGATGGTGTCCTATATTGTCAAATAAAGAAAGCAACACAATAGGCACGTCAGTCAGTGAAATCTGGTAGCTGAATAAGGCTCATATGACTGCAGCTTTCTGCCGAAGGCAAAATGCTGGGTGGTGATGTCTTACTTTGTTCAGCTGTCACTTCTATGAAACTTGCATTATATCATGAAATACCATGGAAACACTTCAAAAAGACAGGTTCTGTGGTGAGTATAAAGCTCCTTCCCTTCTCTAGAAAGTCGATGCCTCATGCACTAAAATGCTCTTTTCTCCTAAATTGTTGACACATTCTCGTTTCATTGTCCCTAAGGATTTTTTGCATAGAAAGTACACCTGGCACTCGGGCTAAAAAAATATTAGAGTTACAGATATACAAGGTCAGGAGCTCAAAATAAAGTAGAGCTTGTTTGTTCCTGGTATTTATTTTGAAATTGAAATTGTAGCCCTTTTACCCTAGTTCTGAGATGTAATTTTTTCCCCATGTGCCAGTCCTTTTTGCCAATGAAGGGGAGATCTAGCTAAATTCAGTAGCCTAACAGTAGTCATGTTTATTTTATGTTTCTCTTCAAATAAGAGTCGAGTTAAATCTGGGTTGCTTATATAGCAGATACAGAGGTCAGCGACAAGTCAGTTCAGTTACAACAGGGGCCGGGCAGCCAATATCAACCATTGTGAATTGTGGAGGAAGAGGATTCGAGCCAGGAGTGGACAGGTCATCAGAGGAGGATACACAGACCACATCCCAACTGCAGGCATAAGGTATACCATACCCAAGGTCAGCGCCTTGGGGCAGTCAGTGGGGCAGTGAACATGAAAGCTCAGAAGGAAGTCTGTCACTAACACATGGCACCTCTTATAACAGAACCTGCAGATTCTGTCAGCACTAGTGTCCCACTGGCAGTTAAAGTTATGACAGCCTTAAATTTTTATGTTAAATGGTCTTTCCAGTGTCTGTCAGGGGATATCTCTGAATCCACCAATTTGTACTTCACTGTGTCATCTGGTATGTGACTGATGTCCTATTTTCACACACAGCCACTTATATACAATTATGTGTGCAACAGCAGAAGCAAAGGCCAAAAGGTTTTTTCGTAAATGGTAGCTTTCCCAAGGTCCAAGGTGTCATTGGCTGTTGTAGCCCCTGTAGCCCACCATGCACATGTTACTGCATGAATGTTCAGGTGATCTGCAGTGCTTATAAGAGAATTATGCGTGTGAGCATTAGATATTGGGGTGTTAACATCACTCCCTCACCTGGCTACAATTCAATCTACTGGAACTCTTTGAGGTAGAACAGAGATTGGACGGATGGCTCCCAAGAGATCTGCCTTACCTGCTGTATCAATGGCTTCTCATACCGGTGCAAAATCCCCAGAGCCCAGTCGAGACCAAATACAATTAGGCTTGTGTCAAGGAGAGTTCAATAAAGTGGTCCCTGCCAGCACCACCAGGGTCATAGCTGTTCACATGTTCCCAGCTTTTGCACACAATTGAGCTGACCTTGTACTATAATGCAAATTAAGCAAATTTAAATATTTTTGCAGCACTGTCAATACTGTATATAGCTCATGTTATGCTGAGAGTCCCAAGGAGGTGGACTGCACTGAGCCCATTGGACATGTGGGAGGCCTCAGGCTTCCATGCCCGATGATACAGGCACAGCCATCTCATTATCAGTCCTGAAGAATCATATATAGAAACATAGAAACATAGAAGATAGGAGCAGGAGTAGGCCATTCGGCCCCTCAAGCCTGCTCCTCCATTCAATGAGATCATGGCTGATCATCCAAACTCAGTACCCTGTCCCTGCCTTCTCCCCATATCCCTTGATCCCTTTAGCCTTAAGAAATATATCTAACTCCTTCTTGAATATATTTAATGAATTGGCCTCAACTGCCTTCTGTGGTAGAGAATTCCACAGGTTCACCACTCTCTGGGTGAAGAAATTCCTCCTCATCTCTGTCCTAAATGGTGAATCTTCGCTGAACTCCTTCCATGGCAAGAACATCCTTCCTCAGATAAGGCGACCAAAACTGCACACAATACTCAAGATGTGGTCTCACCAAGGCCCTGTACAACTGCAGCAAGACATCCTTGTTCCTGTACTCAAACCCTCTCGCTACGAAGGCCAACATACCATTTGCCTTCTTAACCACCTGCTGCACCTGCATGCTTACCTTCAGCAACTGGTGCACAAGGACACCAGGCACAAGGGCACAAGGATAGCAGATCTTTGGGATGTTGAAGCAACATTTTTGATGTTTGGTTCACTCCAGAAAGAGTTGGCAAAATAATTGTAGGTTTTTTTGTGTTCACAGTGTGGCCCTTGGTTGTACACAGTATTACCCTGAAAGTTAATAAGCTGCAACTACAATACCAGGAAGGTGATGAGGAAGATGGTGCATGGAAGCATCTAACAATTCAACAGCCACTTTTGCAGGAGTGCACCAGACACTGAGGGGAGACCTGCACTGAGCTTCTCCAATGGGTCAGCATTAGAATGACTGAAATTCTGCAACAATCTTGTCATTCTTATCTGGCTATTTTCCAATGCAGGGGGACTATAGCCATGCAGACATTGACACTATCCATAAAGCAGTAAATAAATCTGATACTACAAGGATTCTGTGAAGTCATGAGTGCTTAGTTTACTAACAATAAGTGTCTCTAGTGTGTTTGTAATGTGATGGCCCACTGTACTTTCTGTGAAGTGATGCCCTATTGCATGTCTGAGCTGTGAATTAGTTTTGTGCAGGTTTATAATGGAAGGTGTAAGTGTGGAGGCTTCCTGCGAACTGTACTCTGCACAGCTTTTGGATTCTGCTGGCATCTATCTTTAACTGCTTGTGCTATTAAAGGCTTAGCAGATATGCCAAGAATGTCCTGTGCCATTCCTTCAAGGGCATTACTGCTTCCAGGAGCACCGATGACACTTTATGCACAGTCTGGTGGTGACACATTCCTGGTACTGACATAAGAGACAGGTGTCTATTCTGTTACTGCTGCACGCATGCACTGCTTCAGGCTCAATTCTCATAGGCCCAGAAATTCGGGTCGGAGGCTTCCCGCCGGTGCAAGCCTCCAACCTGCACTTACCTAGCGCGCTGGCCATTGAGCTGTGGGCCCACGTGGGATTCCGATCCTGGGCCTCCTTCAACTGCCGGCGCGCAGTGCTTGCGTATCCCAGGGGTGCAGTTAGTTCGATGCATCCCCTGGGATCACGTGGGCCATGGAGAGCCAATGGTAGCAGGGAACGCTTCATTCATAAGTTTGACAGGAAGAGCTGTCAAACCTATAAATACTATAAGCCCCAAAACATCACTAAAACTTCAAATAATTTTTTTTTTAAATATCACGTTTTTAAAATAACTATAAATTACATAAAATAACTATTTTAAACAATAATTTAAATTTTTGAAAAAACTATTTACATTTTCTAATGGGGCTAAAAATAAACAACTTTCTTTAAAGTATTTAGAAATAATAAACCTGTGGAAAAAATATTTTAATTTTAATTAATTCACCACTTACCTTGTTAAAAGCAGGCCTTGCGCCTGCTTTTTAAAAGTGTAACTGCTGGAGACTTACCCTCCCGGAAAAACCTGGAAAAAAAACGTAAGTTCGATGCGCACGCGCTGCCTCACCGGCGCATGCGTTCCACCTGTCAACCCCTTCTTTCAGGGGAACGGAAGTGCCGGTTTCCCGCGCATGCACAGTGCCTGCACGAAACCGACACTTTGTTGGGCCTACGCATGAGTACCCCGTGCGTACTCACGCGTTGGGACCTGAATTTCTGGGCCATTGTATTCATTTTCATAGAATTATACAGAAAATGACAACCAGTCCATGTTGGGGTTTATCCCCCACATAAGTAGTAGGCCTAATTCTAATGCAGCTGTGTTTACTCCTATTTGTATTTCCTCACCCCATGCAGCATCCTAGTGATTCTGCTCTGTACTCTCTCTATTGCCTCAACATCTTCCTATACTGTGGAACCCAAAACTCCTCACAGTCCTCCACAGTCTTACAGTAGTTCAAAAATCAAATCAAAATCAAATCAACTTTTATTGTCATTGTTAGTGCACAAGTGCAGTACAATGAAATGTAGGCTTGCGGCTCCCGAGAGTGTAAATTTAGATGAAGACATTTAAACATTCAACATACATTTGGCTTGTAATACATTAACATAAGCATAACCATAATAAAGTGCATTGGCAGATGTGCAGGCTTTAGAGTTTATTTGTGGAGTTCAGTCGGATGACAGCCCTGGGAAAGAAGCTGTTCCTAAATCTGGTCGTACGGGTGCGAATGCATCTGTAGCGTCTCCCAGATGGCAGGAGGGCGAACAGACTGTGGCTGGGGTGGGTAGGGTCTTTGATGATGGTCCGTGACCTCCGTAAACAGCGTTTCTGGTATATGTGCTCTATGGTCGGTAGCCGGGTGCCGGTAATGCGTTGGGCAGTTTTGACTACCCACTGCAGGGCTTTCCGGTCATAGTAGCTACAGCTGCCATACCATACTGTGATACAGTTTGTCAGGATGCTCTCTATTGTGCAGCGGTAAAAGTTAGAGAGGATCAGGGGTGACAGGTTACATCCCTTCAGCCTCCTTAGGAAATATAGGCGCTGCTGGGCCTTCTTCACCAGAGAGGAGGTATTGAGGGACCAGGAGAGGTCTTCCGTGATGTGGACTCCAAGGAACTTAAAGCTGTCTTCACCATGACATCTCAACTTTCATATCAATACTTCTTGCCTTATCCATCTTGTAGGATTCTCAAAATTTACAGTTCCCCCATTACGAAAGAAAAACCCTATTAAAGTGATTTTGGACTCTTGCTAAAAATTTCAGGAGTGATAAAAGGGCATGTTTGGCCTAACGAGGAGATTCAAGATCAGAAAACAGACTTTGCAGTTTAAAAGGACATGTTCAGGCATGTTTGGAAAAGGCTGTTGCAGAATTTGAGATCTACCTATGCAGTAGACAGTTTGAGTATTTGAGATAATCAAACTGTCTGGGGGAACTGTAAAGGTTACTCAGCCCCTATCAAGAGATTTACATGCTAACAATAGACCCATGGAAGAGCAGCCTCACAGAACCCATCAAAATCATGCATAAACCAAATCGTTTAACCAACCTACAAAGAATCTCAGGCCCCACAGGAAACTCAAAGCTTGAGGACAATTCACTACAATTAGATAAGAGCTCAACAGCTCAGTAAAACCATCCGAAACTACTTCTCACATTTTTAACTACTTCAACAACTCAGGAAGCCATCTCAAAACCACTTAAACAATTTACACAACTTAATATTAACGAGCCCGCCAAAATCTAACAAAGGACTTGAACAGATCTGGCGCGCAGATTAGCAGGCCTCGTTTTGTATAATTGGGGGCCTGTTCAACAGTTAAACAGTACAGTACAGTTCAGCAACAGTATCATCTCACAGTTCCAAGTTCAAGGAAAGCCATCGCCGAGCAACATCGAGGTCGAGGAGCAAACATCTTGAAGCAGTTCTCTCTTGAAGAAGTAACACACCAACGGACACCTCGCAGCACCAAGGGTCCCACGAAACTGTAATGTATGTACCTTTAAGGGGGAGAACTACTTTTTACAGCTCCTGTATCCTGTAGTACCGGCAGTGACCACACCTGTATATAAACCCTGACTAGTGATCTGTACAGTCAGTTGCAGTTTGAACCCGCATTCAGTAAACACCTGTTGATCGTTCCCTGCAGTCTTTGTCTGATTATTGAAGGACACAACATTAAGATGCACGGATCTAACATTGGCGACGAGCAGATTCAAACCTACCTGCAACTCTGCATCACCTCCCAGGGATTCGCTCCTGGAGAACAGTGGAAGGAGGTCGAGTCCAGAGGCACGGGCGTCGACCACGGGCAACCGCCCAGTCATCCAGTGGAGATTTAAGCATCGCAGGGGAGGCTGTCGAGAGCCAGGCTTGGCTTTCCAGTCACGGTGGTCCAGCGAAACGGGCTGGCAACAGGTACTGCGCAGACCCTTCCCGGACAGCGGCGGCTAGAGCTCGACCGAGCGGCACAGAAAAAGGCCGAGCAGCGTCGACGGGGGAGAGAGAGAGGGCAGAGCGCATAGGGCGCAGCCGGTGTTCAGGACTGAGCGGCGTCAACGGGGGAGAGAGACGAGAGAGAGCAGAGCGCAGCCGGTGTTCAAGGGCCGAGCAGCGTCAACGGGGGAGAGAGGCGTGCAGGAAAACGCGAGGTGCTGCCATTGCCACGAGGACCGCAGAGAGTGGCATTGGCAGCAGCGCAGGAGCAGCGCACGAAACCCACAGGGCGTCGCCATTTGCCACGAGGACCGCCGAGAGCGGCGTTGGCAGCAGCGTGGGAGACGCCATTTTAAGCCGCAGCGGGGAAGAAAGGAAAGCGTGGGAGACACCATTTTAAGCCAGTCTAACCACACCCAAAAATGCCGAAGAGTGGCAGTATCACAGCGTTCGACAATGAAGTCGAAGATTGGACGACATATGTCGAACGCATAGAAATATACTGCAAGGCGAATGAAGCGCCAGGTGACAAGAAAGCGCTGATATTGTTGAATTCAATGGGTGCAAAACGTATGGCTTACTACAAAAAGTAGTAACCCCAGAGAAGCCAGTAGAAAAGGATTTTGAAAACATAGTGTCAATCCTACAGGACCACTTAAACCCCACACCGCTGCTGATAGCAGAAAGATTTAAGTTTCACAAAAGGAACCAGCATAAAGATGAAAGTAATGCTGAGTATTTAACGGAACTGCGCAAGCTATCGAAACACTGCCAGTTTGGAACGGGACTAGCAGATACTTTAAGGGACAAGTTTGTGTGTGGGCTTCAAAGTGAAGGAACATAGAAACGGCTTCTATCAGAAAAGAATCTTACGCTGGACAAGGCTTTCAGCATTGCAGTATCACATGAAGCAGCAGCACGGGGCGCTGCAGAGATACAACGGAGACCGCAAGAATATGGCACAAATGAAATGTCATACGGAACAGTGAAGTGCTATCGCTGCGGCAGAACAACACACAGCCATAATGATTGCTGGTTCAAGGACAAAGTGTGCAGACAGTGTGGAAAAGTAGGACACATAGCAAGAGTCTGCAGGTCAGGAAAGAAAACCAGCAGCAAGAAATCTCCACAGGAGAAGTACAAGAAGGTACATAAGGTGACGGAGAGTAGTTCAGACGAACAGAAGAGTGATACAAAGTCCGGAAGCAAGGAGCTGGATTGTCTGAAACTACATAGTGTGATCAAAATGGAGGATCACCAAACTATCTGGGTCACGCTCAAGATAGCCGGAGTCCAAGTGAAAATGGAATTGGACACAGGATCAGCCCTAACAGTCATAAACCGAAGAGACTACAAGCGGCTATTCTCACATATACCCTTGAGAGATACCGACATTGTCGTGAAGATGTACATGGGGCAAAAAGTCTACCCCAAAGGAAAAATAAGGGTGAACGTTATATATAACGACAAGGAAACACCAAAAATTGACCTATATGTATTGCCAGATGGAGGACCACCACTACTACAACGTGAATGGATCTGGAAGATACAGCTAGATTGGCATTCCATGCAAGCACTGACTGTAGATGCCAAAAAGGATGACGAGGTCACACCTGGACGACTGTCAAAAATGCTAACTGGCGCACAAGAAGTGTTCCAGCAGGGACTCGGAACACTAAAAGGCATAGCAGCGACGATCAAAATAGAGGAAAATGCAAGCCCAAAGTTTTTTAAGGCCAGACCGGTACCTTATGCGATCCGCCCAGCCGTCGAAGCAGAGCTGGAAGGTTTGGAACGTTCAGGAGTACTGTCCAAAGTGGACTGGAGCGAGTGGGCTACACCCATCGTTCCTGTAATGAAGAGGTCGTTGAGTAATATGCCTGGGGAACCAAAGAAGGTTCGCATCTGTGGGGACTTTAAGGTGACAGTGAACCCAGTCCTTCACACTGTACAATATCCGCTTCCACGGATTGAAGATATTTTCGCCTCGCTATCTGGAGGGAAACGCTTCACTAAGATTGATCTGGCCCAGGCGTACCTGCAAATGGAGGTAGAAGAAGCCTCGAAACAGTACCTCCCGATCAACACTCATAAAGGTCTCTACCAATACAACCGGCTGGTGTTCGGGGTAGCATCAGCTCCGGCTATTTGGCAAAGGATCAAGTCCTGCAAGGGATTCCAGGGACCCAGTGTTATTTAGACGACATCCTGGTCACGGGCGAAAATGACAGTGATCACCTCGCCAACCTCGACCAGGTGCACACTAGATTGAAGGAATATGGGCTCCGAGCTAATCGCCACAAATGCGAGTTTTTCCAGAAGCAGATCTCGTATTGTGGCCATGTTATTGATAAAGAGAGGTGACATAAGTCCCCTGAAAAGATTGAGGCAGTAGTCAAGGCTCCAACAACGGAAAATGTGTCACAACTGAGATCGTTCCTCGGGCTGGTGAACTACTACCATAAGTTCTTGCCGAATTTGTCGACAGTACTACACCCACTGAACATCCTACTGCAAATGGGGGTACCATGGAAGTGGAATGATGAATGTAAACGAGCTTTCCAGAAGTGCAAAGAATTGATCACATCAAAAGAGGTGTTGGCTCATTTCAACCCAGCACTACCAATTCGGTTGGCGTGTGATGCATCACCCTATGGCATTGGAGCGGTGCTGCCGCACAAATTCCCGGACGGCTCGGAGAGGCCAGTAGCATTTGCGTCTCGGTCACTAACCTCAGCCGAGCGTAACTACGCCCAGATTGACAGGGAGGCCCTCAGCCTAGTGTGGGGAGTGAAAAAGTTCAATCACTATCTGCACGGGCAGAAGTTCACCTTGCTGACTTTAATCCAAAGAAGGGCGTTCCGGTGATGACTGCGCAACGGCTACAAAGATGGTCCCTTTTTCTAGGGGCGCACCAATATGAAATCGAGTATAAGGGCACGAAACAGCATGGAAACGCTGATGGGCTATCACGCCTGCCACTGCCTACTGCAGAGGAAGCACCAGCAGTGGATCCTGTCGAAATATTTCATTCGACTATAATTGAATGCTTGCCAGTAACTAACGCTGGTATAGAGAAGGAGACCCGAAATGACCCGACACTGTCTCGGGTATATGATTTGACGGTGAAGGGATGGCCAGCACATGGCGACTCACTGTTGCCAGCATTCTCATCCAGAAGAGAACAGCTGTCAGTATGCCAGGGGACCTTGATGTGTGGATCCCGAGTGGTAATTCCACCCAAGTTAAGGGAGAGAGTGCTCAATGAGCTTCACGAAGGTCATCTGGGAGGGGTGAAAATGAAAAGCCTTGCTAGGGCTTATGTGTGGTGGCTGGGGATCGATCAGCAAATCGAGGACCTGACAAAGAGCTGCTCAGGATGCCAGAAGGTCCAAAATGCACCACCACATGCCCCTCTACACCCATGGGAGTGGCCCTCATCTCCATGGCAACGGGTGCATATTGATTTTGCTGGTCCATTCATGGACTCAATGTTTTTAATAGCCGTGGATGCGCACTCGAAATGGCCTGAGGTGATCAAAGTATCCTCCACCACCACGGAGAAAACTATTGCAGTCCTACGGATCATTTTTGCCAGGAACGGCTTGCCAGAGCAGATTTGCTCTGATAACGGACCACAGTATTTGTCCGAAGAGTTTCGAAGATTTATGAAAAGGAATGGGGTAAGGCATTACACATCCGCCCCGTATCATCCAGCCACAAATGGATTGGCTGAGAGGTTCGTACAAACCTTTAAAAAAGCAGTAAGGGCTATGTGCGATGACGACATTCCACTGCAGCATAAGGTGGACAATTTCCTGTTAGCCTACAGAAATGCGACACATGCAGTCACCAACCAGGCCCCGGCCATGATGTTCTTTAACCGAAGGTTGAGATCTCGTCTGGATTTGCTCAGACCAAATGTACGAAGAGATGTTGAGAGTAAGCAATTCCAGCACATCAATGAGAAGCCGACAAGGAGCTTCATTATAGGGCAACCAGTCTTGGCCCGCGACTACCGAACAGAGAAATGGCAACCAGGAACGATATGCACACGGCAGGGGCCACTAATGTACACAGTGGATGTTGGGGAGAACATTGTGAGACGCCATGCTGAACAGATCCTAGAGTCACAGGAATGAGTCAACCCCATGTCTCGGCCATACGTACCTGGTGAGGAACCCGATGTACAGGTCGCATCTACCTCAGAAACAATAGCATTGGAAGCTGATGAATCAACTGACGATAGGGTGTTAGAATTGCCTCCGCACCAAGAGCGAGACACTCGGGAAAGGCGTTATCCAGAAAGAATCAGGAAGCCTCCCCAAAGACTGAATTTATAAATAGACTATTTTCAGTTAATGTTGCATGTTAAAAGTGTTAATTGTATTTAGTTTGATATTTAATTGTTAAATGAGTGTTATGGTACTGTTAATCTAAAAGGGGAGGAATTGTAATGTATGTACCTTTAAGGGGGAGAACTACTTTTTACAGCTCCTTTATCCTGTAGTACCGGCAGTGACCACACCTGTATATAAACCCTGAGTAGTGATCTGTACAGTCAGTTGCAGTTTGAACCCTCATTCAGTAAACACCTGTTGATCATTCCCTGCAGTCTTTGTCTGATTATTGAAGGACACAACATTAAGATACACGGATCTAACAGAAACAACCAACCGAATATTACCCACAGCCAACCGGGTAATATTGGGCCACTGCGACCAACGAAAGACCAACTTGGAAGAAACCAAAGATTCTGCAAGTTTTTCCACTCTACAATCTATCCTGACTTACCCCTGGGTAAGATTTTATCCAAAAGACTCTAGGCCCTATTTCTAGCCAAAGAAAATTGGGTACTCACCTGATAGATCCAATATGCACCCTACTGCATCAACGGACTCGCAAAGACTGACCAGCTACGCAGGTGAAGTCCTCTACCGCGTCCAGGGTACGGCAGGCCCCAACCAACACATCTAGTGAACCCCGAAATCGCGAACCAGCTCAACTGTCAAGAAGTCGTTTTGGTGAGCATTATCCCTGGTCCTTCAGAGCCTAACTTAGCTAGTAAGGTGGGATTGGGGGGGGTGGATGAGAGATTTGTCTACTGCAATTTTTCTCTCGTATATGTCGAAGTGTTTCCCCATTTTATTAGAGTGTTATTATTGTGTTCTATTTTCTTTCTCAAATAAAAATCAAAGTTCTTGCACCAAAATCAGTTTGTCTGCTGCACTTTTATCACAACCCCCAAATAATTGCAAGGTCTAGAACCAAGGGAGTGGGAGCGATTCGAACCGCTCATAAGTCAGAGGTGAAGCTGACCCCACACACCACCCACTACATAATGGTGACCATAGCACAAGCTTGGCAAAAGGGATGTGATGCAGTAGACACTGTTTTTGAGGAAAGGACGAAGATGGAAGAGAGGATTTCCTCTTACTTGTTCGAGAAAGTAAATATAACAAAGAAATGGGTGCTCAGTCTGTTGCGCGCTGCAGCCAAATGGACTGAGAGCAAGGATCATGAAAAGTCTGTGGAGAAAGCCATCTGGTTGGTCTGCTCCCAGCGACAGATCCAGCTTTTAGATAAACGCATTGAGGCACTGACAGAAGAGCTGCGGGAATCAGCTCAACTGTCTCAAGCAAGGGCTCTAGCAGGGGAAGGATTATTGGAAGAATTAAATGCCCAAAGCCAGGAAAAGATAATGGAAGAGCATAGGAACAGATAGGAATACTTTCGGTGTCAGGTCACCGAAGCTAAAAACAGTGAACTAATGTTATGAGAAGAGAACGCCCGCCTTGCCAAGCAAGTAAAAGAACAGGAGGAGAGGTTGAGAGACGTACAGGCAGCTTATAAGATACCAAGCACTAGGGGGTTTGAAGCGGGAGATCACAGCCCCTGTCAGAAGCAGATCGATAGTTTAAACCTTGCTCTGTCCAGAGCAAAAGGCATGGTGTGCCTAATAAGCCCAGGTGCGGCCCGGGTGGACCTGGAAGTTGAAGGGGAAACTGATCAGACGTCACCTTTGGCGCCGGGGAATAACCCGGTTGGGCAGCAGGAGGGACGGGCGATTTGTGAGGCTGGCAGGGAGAGCACACCACCACCACCTGTGGCGTCGGGTTTTAACTCGGTTTGGCAGCAGGGAGAGGTGGGCGAACCAATGCAGGAAAGGTCGGAGCAGGGACCGATGTGCCTGGCCCGGCAGCAAAAGTTCGGCCCGCCTGGCGGTGGTAATGGTCAGGGACCCCATGAAAGCCAATTCGTGGTTCCCCATGGTACCCAACAGCTTAGGGCTATGGTAAGCCACCTGAACAAACTCACCCAAAAGGGAGACCCCTCGGTCCACTTCATGGAAGTGGAACAGGCAGCAGGCATCAATGAGTGTGACGACTCAGAGATGGCCAAAATGCTCCTTTTCTCTCTGGATGGTAAATTGTACCAGTCCCTCTCTGCGGAGAGTAAGAAATGGCAGGGGGGTTACGCTGCTATCCGGGAGGAAGTTCTGGAGGCCATGGGTATGAACGATGGTAGTCCTTTCTCCCGGGTGGAGAAGACAACACAGCTAGCAGGGGAGACCCCACAGGTTTTCGCAGACCGACTATGGCCTGTGTACAGGAGTGCCTGTAATGGGGATCTCAACCAGACTCACATGAACCAGGACGAGCTGGCCCACTGGCTCCGAAACCTGGTGGCAAACAGCTTGCCATGAACCAGAGCCAAGGCTGAGCTGTGATTTGACCCAAAAGGCCCCCAGGTCACTGAGGAGACAGTGGTCAGACAACTGACCCTGGCTTACCGCAACGGTAGAGGAATAGAAGAACACCCACAAAAAGGAAAGGTACATGAAATGAAACCTAGCCAGAATAAGAAAGAATGGCACCAGGAAGGGGGTAACCCTTCCGATATGAAGCGTAACTGCATCAGGTGCGGGAAGAGTGGGCATTGGAGAAGGGGCTGTAGGAATCCGTGGAAGGATAATGTAGGAAAGAACTCCCCAGCTCCTGCCCCCAAAACAGAAACACTGACCTCTCCCCCTACGCTTGATTCAATAGGGGCTGCGCTCCGAGTTTTATTAAATGGCCCAGGGAAGGTGGCCACCACCACTGGTGTTTTAACCCCATCTGCCCCACCCAACCCAGACCTATGACTAGAACCAGCGCAGCCTGTCTACCTGTGTCCCCTTGAAAGACGCGCCCAGGAAGAGACCTCCCGCAATATGGGGGAATACATGCGGTGCCAGGTTACGGAGGCCAGGTTAAATGAGCAGGCCTTACGGGAGGAGAACGCAAGATTAACAACGAGAGCTGACGGTTTGGAGGGTCAGCTAAGGGACATTAAAATAGCTCATAAGGTAGCTAGAAGTAGGGGTTATGAAGACTCTGACCATGGACCTGTGAAGAAAGGATTAAAAAATTGACCCAAGCCTTGTCTGAGGCCAGAGGCATGGTCTGGTCAATGGCACCAGGGGAAACCCGGGTGGAGTGGGACGAGGAGGGTCAGGAAGCAAAGGATAAGGCTAAGGATAGAGATCCTCAGCCAGCAGTTGTGGCAGACTCACAGACCACACCGGTGGGGGCAGTGGCTTGTGTCACTGGAGGGGCCATCCCACCGATTATTTGGGACACACCCCCAGTAATCGGAGCCCTAAGAAGGTCTCCTCGCATACCACAGCCTAAACTATCGTGGTCACCGGTGCACCAATGGTTCAGCCCCGGAGGGGTCGCAACCTATTATGTCGGTGTATAATTGAGACATGGACTGCAGGAGTTGGTTATAACAGGTCTTTACTGAATGGAGGCAACCTGGAACTACTATGCAAATGCTACTACACAGGCTTATATACAGGGGTGGTCACAACTGGTACTGCAGTATACAGGGGCTGCAGAATATAGTTCCTTCTGCAAAGTACATACACTACAATTCCTCCCCTTTTAGCTAAACAGTACATAACATTCAATTAACAATGAATTAACATATTTACAATTACAGTTGCTAGATACATTAGTTGAAGTTAAGCAATTATAAGTTCAGTCTTTGAGGAGGCTTCCTGATTCTGTCTGGATAACGCCTCTTTCGGGTATCAGGTTCTTCTGGCAACATTGAGTCAGGATCAACGTTGTTGTTTGGTTCGTCTGCTTCCAATATCACCGATTCTGAGGTAGATGCAATTGGTACTTCGGTTTCATCGCCAGGTGTATCAGATCATGGTGTGGAGTTGACGTTTCCCAGTGACTCTAGAATCTGGTCAGCATGGCGCCTTACAATGCTCTCTCCAACGTCCACGGTATACATTAGAGGTCCTTGCCGTGTACAGATCGTTCCTGGCTGCCATTTCTCTGTGCGGTAGTCCCGGGCCAAAACTGGTTGACCTATCTTAAAACTCCTGGTCGGTCTTTCATTCATATTCTGAAACTGCGTGTTCTCCACATCTCTTCTGATGTTTGGCTTAACCAAATCCAAGCGGCATCGTAGTCTTCGATTGAAGAACATCATGGCTGGAGTTTGGTTGGTAACCACATGTGTCGCATTCCGGTAGGCAAACAAGAAGTTATCCAACTTGTGCTGTAGGGGTATATCTTCATTACACATTGCCTTGATAGCCTTCTTGAATGTTTGAACGAACCTCTCGGCCAATCCATTAGTGGCCGGATGATATGGGGCGGATGTGTAATGCTTAACACCATTGTTCTTTAAGAAACTCCGGAACTCTTCAGACACAAACTGTGGTCCATTGTCGGAGCAAATCTGTTCAGGCAGCCCATTCCTGGCGAATATGGTTCATAAGACTGTGATAGTTTTTTCTGTGGTGGTTGAGGACATTTTTATTACCTCTGGCCACTTTGAATGTGCATCCACCGCAATTAAAAACATCGAGTCCATAAATGGACCAGCAAAATCAATGTGCATCCTTTGCCATGGAGATGAGGGCCACTCCCATGGATGTAGAGGGGCTTGTGGTGGGGCGTTTTGGACCTTCTGGCATCCTGTACGGCTCTTGGTCATCTCTTTGATTTCTCTATCGATTCCCGGCCACCACACAAACGCTCTGGCTAAGTTCTTCATTTTTACCCCTCCCAGATGACCCTCATGGAGCTCATTGAGCACTCTATCCTTCAATTTGGGTGGAATTACTACTCTGGATCCACACATCAAGGTTCCTCTGCACACTGACAGCTGTTCTCTTCTCGGCGAGAATGCTGGCAGCAGTGGTTCGCCATGTGCTGGCCATCCTTTCACCGTTAAATCATAGACCCAAGAGAGTGTCGGGTCATTTCGTGTTTCCTTTTCTATGTTTGCATTCGTCACAGGGAGACATTCGACTATGGTCGAGTGGAATATCTCCACTGGATCCACTGCAAGTTCTTCTTCCAGCATCGGCAACGGTAGGCGCGACAATCCATCAGCATTCCCATGCTGTTTAGTTCCTTTGCACTCGATGTCATATTGGTGTGCCCCTAGGAAAAGGGACCACCTCTGTAGCCGTTGTGCTGTCATTATCGGGACGCCCTTCTGAGGGTTGAAAATGGAGACAAGAGGTTGATGATCAGCAAGTAGAGTAAATTTCTGACCGTGCAGGTAGTGATTGAACTTCTTCACCCCCCACACCAGGCTGAGGGCCTCTCTGTCAATCTGGGCGTAGTTACGCTCGGCTGAAGTTACCGAGCGTGACGCAAAAGCTATCGGCCTCTCTGAACCATCAAGGAATTTATGTGACAGTACCGCCCCAATGCCGTAGGGAGACGCATCACACGCCAGCCTTATCAGTAGTGATGGGTTGTAGTGAGCCAATACTTCTCTTGAAGTGATTAGGTCCTTACTCTTCTGAAAGGCCTGCTTACATTCATCGCTCCAATTCCATGCTACTCCCGTTTGTAGTAGGGCGTTCAGTGGGTGCAGAATTGTGGACAAATTCGGCAAAAACTTATGGTAGTAATTCACCAATCCGAGGTATGACCTCAGTTGCGACACATTTTCAGTTGCTGGAGCCTTAACTACCGCTTCAATTTTGTCAGGGGACTTATGTAACCCCTCTTCATCAATCACGTGGCCACAATATGATATCTGTTTCTTAAAAAACTCGCACTTGAGGCGATTGGCTCATGGCCCATGTTCACGTAGCCTAGTGAGCACCTGCTCTAGGTTGGCAAGGTGTTCACTGTCATCTTCACCTGTCACTAGGATGTCGTCCAAGTAACACTGAGTCCCCGGAATTCCTTGCAGGACTTGTTCCATCGCTCTTTGCCATATCGCCGGAGCTGATGCTACTCTGAATACCAGTCGATTATACTGGTAAAGACCTTTGTGAGTGTTTATCGTGAGATACTTCCTAGAGGATTCTTCAACCTCCATCTGCAAATATGCTTGTGCAAGGCTAATGTTTGTAAAACGCTTCCCTCCAGATAGTGAGGCGAAGATATCTTCTATCCTTGGAAGAGGATATTGTACTGTGTGAAGGAATGGGTTCACCGTCACCTTGAAGTCCCCACAGATGCGAACCTTCCTTGGCTCCTCAGACTTATTGTTTAATGTTTTCTTCATGACAGGAACGATGGTTGTCGCCCACTCACTCCAGTCTACCTTAGATAACACGCCTGCATTCTCCAGATTCTCCAGCCCTGCCTCGACGGCTGGGCGAATTGCATATGGTACCAGTCTTGCTTTGAAAAACTTGGGAATTGCATTCTCTTCTATTTTTATCGAGGCGGTTACGCCTTTAAGAGTTCCCAGTTCTTGTTGAAATACCTCTTTGTCGTCAGCTAAGATTGTTGACAATCGTCCAGGAGTGACGTTGTCTACCTTTTTACCAGCCACCGTCAGTGCCTGAATGGAGTGCCAGTCTAAACTTATCTTTCTGATCCATTCACGTCCCAATAACGGTCGTCCACCATCTTGCAGTGTGTACAGATACAATTTCTGTCTTTCCTTGCCGTTGTATTCGACAGGCACCTTTATTTTTCCTCTGGGGTATACTTTTTGTCCCGTATACGTCTTCAAGACAATGGATGTCTCTTTCAAGGGTATGTGTGAGAATAGCCGCTCATAGTCTCGTCGATTCATGATGGTTAGAGCTGATCCTGTATCCAATTCCATTTTGACTTGGGACCCTGCTATCGTGAGGGTGACCCAAATGGTTCGGTGATCCTCTTCTGCGATTACGTTGTGAAGTTTGAGACAGCTTAGTCTCTTGTTCCCGGATTCACTATCGCTCATCTGGTCTTCGGAACTACTGTCCGTCATCTTTTGTACTTTCCTGTACGGTTCCTTAGTAGCCTTTTTGTTGTCATTGGTCTTCTTCCCAGACCTGCAAACTCGTGCAATGTGTCCCATCTTTCCGCATTGCCTGCATATTTTGTCCTTGGACCAGCAGTCCTTCTGGTCATGGTTTGTTCTGCCGCAGCGATAACATTTTGCAAATTCCCGTGTCCTTTCGTGGGTGCCGTATTCCTGTGGCTTTTGCTGTATTTCCGCAGCCCCCCTTGCTGCTGCTTCGTACGATACTGCCACACTGAAAGCCTTATCTAGCGTCAGCTCTTTCTCTGAGAGTAACCTCTTCTGGGTTCCTTCACTCAGGAGTCCACAGACAAATTTGTCCCGTAAGGTATCTGCCAGTCCTGCTCCGAACTGGCAGTGCTTTGATAGCTTGCGTAGTTCCGTAAGGTAATCAGCATTGCTCTCCTCTTTATGCTGATTTCTCCTGTGGAATTTAAATCTTTCTGCTATCAGCAGCGGTGTAGGATTTAGGTGTTCCTGTAGGATAGCAACAATTTCGTTAAAACTCTTCGCCTTCGGCTTGGCTGGAGTAATCAGGTCCCGCAATAGGCCGTACGTTCTTGCGCCCATTAAGTTTAGCAGTACCGATGCCTTTTTCTCATCGGCTACTTCGTTTGCCTCGCAATATACCTCGACTCTTTCCACATACGTGGTCCAGTCTTCTATTGCATTATCGAAGGCAGTGATATTGCCAGTCTTCGGCATCTTGGGAATCTAAGATGGCGCCTCCCGCGCTTTGCCTTCTTCCCCGATTTAACAAAATGGCACCACCCGTGGTTTGCCTTCTTCCCCGCTGGATTAAGATGGCGCCTCCCGCGCTTTCTGTCTTCTCCGCTGTTGCTAGCGCTGTTGCTGGCGTTTTATACCTTGATGGCGACGCCCTATGATCTTCGTGCACTTCCCCCCGCGCTGCTGCAAACGCCGCTCTCCGCGGTTCCCGTGGCAAACTGCAGCTCCTCGCGGCTTTCTGTGCGTTTAATTTTTATTATTTCCCCGTCGTCGGAACAACCCTGCGGACTCTTGCCTCCCTCTTCTCGGGTCTGTGCACTGCCCGGCTTCATAGCACCGGCCGCGCCCTGTGTGCTCCACTCTCTCTCTCTCTCTCCTCTTCCCGACAACGCTGCTCGGCCCCGTTGCAAAGCCACCCACTCGAGCTCTAGACCGCCGCAGCCCAGGAAGGATCAGTGTACTACCTGCCACCAGCCCGATTAGCTGAAGCACCATCGACAGGACAACCAAGCCCCGCTCTCGACAGCCTCTCCTGCAAATCTTCAACTCCGCTGACTCAGAGGCGGATGCCCACGGTCGACGCCCGTTTCTTCTGTTTCTTTCTTCCTTCTGGCCTCGACCTCTGATAACTTCGCTTCAGGGATGGATCCCCATGAGGTGGTGCAGACTGTAGGTAAGTTCGTACCTGCTCGTCGCCAGTATTATGTCCGTGTATAATTGAGACACGGACTGCAGGAGTTGGTTATAACAGGTCTTTACTGAATGGAGGCAACCTGGAACTACTATGCAAATGTTACTACACAGGCTTATATACAAGGGTGGTCACTACTGGTACTGCAGTATACAGGGGCTGCAGAATATAGTTCCTTCTGCAAAGTACATACACTACACAAACCGAAAAGGAATGCCCAAGGTCAGGGATCAATCTAAGGACAGGGATCCCCAGCCTGCAGCCTCAGGCTGCGGGGAACCCACAGGACAGGACAGGAACTCAGCAGCCACACCGAAAGGGGTAGTGTGCTGCAGTATAGGAGAGCACATTCCCCCGATCATCTGGGATTTCAGGAAACTCCCAGTTGTATTAAGAAGGATTCTTCGGGTCCGGCGGCATAGACCACCTTACGCCCCGGTGTACAAGCTGCCCAGAGGCCACAGAAGACAGAGGCCAAACAGGAATTAGCCTGGCCGTCCAGAGACAGGCGGCGGATGTACATAGCTTCTCCGTTGAATTTTAAGTGTGTTTTATAGTTTTGATAGTTTTAGGTTTACTATTGTTTAATTAGTTCTGATAAGTTTAAGTTTTCGAGACTCGCTCACTTGTCAAGCCAGAAAACCTTCTCGGGACATGGCTATCAGTTTTGTGTGTCCCTACAGAAAGGAAATCGGCATGAGGAGGGTTCTGCTCCTGCTCGCCCTGGTAGGGGTGAGCATCGGTGACCGGGGTGACGTGGAGGACTCCCACATCTATGGGTGCTCGGGAGACAGAGCACCAATCATTACCGCTGGGGGTGGCGAACGGGGTGTGGAGGAGCTCGCTATTTATTTCCATGAGGGAAGGTGGCCAGGGTGGCTGGGGTCTAACTCGACACAATACTCCAGCCAGACCGGGTTCACCTACGGGGAGGCCTCCATCCCATGCCCCAGGGTACAGGTCGTGGCCACAAGGGTCAATGTCACTGAGGGGAAACGTGTGTGTCTCACATGTAAAGGACAGATTCCCCTGGATAGGTGGTGGTGGCTCAGGAAGCTGAGCAGGGACATAGGGGACTGTACAGCCGACTGGGAAATACTGGGGAATGACACCCACCGGACGATCACAGGGACACGAGGGGGAGTGAGTGTGTGTTAGGATAAGTGGTGGGAGTTGGAACAGGGAATCTATATTTGCATGTGGAGGTCAGAGAAAGTCTGCCCCACAGGCATATCCATCATCTTCTCCAGACAATGGCAAGATGCCGGGAAGGGGATGGGGTGGGATTCTAGCCTGCATGCGTGCACGATCCCACACACCCTGATCCCAGTCAACGCCACCGAACTCGTAGCACGCCCCCGAAAGCCCCTGCCCATGACCACGACATCACGGACAATAGTAGAGAGGTGTCCTACCACCACCAAGGGACCAGGGAATGGGTTAGTACTAGTGCCGACCGATAAGGTATTATACCAGGGGGTACACTATGCAGTAGCATCAGTGATCCTAAACCTTACCGAGGTACACTTACCTGCATGGTGCCCTAAGGAGACAGAACAGTTGTACCAGGCCCTGTTAAAGGAAATGTTTAGGACTTTTACGAATTTGACTTTGCCAACATAGACAAAGCAGAACCGTACACTTTACCTGCTGAGCATACTGTGGGCGCGGGGAGACACAGAAGGGGAACCTGGAACGATATTTTCATCACTTATAATACAGGATCCTCTGTAATCAATAGCCTGGACGACATAGAGCTACAAACACAGATAAATGGCTTAAAAACCGAATTATGAAAGATCCCAACAGAGGAGAACACAGTGGTAGGCTCAGAGCTACACGAGGACCAAGCTATGATGGTCCATTTAAAAGAGATAATTGCTGAGCTAGAGAGACATGCTAAAACAGTAAATGCACTCATATGGGAGGACAGGAATGCTTCAGATCAGGCTGCACAGAATGAGGTGTGCGTGCTATACGGGGCACGGTTGCTAGGCGAGGGCCGCAGAAACCTGGAGGGTTTAAAACAGAATTTAGTCCCCTCCTGGATTAACAACAAGCACCTCGCAGCCCTCCACTGGTTTAGTAATTCGCTGAGCCCGTGTCAGCTCCGTCTACCCTCTGAAGCCTACCCAGTCCCAGTGGATTGCGGATGCTCCAATCGCACTATCATGGGGATAGTAGTGAGGATGCCGGTCATGGGTGGGACAGCCCGACCCGCACTGGTATACAGGTTGGAGACCATTGGAATCATTCAAGGGGGTGCACACATCCGTTTCGCAGCGGTCCCACCTTATGTCATAAAGTGGGAGCACGCTATGACAGGTACAGACCTCTCCGTGTGCCGGAGCCGGGGTGCACACATAATACTGTGTCCCCAGCACTTGAACACCTATTCTAGACCACAGTGTGGGTTTAAAGCTGCTGGTGCACAACTTGTGAACTGTACCATGGAGGTAATGGCACAAGACCATGATCCCCCACAGGCACCATTCATAGGAGGTGATACAAATTGTGTCACCACAAGTGCGCCCCACTACCAGCATGGACAGCACATCTGGTGTCAGCAGTTTCTGCTTTAAACCCGAGGCAGAAGTTCAAGTGGCCCAAGAACAGATTGCCCCTGTTACTGAACCCTCCACTGTTCACCTCACTGTAACTGAAAACATCACCAACCTGCAAAACTATGTCACACATTTTGGCTATGAAATTCCCCCTGTACCCGAACATCTTACCACCCTACTAAAAGCAGTTGTTATATCACAAAAACATTTCTATCATTAGAACAGAAGACAGTCGAGATAAGGGCCAAGATCTTGAATATCGTAGTTCCACCCTGATGGGATATTTTTGAAAATATAGAGGTCCCTTCTTTGATCAGACTGGCTTCCCACATTTTAGTAGTATGCCAGCTCGGTATAGTTTTCTACTTACTATGCACAAAGTGCAGAGGGAGGGACAGGATGCTCCAATCCCAACATGAGAGAGCATGGGACCAGCATCAAAATAAAGTCTATGACCAAGTTTGAGACGAGCCTTAATCGTTACTAAAAATAAACATTGTGACCATGTGTTTTCTTTTTCTTTTTCTCTGTGTGCACCACGTATTATTTTTTGTTTTTCCAAGTAGTGCAGGGGTGTTGGACCCCCTCCATGCTTGGATGTGATTGTAACCAAATTTTATGTATCTGAACACTACACCTAAAGGGGAATATGTGTTTTTGGGTATTAGATAGGTAACATATAGGGGAAGGTTGACTCTCAGGGATCAGAAGTTTTGCTCACTCAGTATGATACTCTAACAAGTGGAGTATCACAGGGAGGACTGTAGGATTCTCAAAATTTACAGATCCCCATTACGAAAGAAAAACCCTATTAAAGTGATTCTGGACCCTTGCTTAAAAACTTCAGGAGTGATAAAATGCATGTTGGGCCTAGCAGGTAGATTCAAGGTCAAAAACAAATTTGGCATTTTAAATAGGACATGTTCAGGCATGTTTTGAGAAAAAGGCTGCAACAAAGAATTTGGGATCTACCTATGCAGTAGCCAGTTTGAGTATTCAAGGTAATCAAACTGACTGGGGGAACTGTAAACGTCACTCAGCCCCTATCTAGAGATTTACATGCTGACATTAAGATCCACAAAAGAACAGCCTCACAGAACCCATCAAAATCATGCATAAACCACATTGTTTAGCCAACCTACAAAGAATCTCAGGCCCCACAGGAAACTCAAAGCTTGAGGACAATTCACTACAATTAGATAAGAGCTCAACAGCTCAGTAAAACCATCCCGAAACTGCTCACATTTTTAACTACTTCAACAACTCAGGAAGCCATCTCGAAACCGCTTAAACAATTTACACAAATTAATATTAACGAGCCCGCCAAAAACTAACAAAGGACTTGAACAGATTTGGCGCGCAGATTAGCAGGCCTCGTTTTGTATAATTGGGGGCCTGTTCAACAGTTAAACAGTACAGTACAGTTCAGCAACAGTATCATCTCACAGTTCCAAGTTCAAGGAAAGCCATTGCCGAGCAACATTGAGGTCGAGGAGCAAACATCTTGAAGCAGTTCTCTCTTGAAGAAGTAACACACCAACGGACACCTCGCAGCACCAAGGACCCCACGAAACAACCAACCGAATATTACCCACAGCCAACCGGGTAATATTGCGCCACTGCGACCAACGAAAGACCAACTTGGAAGAAACCAAAGATTCCGCAAGTTTTTCCACTCTACAATCTATCCTGACTTACCCCTGGGTAAGATTTTATCCAAAAGACTCTAGGCCCTATTTCTAGCCAAAGAAAATTGGGTACTCACCTGATAGATCCAATACGCACCCTACTGCATCAACGGACTCGCAAAGACTGACCAGCTACGCAGGTGAAGTCCTCTACCACGTCCAGGGTACGGCAGGCCCCAACCAACACATCTAGTGAACCCCGAAATCGCGAACCAGCTCAACTGTCAAGAAGTCATTTTGGTGAGCATTATCCCTGGTCCTTCAGAGCCTAACTTAGCTAGTAAGGTGGGATTGGGGGGGGGAGGGGGGTGAGAGATTTGTCTACTGTACTTTTTCTCTCGTATATGTCAAAGTGTTTCCCCATTTTATTAGAGTGTTATTATTGTGTTCTATTTTCTTTCTCAAATAAAAATCAAAGTTCTTGCACCAAAATCAGTTTGTCTGCTGCACTTTTATCACAACCCCCAAATAAGTGCAAGGTCTAGAACCAAGGGAGTGGGAGCGATTCGAACCACTCATAAGTCAGAGGTGAAGCTGACCCCACACACCACCCCCTACAATCTGTGCATTCAATATCCCTGCTATTCTTCTGCTTGCAGCAAGAAGTGACATTTAATTAGCAGGAATAGGCTGGAACAGGCAGTGACCTGAAGCCGTTCAAGAGTTAGACTCCTTTCAAGGCAGCTCTCTTTGACATCACTGGCTAAGAGAGAATCAAGGGAGTGGGAGATGGTGAAGCTGGAGGCTACCCCTGAGGTCATGACTAGTAACAGAACATTCAGATCCTTTAACATTGCCCCACTGAGTGACTGTCAAGCAGGCACACGCTGAAAATAAGTGACTCACAAAAAGATGTCATGTAATGAAACTAGTGCTTGGAGGTGGTTACAAAAGGCAGCACTTTGACATTTTATTCTCTTCTGTTTTACTCAGAAATGGAAGTAAGTCAAATCAAAGTCAGTGTCCGAGAGAAAACCAAACTGCTTCTGACAGGCAGTGGTTACAGTTACACATACCTCAAATGATAGTGATGAAAACCAGAGTGAGTCAAAGGCTATGGGTGAGAAGGAGAAAGTGGTGTTGGCTCTTCAAGGCCAGGCACCTACTGGCTCGAAGTCCAGCATGCTTCTTACTTCTGCTCCAGAACCTAGTAATTCAGACCTTACATGTTTTGAGTACAAAAGGAAGGAAATTGTTGTCTGACTCACTTGTGTCCACGCAAAATACACTGCAAAGTCTTGGAGGGAGTATAGAAGAGTCCAGAAGCCAGATCTCTGCAGCTACTGTGTTCTCTGCACTTCAGTGTGCCATGGAGAGCATGGCAATTCCTGTGGCATCTGCCATGACCCTGAGTGGCACAGGCCATAAGTACATGTAGAGCTTCTATCATGAATGCTCACACTGTTGAGATAGAGGCATCGGGTTCAAATCTTAAAGATTCACTTGTAGAAGCAACTTTGAGACAGGGATGAGGTCTTCATATTAAAACACGAATGAAGCTACGGAAACACACACAAAATTTTTTTATAGGTAAGTTTAATCTTGTTACTGTGAAATAAGTAAGTTTTTCATGCTTTTATTTCATTTAAATTCTTATTTTGGGCATTAGAAATTTTAGTTACTGCAAGAAAATAGCGGATGAAAGGACTTAAAAAATTTTGGTTCAGCTATTCGATAAGTTCACTTGGCTGTCCTTCAGCTGTTTAACAAAGTAATATATTATTGAATTCCAATTAATAAAAGTTGCCTCCCCTGCTTTCAATTGTGCTCCCTCACCTTTACCGATGTCAAGCTGTCAACACATTTTGACAGCACTGGACATGGCTGGCGTAGATGTTCAGCCATCATAATGAACATTACAAGGAGATCTAGGGTCGCTAGACTGACAGCAGGCTGACTGTTGTGTATGTACCTTTAAGGGAATAACTGGTCTCAGACTGCAGTAACGGCAGTGACCACCCCTGTATAAAAGGCGCTAGCAGCCTTCTGTAGTTTCAGTTTCCCGATTGTCTCCATTCAGTAAAGACTTGTTATAATCAACTCCTGCTGTCCGTGTCTCAATTATACACGGACATAATATTGGCGACGAGCAGATACGAACTTACCTACAGTCTGCACCACCTCGTGGGATCCATTCCTGAAGCGAAGTGAGCAGAGGTCGAAGCCAGAAGGAAGAAAGAAGCAGTAGAAATGGGCGTCGACCGTGGGCATCTGCCCCTGAGTCAGCGGAGTTGAAGATTGCAGGAGAGGCTGTCGAGAGCGGGGCTTGGTTCCTGTCGACGGTGCTTCAGCTAATTGGGCTGGTGGCAGGTAGTACACTGATCCTTCCTGGGCTGCGGCGGTCTAGAACTCGAGCGGGTGGCTTGCAACGGGGCCGAGCAGCGTTGTCGGGAAGAGGAGAGAGAGAGAGGGTGTAGCACACAGGGCGCGGCCGGTGCTACAAAGCCGGGCAGCGTACAGACCCGAGAAGAGGGAGGCAAGAGTCCCACAGGGTTGTTCCACGACGGGAAAATAAAAAAAATATATATGTTAAATGCGCAGAAAGCCGCGAGGAGCTGCAGGTTGCAACGGAAACCGCGGAAAGCAGCGCTAGCAACAGCGGGGAAGAAGGCAAAGCGCGGGAGGCGCCATCTTAATCCAGCGGGGAAGAAGGCAAATCGCGGGAGGCACCATTTTGTTAAATCGGGGAAGAAGGCAAAGCGCGGGAGGCGCCATTTTAGATTTCCAAGATGCCGATGACTGGTTGTATCACTGCCTTTGATAATGCAATAGAGGACGGGACCACGTATGTGGAAAGAGTCGAGGTATATTGCGAGGCAAACAAAATAGCCGATGAGAAAAAGGCATCGGTACTGCTAAACTTAATGGGCGCAAGAACGTACGGCCTATTGCGGGACCTGATTACTCCAGCCAAGCCAAAGGTGAAGAGTTTTAACGAAATTGTTGCTATCCTACAGGAACACCTAAACCCTGCACCGCTGCTGATAGCAGAAAGATTTAAATTCCACAGGAGAACTCAGCATAAAGATGAGAGCAATGCTGAGTATCTTACGGAACTACGCAAGCTATCAAAGCACTGCCAGTTCGGAGCAGGACTGGCAGATACCCTACGGGACAAATTTGTCTGTGGACTCCTGAGTGAAGGAACCCAGAAGAAGTTACTCTCAGAGAAAGAGCTGACGCTAGATAAGGCTTTCAGCGTGGCAGTGTAGTATGAAGCAGCAGCCAGGGGAGCTGCAGAAATACAACAAAAGCCACAGGAATACGGCACCCACGAAATGACACGGGGATTTGCAAAATGTTATCGCTGCGGCAGAACTAACCATGACCAGAAGGACTGCTGGTCCAAGGACAAAATATGCAGGCAATGCGGAAAGATGGGATACATTGCATGAGTTTGCAGGTCTGGGAAGAAGACCAACGACAACAAAAAGGCTCCTAAGGAAACGTACAAGAAAGTACAAAAATGACGGACAGTAGTTCCGAAGACCAGATGAGCGATAGTGAATCCGGGAACAAGAGACTAAGCTGTCACAAACTTCACAAGGTAATCGCAAAAGAGGATCACCGAACCATTTGGGTCACCCTCACGATAGCAGGGTCCCAAGTTAAAATGGAATTGGATACAGGATCAGCGCTAACCATCATGAATCGACAAGACTACGAGCGGCTATTCTCACACATACCCTTGAGAGAGGCATCCATCGTCTTGACGACGTATACGGGGCAAAAAGTATACCACAGAGGAAAAATAAGGGTGCCTGTCGAATACAACGGCAAGAAAATACGGAAATTGTATCTCTACATACTGCAAGATGGTGGACCACCGTTACTGGGACGTGAATGGATCAGAAAGATAAGCTTAGACTGGCACTCCATTCAGGCAATGACGGTGGATGGTAAAAAAGATGACGACATCACTCCTGGACGATTGTCAACAATCTTAGCTAACGCCAAAGAGGTATTTCAACAAGAACTGGGCACTCTTAAAGGCATAACCACCTCGATAAAAATAGAAGAGAATGCAATTCCCAAGTTTTTCAAAGCAAGACCGGTACCATATGCAATTCGCCCAGCCATCGAGGCAGAGCTGGAGAATCTGGAGAATGCAGGCGTGTTGTCTAAGGTAGACTGGAGCGAGTGGGTGACACCCATCATTCCTGTCATGAAGAAAACGTTAAACAATAAGTCTGAGGAGCCAAGGAAGGTTCGCATCTGTGGGGACTTCAAGGGGCAGCACGGTGGCATAGTGGTTAGCACTGTTGCCTCACAGCGCCAGGGACCCGGGTTCGAATCCGGCCTCGGGTGACTGTGTGGAGTTTGCACATTCTCCCCGTGTTTGCGTGGGTTTCCTCCGGGTGCTCCGGTTTCCTCCCACAGTCCAAAGATGTGCGGGTTAGGTTGATTGGCTATGATAAATTGACCCTCAGTGTTAGGGGGATTAAATACATGGGGTTGCGGGGATAGGGTGGGATATGTGTTGGTGTAGGGGTTACAGGGATCGGGTGGGATATGTGTCGGTGCAGGCTCGATGGGCCGAAATGGCCTCTATCTGCACTGTGGGGTTTCTGTGATTCTGTGATTCTGTGACGGTGAACCCAGTCCTTCACACAGTACAATATCCTCTTCCAAGGATAGAAGACATCTTCGCCTCACTATCTGGAGGGAAGCGTTTTACAAAAATTGACCTAGCACAAGCGTATTTGCAGATGGAGGTTGAAGAATCCTCTAGGAAGTATCTCACGATAAACACTCACAAAGGTCTTTACCAGTATCATCGATTGATATTCGGTGTAGCATCAGCTCCGGCGATATGGCAAAGAGCGATGGAACAAGTCCTGCAAGGGATTCCGGGGATTCAGTGTTACTTGAACGACATCCTAGTGACAGGTGAAGATGACAGTTAACAACCTAGAACACGTGCTCACTAGACTACGGGAACATGGGCTACGAGCCAACCGCCCCAAGTGCGAGTTTTTTAAGAAACAGATATCGTATTGTGGCCACGTGATTGATGAAGAGGGGTTGCATAAGTCCCCTGACAAAATTGAAGCGGTTGTTAAGGCCCCAACGCTTGAAAATGTGTCGCAACTGAGGTCATTCCTTGGATTGGTGAATTACTACCATAAGTTTTTACCGAATTTGTCCACAATTCTGCACCCACTGAACGCCCTACTACGAACGGGAGTAGCATGGAAATGGAGCAATGACTGTAAGCGGGCCTTTCAGAAGAGTAAGGACTTAATCACTTCAAGAGAAGTATTGGCTCACTACAACCCATCACTACCGATAAGACTGGCATGTGATGCGTCTCCCTACGACATTGGGGCGGTACTGTCACATAAATTCCTTGATGGTTTAGAGAGGCCGATAGCTTTTGCGTCACGCACGTTAACTTCAGCCGAGCGTAACTATGCCCAGATTGACAGAGAGGCCCTCAGCCTAGTGTGGGGGGTGAAGAAGTTCAATCACTACCTGCACGGTCAGAAATTTACTCTACTAACTGATCATCAAACTCTTGTCTCCATTTTCAACCCTCAGAAGGGCGTACCGATACTGACAGCACAACGGCTACAGAGGTGGTCCCTTTTCCTAGGGGCACACCAATATGACATCGAGTACAAAGGAACTAAACAGCATGGGAATGCTGATGGATTGTCGCGCCTACCGTTGCCGATGGTGGAAGAAGAACTTGCAGTGGATCCAATGGAGATATTCCACTCGACCATAGTCGAATGTCTCCTTGTGACGAATGCAAACATAGAAAAGGAAACACGAAATGACCCGACACTATCCCGGGTCTATGATTTAACGGTGAAGGGATGGCCAGCACATGGCGAACCACTGCTGCCAGCATTCTCGCCGAGAAGAGAACAGCTGTCAGTGTGCAGAGGAACCTTGATGTGTGGATCCAGAGTAGTAATTCCACCCAAATTGAAGGATAGAGTGCTCAATGAGCTTCATGAGGGTCATCTGGGAGGGGTAAAAATGAAGAACTTAGCCAGAGCGTTTGTGTGGTGGCCGGGAATCGATAGAGAAATCGAAGAGATGACCAAGAGCTGTACAGGATGCCAGAAGGTCCAAAACGCCCCACCACAAGCCCCTCTACATCCATGGGAGTGGCCCTCATCTCCATGGCAAAGGGTGCACATTGATTTTGCTGGTCCCTTCATGGACTCGATGTTTTTAATTGCGGTGGATGCACATTCAAAGTGGCCAGAGGTAATAAAAATGTCCTCAACCACCACAGAAAAAACTATCACAGTCTTATGAACCATATTCGCCAGGAATGGGCTGCCTGAACAGATTTGCTCTGACAATGGACCACAGTTTGTGTCTGAAGAGTTCCGGAGGTTCTTAAAGAACAATGGTATTAAGCATTACACATCTGTCCCATATCATCCAGCCACTAATGGATTGGCCGAGAGGTTTGTTCAAACATTCAAGAAGGCTATCAAGGCAATGTGTAATGAAGTTATACCCCTACAACACAAGGTGGACAACTTCTTGTTTGCCTACCGGAATGCGACACATATGGTTACCAACCAAACTCCTGCCATGATGTTCTTCAATCGAAGACTACGATGCCGCTTGGATTTGGTTAAGCCGAACACCAGAAGAGATGTGGAGAACAGGCAGTTTCAGAATATGAATGAAAGACCGACCAGGAGTTTAAAGATAGGTCAACCAGTTTTGGCCCGGGACTACTGCACAGAGAAATGGCAGCCAGGAACGATTTGTACACGGCAAGGACCTCTCATGTATACCGTGGACGTTGGAGAGAGCATTGTAAGATGCCATGCTGAACAGATTCTAGAGTCACTGGAAAACGTCAACTCCACACCACGATCTGATACACCTGGCGATGAAACCGACGTACCAATTGCATCTACCGCAGAATCGGTGATATTGGAAGCAGATGAACCAAACAACGACATTGATCCCGACTCAACATTGCCAGAAGAACCTGATACCCGAAAGAGGCGTTATCCAGACAGAATCAGGAAGCCTCCTCAAAGACTGAACTTATAATTGCTTAACCTCAACCAATGTATCTAGCAACCTTAATTGTGATTGTAATTAGTTATCATTTAGTTGTTAAATGAATGTTATGTACTGTTTATCTAAAAGGGGAGGAATTGTTGTGTATGTACCTTTAAGGCAGCACGGTGGCATAGTGGTTAGCACTGTTGCCTCACAGCGCCAAGGACCCGGGTTCAAATCCGGCCTCGGGCGACTGTCTGTGTGGAGTTTGCACATTCTCCCCGTGTTTGCGTGGGTTTACTCCGGGTGCTCCGGTTTCCTCCCACAGTCCAAAGATGTGCAGGTTAGGTTGATTGGCTATGATAAATTGACCCTTAGTGTTAGGGGGATTAACTACGTGGGGTTACGGGGATAGGGTGGGATATGTGTTGGTGTAGGGGTTATGGGGATCGGGTGGGATATGTGTCGGTGCAGGCTCGATGGGCCGAAATGGCTTCTATCTGCACTGTGGGGTTTCTGTGATTCTGTGAAGGGAATATCTGGTCTCAGACTGCAGTACCGGCAGTGACCACCCCTGTATAAAAGGCGCTAGCAGCCTTCTGTAGTTTCAGTTTCCCGATTGTCTCCATTCAGTAAAGACTTGTTATAATCACCTCCTGCTGTCCGTGTCTCAATTATACACGGACATAATACTGACAGTGAAACCTTGCAGTCAGCCATCACACTTATTTCCTCCATACTAGGATCACTAAGGAGGGGTACAAGGTGAGGTGTTACACATCACAGACAATTCACCTGCATAAAGGCAAAACGCAATCGCAAAACACAGGAACTATTGGCACACATCAGACAATTCATTAAATAAACGCACTGCACTTGATCTGAACATTTTGATAAGTACTTGTATGTTATTTTTTATTAGAACAATTCAGGAGTCCAGAAAAAAATGGCAATAGATGGTATTTGATTAACTGCACAGGGAAGTGTAGACTGGGAAGATAATTTGCAGATGCAGATTACAGCTTTAAGAAATGTGGCAGCTCTGGCACTCATTGGAAGGTACCCTGAATCACTGCCTGGTGCACCATCCTCCTTGGTGCATTGTTAATTGAGCAGCAAATTCTGAGTTGTCACTTTCATCCGCATGTTCTGCCATGGCTCTTGATTTCAACATCCATGCTGAGTACTCTTTGGAGCATGCACCAGGCAGTAATCATTTGTGAGACACTGGAGGGGATGAGGCACTGTTAGGTACATTCTGATCAATTGAGATATCTGACATGCTGCTGTAAGGTTCCAATGGTATGGTAAATAATCATTCTAGCTGTAACCTCCTTGCACCCACGCTCTGCTTTGATCTCTGGTTGATGCAAGTGGGTCATGAGCCATGTCTGCAAACCCATAGGGCGTGATTTTGCCAATGGGAGCGTGTTGGAGGCGGGACTGCTGCTTGTCAGGTTTTAGCCCCACCTCCATCGACTTGTGGCCAACCCACGCTATTTTCCCTTGATTGACCATGTTAAGCCCGTCCAGCAGGCTTAGCAGGCCAATTAAGGGGAAGCCGTGACAGATCTTTGTGAAGCTGTCAAACACTGACATTCTCTGTAGTTTGGTGAGTTCTTGTACTCAAGGCTCACCAAACCTCTTTTGTGAGCAGAAAGCAGATGGTTGTTGCATCGGAGAATGCAGCAGCCATTCCGTCATCTCTGCCATTGAGATGCCGGAGCCTCCGCATCCCCAATGATTGAAGCCTGCAGGAAGAAACAAAGGTAAGGAAACTTTTTCTATCACTTTTCACTCACCTCACATACTTACCTCTCCACACTTGCGCCCATCACTCACCTTCACGGTGCACTTTTGGACCCTTCCGACCCCCGCAGACCCACTGCTCGCCTCAGTGATCCTGGCGGGGTTTCCCGACTTCGGGAAGCCCGCACCTCTGCTGGAAAAATTGGGATAATCCTCTTAACTACCTGTTAACTACCTGTTAACAGGCAGTTAAGTGGCTGTAACCCCCTTCCCGCCTCCAGGAGACGGGACCCAGCGCAGGTTGGGTACCCGCCTCCTGGGAGGATGGCATGGAGGCGGGTTGGGGGCTGGATGGGTACCCGCCCTCAGATTCTGCCATTTTCCCGGCAGTCCCACCTCCAAACCTGCCTCCCCAAGGCTGGCAAAATTTTCCCCGTAGTCTCCAAGAAGCCATCCTTTACTCTTTTGTAACCTTTGAATGAGGGTGGCATGATTGCCTTAAAATGGCGGCATTGTGAGAGCCCCTTAGAATATAGACATGCATTATTCTGTTCTGGTGGTTGCGTATCAACTGGACCTTACGGTTCATATCAGATACAACATTGAATGTAAGGGTCCAAATAGTAATATGGGTGTAATGAATGAGGGCCTGGATTGAGGAAAGCAGCTGACTGTTCAATTGTGTTGCGCCCTCATACTGCTGCTGCTGGTCAGTGGCGAAAGCGATAATGTTGTGGGCCCTGCTGTACAATACATTTGTGACCTTGATGCTTCCATAGGCAGCAAAATGGCTGGCACTAAAGATGCTCCCATTGTAATGTCACAAAAATCAAGGCCGACATGACTAACCACCACTGGCAGTGTCATACAGATGATTGAGTGTCTGAATCCCAAACACTACTGCCCGTATCCTAATTTGCAACAAGTCCTGTTCACCCATCAACCCTGTGCTTGCTTACCTACATTGGCTGCCAGTCCAGCAACACCTCAGTTTTAAAATTCTCATGCTTGTTATCAAATCCAGCCATGGCCTCGCCCCTCCCTATCTCTGTAACCACCTTCAGCCCTACACCTCTCCGAGATCTCTGTTCTCTTCCAATTCTGGCCTCTTGCACATCCCTGATATTAATCGCTTTGCTATTGGTGGCCGAGCCTTCACCTGCCGAGGCCCTAAGCTCTGGAATTCCCTCTCTAAACCTCTCCGCCTCTCTATCTCTCTCTCCTTCTTTAAGCAGTTGCTTAAAATCTACTTCTTTGACCAAACTTTTGGCCATCCGTCCTAATATCTCCTTATGTAGCTCGGTGTCAAATTTTGTT
The DNA here is from genome assembly GCF_052327205.1 of Somniosus microcephalus. Lineage (NCBI taxonomy): Eukaryota > Metazoa > Chordata > Chondrichthyes > Squaliformes > Somniosidae > Somniosus > Somniosus microcephalus. The sequence goes on along the minus strand of NC_140993.1, from coordinate 87,331,791 downwards.
TAATGACGCTCCAATGAAGCACCTTGGGACATTTTATTAGGGTAAAGGTGCTATATAAATACAATTGTTATTGTTGTTGTTGAAGTGGCACAGATCTATTAGAGCCTTGCTGCTAAGCCTCTTATAACACACATTAATTCTATTCTCAAGTAGTTGTGCATGGGATGGGAGATTTGAAATATTATATACCCACAGGACCTGACGGCATGGCCTTACATGCCATCTGACATCTACTGCAGTCTTTTCATTCCCTTGCTAGCCTTCAGCAACCAAGTGCAATGCTCAATGAAGCACTAAATCCAATTCCTGCAGCGAATAGCTCAACTGTGCAGCAGTTCTCCTATTAATCCTGAGAACAGTACACAGCCTCTGCTGCAACACTGCTTTCATTGAAGGGCTAGCAATGCACTGCATGGCGTGAGTTTCTGAGCATGATGTATTTTTGAAATAAATGAGTTAGTATGCCAGTAATAATGTCCTGAACAAGACTATCACACATCTTCATCCCAGAACCCATTTCCTCTGAACAGCAATCAGAAGCGATGAAATCTAAGCACACCCAATATTACAGCTCTGTAACCCTTGCATACTGCAGCTAACTAACAGTGACTGTAATTTCCAGGTTATATTATTCTTTTTCAAGAGTATTATATCAGTTCATTCTTTGAAAATGGGGTCTGAGGTGCGCATCCACACACATCTGACGGGAAGTGCGTAGGACGTCATCTTGGTAAAGGGGTTTGCACGCGCCTAACGACTGCCGGGAGCATGTAGAGCAGCAAGATGATGTGCAATGTGGATTTCACACCAGCGCTGTCATTTTCCAATTGTACACTCCAGCCTTAACCTCACACTGCTGAACAGATTGAAGGACACCCCACCAGCACTAGTTAAAGGGATTATGAACCACTTACAGGTTAGTTGATGGATTATTTCTCTGGCTGCTGGTGCAATTGTACATGTTGTTGGAGCTTTCCTATGCTTGGCTAAAGTTTGAATAGTCTACAGGAAGTGGTCTGGCTGGGGCTGAAATGCTTTTTTTTTCATTTAGAAGCTTGTGCTGAAACAAGTTGCTTCCAGACATTGGTGGCCTGGTAGGGCTTCCTCTGGGAATTGAACATGACTGGGAGAATTAAGAGAGGCCACGCAGAGCAGGACAACCTGCGAGAAGAGGGAAGAGGAGGAGGAGGAGGAGAAGGGCTCTCAGCAGGAGGGCATACCCACAGAGGGGCTTTAGGGAGTGTAGGGGGTGGTGGGTGGTGCGTGCGCCCAGTCAGTTATGCCTCTGATTGCATGTGAGCGGTTCAAATCGCTCCCACGCCCCTGGGTTCTAGACACCGGACTTAGGTACAGGCGGCGATACAGAAAAATCGAGTAGACAAGTGGTTTGGTGTAAGAAAACCAAGATTTTATTAAAACAGAATAACAACACAGTCTTATGAGAAATTATTGGTAAACAATTACAGGCATAAAAAAATAACTATACTTATACAGGGAATGGGGAACACACGGCACATCGAGGGAAAAACAATTACATTAACAATCCCCTTATCATTATCCCACCCCCTATACCTAACTAGATTAAGCTATGAGGGGCCAGGAATTCATGCTCACCAATCCAAGGCCTGTTGCTTTAACAGTTGCGAGTTTTGAGGTTTAGTTTCCTGTCCTTTGGGGTACTCCATCGCCACGTGGTCTCAGGGCGCGGTGCTGGAGCTGTTGCTGCGACACACCTTTCCTCTCCTCAGCTACCGTCGTCGTCTCGTCGCGATGGGTTCTCTTCTTCTTCTCCCTCGGGCGGTCGTCAGCGGTAACGTCGCGTTTGGTGGTCTTCACGGCTGGTTTGATTTTACTACCCAAGTGTCAAAACGCCAGCATATTCGTCTAAATTCTTCCCCAAGCGCCAGCTTATAACCAGGCGCTCGGTCTTTATCAATGCGTCTTTTGCTGCCCTTCTCGTCTTTTGCTGTCCTTCTCTGCTCTTGTGGGGTCTCTACCTTGTTCTTCGTCTTGCCTCGTCTCGCCTCATTTCGTCTGCCCTCTTTCGTGGCCCGTGTGTCCTGGGTGATTTTGGACTCGGGTCTTGTTTCCCTCTCCGCGCTTGGTATGGATGTCCTTGGTTGTTAAACAAAGCGGAGAGCGAGAAGAGAACCCACCACGAGGCCAGGGCATGAGTACGGGCGGCAGCAGCCCAAGAGGTCAGAGTCGAGAGGGTAGAGCAAGAGAGTCAAGAGTGCGATTGCTACTAAGGGCCTACAATTATACTCCTTCCGAAGGCCCTAATCTGCACGCCAAATCAGGTCAGTCCATTGTTTAACTTTTGGCGGGCTGTTTTAAATGACTATACCAATCTAAACTAACTGGCTTTCGATGGCTGTTTATCGCACCTGATGGCCTGATGCCCGAGTTGTATTGTCATTAATGCATTTTAATCGGCCTGTCCAGCCTTGGTGGCTTCCTTAAGCTGTTTCCGATTATTTATGCGGACAAACTAATGGCCTTATGCTTAGGCCTAACTGGGTTGATCTGTTCCAATCTGATGTAATGCATATTCAGTGTTTGCCTAGCTGTCTGGCTTTTCAAACACAAAGTCCTTTTCACAGAAATGCAATTTAAGTTTTGATTTCCCAAAAACTGCCTGTTCTGTGCTGCAGAGTTCAAGCTTTTAAAAATCTTACAGGCTTTTGGTCACGAGGTGCGGACGCCATCTTTTTGGGTACCCTTCTTAAATTGTCCATGCAGGGTCCCTTTTATTAATAGCCTTGGGGGAATGTGGGAATTTTGCAAACCATACACTCCCCCCTGTGATACTAAAACTTGCTTGAAGTATCATCCTTACAAGGTGAGCAAAATTTCTGACCCTCCATAGTCAACCTTCCCCTGTAATTACCTATCTAATATACCCACGACACATGCGCTTCCCATTCCGCGAAAATGTAGTTTACATAAGTACAGTCTTTTACACACATCCAAGCATGGAGGGGGTCCAACACCCCTGCACCACTTGGTACACATACATCTTCATTAACAACACGTCACAAAATCTTTATTAAAAACAACAAACACAAAAAAACAATCTTTAATCAAAAATACGAAAAAACTCAACCAGGCATATCTCCCTCCACCTTCACATAATGTTCCTTCCAGATCCTCTGGTTTCGGAATTCTAGCATCTGACCTTTTCCCTTGCACTGAATGCAGACTAGATACAATACTATCCCTACCTGGCAAACCACGAGAATGTGGGAAGCCAGTCTGATCCACGAAGGGATCCCACCAGGGTGGAATCACAATATCCAATATCTTAGCCCCTATCTCTACTGTTTTCTGCTCTAGAGTGTAAAAATGTTTCTGCGAGGGGGAATTTCATAGCCGAAATACGCTACGTAATTTTGCAGGTTGGTAAAATTCTCCTTCACAGTGAGGTGAACAGTGGAGGGTTCAGGAATGGGGACAATTCATTCCTGGGCCACTTGAACTTCTGCCTCGGGTTTAAAACAGAAACTGCTGTCACTAACCGGACACCAGCTATGCTGTCCATGCTGGTAGTGGGATGCGCCTGTGGTGACACAATATGTCCCACCTCCTATATATGCTACCTGCGGGGGAACATGGCCTTGTGCCATTGTCTCCATGGTACAATTTATAGGTTTCGCGCCAGCAACTCTGAACCCGCACTGCAGTTTTGAATGGGCATTCAAGTGCTGGGGACACAGGATTATGTGTGCTCCCCGGCTCCGGCACCCTGAGAGGTCAGTACCTGTCATAGCGTGCTCCCACTTTATGACATAAGGTGGGACCGCTGTGAAACGGATGTGTGCACCCCCTTGAATTACTCCAATGTTCTCAACCCTCTATAGCGGTGCAGGTCGGGCTGTCCTACCCATGACCGACATCCTAACTACTACTCCCATGATCGTGTGGTTGGACCGTCCACAATCCACGGGGACTGGGTAGGCTTCGGAAGCTAGCCGGAGTTGGCACGGGCTTAATGCATACTCAAATGGATGGAGGGCTGCGAGGTGTTTGTTGCTGATCCAGGAGGGGACCAAACCCTGTTTTAAATCCTCCAGTTTACTGCGGCCCTCGCCCAGTAACCACGCCCCATACAGCACGCACAACTCATTCTGCGCAGCCTGGTCAGAAGCGTTTCTGTCTTCCCTTATGAGGGCATTTACCATCTTTGCGTGCTTCTCCAACTCCGCTATAATCTCCTTTAAATGGACCGTCATGGCCTGGTCCTCATGCAACTCCGAGCCCACTACCTTGTTCTCATCCAGTAATATCGTCCTTAACTGTGTTTTTAAACCGTTTATCTGGGTCTGCAACTCTATGTCATCCAGACTGTTGATGATAGAGGACCCAGTATTAGCGCAGTAAAGACATCATTCCATACTCCCCTTCTTTGTCTCCCCGCATTACCCAAAAACTCGCGGTGTGTGGTGTACAGTTCGGCTTTGTCAACATTGGCGAAATCAAACGCATAAAACTTCTTGAACATGTCTTTCAATAGGGCCTGGTATAGCTGCTCTGTTTCTTTGGGACACCACTCCGGTAAATGTACCTCGGTGAGATTTAAAATCACGGAGGCTACCGCGTAGTGTACCCCCTGGTACAGCATCTGATCGGTAGGCACTAGTACCAACCCATTCCCTGGTCCCTTGGTGGTGGTGGGGCACCCTTCCCTGGGTAACCTCGCCGCCTGCGCCATGGGCAGGGGCTTTCGGGGTCGGGTTACAAGCTCAGTGGCATTGACTGGGATCGGGGAGTATGGGACCGCGCACACCTTCCGGCTGGTATCCCACTTCATCCCCTCCCCAGTGTCTCGCCACTGTCGGTGGAAAACAATGGATATACCTGAGGGGCAGACACTCTCTGAACCCCACATACAGATGTAAATCCCTTGATCCAGTTCCCACCACTTGTCCCAACACACGCTTAATCCCCCATGAGTCCCTGTAATCGCCTGGTGGGTATTGTTCCCCAACCGCTCCCACTCAACTGCGGGATTCCTCATATCTTTGCTCAGCTTTCTGAGCCACCACCACCTATCCAGAGGAATGTGTCCCTTGCACGTTAAACATACACCCTTCCCTACGGTGACGCTGACCCTTGTGGTAACGACCTGTACCCTGGGGCACAGGAGGAAGGCCTCCCCGTACGTGAACCCGGTCTGGCTGGAGTACTGAGACGAATTGGACCCCAGCCACCCTGGCCACCTTCCCTCGTGGACGTAGACGGCGGTCTCCTCTGCATCCTGTTCGTCGCATCCATCGGTTGCTATCGGCGCTCTATCTCCGGAGCACCCATAGATGTGGGAGTCCTCTACGTCGTCCCTCTTTCCCAGGCTCAGTCCCATCAGGGCGAGTAGGATTATGATCCCCTTCATCCTGAAAGCCTTTCTGCAACAGATACAAAAACATGCAGCCCGGTCCCCAAGAGATTCTCTGGCTTGGTTGAAGCATAGTCGAGCCTTGCGGCCTTGACTCAAATACACACACTCTTAGCAGATTACTACTTAATTAAAACTACCCATCACCTTAATTTAATTTAAGCTAAAACACCCGAACTTAAGCTAAATACCTAAAATTAAATTATAAACTTACACTACCTAAACTATGTACATCCGCCGCCCGTCTCCGGGCGGCCAGGCTAACTCCTGGTTGGACTGTGGCACACCGCTTCCTCCGGCGTGGCCGCACCAGCCTGCACTGTTGGTCCCTCGCAGCCTGTGGCTGCCGGCTGGGGACCCCTGTCCTTGGACCTGCCCCTGACTCGAGGGGCGGCCCTTGGTAACTGGGGAGCTGGTGACCATGGCTTCCTTGGCTGGGGCGTCCATGGGGACCTTCTAGGTGCCTTGACGTGTGGGGCTTTCTTGGCTGATGGGCCTTTAACCTGAACCGCTGCTCTCTCAGGCTTGACCTCTCCCGAACCTGGGCTGGGGGCAGGTAACTCTTCGTAGCCTGTTGCTGCAGGCTCCGAGTCTCCGCCCCCAGGCCCCATGGCTGGGTCCGGGGCGGGGTTTTCAAACTCAGGTCCCTCCTCCTCTACACCTGGGTTAGGAGCGGGGTTTTCGCCCTCGGGTCCCTCCTCATCTGGATCACAAAAGAGCGGGGGAGTGTCCCAATCGGTGGGCTGGAAGGCCCCTCGCTTTAAGCAAGCCACAGCGCCTGCCTGTGCAGTCTGTGAACTCGCTCCTGCTGCAGGTGTTAAATCCGTGTCTCTAGATGTTGTGTGTCCTTCAATAACTAGACAGAGACTGCAGGGGAACAATCAACAGGTGTTTACTGAATGAGGGTTACACTAAAACTAACTGTAAAGATCCCTACTCAGGGTTATATACAGGTGTGGTCACTGCCGGTACTACAGTATACAGGAGCTGTAAAAAGTAGTTCTCCCCTTAAAGGTACATACACTACAATTCCTCCCCTTTTAGATTAACAGTACTATAACATTCATTTAACAATTAAATATCAACTAATTACAATTAACACTTTTAACATGCAACATTAACTGAAAATCGTCTATTTATAAATTCAGTCTTTGGGGAGGCTTCCTGATCCTTTCTGGATAGCGCCTTTCCTGAGTGTCTTGTTCTTGGTGCGGAGGCCCCCTGTCGTCAGTTGGTTCATCAGCTTCCGATGCTATTGTTTCTGGGGTAGATGCTACCTGTATGTTGGGTTCATCACCAGGTACGCGAGACATGGGGTTGACACTTCCCTGTGACTCTAGGATCTGGTCAACATGGCGTCTCACAATGTTCTCCCCAACATCCACTGTGTACATTAGTGGCCCCTGCCATGTGCATATCGTTCCTGGTTGCCATTTCTCTGTTCAGTAGTCGCGGGCCAAGACTGGTTGCCCTACATTGAAGCTCCTTGTCGGCTTCTCATTGATGTGCTGGAATAGCTTATTCTCAACATCTCTTCGTACATTTGGTCTGAGCAAATCCAGACGAGATCTCAACCTTCGGTTAAAGAACATCATGGCCGGGGTCTGGTTCGTGACTGCATGTGTCGCATTTCTGTAGGCTAACAGGAAATTGTCCACCTTATGCTGCAGTGGAATGTTGTCATCGCACATGGCCCTTACTGCTTTTTTAAACCTCTCAGCCAATCCATTTGTGGCTGGATGATACGAGGCGGATGTGTAATGCCTTACCCCATTCCTTTTCATAAATCTTCGAAACTCTTCGGACACAAACTGTGGTCCGTTATCAGAGCAAATCTGCTCTGGCAAGCCTTTCCTGGCAAATATGGTCCGTAGGACTGCAATAGTTTTCTCCGTGGTGGTGGAGGACATTTTGATCACCTCAGGCCATTTCGAGTGCGCATCCACGGCTATTAAAAACATTGAGTCCATGAATGGACCAGCAAAATCAATATGCACCCGTTGCCATGGAGATGAGGGCCACTCCCACGGGTGTAGAGGGGCATGTGGTGGTGCATTCTGGACCTTCTGGCATCCTGAGCAGCTCTGTCAGGTCCTCGATTTGCTGATCGATCCCCGGCCACCACACATAAGCCCTAGCAAGGCTTTTCATTTTCACCCCTCCCAGATGGCCTTCGTGAAGCACATTGAGCACTCTCTCCCTTAACTTGGGTGGAATTACCACTCGGGATCCACACATCAAGGTCCCCTGGCATACTGACAGCTGTTCTCTTCTGAATGAAAATGTTGGCAACAGTGAGCCGCCATGTGTTGGCCATCCCTTCACCGTCAAGTCATATACCCGAGACAGTGTCGGGTCATTTCGGGTCTCCTTCTCTATATCAGCGTTAGTTACTGGCAAGCGTTCAATTATAGTCGAATAAAATATTTCGACAGGGTCCACTGCTGGTGCTTCCTCCGCAGTAGGCAGTGGCAGGCGTGACAGCCCATCAGCGTTTCCATGCTGTTTCGTGCCCTTATACTCGATTTAAATTGGTTCGCCCCTAGAAAAAGGGACCATCTTGGTAGCCATTGCGCAGTCATCACCGGAACGCCCTTCTTTGGATTAAAGATGGAGACAAGTGGTTGGTGGTCAGTCAGCAAGGTGAACTTCTGCCCGTGCAGATAGTGGTTGAACTTTTTCACTCCCCACACTAGGCTGATGGCCTCCCTGTCAATCTGGGCGTAGTTACGCTCGGCTGAGGTTAGTGACCGAGACGCAAAGGCTACTGGCCTCTCCGAGCCGTCCGGGAATTTGTGCGGCAGCACCGCTCCAATGCCATAGGGTGATACATCACACGCCAACCGAATTGGTAGTGCTGGGTTGAAATGAGCCAACACCTCTTTTGATGTGATCAATTCTTTGCACTTCTGGAAAGCTCGTTTACATTCATCATTCCACTTCCATGGTACCCCCATTTGCAGTAGGATGTTCAGTGGGTGTAGTACTGTAGACAAATTCGGCAAGAACTTATGGTAGTAGCTCACCAGCCCGAGGAACGACCTCAGTTGTGACACATTTTCCGGTGCTGGAGCCTTGACTACTGCCTCAATCTTTTCAGGGGACTTATGTAACCCCTCTTCATCAATAACGTGGCCACAATACGAGACCTGCTTCTGGAAAAACTCGCATTTGTGGCGATTAGCTTGGAGCCCATATTCCTTCAATCTAGTGAGCACCTGCTCCAGGTTGGCGAGGTGATCACTGTCATTTTCGCCCGTGACCAGGATGTCGTCCAAATAACACTGGGTCCCTGGAATCCCTTGCAGGACTTGATTCTTTGCCCTTTGCCAAATAGCCGGAGCTGATGCCACCCCGAACACCAGCCGGTTGTATTGGTAGAGACCTTTATGTGCGTTGATCGTGAGGTACTGTTTCGAGGCTTCTTCTACCTCCATTTGCAGGTACGCCTGGCCAGATCAATCTTAGTGAAGCGTTTCCCTCCAGATAGCGAGGCGAAAATATCTTCAATCCGCGGAAGTGGATATTGTACAGTGTGAAGGACTGGGTTCACTGTCACCTTAAAGTCCCCACAGATGCGAACCTTCTTTGGTTCCCCAGGCGTATTACTCAACGACCTCATCATTACAGGAACGATGGATGTAGCCCACTCGCTCCAGTCCACTTTGGACAGTACTCCTGAACGTTCCAAACCTTCCAGCTCTGCGTCGACGGCTGGACGGATCGCATAAGGTCTGGCCTTAAAAAACTTTGGGCTTCCATTTTCCTCTATTTTGATCGTCGCTGTTATGCCTTTTAGTGTTCCGAGTCCCTCCTGGAACACTTCTTGTGCGTCAGTTAGCATTTTTGACAGTCGTCCAGGTGTGATGTCGTCATCCTTTTTGGCATCTACAGTCAGTGCTTGTATGGAATGCCAATCTAGCTGTATTTTCCGGATCCATTCACGTCCTAGTAGTGGTGGTCCTCCATCTGGCAATACATATAGGTCCATTTTTGGTGTTTCCTTGCCGTTATATATAACGTTCACCCTTATTTTTCCTTTGGGGTAGACTTTTTGCCCCGTGTACGTCTTCAAGACAATCTCGGTATCTCTCAAGGGTATATGTGAGAATAGCCGCTTGTAGTCCCTTCGGTTTATGACTGTTAGGGCTGATCCTGTGTCCAATTCCATTTTCACTTGGACTCCGGCTATCTTGAGCGTGACCCAGATAGTTTGGTGATCCTCCATTTTGATCACATTATGTAGTTTCAGACAACCCAGCTCCTTGCTTCCAGAGTCTGTATCACTTTTCTGTTCATCTGAACTACTCTCCGTCACCTTATGTACCTTCTTGTGCTTCTCCTGTGGGGATTTCTTGCTGCTGGTTTTCTTTTCCGACCTGCAGACTCTTGCTATGTGTCCTACTTTTCCACACTGTCTGCACACTTGGTCTTTGAACCAGCAATCCTTATGGTCGTGTATTGTTCTGCCGCAGCGATAGCACTTCACTGTTCCGTATGACATTTCATTTGTGCCATATTCTTGCGGTCTCCATTGTATCTCTCCCGTGCCCCGTGCTGCTGCTTCGTGTGATACTGCCATGCTGAAAGCCTTGTCCAGCGTAAGATCCTTTTCTGATAGAAGCCATTTCTGGGTTCCTTCACTTTGAAGCCCACACACAAACTTGTCCCTTAAAGTATCTGCTAGTCCCGTTCCAAACTGGCAGTGTTTCGATAGCTTGCGCAGTTCCGTTAAAAACTCAGCATTACTTTCATCTTTATGCTGGTTCCTTTTGTGAAACTTAAATCTTTCTGCTATCAGCAGTGGTGTGGGTTCTAAGTGGTCCTGTAGGACTGACACTATGTATTCAAAATCCTTTTCCAGTAAGCCATACGTTTTTGCACCCATTGAATTCAACAATACCAGCGCTTTCCTGTCATCTGGCACTTCATTCGCCTTGCAGTACACTTCTATGCGTTCGACATATGTCGTCCGATCTTCGATTTCATTGTCGAACGCTGTGACACTGCCACTCTTCGGCATCCCTGGGTATGGTTAGACTGGCTCAAAATGGCGTCTCCCGCGCTCTCCCTTCTTCTCCGCTGCAGCTCAAAATGGCGTCTCCCGCGCTTTCCTTTCTTCCCCGCTGACGCTGCTCGCCCCCTGAACACCGCCTCTCTCTCTCGTTGACGCCGCTCGGTCCTGAACAGCGGCTGCGCCCTGTGCGCTCTACCCTCTCTCTTCTCGCGTCGACGCCGCTCGGTCCTGAACAGCGGCTGCGCCCTGTGCGCTCTACCCTCTCTCTGCTTCCGTCGACGCTGCTCGGCCTTTTCCTGTGCCGTCGGTCGGCTCTAGCCGCCGCTGTGCGGGAAGCGTATGCGCCGTACCTGTTGCCAGCCCGTTTCGCTGGAGTCTCCGTTGGATGGTCGACGCCCGTGCTTCTGGAATCGGCCTTCTTCTGCAGAGTTGCAGGTAGGTTCGAATCGACTCGTCGCCAATATTAAATCCGTGCATCTTGATGTTGTGTGTCCTTCAATAACTAGACAGAGACTGCAGGGGAACAATCAACAGGTGCTTACTGAATGAGGGTTACTCTAAAACTAAGTGTACAGATCCCTACTCAGGGTTATATACAGGTGTGGTCACTGCCGGTACTACAGTATACAGGAGCTGTAAAAAGTAGTTCTCCCCTTAAAGGTATATACACTACAGCAGGCTGAGGATCTCTATCCTCAGACCTTACCCCAACTGGCTGTTTTCTCCTTTCAGGTTTAAACAGTTTGCACTGGTTAATGTGAAACCATTTGGTGCGCCGAGGCATCTTAACGGCATATACCATGGGGCTGGCTTTATCTACAATGCTGTAGGGCCCCATGTATAATGGTTCCAAACTCCCTACTCGGGCATAGTTCCTCACCATGACCTGATCTCCTATCTCCCACTCGTGGTGCTTTCTCGGTTCGAGCAGCAATCGGTTACTCCGATGCTGCTTTCCCATGTTCCCAGCCGTCTGCTCGTGGACCTGCTTAAGGTGCTCAAAAAGGTTTCGGGCAAACCTGTCCCAGTTTACCTCCCTGAGCTGATCCTCCGTGAGCACCGGGGCCAATACATGGGTGGGGGTCCGCATAACCCTGCCGGTCATTAGCTCGTACGGGGAGTACCACGTGATTTTAGACTGGCTGGCCCGGATCCCCATCAAAACCAACGGTAGGACCTCGGCCCATTTGCAGGGCGAGTCTGCCGTCTCCTTCCTCAATCTTTCCTTTAGGGTCCTATTCATTCTCTCCACAATCCCTGATGATTGTGGGTTGTGGGCCGCGCGCCATTTCGCCTCGATGCCTAACAGCATAAGGGTATTCTGCATCACCTGTCCGGTGAAGTGGCTCCCTTGGTCGGACTCCACATACCGTGGTAGTCCCCACCACGAGAAACAATTCCCAGACCAGGATCCTGGCAGTACCTAGAGCTGTGGCTGTCCTGCAGGGGAAGGCCTCTACCCATTTGGTGAACACATCCACCAGGACTAGGCAGTACTTATAGCCTCCCTGGACGGTGGGCAGTGGCCCGATGTAGTCGACTTGTATCGACTGCCATGGTCCCTCTAACCTCCTGACGTGTCCCATGGGTACCTTCCTTTTGTGGGGGTCACGGTTGTTAGCAGCGCACACAAGACAGCCTGCACAGAACTCGCGGACATCTTCCCTGAGTCCCGGCCACCATCCCGCCTGTTCCACCCGCTGCCAAGTGGTCTCAGGCCCGGGGTGTCCCGCTCCTGGACCCTCATGGGCCAGTTGAAGGAATTCCCTCCGGTGTTGCTGCGGCAGAACCCACTGTTCTTCTACGGAGAGGGTTGCTGTGCTGTACGGACCCTCTACCCTTTTTCACTCAGTCACTGCACTGAGGACTGCTTTGAGGACGGGTTCTTGGGCTTGGGCCGTCTTAAGGTCTGGGGCTAATGCTACCCCTACACAACTTGGGTCCCGTCCCTACCTCTGACCGCCACCATGGGTCTGGACCCAAATGTGTCCCAGAAAGTGCCTGTGCAGGCACCCTCCTTGGCGAGCAAGTCAGCCTGCTGGTTGCCCTGGCTGCGGGTTTCTGTGGAGGAATGGGCTTTCACCTTGTGGATGAAAACCTCCCCTTCCTCCCCCACTGCTGCCAGGATCTTTTCCAGCAGGGGTTTTACTGTGAGGGGTCTCCCATCGGCGGAGGTGTATCCGCGGCGGGACCAGATGGCCAGGTACTCCGTACACGAATTGCACGTGAACATGCTGTCCGAGCAAATCGGGTAGGGGGTGGGGAAGACTTCGGGGTATGTAACGACGTACACTACCGCGGACAGTTCAGCCTGCTGGGCGCTCATGGTGCTGGGGAGCTTAATCGCCAGGGCAATGTTTGCCGCTGGGTCATAAACTCCACACCCCGTGAGACGCTCGCCAGCAGACACCGTGCTGGAACCGTCTACATAGATCTCGCGGCCTGTGGAATGTATCCCAGCCCGTAAACCTATGTCCACTTCCCAAACCCCTTCTATGGAACACCGGTGGGCTGTTCCAGGGTATACCAGGTTGGCTGCGAGCTTTGGCTCACAGAGACCCTTCACTCTAAGATCCATCTGTGAGAGGAGCAAGGTCCAGCGGGCAATGCGGGCACTGCTTACTGTTCAATCCTTGATCCTCCCATCCAGAAGCACCTGGGTGGGTGTGTGATGAGTGAGGAAGGTGATGGGAGAGGTGCCTGTGAAGATTAACGATCTTTTCACAGTTCAATGTGTGGCCAAGAGGTGCCGCTCACAGTTGGAGTAGCTCCTCTCCACATCCGTGAGTATCCTGGAGGAGTAGACCACCGGCCTCAGCTGGCCGTGCCGCTCTTGGAGCAGCACAGCACTCAGGCTGTCCCTGCTGGCTGCTACCTCCAGGAAATACTCTTTCCCCCCATCTATAGCCCCTGGAGCTGGTGCGGTCTGCAAGTCTTTCTTGAGCCTGACAAATGCTGCTTGGCAACCCTCATCCCAAAGCCACTCCACTCCCTTGTGTAGGAGTCGAAGCAGAGGGGCCGCTGTGGCTGCATAGTCCTCAATAAAATCCCTGCAGTACCCGGTTAGCCCTAGAAACGACCTCACACCCATCACTGTGTTGGGGCCTGGTAGCTCTTGTACCGCTTCTCTCCTAGCCTTATCTATGGCCCTTTCTCCAGCGTGCACGGTCAGGCCTAGGAATTTCACCTCCTGCTGGCCGATCTGCGCTTTCTTGGGGTTTACCTTAAAACCCTTCTGCCCAAGCAGCTCCAGCAGTTCGGCCAATAGTGGGCCATGCTCCTCTCTCGAATCGGTGAAGAGAAGCAGGTCATCCACATATTGTACCAACTGTCTGGGCTGACTGAAATCCTTTAAACTGTTTGGCATGCGCTGATGGAAAATGCTGGGGCTGCTGTGGAAGCCCTGCGGCAAGCAGTTCCACATGTACTGTTACCCTTTAAATGTAAAGGCAAACTTGTACTGATCCTCCCTCCTTAAAGGGATGGATCAAAACCCGTTGGAAATATCCAGCACCGTGAAAGTGGTCGCGGATGCTGGAATACTTCCTATCAGGTCGGCTGGGTACACAGGCTGGGATGTTACTATTGAGTACTTGATAGTCCACCGTGGCTCTCCAGGAATTGTCCGGCTTTCTAACCGGCCACAATGGAGAATTCACGTGAGTAGCTATCGGCCTCAGAACTCCCTGCTGTACTAATGAGGACATGGCTGCTTCCATGTCTGGCTCTGCTTCCCTGGGGAAGTTATACTGTTTCTGTGGTCGGGCCATGGGGTCCCCATCTACGCTGACCTCAAACCCGTTGACCCTCCCGCAGTCGTCTTTGTGTGTGGCAAATGTGGCCAGGTGGGCCTGCACAAATGCCTGGAACTCCTGTGGGGTGTTACTGACCATAAGCTCGAGGTTATAACCCTCTTTGGGCTTCATGGTGCACAGGGTCCCCTTCCCTTCCTTTCCTGGGATCACTACTATCTCACTGTTCTTTCCTTTACCTGCCCCCCATAGGCAATGATTTCTCAAATCTACTAGGATCCTGTGGCCTACAATAAAGTCGGCTCTCAGGACCCCTCTTCCACCCTCCACTTCCCATTTCATCAGGACACAGGTCCACTTAGAGCGGAGCGGTCCTAAATGAATGGCGAGCGGGATGGAAAACGAGCTGGCCTGTTCTTTGCCTGTGAACCCCGACAGACTGTATGGGACCCCGTTAGAGAGAGGCAAGGTGTTGGGGTTAGCTGAGTAGACCACGGTGCATGATGCCCCCGTGTCTAACAGATAGGTTCCCATCACCTTTTCTACCTCCATCTCCAAGAGGGGTCTTTTCCATTCATCGTACCAGAGCGAACACAGGTAAACAGGCTGCGCTGGCTCTAGTCAGGGCTGTGGGTTGGATGGGGCTGACGGGGTCAGAGCACTGTTGCGGCTGCTCCTCTCCCCTGACCACTCAATAAGGACCTCATGGTGTCCAAAAGTGACTCCAGATTTCCATTGACTTCAATTTTACTAGGGCTCCTTGATGCCACACTCGGTCAAATGCTGCCTTGATGTCAAGGGCAATCACTCTCACTTCACTTTTGGAATTCAGCTCTTTTGTCCATGTTTGGACCAAAGCTGTAATGAGTTTTGGAACTGAGTGGTCCTGGCGGAACCCAAACTGAGCATCGGTGAGCAGGTTATCGGTGAGTAAGTGCCACTTGATAGCACTGTCGACGACACCTTCCATCACTTTGCTGATGATTGAGAGTAGGCTGATGGGGCAGTAATTGGCCAGATTGGATTTGTCCTGCTTTTTGTGGACAGGACATACCTGGGCAGTTTTCCACATTGTCGGATAGATGCAAGTGCTGTAACTGTACTGGAACAGCTTTGCTAGAGGCGTGGCTAGTTCTGGAGCACAGGTTTTCAGCATGATAGTTGGGATGTTGTTGGCACCCATAGCCTTTGCTGTATCCAGTGCGCTCAGCCGTTTCTTGATTTCACATGGAGTGTATCGAATTGGATGAAGACTGGCTTCTGTGATGGTGGGGACCTCAGGAGGAGGCCGAGATGGATCATCCACTGGGCACTTCTGGCTGAAGATGGTTGCAAATGCTTCAGCCTTATGTTTTGCACTCACGTGCTAGGCTTCGCCATCATTGAGGATGGGGATGTTTATGGAGCTTCCTCCTTCTGTTAGTTGTTTAATTGTCCGCCACCATTCGTGACTGGATGTGGCAGGACGGCAGAGCTTTGATCTGAGCCATTGGTTGTCGACTCGATTAGCTCTGTCTATAGCATGCTGTTTCCACTTTTTAGCATGCATGTAGCACTTTGTTGCAGCATCCCCAAGTTGACACCTCACTTTTAGGTATGCCTGGTGCTGCTCCTGGCATGCTCTTCTACACTCCTCACTGAACCAGGATTGGTCCCCTGGCTTGAGAGTAATGGCAGAGTGAGGGATATGCCAGGCCATGAGGTTACAGATTGTGGTGGAATGTGGCAGAGCCACTAAGGGACTCTGATCAGTTGTATATAATTCCCTTTAATAATATGTTAGCGACAGCCTGAGTCTGTATCTTTGTTTTCACTGTTTACATTTACAGAGCGCGATCAGTTTAATAGTGCGGATAAACGCGATGACGTCACGCCGTTCATCACATGATCCCCCACCGGCGGGAAAAACGTGATGACATCATGACGTCAGCCATGGGACCGCCCAAGCAGTCCTTGTGGAGCCTCCGAACTGACTAGAACAATATTCGATGTTCTCCTGTAGTTATCCATTAAACTCTGTTAGTTTTCATTAAACCTCATTTATTTGATCGCCTGAGAGGACCTCAGTCTTTTGGATAGGAACTAAACATTCCTACATTGGTGACCCCGACTTTTGCGAACAGTTTTCGCAGAAGTTACTGAACATGGAATCGAATGCTGTTGCTTTGAAGCTACCACAGTTCTGGGAGCAACAGCCAGCTGCGTGGTTCATCCAGGCTGAAGCCCAGTTCGCAATCAGGAACATCGTTGCGGATCAGACCCGTTACTATCATGTGGTCTCTGCCCTCGACAGTGCCACAGCCTCGCGGACCATCAGCCTGCTTGGTAATCCACCAGAAGATCGCAAGTATGAAACGATAAAGGCGCGGTTGTTACAGGTCTTCGGGCTCACGAAGTCGGAGCGCGCTCGCTGGCTGCTCAATATGCCCGGCCTCGGGGACTCCAAGCCGTCCGAGCTCATGAGTCAAATGCTCACGCTCCTGGGCTCTGAAGCAGAATGCTTCCTCTTCAGGGAGCTATTCCTCAGCCAGCAACTGTTGTATCCGTGTGTTAATGGAGACACGGAATGCAGGAGTTGGTTTAGCAGGTGTTTACTGAACAAAGTCTAGAGGTGAACTAAAAGATACAAGACACTATACAGGCTTATATACTCGAGTGGTCACTACCGGTATTACAGTACACAGGGGCTCTTAAAGGTACATACACTACAATTCCTCCCCTTTTAGATAATTAGTACATAACATTTTAAGTAATCATTAATTAACATGTTTACAAGAACAATAATCTACACATTTGCTGCAGTTAATCAATTATAAGTCAGTCTCTCTGGAGGCTTCCTGACTCGGTCCGGATAATGCCTCGGTGGTGTAGTAGTTTTCGGTGGTGTAGTAGGTTCTTTTGGCAAGGTCGATTCGGCTTGAATGCCAGTGTCGGGTTCATCTGGTTCCAGTATCACCGGATTGGAGGTAGATACTATGGGTATCTCTGCTTCATCATTAGGCGTATAGAGTTGTGGTGTAGGTTGTCCCTTTTTGGATGACTCTATGATCTGGTCAGCATGGCGCCTTATTATGCTTTCTCCAATGTCCACGGTATACATCAGCGGTCCTAGTCGTGTGCAAATAGTTCCAGGCTGCCATTTCTCGGTACGATAGTCCCGGGCCAAAACTTGTTGACCTATCTGGAAGGTTCTAGTTGGCCTTTCATTCATGCCTTGAAATTGTCGGTTCTCTACGTCCCTTCTGATGTTTGGCTTGATCAAATCCAGCCGGCATCTTAGTTTTCTATTGAAAAACATCATGGTGGGAGTTTGGTTTGTAACCACATGTGTTGCATTCCTGTACGCAAACAAGAAGTTATCTACCTTATGTTGTAGATTTATGTCTTCATTACCCATGGCCTTTATGGCCTTCTTGAAGGTCTGGACAAACCTTTCAGCTAATCCATTGGTGGCAGGATGGTATGGGGCGGATGTGTAGTGCTTAACCCCATTGTTTTTTAAGAGCTTCCTGAATTCTTCGGACACAAATTGCAGTCCATTATCAGAACAGGTCTGTTCAGGCAGCCCATTCCTGGCAAATATGGTCCTTAATACTGTGATGGTTTTTTCCGTGGTGGTGGAGGACATCTTTATTACCTCCGGTCACTTGGAGTGTGCATCAACCGCGATTAAGAACATTGAGTCCATAAATGGACCAGCAAAGTCGATATGTACCCTTTGCCATGGAGATGAGGGCCACTCCCATGGATGTAGAGGGGCTTGTGGTGGGGCGTTTTGGACCTTCTGGCATCCTAGACAGCTCTTGGTCATTTCTTCGATGTCTCCATCGATACCTGGCCACCACACAAACGCACTGGCTAGGTTCTTCATTTTCACTCCACCCAGATGCCCCTCGTGAAGCTCCTTTAGCACTTTATACTGGAGTTTGGGTGGAATCACCACTCTGGATCCACACATCAAGGTTCCTCGGCACACTGACAGCTGTTCTCGTCTTTGCGAGAATGCTGGCAACAGTGGTTCGCCATGTGCTGGCCATCCCTTCACCGTTAAATCGTAGACTCGTGAGAGAGTCGGGTCATTTCTCGTTTCCTTTTCAATGGTAGAATTTGTTACTGGAAAACATTCCACTATGGTTGAGTGGAACATGTCCACTGGGTCCACTGTAGGTGCCTCTTCTACCGTTGGCAATGGTAGGCGCGATAAACCGTCAGCATTCCCATGCTGTTTTGATCCTTTGTATTCTATGTCATATTGGTGTGCCCCTAGGAAAAGGGACCACCTCTGTAGCCTTTGCGCTGTCATAATGGGAACGCCCTTTTTAGGGTTGAATATGGAGACGAGGGGTTGATGGTCAGTCAACAAGGTAAATTTTTGTCCTTGTAGTTAATGGTTGAATTTCTTCACTCCCCACACCAGGCTGAGTGCTTCCCTGTCGATCTGGGCATAGTTACGCTCAGCTGAGTTCAATGAGCATGACGCAAAAGCTATCGGCCGCTCCGAGCCATCAGGGAATCTATGCGATAATACCGCTCCTATGCCGTAAGGGGATGCATCGCACGCCAGTCTGATTGGCAGTGATGGGTTGTAATGAGCCAACACTTCCTTGGACGTGATCAAGCCTTTGCATTTATGGAAGGCACGTTTACAGTCTTCGCTCCATTTCCAAATTACTCCCGTTTGTAGCAGTGCGTTAAGAGGGTGCAGAACAGTTGACAAGTTCGGTAAAAATTTATGATAGTAATTTATCAATCCCAGGAACGACCTTAATTGTGAGACATTTTCAGGTGCTGGGGCTTTTATGACCGCTTCAATTTTTTCAGGTGACTTATGCAATCCTTCTTCGCTAATTATATGGCCACAATATGATATTTGTTTCTAGAAAAATTCGCACTTGGGGCAATTTGCTCATAGGCCCCGTTCTCTCAGCCTAGTGAGCACCTGCTCCAAATTGGCAAGGTGCTCGTTGTCGTTTTCTCCTGTTACAAGGATGTCGTCTAGGTAGCATTGAGTCCCCGGAATCCCTTGCAGGACTTGCTCCATAGCTCTTTGCCAGATAGCTGGAGCTGATGCTACTCCGAAAACCAGTCGATTGTACTGGTACAGGCCTTTGTGTGTGTTTATCGTGAGATAGTTTTTAGAGGCCTCCTCAACCTCCATCTGTAGATATGCCTGTGCCAAGTCAATTTTGGTGAAACGTTTCCCTCCGGATAGTGAGGCGAAAATATCTTCTATCCTCGGAAGAGGATACTGTACCATGTGAAGGACTGGGCTTACAGTCACCTTGAAATCCCCACAGATGCGAATTTTTCTCTGTTCTTCAGATTTATCATTATTCAACATTTTCTTCATGACCGGGATGATGGGTGTTGCCCACTCGCTCCAATCATCCTTGGATAACACGCCTGCCTTTTCCAAATTCTCCAGCTCTGCCTTGACTGCTGGACGAATTGCGTATGGCACCGGTCTTGCCTTAAAAAACTTGGGAATTGCCGCATCTTCCACTTTTATTGAGGCGGTGACGCCTTTCAATGTTTCTAGTTCCTGTTGAAACACTTCTTTGGCGTTGGCCAAGATGTCTCTTAATCGTTCAAGTATGACGTCATCATCATTTTTTTTCTTACTGGTCACCGTCAGTGCCTGAATGGAATGCCAGTCTAAACGTATCTTCCTGATCCATTCACGTCCCAACAGCGGTGGACCACCATCTTGCAGAACGTATAAATACAACTTCTGTATTTCCTTGCCGTTGTATACAACAGGCACCCTTATTTTCCCTCTGGGGTATACTTTCTGCCCCATATATGTCTTCAAGATAATGGATGTGTCTTTCAAAGGTATATGCGGAAATAACCGCTCGTAATCCCGTCGACTCATGACGGTCAGAGCTGATCCTGTATCTAGCTCCATTTTAACTGGGGACCCCGCTATCGTGAGGGTAACCCAAATGGTCTGGTAATCTTCTTTGGCAATTACATTATGTAATTTGAGACAGCTTAGTCTCTTGTTTCCGGAGTCGCTATCGCTCTTCTGGTCTTCGGAGCTACTGTCCGTCATCATTTGTACCTTTCTGTACTTTTCCTTATTGATTCTTTTTTTGTCAGTGGATTTTTTGTTTCCAGATCGGCATACACGTGCAATGTGTCCCATCTTTCCTCGTTGCCTGCATGCTTTGTCCTTGAACCAGCAGTCCCTCTGGTCATGGGTGGATCTGCTGCAGCGATAACATCTCTCGAAACCCCATGTCATTTCATGGGTGCCAAAGTCCTGTGGCTTTTGCTGTATCTCTGCAGCTCCGCTTGCTGCTGCTTTGTATGATACAGCCACACTGAAAGCCTTGTCCAGTGTCAAATCTTTCTCAGAAAGTAGCCTTTCCTGTGTTCCTTCACTTAGGAGACCGCAGACGAATTTGTCTCGAAGAGAATCTGCCAGCCCTGCCCCGAATTGGCAGTGCTTTGACAGCTTTCTTAATTCAGTGAGGTAATCAGCATTACTTTCATTCTTGTGCTGATTCCTCCTGAAGAATTTGAATCGTTCCGCTATCAGCAGCGGTGTTGGGTTTAAGTGTTCCTGTAGGGTATCAACAATCTCCTTAAAATTCTTGTCCATCGGTTTGGCTGGAGTGATTAAGCTTCATAACAGTCAGTATGTCCTTGCGCCCATCAGATTTAGAAGTACCGATGCCTTTTTATCATCCTCTACTTCATTCGCTGTGCAATATACCTCCACTCTTTCCACATGTGTGGTCCAATCCTCTATATCACTATCGAAAGCAGTAATATTGCCAGTCTTAGGCATCCTGAAAATCAAAAATGGCGCCTCCCGCGCTTTCCTTTCTTCCCTGCCGAGAAAAAAATGGCGCCTCCCGCACTTTCCCACCGCTGCCACTGCTGACAACGCTGTTCTCCGCAGTTTTTATTTACACAGATATTTTTAATAGTTGGAGACTCGTTCCCGCCGGACTCTCTGGGACTTTTCCCTCCCTCTGCTTGGTCCGAACGCCAACCTGCTTTGCAGCGCCGGCCGTCTCCCGAGTGCTCCACCCTCCGTCTCTGTTTGCCTCCGCCTTCCGACTCGCTGCTCGGCCCTGCTGCAGAGCCACCCAATCGAGCCCCAGCCCGCCGACCAGGAAGGATTAGTGCAGTACCTGCCACCAGCCTGGCTAGCTGGTGAAACCACAGTTTTTTTTAACTTTTTTTTTCTTCGACCTTCGTCTGAGGAATCGATCTCCTTGAGGTGCTGCCGAATTGCAGGTAAGTCCATTTCTAATCCGTCGCCACTGTTGTATCCGTGTGTTAATGGAGACATGGAATGCAGGAGTTGGTTTAACAGGTGTTTACTGAACAAAGTCTGGAGGTGAACTAAAAGATACAAGACACTATACAGGCTTATATACCCGAGTGGTCACTACCGTTATTACAGTACACAGGGGCTCTTAAAGGTACATACACTACAGCTACCGGAGCAAGTTCAGGCTGCCCTAGCCAGGTCGGAAGTCACAGACTGCGCAAAGCTGGCTGCCGATGCGGACAAGATCTTCGCGGTGGCACAGCACTACTGCGCTGCCACGAGGCGCCCATCCCCCACAGACGCTGCTCCAGCCCCATAACCTGCGGGGTTGTGCTTCTACCACACCTGTTTTGGCGCGAAAGCAAGATGCTGCCGCCCTCCCTGCAGCTTTTCGCTCAAAAAAAAGCAGCAGCCACCCTGTTGAAAGAGGACCGGTTATAATGAGCACCCTGCGGCTGCGATGGCAATCGGTAATTCGGGAAAACTCCTCTTCATCACCGACTCCCTATCTGGTCGACGTTTCCTCTGCGACACCGGGGCGCAGTGTAGCATCCTACCCGCATCAAATCTTGATCTATAAGCCGGGGGGCACGGCCCCTCCCTCCAGGCAGCTAATGGCGGGGCCATTCGGACCTTCGGAAGCCAGCGGGTCCAGTTGTGCTTCGGCGGCCAGCGGTTTTACTGGGATTTCATCACGGCCAAAGTCTCTCAACCATCCTCGGGGCGGATTTTTTGTGCGCCAACGGCCTCCTGGTGGATGTCCGGCACCGCCGGTTGATCAATGCGGCCACTTTTCACTCCATCCCATGCTACCACGGTAACACCGTGGCGCGCACTGTCTCCTGCGCATCCCCACCTCCGGATGACTTCACTCGCCTCCTCGGAGATTTCCCAGACCTGACCAGACCCACTTTCTCTTCCACGGCCATGAAACATGATGTCAAATATCACATCACCACTACTGGCTCCCCGGTCTACGCACGGGCCCGGCGCCTCGAACCTGGCAAGCTCGCAGCTGCAAAAGCGGAGTTCGACACGATGGAGCGGCTCGGTATTATTCGCCAGTCGAATAGTCCCTGGTCTTCGCCTCTCCACATTGTTCCGAAACCTGGCGGCGGATGGCGGCCTTGCAGCGACTACCGACGCCTGAACGATGCCACTACTCCTGATCGGTACCCGATCCCTCATATTCCGGATTTCTCTGCCCATTTGGCGGGAAATACCATTTTTTCAAAAGTCGACCTTGTCCGTGGCTACCACCAGGTCCCCATACACCCACAAGACATCCCGAAAACTGCAGTCATCACCCCATTTGGCCTGTTTGAATTTCTGCGGATGCCGTTTGGATTGAAGAACGCTGCACAGGCTTTCAAGCGCTTGATGGACTCCGTGCCTCGGGACCTCAAGTTTCTATTCGTCTACCTCGACGACATCCTCATTGCCAGCCCTAATAAAGAGGAGCACATCTGCCATTTGCGCACCCTCTTTAGATGCCTCAGTCAACACGGCTTGATCATCAACCCGGCCAAGTGCCAGTTCGGCCTGCAGCAGATTGATTTCTTAGGCCATCGCATCATATCGGACGGCGCAATTGCCCTGCAAACGAAGGTGGAGGCAGTTACTTCGTTCCCGCGCCCGCAGACCGTCAAGGCCCTGCAGGAGTTCCTCGGGATGGTAATGCAGCTCTGCTCATGCAGCCCCTGTACGAGGCCCTCAAGGGCAATTCCGGCAAGGATCCGATTAGCTAGACGGTCGACGTGGATCGGGCGTTCGTCGACACAAAAGGCGCTTTAGACAACGCAACCATGCTGGCGCGCCCGCTGCCAGGTGCCACCATTGCCCTTACCACCGACGCATCTGACTACGCCATCGACGCAGTGCAGGAACAGTGGGTGCATGGGACGTGGCAACCGCTGGCGTTTTTCAGCCGTCAACTACGGCGAAACGAACGGAAGTACAGTACGTTCGACCGGGAGTTGCTGGCCCTTTTTCTGGCCATCTGCCATATCCGGTTCTTGCTAGAGGGACGTCCGTTCACGGCTTTTGTGGACCATAAGCCACTAACATTCGCTATGGCCAAGACCGCCAAACCGTGGTCAGCTCGGCAACGTCAGTTGACGTTTATCTCAGAATTCACCACTGACATTCAGCATGTGTCCGGCAAAGACAGCCTGGTAGCGGATTGCCCCTCCCGCGCGACTGTTCATGCAGTCCAGCTCGGCATCGATTATGCCCTCATGGCTGCGGATCAAGCCTCGGATCCGGAAGTCCAATCTTACAGAACCAACCCCTCTAGCCTCCAAGCGGCCGACGTCCAATTCCATGCCGCGGGCACTACGCTACGCTGCGACGTCTCCGTAGGAGATCCTCGCCCTATCATCCCGGCTGCCTGGCGCCGAAAAGTTTTTGACGCCGTACACTGGTTGTTGCACCCTGGCATGAAGGCCTCGCAACGGCTGATGTCATCCCAATTCGTGTGGCGGGGCATGCACATGGATGTTCGCGACTGGGCCAACACCAGCGTGGTCTGCCAAAAGGCCAAAGTGCAGCATCACGTCAAGGCTCCATTGGCCACTTTTGCTGTTCTGGAACGAAGGTTTGGTCATGTGCATGTGGACCTGGTGGGGCCACTTCCTCCTTCGCACGGGTTTACTCATCGTCTTACAATGGTGGACCGCACCACTCGATGGCCGGAGGCGGTTCCTTTGTCATCCACCACTTCCGCAGACGTCGCCAGGGCATTCATCTCCTCTTGGGTCGCCCGTTTCGGGGTACCGACGGACATCTCGTCTGATCGTGGGCCGCAGTTTTCTTCTGAGCTCTGGAACTCTGTGGCTCAGGGGCTCGGTGTCAAGCTACATCGCACCACTGCCTACCATCCACAGGCGAACGGCCTGTGCGAACGATTCCACAGGTCGCTCAAAGCCGCACTGCGAGCCAGCCTTCAAGGCGCGGGCTGGGTGGACAGGCTTCCATGGGTCCTTTTGGGTCTTCGTACGGCGCCTAAAGAAGATCTTCAATCATCCTCGGCAGAGCTCGTATATGGCCAGCCGCTATATGTACCAGGAGATTTCCTTCCAACTCCAACAGAGCCATGGTCCGTATCCCAGCAGCTCATCAGCCATCAGGAGGCAGCCAGAAGTTTCGCTCCAGTGCCTATGTCACATCACGGCTTGCAGAGCTCCCACATCCCAGCTGAGCTGAAGAACGCCGACTATGTGTTTATCCGCCACGACGCGCATCCGGATCCACTCAAGCCCCCTTACGCTGGTCCTTTCCGCGTGATAGAGCTGGGAGACAAAACTTTTTCGGTCGATATTGGTGGTAAACCGGACCACATTTCGGTTGACCAGTTGAAGCCGGCTCACTTGGACCTTGACCGCCCAGTCGAGATCGCACAACCACCGAAACGTGGCCGACCGCCCACAGTCGCCGTGCCAGATCAAACGCAACTGCCCGCCAGCTTGCCCGCCGTCCATCAGCTTCCACTTCTAGGCTACAGAAGTCGATCTGACAGGCTTGTCAGGCCTCCTCGCCGTTTCACTTTTGCTATTAAAGATAATTCTGGGGGGGCGCATGTGGCAGAGCCACTAAGGGACTCCGATCAGTTGTATATAATTCCCTTTAATAATATGTTATCTACAGCCTGAGTCTGTATCTTTGTTTTCACTGTTTACATGTACAGAGCGCGATCAGTTTAATAGCGCGGGTAAACGCGATGACGTCACGCCGTTCATCACATGATCCCCACTGGTGGGAAAAACGTGATGACGTCATGACGTCAGCCACGGGACCGCCCAAGCAGTCCTCGTGGAGCCTCCGAACTGACTAGACCTATATTCGATGTTCTCCTGTAGTTATCCGTTAAACTGTTAGTTTTCATTAAACCTCGTTTATTTGATCGCCTGAGTGGACCTCAGTCTTTTGGATAGGAACTAGACATTCCTACAGGAATACAATTCTGCAACTGCTGATGGCCCACAGTGCCTCATGGATGCCCAGTTTTGAACTGCTAGATCTGTTCTGAATCTATCCCATTTAGCACAGTGGTAGTACCACACAACATGATTGAGGGTGTCCTCAGTGTGAAGGCGGGACTTTGTCTCCACAAGGACTGTGCCGTGGTCCCTGCTACCAATACTGTTATGGACAGATGCATCTGCGACAGGTCGATTGGTGAGGACAAAGTCAAGTAGGTTTTTCCCTCATGTTGGTTCTCTCACCACCTGCCGCAGGCCCAGTCTGGCAGTTACGTCCTTCAGGACTTGGACAGCTCGGTCAGTAGTGGTGCTACCGAGCCACTCTTGGTGATGGACATTGAAGTCCCCCACCCAGAGTACATTCTGTGACCTTGCTACTCTCAGTGCTTCTTCCAAGTAGTGTTCAACAAGAAGGAGTACTGATTCTTCAGCTGAAAGAGGGTGGTAGGTGGTAATCAGCAGGAGGTTTCCTTGCCCATGCTTGACCTGAAGCCATGAGACTTCATGGAGTCTGGAGTCAATGTTGAGTGCTCCCAGGGCCACTCCCTCCCAACTGTATGCCACTGAACTGCCACCTCTGATGGGTCTGTCCTGCCAATGGGACAGGACATACCCAGGGATGGTGATGGAGGATTCTGGGACCTTTGTCTGAAATGTATGATTCTGTGAGTATGACTATGTCTGGCTGTTGCTTGACTAGTCCGTGGGACAGCT
This sequence comes from Somniosus microcephalus, assembly GCF_052327205.1. Taxonomy (NCBI): domain Eukaryota; kingdom Metazoa; phylum Chordata; class Chondrichthyes; order Squaliformes; family Somniosidae; genus Somniosus; species Somniosus microcephalus. The sequence continues at coordinate 87,305,648 of NC_140993.1, read as the reverse complement.
CTCCCAATTTTAGTCAGATGTTAGTGAGGAGGACTTTGCAGGATTGACTGTGCTGGGTGTGCCTTTGTCCTGTCCACAACCGGTGCCTAGTTTGATGCCGGATAGTCTGTCCGGTTTTATTCTTATTATTGTTTTCCGTAGTTATTTGGTACAACATTAATGAACCAGATGGATTTTTACGACAATCTGATAGTTTCATGGTCACCATTACTGATACTAGCTTTTTATTCCAGATTTATTTTTCAGCCCTTCTTTTAGCCATGTTTAAGTAATAGCTATGATATCATACTATCTGTACTCTCAGCTCATCTGCCTTATTCACTAGACTTCTTGCATTGAAATATATACCATTATTAAGCACTGCCAAACCCCTTTGTTGTCTATTTTCTAGCCTTTGTTTTCTCTGCCTTCCAAATTCACTTACTAATTTTCTGCCTTCCAGCTTTGCTTCTCTCCACTCTGAATCCACGCTCAGGTTCCCATCCCCCTGTCAACCATTTTAAACCCTCCCCAAGATGATTAACAAAACCTGCCGCGAGGATATTGGTCCCGGCCCTATTGAGGTGCAACCCGTCCGGCTTGTACAGATCCCATCTCCCCCAGTAACAGACCCAATTCTTCAGGAATCTAAAACCCTCCCTCCTGCACCATCTCTCCAGCCATGCATTCATCTACTCTATCCTCTTATGTGTGTACTCACTAGTGCATGGCACCAGTAGTAATCCAGAGATTACTACATTTGAGGTCCTGCTTATTAATCTCTTTCCTAGCTCCCTAAAATCAGCCTGCAGGACCTCATCCCTCTTTCTACGTATGTCATTGGTACTGATATGGACCATGGCCTCTGGCTGTTCACCCTTCCCCCTCAGAATGTCCTGCAGCTGCTCAGTGGCATCCTTGACCCTGGCAACAGGGAGGTAACATAACATCCTGGAGTCACATCATGAAGGCGAGCCTGTCCCCCGCCAGTTAAGCTCTGCTGGCGTCAGTTATGCGCCACCTTTTCCTGCAAGAGTGTGTCAGTGAGTGTGGTGTAATGTGTTTGGGTGTTGTGGCTGTCATGGTTGAATAGCTGGCAGTGAGTGCAAGTTGTGAGATGTGGGTGTGAGGCTTGCAGCAGTGGTAAGTGTGCCCGAGTGAGGTGAATCTATGAATGTGAGGTGTGAGTCGTGTTTGGTAGAGATTGTTGGTAGGTGAGTGATGGGGGCATGGTGCATTGTGTGAGGCTAGTGGTGCAGATGGTGGGATATGGCATTTGAAGATGAATTCACTGACCTTGACCACTCGGTTGAGGTCACTAAACTTCTTTCTGCACTGAGTTAAGGTCCTCGTGGTTAAACTGTTGGCATTTACCATAGTGGCTATCTGCTCCTACTGCAGTCTGGTCTGTTGGCTAGAGGGCCTCCTGGCCCCCTGTGGAAAGAGGACTTCTCTCCTGGAGTTGACCTCCTGAACCAAGGCCTCCAGTGCTCCATCTGAGAACCTTGGAGAGCTTTCTCTGGCCTGTTTAATCATATTTCACTAGTCTTCTTTCCGAACCTTGCCTTCACAACCAATTCCAGCAGCAGTTGCAGGCAGAATGAACCTCCCCTTTAAGAGGTGTAGACTGCCTTTAAGAAGTGGTGCCAAGCTTTACTTGGAGCTAGCCTTGCACGAACTTGGGCCCCTTGCTGAGCGTTCAGCCACTCAGCAGCACAATTAGCGCAGGGCTGAATGCTACAATCATGTAAATTAGCAGACAGCACAAAGTTTGCGTGTTGCCTACAGTCGTGCAAATGGGCGTGCGTTGATAGTGCATCACAATCCCCGTGCCCAATTTTGGGCTTTATCTAATTTCTAGGCCCATATGGCTCTTAACTTTAATGCATCTGGCTCTTTCCGGGCTGCTTCTGGAGATATAAGCAACATATCGCAGTTTGCAGTACACTACAGCATAAGGGACATCACTGAGGTTCTCTATATACAGATAGACAGCTTCATCTCATTCCCAATTTTCAAAGACAAGCAAGCAGAGCGAGCACAAGTTTTTCACGGATTGCAGGTTTCCCCATGGTTCATGGTGCCATTGACTTGCATGTGCCTTTACAGCACATTATGCAGTTGAATGCCCATTATCCTGGCAGCAGTCACTATTCCTTCATTCTGCGGCAGTCCTCTGTGCCACCTGTATTTGACCCACCTTCAGTGTGCCAGTGCAGCCTTCGGTCACCTGAGGAAGAGAGTGTTTGAAGACCAGGATCTCAAACCCGGCACTAAGCTCATGGTCTACAGAGCAGCAGTGATACCTGCCCTGCTGTATGCCTCAGAGCCATGGACCATGTACAGCAGGCACCTCAAAGCACTGGAGAGGTACCACCAACGCTGCCTCTGCAAGAACCTGCAAATCCATTGGCAGGATAAGCGCACCAACATCAGTGTTCTTGCTCAGGCCAACATCCCCAGCATCGAAGCTTTGACCACGCTCGATCAGCTCCGATGGACGAGTCACATCGTCCACATGCCCAATACGAGACTCCCAAAACTAGCGCTCTACTCAGAGCTCCGGCACGGCAAGAAAGCCCCAGGTGGGCAGAGGAAACGCTTCAAGGACACCCTCAAAGCCTCCTTGAAAAAGTGTAACATCCCCACCGACACCTGGGAATCCCTGGCCCAAGACCGCACAAAGTGGAGGAGAAGCATCCGGGAAGGCGCCGAACACCTCGAGTCTCTTCGCCGGGAGCAAGCGGAAGCCAAGTGCAGGCAGCGCAAGGAGCGCACGTCAATCCAAGCACCCCACCCACCTGCCCCTTCAACCACCATCTGCCCCACCTGTGACAGAGACTGTAGGTCCCGCATTGGACTTATCAGTCACCTGCAAACTCATTTTTAATGTGGAAGCAAGTTATCCTCGGTTCCGAGGGACTGCCTAAGAAGAAGAAGATTTGACCCACCGTGACGAGTCAAAGGCTGGCTACTGGGCAACAGGGGTTATCAGTCAAGGCATAGCTCATGGCTCCGGTCAAGAACCCGCACACATGTGCACAGCAGGCCTGCAATGGGAGCCATGCTACCACAAAGAAGATTACAGAGCACACCATCAGGGTCCTCAAACAACGCTTCCATTGCTTCGACTGTTCGGAGGAGCCCTGCAGTACACAGCTGAGTGGGTATCAAGATTTGTGGTGGTCTGCTCAATGCTTCACAACCTTGCCATTATGAGGGAACAGCCCTTACCACCACCGATTGGGCAAGAAGCTGAGGAGCAGGAGCATGTGGAAGAGGAGGAGGAGGAGGAGGAGGAAATGGAGGAAGTAGAGGAGGAGGAAGTGCAACAGAAAGTGGAGTAATAGGATGTGGAAGGGAGGCTACAACGCAAACAGTCCCTTTCTGCCCAGGCTCTACATGATTAAATAATTCATGATCAACAATCCCACACTCCTTACCATTCCTCTATCACTGACCATCACATTGTCCTCTTTCAGACAACACAAAAATAAAAACCACCAGAAAATGCACATTCCAATCCAATTATATAAGTTATCTCATTACATAATGCATACAAAATTAAACTAATCACCCTTGTATGTTCCCTTAGTGCCTGTCTTTCGTGTGCCTTTGCCTATGCTTGTGCTCCTATGAGGTGCTTCCTCAGTGGATGCAGCATGGGTGGTGGAAGGCTGCTAACCTTATATTGCGGAGACTGCAGAAGGCCTTGGTGGGCAACTTCAAGCAGCTCTGGGCCTAGAAGGCCCGGCTTCAGACTGCACCATCTCAGCCTGGGCTGCAACAGTCTGGCCTGGCTGGCTGACAGGCAACAGCAAGGGCATTGATGGAGTATCAGAGGTGGGAGCAGGAATGCTGTAATCCTGAGCAAGTACTCCAGCTGAGCCCTAACCAGTGTTTTATAAAGAGTTAGCATAACTTCCTTGCTTTTGTACCCTATGGGCTCAAATTTCCAAGCCCCATGGAGGCGGGTTTGGAGGCGGGAGTGGTGGGAAAATTGCAGGTTCGGGGGGCACGAACCCATCCCACCCCCAACCCGCCTCCGTGCCAATGTCCCAGGAGGCGGGTATCCGACCTGTGCTGGGAGCCGCCTCCCCGAGGCGGGAAGGGGATTAGTGCCAATTAACTGCCTGTTAACAGGTAGTTAACAGGCAGTTTTTTTGCCTAATCCCTATTTTTAGCCCTGAAGTGTGGACTTCCCAACGGCGCCAAACCACACCAAGTTAGCGACGTGGACCATCGGTCTGAAGGGGTTGGAGGGGTCGAGATGTCCGTTGTGCAGGTGAGTGATGGGCGCATGTGTGCGGAGGTAAGTGTGTGAGGTAAGTGTAAAGTGTTTTAATAAGTTTTACTTTCCTGTACTTTCTCCTGCAGGCTTCCTTCCTTCAGTTCTCGGGAGTCCCTCAGTTCACCGGCACAGAAAGCAGAATGGCCGCTGAAATGTCAAAAGCTGCATCATTCTGCTTTCTGGTCTGGAGAGATCTCTAACTGAGTCTGAGTGGAAGGACTCAAGTTAGATGACAGATTGTCAGTGTTTGACCGCTTCACAGAGCTGTCAAATGCTGATTTTTCATCTGTCAAAAGCTCTTGACAGATGAAATGTCAATCACTGATGTCACCAGTAACCAGGTGTCCCGTAATTGGCCTGCTGAGCCCGCTGGGTGGGCTTAACAAGGTCAATCAAGGGAAAATAGCATGAGTTGGCCACAAGTCGATGGAGGCGGGACTACAACCCAAAAAGTGGGAGTCCCGCCTCCATCACGTCCCCATTGACTAAATCCAGCCCTATGCCTCTATTAATAAATGTAAGAAGTCACACAACACCAGGTTATAGTCCAAAAGTTTTATTTGAAATCACAAGCTTTCGGAGCGCTGCTCCATTGTCAGGTGAAGTGGAGAGATGCATAAAGACACAGCTTATATAGTCAGAGAATAATGCCAGATGATTACAGGTAATCTTTCTAACTGCCGTTTATCACACCTCGGCAGAGAGATAATCACAGCAATCAAAGGTGTGAATGGTGTCCAAACAGGTTAGTCAGGAAAACATTACATCAAAGAACAATGAGGTGGGGTCACAAGGGGTCAAATGTTACAGATGCTGGGGTCTGTATGAAAAACAAAAAACAGACAAAAAACATTTTGGATCCCTTTAGTGTTAGTATCCCCTACTTCGTTTATTTTATCCCCTTAGATCTAATTAATTAACCTGATTAATTATTTTTATATTTATTATTGAACTATTAGTAAATAGATATAATGGCCCAGAAATTCGGGTCGGAGGCTTCCCGCGAGCCCCCGATCTGTACTTGCCTTGCGCGCCGACCATTGAGCTGTGGGCCCCCGTGGAATTCCGATCCGGGGCCTGGTCCAGCTGCCGGCGCGCAGTGCTTGTGTATCCCAGGGGCGCAGTTAGTTCGATGCGTCCCCTGGGATCACGTGGGCCATGGGGAGCCAATCAGAGCAGGGAATGCTCCATTCATAAGTCTGACAGGAAGTGCTCTCAAGACTTATAAATACTACGGCCCCAAAACAGCACTAAATCTTCAAATAATTTTTTTTTTAAATCACATTTTTAAAATAAACTATAAATTATATGAAATAACTATTTTAAACAATAATTTAAATTTTTGAAAAAAGTAATTTTATTTTCTAATGGGGCTAAAAATAAACTTACCTTGCTTTAAAGTATTTAAAATAATAAACCTGTGGAAAAAATGTTTTAATTTTAATTAATTCACCACTTACCTTGTAAAAAGCAGGCCTTATGCCTGCTTTTTACATTTCTAACTTCTGCAGACTGACAATCCTGGGAAAACCTGTAAAAAAAAACAAAGTTCGATGCGCACGCGCAGCCCCTCCTGCGCACGCATTCGACCTCTGAACCCCTTCGTTCAGAGGAACGGAAGTACCGGTTTCCCGCGCATGCGCAGTGCATACAGGAAACCGGCACTTCCATTGGTCCTACGGGTGAGTACCCCATGCGTACTCACCCGTGGAGACCCGAATTTCTGGGCCAATGTGATTTGGAATTAGTAATTAATTAACCAGATTCTTTTTAACCAATTCTTAATCTACTTAACCTTTTCTTCCGGGACACTCGGCTCCTCCTCCATTTTTACTGTGATGTTTCTTAAATCCCCTTGGTGTTCATCGTTCTCCATGCACTGCCGATTCTGCTGCTGCTCTGTGCTCTCTGTGGCCATGATTTCCCCTACCTCGGCGGGTCCGTGGCAGACGATGTCGGTGGCGGGTCTCGGCCCCACAGCTGGCTCCATCCTGGCCTCCGAAATGATTTTCCAATGATTGGGCTTGTTAAGCCTGCCCAGCGAGTTTCCTGGCCAATTGAAGGAAGCAGGTCTGATGATATCATTTATGACGCTTCATCGGTCGGTTTCCTTAAGGCGACCATACCCAAATTTATTTTGACAGTTCTGCTGTCAATGTTCTACAGCATAGAGGTGCTGCAGACACTGACAAGCACTGCACAGAGGTGCATGGCTGTACCCAGGTTCTCCCATGACTCCTGCCATATGCTTATGGAGGGAGTTACAGCACACAGGGAGATCATCTTCGTTTCCCATGAGTGGAAGAGACCTCCCCAGGACACCAACGGAGCCTGGTTGCACATTGCACAGGAGGGCACAAGCAGGGATGTCATCAGGAGGACCTGGGTGCAATGGTGCAAACCTTTCAATGATCTCAGTAGATCACGAAACGTTAATGCAAAGCCTCAACCTGCTGTGCCGCTCATCACATCTCCATCACTCTGCCTTCCCTACCCTACTCCTGCACATCCTTAATCACATCAACTTACCTTGCACCTCCACCCATCCCTCTCTATCTACATTATCACATCCCAATCTCACTAGACACCCCTCAACTCACCCTCATCCTAGTGAAATCTTACCAACTAATAACACACAAGGGTAGGCACTTGGGTGTTTTAGCCAATGTTACCAACAAAAGGAAAATCATGCTTGACTAATCTACTGGAATTTTTTGAGGATGTAACTGGTAGAATAGATAAGGGAGAACCAGTGGGTGTGGTATATTTGGACTTTCAGAAGGCTTTCGATAAGGACCTGCATAAGAGATTAGCGTGCAAAGTTAAAGCACATGGGATTGGGGGTAAGGTACTGACTTGGATAGAGAACTGGTTGGCAGACAGGAAGCAAAGAGTTGGAATAAATGAGTCTTTTTCCGAGTGGCAAGCAGTGACTAGTGGGGTACCGCAGGGATTGGTGCTAGGACCCCAGCTATTCACAATATATATTAATGATCCAGACGAGGGAACTAGATGTAATATCTCCAGGTTTGCAGACAACACAAAGCTGGGTGGGCATGTGTGCTGTGAGCAGGATGCTGAGAAACTCCAGTATGATTTGGACAGGTTAGGTGATTGGGCATGGCAGATGCAGTGTAATGTGGATAAATGCGAGGTTATCCACTTTGGTGGCAAAAACAGGAAGGCAGATTATTATCTGAACGGCAATAGATGGGGAAAAGGGGAAGTGCAACGGGACCTGGGTATATTTGTGCACCAATCGCTGAAGGTAAGCAGGCAGGTGCAGCAGGCGGTTAAGAAGGCAAATGGTATGTTGGCCTTCATAGCGAGAGGATTTGAGTACAAGGATGTCTTGCTACAGTTGTACAGGGCCTTGGTGAAACCACACCTTGAGTATTGTGTGCAGTTTTGGTCACCTTATCTGAGGAAGGATGTTCTTGCCATGGAGGGAGTGCAGCAAAGATTCACCAGACTGATACCTGGGATGGCAGGCTTATATTCGTTAGAGTTTAGAAGAGTGAGGGGGTCTCATTGAAACTTATAAAATTCTAAAAGGACTAGACAGACTAGATGCAGGAAGGATGTTCCCGATGGCGGGGAGTCCAGAACCAGGGGTCACAGTCTAAAGATAAGGGCTAAGCCATTTAGGACAGAGATGAGGAGGAATTTCTTCACTCAGAGAGCGGTGAACCTGTGGAATTCTCCAGCACAGAAGGCAGTTGAAGCCAATTCATTAAATATATTCAAGAAGGAGTTAGATGTATTTCTTAAGGCTAAAGGGATCAAGGGATATGGGGAGAAAGCAGGGACAGGGTACTGAATTTGGATGATCAGCCATGATCTCATTGAATGGCGAAGTAGGCTCGAGGGACTGAATGGCCTACTCCTGCTCCTATCTTCTATGTTTCTATGTCCATGTAAAGTTTCTGTTAATGTGGTGTCAAACATTGAAATCTTTATTTTCAACACTTTGTGTTCTTGGCAGATTTGTGTGCACCTTTGGAAGTGGCCTAGTGAGTTGCAATGAATGGCTAGACATAACGGTACCCCCGCAATGGCGATGAATGGGAAAGGAATGGCTTGTGCTTTGTAGGGATGCTTTATGATGCTGGTGTGGGGTGGTTCCAACCTGGTACATCAGGTGGCAGCCAGGGTGTACAGCATCAAGTGAAGTAAACATGGTCAGCTGCTGATGCCCTCTGTCCTGCGCAGCATCAGGTGATTGGGGAGAAGGTTGGTGTTGTTGTTGGTGCTGCTGGTGTGCCTGGCGATGCTGGTGTTGGGGCTGATCGTGGTGGGATTCTGAGGACCAAGATGAGCGAGTTTCAAGGGCACCGATGCTGATGTAATAGATGGTAGGTGAAGTAGAGATGACAGAAGCGCTCTGTCAATGGTGGCAGAGGTAATGAGGTCAGACTGGATGGAGACTTGTGTCAAGACTTGCAGCATCCTGAATCTGTAGTGAAAATGCAGTTTAAAGAAGCTAGTGATTACGGGAACATATCTCAATCAGCTGGGAGCTTTGACTTGACATTTGAAGCTGTCAACTTATCAGCTGATTCAATGGCCACTGACCTCCCACCTCAGCTTCACAGATGAGGTCTAGGCACAGCGGGAAACCGGTGGGTGACCTGTCAACTCCAAAAAGCTGGGATAAAACCAGAAGTGGCTGTAAACAAGCCACGAATTGATTTTAATTGATTTTAATTGCCTCCCTCGCTGCTGCCCATCAGGTCTGCTCAGCGCTGACAGACCCGACATTGGGAAAGTCCAGTGTGTGCATTTTAACAGCTGGGTCCCAACCCGCTGTCAATCATTTTAAATTTAACAGCTGACCGCTGTAAAGGAAATAGCCATATTCCAAGAGATACACCATCCTATGAACAGATTTCTTATATTATTAATACATGACATACTGGGTTTAAAAGTCTGGAAAGCCTCGGTGACACAGGCTATCAATACAGGCTTGTGAGATAAGTTCAGTTGTTAACACAAGTTGTAAACACCACACAAGCTTTTGAAATGGGAATTGCTTGTTAATACTAAAACAATGGCCTTATTGAAAAAGCAAAGGCTTGCTTCCGAAAAGTCTGCAGTTTGGAATCAACACAATAGCAATGCCCAAGTAAAGTGTTAAAAACTGACACTTCCACCAGAAACATAGAACATTAAAAAACCATGTGCCTTTGTAAAAGTAACTTCAAATGAAACAGGAAACACGATTAATATACAACCAATTGAAGTAGCTAAGACATGCATGGAACACCCTAGATGAAGTGTTTTTGATTTACATGTTGTAAATATGATACCTACAGAAGACTTTGTAGATATGGCTTCAATAGATACACCAAGCAATTACATTGTGTTTGTGTTGAACTTGGAACACATAGTGGTCACGACGTCTGCTTTCAAACAGCAGAGGTGATTTAGAAATTGAATGAAAGTCCTTTGATAAGAATGACATCAAAGAGATAAATCTTTTGTAGCCATTTTATGATAAATTTTTGGAACACCTGTAGGGGGTGGTGTGTGTGGTCAGCTTTGCCTCTGAATCCTGAGCGGTGCAAATCGCTCCCACTCCCTTGGTTCTAGACTTTGGGCTTATTTGGGGGTTATAATGAAATTGCAACAGACAACTGAGTTGGTTAAAAGAACTTGGATTTTATTTGAGACAAGAAAATATACACAACACAATAATCTTATCACTCTAAAAGGGGGAACACTTTGGAATATACGAGGGAGAATAACAATATACAGAATACTTCACCCCTCCCAATCCCACTACACTGACTAAGTTGGACTCCAGAGGACCAGGGAAATGCTCACCAAACGAATTTCTTGACAGTTGTAGAGGTTCACGATTTCGGGATTTTCTAGGTGTGCAGTTGGGGCCTGCCATATCCCGGACGCGGTAGAAGACTTCACCTGCGTTGCTTTTTCAGTCTTTGAGTGTCCGCTGATGTGGTCAGGTGCATATTGGATCTATTGGATAAGTACCCAATTTCCTTTGGTCAGCAACAGGGTTTAGAGTCTTTTCATCAAATCTTACCCAGGGTAAGTCAGAATAGCTTGTAGAGTGGAAACAAACTTGCGAATCTTCGATTTCTTCCAGGTTGGTTTATTGTTGGTCATGGTGGCCGAATATTACCTAGTTGCTGGTAATATTTTTGGTTGCTTTTTTCTTGGGGCCCTTGGTTGCCGCGATTTCTCTCTCCTTTCCTTTCGTTCTCCTTCTGTTGTCCTTCCATCGAACTCCGAATGGTTTCGCTCTCCCCGAGTGACTGTGTGTTAACTGAAAAAAGCAGGCCTCAATGATACCATTTGAGGCGTTGCTTATCTGCCCGCCAAATCTTCTCTGGCCCATTGTCAATTTTGTGGGCTCGTTAACATTAATAGGTTTGGATTAAAAAATAGGAACTCAAAAGGTAGTAATCTCAGGATTGCTACCAGTGCCACGTGCTAGTCAGAGTAGAAATAGAAGGATACTTCAGATGAATACGTGGTTAGAGCAATGGTGCAAGGGGGAGGGATTCAAATTCCTGGGACATTGGAACCGGTTCTGGGGGAGGTGGGACCAGTACAAAACGGACAGTTTGCACCTGGGCAGAACCGGGACCGATGTCCTAGGGGGAGTGTTTGCTAGTGCTCTGGGGGAGGGTTTAAACTAAAATGGCAGGGGGTTGGGAACCTGAGCAGGGAGACAGAGGAAAGGGAAACAAGGATAGAAGCAAAAGAAAGGAAGAAGAAAAACAAAGGTGGCAGTCAGAGAAATCAAGGGTTTAAATCAAACATGGCCGCAGTAAATAATAATTCTAAAAGGTGTAAGAGTATTAAAAAAAAAGGGTGAAGGCCTTGTGTCTTAATGCAAGGAGCATTTGTAATAAGGTAGATGAATTAGCCATGCAAATAGAGGTAAATGGATATGATCTAATTGGGATTACGGAAACATGGCTCCAGGGTGACCAAGGCTGGGAATTCAAAATCCAGGGGTATTCAATATTCAGGAAAGATAGGCAAAAACTAAAAGGAGGTGGGGTATCATTGCTGGTTAAAGAGGGGATTAACACAATTGAAAGGAAGGATATTAGCTCTGATGATGTGGAATCTGTATGGGTAGAACTGAGAAATACCAAGGGGCAGAAAACGTTAGTGGGAGTGGTATACAGACCTCCAAACAGTAATGCGAAGGTTGGGGATGGCATTAAATGGGAAATTAGAGATGCGTGCAATAAGGGCACAGCAGTTATCATGGGTGACTTTAATCTACATATAGATTGGGCTAACCAAATATTGTGGAGGAGGAATTCCTGGAGTGTATATGAGATGGTTTCCTGGATCAATATGTCGAGGAACCAACTAGAGATCAGGCCATCTCAGACTTGGTACTAGGTAATGAGAAAGGATTAATTAGCAATCTTGTTGTGCGAGGCCCCTTAGGTCAGAGCAATAATAATATGATAGAATTCGTCATTAAGATGGAGAGTGAAGTAGTAGACTCAGAGACTGGGGTCCTGAATTTAAATAAAGGAAACTACGATGGTATGAGGTGCGAGTTGGGTAGGATTGATTGGGGAATGTTACTCAGAGGCTTGACGGTGGATAGGCAATGGCAAACATTCAAAGATCGCATGGATGAACTACAGAATTTGTTCATCCCTGTTTGGCATAAAAATAAAACAAAAAATGTTACTCAACCGTGGCTAACAAGGGAAATTAGGGATAGCATAAGATCCAAGGAGAAGACATATAACTTGGCCAGGAAAAGCAGTAAACCTGAGGACTGGGAGCAGTTTAGGATTCAGCAAAGGAGGACAAAGGGATTAATTAAGAGGGGGAAAACAGAGTATGAGGGTAAGCTTGCAGGGAACATAAAAACTGGCTGTAAAAGCTTTTATAGATATGTGAAGAGAAAAAGATTGGTGAAGTCAAGCGTAGATCCCTTGCAGTCAGAATCAGGGGAATTTATAATGGGGAACAAAGAAATGGCATCACCAATTAAATACATACTTTGGTTCTGTCTTTACAAAGGAGGATGCAAATAACCTCCCAGAGATGTCGGGGAACATAGGGTCTAATGAGAGGGAGGAACTGAAAGAAATCAGTATTTGTAGGAAAATGTTGTTAGGGAAATTGATGGGCTTGAAGGCTGATAAATCCCCAGGACCTGATAATCTACATCCTAGGGTACGTAAGGAAGTGGCACTAGAAATAATAGATGCATTGCTGGTCATCTTCCAACATTTGATAGAATCTGGAACAGTTCCCATGGATTGGAGGGTAGCTAATGTTACCACACTATTCAAAAAAGGTGGCAGAGAGAAAACGGGGAATTACAGACCGGTAAGCCTGACATCGGTAGTGGGGAAATTGTTAGAGTCCATTATAAAAGATGTAATAGCAGAGCACTTGGAAAAGAGTGACAGGATTGGACAAAGTCAACATGGATTCACAAAAGGTAAATCGTGCTTGCATAATCTACTGGAATCTTTTGAGGATGTAACTGGATGCAGACAGGAAGCAAAGAGTTGGAATAAACGGCTCTTTTTCTAAGTGGCAGGCAGTGACTAGTGGGGTACCGCAGGGATCAGTCCTAGGACCCCAGCTATTCACAATATATATAAATGATGTAGATGAGGGAACTAAATGTAATACTCCAAGTTTGCAGACGACAAACTGCTGGGTGGGCATGTGTGCTGTGAGGAGGATGCCGAGAAACTCCAGTATGATTTGGACAGGTTGGGTGATTGGGCAGAAGCATGGCAGATGCAGTATAATGTGGATAAATGCGAGGTTATCCACTTTGGTGGCAAAAACAGGAATGGAAGATTATTATCTGAAAGGCAATAGATTGGGAGAAGGTGAAGTGCAATGAGACCTGGGTGTCCTTGTGCACCAGTCGCTGAAGGTAAGCATGCAGGTGCAGCAGGCGGTTAAGAAGGCAACTGGTATGTTGGCCTTCATAGCGAGAGGGTTCGAGTACAAGAACAAGGATGTCTTGCTACAGTTGTACAGGGTCTTGGTGAGACCGCACCTTGAGTATTGTGTGCAGTTTTGGTCGCCTTATCTGAGGAAGGATGTTCTTGCCATGGAGGGAGTGCAGTGAAGATTCACCAGACTGATACCTGGGATGGCAGGAATGATGTATGAGGTGAGATTGGGTGGATTGTGCTTATACTCGCTGGAGTTTAGAAGAATGAGAGGGGATCTCATTGAAACTTATAAAATTCTAACAGGACTGGACAGACTAAATGCAGGAAGGATGTTCCCGATGGCCGGGGAGTCCAGAACCAGGGGTCACAGTCTATGGATAAGGAGTAAGCCATTTAGGACAGAGATGAGGAGGAATTTCTTCACCCAGAGAGTGGTGAACCTGTGGAATTCTCTACCACAGAAGGCAGTGGAGGCCAATTCATTAAATATATTTAAGAAGGAGTTGGATATATTTCTTAAGGCTAAGGGGATCAAGGGATATGGGGAGAAGGCAGGGACAGGGTACTGAATTTGGATGATCAGCCATGATCTCATTGAATGGCGGAGCAGGCTCGAGGGGCCGAATGGCCTACTCCTGCTCCTATCTTCTATGTTTTTTCTATGAATTCTTTAATGGGTTTCGAGCTGGTCCCATCTATTTTTAATTGATTAAGTTGGTGTAAACTAGGTTCGGGATCGTCCGTCGAAACCTAAATTGGCTTTAAATGACTGTTTAACCTTTGGTCCGATTAGTAAGTTTTGTCTTCTCCTGCTGGGGTCAGGGTCCCTTTTGTTGATCAGTGGCATGTACTGCATTATGCATACTCTTGATGGCTCTGTAATTTTGGCGGGAACTGCTCTTCTGTAGGCCTTTTGTCATTTATGTGAAATGACTGAGATAGCCCAGAACATTCCCAGACAATTTGGCCTATGCCAATACCAAACTGCTTGTTTTACAGTGGCCCATCCCAACCCCTTTGTCACAGTGTTCCACAGGCCTGGACATGCCCTTTTAATATAACCAAAATCCTGGGGTTTTAACTCTAGGCCCCTTTTTGGCCCAACATTCTTTAAAACAGTCCAACAATCTCTTCTTTGGGGTAATCTTCTTGATTTGAGGGAATCTGCAGAATTTTGTGAACCTTACACACCTAATGGTAGAGACATAATTATGCATGCAGCAGCTAAATTGACAGTAAGATAGAAAAAATTGAACAAAGTATGACAACAAATTAGCTTACATCAGCAGAAAACGTCAAAGAATAAACCACTGAAAAAAGGTATACAAATAGAGCTTTTCAGATGGAAAGTCAGAAGCCGCTGGAAAGGGCAAGCATTTCTCAACTTCAGAGGCAGTCTCTGTAAGTTTTTAATTCTTTGAGTCTCAGGTATCAAAAAGGTACTCTTTTGGTGGATATTCTGGATTAAGAATAATAGAAATGTAAAAATGTACAAAGTTAAGATTTGAGAATAAGGATCTCTGAGAATAAGGAATGTAAGCTATTTGTATTTTGAACTGTTAAAGTTGTGATTGACTCACAAGCTGTTAACTGAATGTTGGTTCTTTAATAAATTTATATATGTTTAGAGTTGTCTCAATTAGTATTTCTGTATCAAACTCTCGAACTCAATCTCTGTATACTCTTTTGTGAGGAGTTGCAGAATTCTGGAGGGTTTTCTGGACCCTCATAATATCCGGAAGGTTACAGTCTAGTTAAACTTATTAAAAGTGCTATCTGGAGGACGGTAACATCTTCAGTCATTCCTTTCCTTTAGAGAGAGATAGCCTGGACCTTTAGACCCAATTAAGCATCTTATAGAATTCAGCCATCTCTAACTTTAGTTGAAGGTGAAATTCTGGGGAATACGCCTGATCTGGGGTAGCCCAAAAAGGGCTAGGACTAGTAATTATCCCTTCAGTTGGTGCCCAACGTGCGTGTTAATGAGTTGATACAGAACCTATAGTTATATTTATATCTATATCCATGTTGTAGATTGTTAAGTATAGAAGGAGTGTTTTACTGACAGTGGTACTAAGACCCAGATTTAAGTTACTAGAGATGACAAGACACTGATCAGGCCTTGTAGAACTTGAATCAGAACTCCCTCAAAATACCATTGAGGTCTAGAAGCTTCTTATAAAGTTCATATTAAACCCTAACCGAGGTTAGGTCCTGACGAAATATTAAACCCTAACCAAGGTTAGGTCTTAATGAAATGGCAAACCCTTTTGGAATTGGCCAAGACTTTTTATTAGAAAATTCAAATGATTGCTTTATTAGAGGAAATAATCCTATCCCAGTACCTCCACAAAACCAAGTGATAATTTTTGAAATAGAAGGCTTTGAGGCCAAAGGAGCTGTTAGAACTCATGGCATGATTAATGTTGACCACCAGAACCAGGGGATACAGAATATCCTGTGGGATAATCAAACAAATACTCCAAATCCATTAAATTCCTTAATGATAAGGTGCACACCTGCACAATTGGGAGGCCTAATGAACGGTGCCCAACAAGGTGATGACAACCATGGCCAAATAGCAGGACCCAGAGCAGCCTATTCTCCTGGGGGCCATGGACTCCAGTTAAGGTGGCAAGCTCACGATGAAATAAATGACAAAAATCTTCGAGAAAACCGAAATTGGGATCAAAAAGATTCCTGACAAAACCAACGTCCACCTCAACAGTAGGATCATCAAGAAAAGAAATGGTCTGACAAACCCCCTCAGGGATCTGGAAAACATGAAACCAAGAGGGTGGAACAAAAGTCAGTTAAAATAATTAAAGATAAAGCAGCAAATGAAGCTCAGGATCCTGAGGATGAACAATCCCAGGATTGGAGGTCTGGCACCCAGCCAGGACCTCTTGAATTCCCCTATGCCTTGGCAACCTTGCCCACAAACACACAAGTGAAAGCCTTGTTTGATATGGGAGCTGATTACACTGTAATGGATCCTGCAATTATAAAAACAAAGTGGACAGGTTTGGGAAGTCCAATTTGTAAAAAGTCATTAGGGGGATTCACGTAAGACAAAACCAAAATAATTAATTTTTACAAAATACCTATTACTATATATGGAATAACGGTGACCCTAGATGTAGGACTGGTACCACAATTGGCCTGTTCCCTCATTATAGGACAACCAGACATGACACATTACCATAAAATTTGAACCAGACCTGTAGAAGCATCAACAGACAAGGATGACAGGGAAAACATGTTTGGACACAGCTTGATCGAACTTGCCTCGAGGGGGGGAGCAAAGGCCTCCTCGAGAAACTCATAGATATTACCCTTATCTACAACGCCATCCAAATCAATGTGGAAAGATAGACAGCAAACCCCACCCACTTGATGCTGGCTGGCACAAACCTAAAAAACAGTGGCCTATTCAAGACCACAAAGGAAAAATAGATCACCTAACAACGCTCAAAGAACGAACAGAACAAGGTGCCTTAAACAAAATGGCTTCTAGAAATAATTCACCATTGTTTGGTGTTGCTAAACCAGATGGGAGGTGGAGATTAGTGGTCGATTATACAGCCATAAATAAGCCTCACATACTGCACAACAGCAAAATTCCACAGCCCTTCTCTCTGGAATCATGAGGGAAAAATATAAATCTTGTATTGATCTAGCAAACGGCTTCTGGTCACATCCAATCGAAAAAGCTGATTGGCCAAAAACTGCAATGACTGGACCCAATGGTCATCAGTATTGCTGGACCAGATTGCCCCAGGGATTACAAAACAGCCCCGTTCTTTTTTCAGTCCATATCATTGACCTTTTAAAAGACCTACCTAACGCCAATTCTTATGTGGACTATATATATCTGTCACATGACAATCTCCAAGAGCAATTCAAAGTCTTTGATAGTGTTTTATCCAGGCTTACAACTGCTGGGTGCTTAATCAACATAAAAAAGAGTCAACTAGTTAGGGAAGAGGCAGATACATAGAAACATAGAAGATAGGAGCAGGAGTAGGCCATTCGGCCCCTCAAGCCTGCTCCGCCATTCAATGCGATCATGGCTGATCATCCAAATTCAGTACCCGGTCCCTGCTTTCGCCCCATACCCCTTGATCCCTTTAGTCTTAAGAAATATATCCAACTCCTTCTTCAATATATTTAATGTTTGGCCTCTACTGCCTTCTGAGGTAGAGAGTTCCACAGGTTCACCACTCTCTGAGTGAAGAAATTCCTCCTAATTTCTGCCCTAAATGGCCTTAGACTGTGACCCCTGGTTCTGGACTCCCCGACCATCGGGAACATCCTTCCTGCATCTGGTCTGTCCAGTCCTGTCAGAATTATATAAGTTTCAATGAGATCCTCTCTCATTCTTCTAAACTCCAGCGAGTACAAGCCCAATCGACCCAATCTCTCCTCATACGTCATTCCTGCCATCCCAGGTATCAGCCTGGGGAATCTTCGCTGAACTCCTTCCATGGCAAGAACATCGTTCCTCAGATAAGGCGAACAAAACTGCACACAATACTCAAGATGTGGTCTCACCAAGGCCCTGTACAACTGCAGCAAGACATCCTTGTTCTTGTACTCAAACCCTCTCGCTACGAAGGCCAACATACCAGTTGCCTTCTTAACCGCCTGCTGCACCTGCATGCTTAACTCAGCGACTGGTGCACAAGGACACCCAGGTCTCGTTGCACTTCCCCTTCTCCCAATCTATTGCCATTCAGATAATAATCTGTCTTCCTGTTTTTTGCCACCAAAGTGGATAAACTCACATTTATCCAGGTTATATTGCATCTGCCATGCATCTGCCCAATCACCCAACCTGTCCAAATCATCCTGTAGTTTCTCGGCATCCTCCTCGCAACACACACGCCCACCCAGCTTTGTGTCACCTGCAAATTTGGAGATATTACATCTAGTTCCCTTGTCTAGATCATTAATATGTATTGTGAATAGCTGGGATCCAAGGTCCGATCCCTGCGGTACCCCACTAGTCACTGCCGGCCACTCAGAAAAAGACCCATTTATTCCAACTCTTTGCTTTCTGTCTGCCAACCAGTTCTCTATCCAAGTCAATACCTTGCCCGCAATCCCATGTGCCTTAACTTTACACGCTAATCTCTTATGCGGGACCTTATCGAAAGCCTTCTGAAAGTCCAAATACACCACATCCACTGGTTCTCCCTTATCCATTTTCCCAGTTAAACCCTCAAAAAATTCCAGTAGATTGGTCAAGCATGAGTTACCTTTTGTAAATCCATGTTGACTTTGTCCGATCCTGTCACTGTTTTCCAAGTGCTCTGTATTACATCTTTTATAATGGACTCTAGCATTTTCCCCACTACCGATGTCAGGCTTACCGGTCTGTAATTCCCCGTTTTCTCTCTACAACCTTTTTTGAATAGTGGGGTAACATTAGCTACCCTCCAATCCATGGGTACTGTTCCAGATTCCATTGAATGTTGGAAGATGATCAGCAATGCATCTGCTATTTCTAGGGCCACTTCCTTAAGTACCCTAGGATGTAGATTATCAGGCCTAGGGGATTTATCGGCCTTCAATCCCATCAATTTCCCTAACACATTTCCCTACAAATACTGATTTCTTTCAGTTCCTCCCATTCATCAGACCCTATGTTCCCTGACATCTCTGGGAGGTTATTTGTGTCCTCCTTTGTGAAGACAGAACTAAAATATGTATTTAATTGGTCGGCCATTTCTTTGTTCCCCATTATAAATTCCTCTGATTCTGACTGCAAGGGACCTACGCTTGACTTCACCAATCTTTTTCTCTCCACATATCTATAAAAGCTTTTACAGTCAGTTTTTATGTTCCCTGCAAGCTTACTCTCATATTCTATTTTCCCTTTCTTAATTAATCCCTTTGTCCTCCTTTGTTGAATTCTAAACTGCTCCCAATCCTCAGGTTTACTGCTTTTTCTGGCCAATTTATATGTCCTCTCCTAATTTCCCTTGTTAGCCGCAGTTGAGTCACCTTTTTTGTTTTATTTTTATGCCAAACTGGGATGAACAAATTCTGTAGTTCATCCATGCAGTCTTTGAATGTTTGCCATTGCCCATCCACCGGCAACCCTTTGAGTGACATTCCCCAATCAATCCTACCCAACTCACGCCTCAGACCATCATAGTTTCCTTTATTAAAATTCAGGACCTTAGTCTCTGCGTCAGCTACTTCAATCTCCATCTTAATGAAGAATTCTATCATATTATGATCGCTCCGACCCAAGGGGCCTTGTACAACAAGATTGCTAATTAATCCTTGCTCGTTACATAATACCCAGTCTGAGATGGCCTGATCTCTCATTGGTTCCTCGACAGATTGGTCCAGGAAACCATCCCGTAAACACTCCAGGAATTCCTCTTCCACAGTACTGTTACTAATTTGGTTAGCCCAATCTATATGTAGGTTAAAGTCACCCATGATGACTACTGTGCCCTTATTGCATGCTTCTCTAATTTCCCTTTTAATGCCATCCCCAACCTCTGCATTACTGTTTGGAGGTCTATATACCACTCCCACTAACGTTTTCTGCCCCTTGGTATTTCTCAGTTCTACCCATACAGATTCCATATCATCAGAGCTAATATCCTTCCTTACAATTGTTTTAATCCCTTCTTTAACCAGCAATGCTACCCCTACTAGATTTTCTGGGCCTGCGAATAACTGGAAATAGTAGAGGATTAACTCAATCCTATAAAGAAAAATTAGCCACCATTCAATATCCTAAAACTCTGAAAAATCTGCAAGCCAGTTTAGGACTCCTGAATTTTGCTCAATCCTTTACGCCAACCTTTGCTGAGCTCTCAGCACCCCTGTATGCTAGAGTGAGCGAAGCAGCAAAAGGACCATTCATATTTTCACCAGACGATAAATCAAAATTGCAACAATTATGCCGAAAGGTACAAAAAGCCATTGACTTGGAACAGAGGCACCTACAAGCTCCCCTCAATATTCATCTCAGGTCATAACCTAAAGTGGCAGTTGCAGTTTTCTATAATGAAAAGTGCATAGTGCCCATTCAGTTCCATTCTTAGAACTTTTCCAATGTCAAAAGGAGGTACATTAAAAAAGAAAGGGTCATGACTATGGTAATCCAATGCCTCATCAAGGCACGAACACTACAAGGGAAATACCCCATTACCATTTGTACTGAGATTCCCAATTTAAGATCAGTATTGAGGATGGCTTCTGATGAAAAAAGAGCCACCCAGATCCGATATGATAAATGGGCATCATTCTTGAATGATCCTATACTCATTTTTAAATTCCTCTCCCCGGAAATGGACTTAGAGCATCTCCCCATCATGGAGGATGATGATACGGAGGAGGGAATCAGACAAATACCTATGAGACCGCTTATAGAATACCATCAAGTTATTTACTGTGATGGATCATCAATGATGATTAAAAAAGAGACGTCCCAACAATCCTCAGCTGGGATGGGGATAATAGTAGGAACTTTGAGATTCCTATTCTTTTTATCCAGAAGAATTACTGTCTATACCCCTTGGCCATAAGACAGTGCAATATGCTGAACCCGCAGCATTACGATATGCTTTAGAAAAAGCAGACCCTATTAAACCCACACTAATCTGCACAGATAGTGACTACTGTAAAAGAGGATAGAACGAAGAGTGTGGGAAGATATTCTCCGTTCGAGAATGGCGAAAAAGGATTGTCAGGTGATTCATGTAAACGGGCATACCACTGGGACAGTGCACTCAAAAGGAAACAGCCTTGCACATGAACAAGCGAAATGTTCGGTCTGCATGACACCCCCTCGAGAGGGGCCTGCCAATGTTAATGTAATCACTAGAGCAGAACGGGCAGCTAATCAGGATCGGGAACTGATTCAGCTATTAGACCCGACAAAAGAGAATCCACCAGGATATCCACCAAAGTACTTTTACTCGGAAATCCCTACGGATATTGTAGGGGGTGGCGTGTGGTGGTGTTTGGCGCGTACGCCCAGTCAGTTATGCCCCTGACTGTTTTGTGAGCAGTTTGAATCGCTCCCACGCCCCTGGGTTCTAGACACCAGACTTAGGTACAAGGCGGTGGTACAGAGAAGACTCGAGTAGACAGGTGGTTGGATGTAAACAAAAACCAAGATTTTATTGAAGAAGAAAAATTTGATGCAATCTTATGGAAAAATTACTAGTGTACACTTCCACAGGCGAAAATACAAAAGAAGAATAACTATATACTTATGCAGGGAATGGGGAACACACGGCACATCGAGGGAAAACAACTATTTTAACAATCCCCTTATCCTTATCCCACCCCCTATACCTGACTAGATTACGCTATGAGGGGTCAGAACTTCATGCTCACCAAGCAAAAGGTTTGTTAGACTCAAAACAGCGGTTGGGTTCGGGGTTCGCTCTTGGTGCTCTCTGGAACCTGCCATCGTCACGTGGTCTCCGGGCGCTGCAAGGGCATTGTCCACGTTTGAGTACCCCAAAGTTAAAGTCTCTGTTTGGGTACTTTACCTTGCAGGGATGATTCTTCGTTGACAGCCGACAGATTGAGTTGGTGTACAGATATTCGAAGGTCAGCTGAGGCTGAAGGCCCGATAATTCGAAGCCTCTCCTCAGTTCATCTCCTCAGTTGGTCTTCTTCAGCCGGTCTTCCTCAGGTGGCCTTCCCTCCGGTGGTCTTCCCTCCTCCCCTCGTCGCGTCCCACCTCGCCTGGCCTGAATTGTCCATGTCCGCCCGACCCTGTGCCGGGGCGAGTGGGGAAAGGCATGGGCAAAGGCAAGGGGGTAAGCGCAGGACGGGGAAAGAGCGGTAGCCACGAGGGCGAGGGGCCGAAGAGCAGAGAGAGCAGCAGCACCAGCACACAGAGAGCCCGCGATTGCTACCTGGGGGCCTTCAATTATACCTTTTTCGAAACCCTTATCTGCACGCCAAATCAGGTTAGTTCTTTGTCTTACTCTTGGCGGGCTATTTTAAATAATGGTAGCAATCCATACTAACTGTTTTTAGACGGCCAGTAATCGCATCTACCGGTCCGATAATTGACTTATATTGTCGTGAACGTTCCTTCATGGGCCTGTCCAGCCTCGATGGCTCTGTAAATCTGTTTCCGATAATATATGTAGACTGCTTGATGGCCTTAACTATAGGCCTAAACTGAATTTAGATTTGTCTCCAATTCGGTCTAATGCATAATTCAGAGTCCTGTCTGGTTTCAAAATACAAAGTCTCTCTTCACAGACACTGTAGCTTTGGTTTCGATCCACAAGCTGTCTGCATTGCAGAGTCCATTTTAAAATCTCACAGGCATTCTGCCACGAGGCACGGACGCCATCTTGGGTACCCTTTTTGATTTAAAATGTCCACGCAGGGTCCCGTTTATTAATAACAGCCTTCGGGGACATGCAGAAATTTTGCAAATCTTACAGTATTGTACTAGTTAAGTTGCCCAAGGGAAACCGAGAGGTACCCCCGAGACACAAACGAGAACAGCTTGTCACGAGGGCATAAGTCAAGCACATTGTGGTGCCAGAACAACATTCTGCAAATTGACCCCCTTATATTGGTGACCAGGCATGCTTAAAGCTTTTAAAAAATACGTGGCAAATTGTGAGCCATGCTATTTAACCAATAAGTCATCACTAATTAAGCCACCACTATTGGCTCCTGTGAAAGCTGATGAGCCAATAGGAAAATTCTTTATTGACTTTATTGGACCACTTCCCCCATCTTTGGAATACAGACATGTTCTCGTTTGTGTAGATGGATGCACTTCCTTCTGTTGGCTGGTCCCCACAAAAACTGTTTCGGAAAATGCACTTGCCAGGGCTATTTCTGATATAATTACTGTAGCTGGTGCACCCAAAATCTTACACTCTGATCAAGGCAGAGCCTTTGTCTCTAAGGTCTTCAAAGACTACCACGATCAAAGGGGGATTGGCTTAGAGCACAGCACGCCATGGCATCCGCAATCAGCGGGGCTGGTGGAATGTAAAAACCAGAAAGTAAAAAAGCTATTGGTCAAACTGTTGAGAATCAGGGGGAATAAGTGGACCACCAACATTCTGGAGGTGCAGCTATCACGCAATAATGTGCCCACATCTGCATCAGGGACAGTGTCCCCTAAAACTCCATATTATCTGATGTATAGGTTTGAGATGCATACACTGCTTACCCATTGTTCTTATATTGCCTCTACACACTCTGAGTCCTTGACCCGACAGCGACAGTTAGATTTTGAAAAAGAAGTAACAGAGGAGATTCATCGAATTGATCAGAGGATAAGGGAAGCAAATAGGCAGAAAAAATTGACAAATAAAGCATGGCAACCCATAGTAGGAGAATGGGTACAGGAAAAGATGTTCGAGCAAAAACCTGGTTTAAGACCGAAGTGGAAAAAACCTGTTCAAATACATTCTGTTATTAATGAAAGAGCAGTTCAAATACATATTCACCAGCTGAATGGCAAACATATTCTTAAAACTGTCTCCATAGACAATATCAAAAGATATCCTGCGGGATACCGAAAAGGAGGAACAATACAAGGTGCAGTCACACACTGTCTTTCAAGACCCAGCTTCGAGCACGACACAGGAAATGGATGCGATCGAATTACTGACGACGGTCAGTCAGACGGAGTCGCCGGCTCTTCCACACGTTGCTTGGCAACGCATCAGGAATTGGATTTGCGAAAAGCAACAACCAAAACAAGGAAAGGTCAACGAGTTATTTCAATGAAGGAGGAAGACACCATGGACGAAGAAGGAATCAACTGAGTGCCTGGCAAGACCTTTACAACAACACGCATCTGTACACACGCCGGATCAAAGGAACAGCATGTCAAACTTCAACTAGTTTCAACTAACGTCTCCTTGACTCGTATGAATAACTCATCTCTATGGAACGCACATCTGCCGATTGGACATTCTATGTACATGTTGTTTCGCTAATAGCATGAATATGTACTTAACATCCTTTTAAATTGTGTTCAATTTAAAATAAGGCATAACATTGTCCTAAGATGATTTAAAAGGAATTTTCATGTAGCACATGATTGTGCATCTCGTGAACTTAATCTGCTATTGTAACCTCATGAGGAATATTGACCAAACTCTGTCTAGATATTCCAGCTCATTTTTTGGTCAAGAGGGGGATGTAAAGGAAATAGCAATATTCCAAGAGATACAACATCCTATGAACAGATTTCTGATATTATTAATACATGACATACTGGGTTTAAAAGCCTGGAAAGCCTTAGCAACACAGGCTGTCAATACAGGCTTCTGAGATCAGATCAGTTGTTAACACAAGTTGTAAACACCACACAAGCTTTTGAAATGGGAATTGATTGTTAATACTAAAACAATGGCCCTATTGAAAAAGCAAAGGCTTGCTTCCAAAAAGTCTGCAGTTTGGAACCAACACAATAGCAATGCCCAAGTAAAGTGTTAAAAACTGACACTTTGAACAGAAACATAGAACATTAAAAAACCATGTGCCTTTGTAAAAGTAACATCAAATGAAACAGGAAACACAATTAATATACAACCAATTGAAGTAGCTAAGAAATGCATGGAACACCCTAGATGAAGTGTTTTTGATTTACATGTTGTAAATATGATACCTACAGAAGACTTTGTAGATATGACTTCAACAGATACACCAAGCAATTACATTATGTTTGTGTTGAACTTAGGACACATAGTGGTCACGACATCTGCTTTCAAACAGCAGAGGTGATTTAGAAATTGAATGAAAGTCCTTCGATAAGAATGACATCAGAGATAAATCTGTTGTAGCCATTTTATGATAAATTTTTGAAACACCTAAAGGTAGAGACATAATTATGCATGCAGCAGTTAAATTGACAGTAAGATAGAAAAAAATCAACAAAGAATGATTAGAGATAATTAGCTTACATCAGCAGAAAGCTTCAAAGAATAAACCACTAAAAAAGGTATAAAAATAGAGCTTTTCAGATGGAAAGTCATAAGTCGCTGGAAAGGGCAAGCATTTCTCAACTTCAGAGGCAGTCTCTAAGTTTTTAATTCTTTGAGTCTCAGGGATCAAAAAGGTACTCTTATTTGATTTTGGTGGATATTCTGGATTAAGAATAATAGAAATGTAAAAATGTACAAAGTTAAGATTTGAGAATAAGGATCTCTGAGAATAAGGAATGTAAGCTATTTGTATTTTGAACAGTTAAAGTCGCGATTGACTCACAAGCTGTTAACTGAATGTCGGTTCTTTAATAAATGTATATATTTTTAGAATTGTCTCAATTAGTATTTCTGTATCAAACTCTCGAACTCAATCTCTGTATACTCTTTTGTGAGGAGTTGCAGAATTCTGGGGGGTTTTCCAAACCCTCATAATATCCGGAAGGTTACAGTCTAGTTAAACTTATTAAAAGTGCTATCTGGAGGACGGTATCATCTTCAGTCATTCCTTTCCTTTAGAGAGAGATAGCCTGGACCTTTAGACCCAATTAAACGTTTTCTAGAATTCGGCTATCTATAACTTTAGTTGAAGGTGAATGTCTGGGGAATACACCTGATCTGGGGTAGCCCGAAAAAGACTAGGGGCTAGATTTTCAGTTGCTTGCGCCAGCAGTTAGCGCCTTAAGAGAAGTGATTTCCGGGCGCTATGCGTGTAGCGCCCGGGCGCAGCGCAGTTTGCGCCCCGCCCCAAATTAAGTTGCCCGTTAGCGCCGGCGCAAAGTTTAGCGCCCGCCCGGATGCGCGCGCAGAAAATGACGTCACATCCTCGTGCAACGCCCTTTGGCCGCCCCGATTGCAAACTTCAGTCGGACCGCCCCATTGTGCGGCGGGCGGCCGGAGCGTTTGGAAAAAGGAACGCAACACAACCAGCGCGGGCCCCGGGGGGCGCTAATTAAAGGGAACGTCCTCTCCAGTATAAAGGCCATCCATTATTTCAGAAAACAGTCTTGTGCAACGCATTTCTGGAGACACAACAAGGAGGATAGCTAACTGGTTTCAAGCAGCAAGAGCCAGGTATTTTTGGACTCAGGCAACAGCGCTGCAAGTGTCCATTTGGAAATTAGAGTGTTTGCCAGGATTTGATGGGGGTTGCATGGGGTGCCAACGCGGAGCTGCAGCTCCATGTCCGTAGGGCTCGCAGACGTATTGTCAGAGGGGCAGCCCTGGCTAGAGGCAGAGGGGGCTACAGGCGTCGGCCACGTAGGCCTTACCCAGTCAGGCTATACCGCCAGCAGCGCTCCTACCTAAACATGAGTGCCGCGCGATGTGTTAAAAGGCTCCGATTCCGGAAGGGGGTGATTGCAGAGATCTGCCACCTGCTTCGCCGAGATCTGCGGCCAAAGCTCAGGTGCAGGACGTCTCTGTCGGTGGAAGTGAAGGTGACAGTGGCATTGAACTTCTATGCCACCGGCTCCTTCCAATACGCTGCTGGGGACATCGCAAACATCTCCCAGTACGGCGCGCATCGCTGCATCCGCCAGGTGACCGAAGCACTGTTCAGAAGGAGAAGCCAATTCATCTCCTTCCCCATGGCCCTGGAGAGCCAGCATCAGCGCGCATTGGGATTTTCCAGACTCGGGGAATTCCCCTTGGTGCAGGGCGCCATTGACTGTACGCATGTGGCTTTGCGGGCCCCTCTGGAGCATGGCGAGCAGTATCGCAACAGGAAGGGCTACCATTCTCTGAATGTGCAGCTGGTCTGTGACCACAAGCAGCGCATCATGGCAGTCAATGCCAGCTTCCCAGGCAGCAGCCACGATGCCTTTATCCTGCGGCAGAGTACTGTGCATGACATGTTCCAGGCACAGCCTCCCCCAAGAGGATGGCTACTCGGGGACAAAGGCTATCCTTTGTGCACCTGGCTCATGACCCCGCTCCGCGCGCCCAGGACCGCTGCTGAAGAGGCCTACAACGAGAGCCATCAAACCACCCGCAACATCATCGAGCTAACTATTGGGGTCCTCAAGCAGCAGTTCCGTTGCCTTGATCGCTCCGGAGGAGCTCTCCAGTATTCGCCGGACCGGGTCTCCCAATTTGTGGTGGTTTGCTGCATGCTACACAACCTGGCTATCCGCAGGACTCAGGCACTGCCACCTGACGTTGGACCAGCACCTCAGGAGGAGGAGCAGGAGGAGCATGAGGAGGAGGAGGAGGAGGAGGAGGAGGAGCAGGAGTACATTCCCAGGAGGGAGCGACCAGGGCCAAGGGCCGCACGACGCCACCTTATTACACGGTACTTCTAAGCCCCCTGTCAGGGAATGGCCAGGGGCCATGAGGGAAGATGAATGCAGCCGCTCCGCAAGCCCT
Source organism: Somniosus microcephalus (assembly GCF_052327205.1). NCBI lineage: Eukaryota > Metazoa > Chordata > Chondrichthyes > Squaliformes > Somniosidae > Somniosus > Somniosus microcephalus. The sequence continues at coordinate 87,278,127 of NC_140993.1, read as the reverse complement.
CAGCCGGCGAAGCCAACAAACACTAAGAAGAACAACCATGGAGACTGCATGAATAAAGATAATTTTTTATTAAACAAAAATGAAAAGCCCTTCCCACATGAATCCCCAAAAACAATAAACGGGCCCCACAAAAAGCCCAACAAACGACTCACTCCCACAAACTGGGGAGGAGCCACTCCACCTTTATTGAAACCGGGCCTCAACGTCGGCCTAACGCAAAAAAAAAGCCCTCCAAAAGCACAACCATGGGCAAAATAAAGATGGCCACCGCCATATTAAAGGAAAGCTGGCCACACCCTCTACTGAGTGGCCCGCGAGGGCGAGACCTTGGCCAGCATTTTGCCTCCCCTGCCCTGCCTGCTGCTCCTTCGCAAGCTCTGCCCAGTGGCTGCTGCGAGGCTGGGGGAAGGCGCCTGAGGCTCAGATGCCCTTCCGCCAGATGCCGCTGGGGGGCGGCCTACACGGCGTTTGGGCCTCGAGGGGCCGTCTCCTGAGTGGCGCGCCTGAGCCTGGCCACCATCAGCTGCAGCCGCTTGCCCTTGACGCCCCAGAGGGGGAATGGCGGCGACGGATGGTGCAATGTGGGCCAGCTGGCGTCTGGGATGCGCTGGCTGGTGCTGTGGCGCGGTGGCACTCGGCCGGGCCCGCACTGCAGGATCCGCAGCAATCAGCCGACGGCCGGCTTGCTGGGATGGTCCAGCGCGGCGCCTGCCCTGGCGATGCCTGCCTGAGACAGCGCGTGTGGCAGCAGTGAGTGGCCCTGTGGTCCTGGTGTGCGCGTGCATCACATCCGCCAGGGTCTTGACGGCATCAGTTAGCATGCGGCCAGTCGCGGCAGTTGCTGCCCCGAACTCGCGCACACTGGTCGCCAGCGACTCGATGGCCTCAGGCATGCGCCCCACCACGCTCATGAGCTCCGTGTGGCGCCGGTCCGAGTCGTCGGCCATCTGATCGAGCTTCCGCACCTCCTCCGAAGTGAAGGTGTCCGGACTGGAGTCGCGACTCTCCCGCTGGGGAGGAGGGGGCCGAACTAGGGGACCCTTGCCGCGTTGGTGACGGCGAGTGTGCCGAGCAGCAGCACTCCCCTCTGATCCTTCCCCCCTTTGGGGGGAAGGCCGCGGGCCACGCGCACGGCTGCTGGGTGGCTGGACGCCACTGGTCCCAGAAGCTGCATTGCCCTGCGACAGTTCCTCCAGGCACTCGTCCAGTGAGGAGGTGTCGAGCATTTCCTCCTCTCCTGCGGGACGTGACTGTTCCCCCGAAGGTCCGGCTTGCTCCTCCTCCTCCTCCTGGTTGGAGGTGCTGTCACTGGCAGCCTCAGGGTCCTGGTCGTCACCAGCTGAAAGCAGGAATGCACAAGAGTAGCTTCAGAGTGAGGAGACGGCGTCAGCGAGGGAGTTAGGACTGGTGGGATTCAGCGCATTGGTGGGACAGTGGCAAAGGAGGTAGCTCGGATGGGCCAGTGCGACGCGAGAGGGCCAAAAGGCGAGGTCCTTACCATTGCCGGGCAGTGGAGGGTCGGATACACCGCACGCTGTGGGGACAATCACACGTGCTCCCATGAGCACACACACGCGCTCCTCCAGCCGAGTGAGCTTCTGCAGCTTGGCGCGGCCACCCCTGGCACGGGCCTGGCGATTAAACGCTACTTTAGCCTGCAAGAGAAAGGACGGGCTGTAAGTGCGCAGTGAAGCCCTGATGTAGTGTGCACTGCCTCCCATGGTGGAATAGCTTGGACAGAGTGAAGCCCTGATGTAGTGAGCACTGCCTCCCATGGTGGAATAGCTTGGACAGAGTGAAGCCCTGATGTAGTGTGCACTGCCTCCCATGGTGGAATAGCTTGGACAGAGTGAAGCCCTGATGTAGTGTGCACTGCCTCCCATGGTGGAATAGCTTGGACAGAGTGAAGCCCTGATGTAGTGTGCACTGCCTCCCATGGTGGAATAGCTTGGCCAAAGTGTAGAGTGCCGAATGGCCATTTGATGCTCATGACTGTCCCAATGCTGCTGGCTGAGGGCTGGCCAAAAGGACTTTCAGGTCCCTTTGCCCATCATGTCAGGTGTACATGCAAGAATGAGGAGGAGACTGGAAAGGCTACTCACCCTCACAATCCTGGTCAGATCGTTGTACTTCTTACGGCATTGTGTGTGGGTCCTGGGGGCCTCGCCGGTGAACGTCACCCTCTGGGCGATCTGCTTCCAGGCTTTGGTGTAGTCGTGGTGGGTTGGATTCCTCCCACTGTCTGGAAACAAGATCTTGCGCCTCACCTCCAGAGCTGTGAGCATGATGTCCAGATCACCCTCTGAGAAGCGCAGGGCACGCTGACGGGCCTTCTCTGGCGTTGCCATGACTCCCTGGGGCTGAGCAGTAGTGTTGAGGCCTCTTTGCAAGGCTGCAGTGTGCAGGGCGTGGCAGCAGACCAATTCGTCCCTTCCCCCTTTAAGAGCTGGTCGGCACCACGGGGTCTGCTGTCAGTGCAAAAATGACCGCACCCGTGCTGCGCCCCGCCTGGGCGCTATCCCTCTGGACCGCCGGCTTAGCGCCTAAAGAGAGTAGTGGAACGCCTCTTTTAGCGCTCCACCAACCTCTTAGGGCGAAGCCACTGAATTCCCGGCAACGGGGCGCTACTTTGGGGCGGGCGCTAACTTCGGGCGGGCGCTAAGGTTAGCGCCCCAAAACTGCCTATACTGAAAATCTAGCCCCTAGGACTAATAATTATCCCTTCACCGCCACCCATCCCGTCCGTTGAGAGCTGGCAAAATTCCGGCTTTAGTATATATACATCATTATTCCACCTTGACAACAGAAAAGGACTGAAACTATTCCAGAAATTCATGAGTTGGATCATCTTGGATTCAAAAATTAATGACTACATAAGACTGTTAAGGATAATTGCTTGTAATTGCTCTAGATAAGATAATTACTATGGTTTCTCATGATAAAACAGCCGATTGCACATATAAATAATTTGAAATGCAAATCAGCAGTGATGAATACTGCAGCACTGCTGCTGTTGATTACGCCTTTTAATTACAAATTTGCTTAAGTTAAATTCACATTTTAAAATTTATTCAAACGAATGCACAAACTCACTGTTGCAAATTTGTTCCAACTGCATCTTTAAAAATACACTAGTTGATCTCCTAGGGACAAATGTATAGCCCCAAAGTTCCTCCATTGTGGAATTAAACAATCTAGGTGGGCAGAGGGAGAAGAGTTTGGGGCAGAACTGAGTTCTGCTGGGTCTCCACCCATTTGTTTTTGTGTTTTTACATTCTGCCAGAACTGGATGTCATTGAAAGAAGCAGGAGTGGCAGGATGACAACGCTCATCAAAATTCTTACCCATTCATAGAATTACCTAGTATTTACAGCCCAGAAACAGGCCATTCGGCCCAGCTGGTCTGTTCCGGTGTTTATGCTCCACACGCAACTCCTCCCACCCTACTTCATCTAACCGCATCAGTAAAGCCTCTATTCCTTTCTCCCTCATGTATTTATATAGCTTCCCCTTAAATGCCTCTATGATATTTGCCTCAACCACTACCTGTGGCAGCAAGTTCCACATTCTCACCATCACTGAGTAAAGAACTAAAGAAGTTCCACCTCAGTTGCCTTCAATGTGATGTATGCCTGCATGAAGCAAGGGTATCTGCAGGCCAGGGATCTGATCCCAGTGGAAGTGAGCCCACTGCAGTGAAAATCCACCCCCTTCACCGCCCGCCCCCCCTCACCTGCCACCCCCCCTTACCCGCCGCCCCCCCCCTCGCCCCCCCGGTGCTGAGGTGTGCTCTCACTTGAGCTGAAAATAGTGCGAGCACCCATCCACAAGACTTGGGACAGGGTCAAGGGTGCAGCTATGGGGCAGTATTAAGTTCCGTCCAGCCCAGATCTAAGGTGGGGCAGAGGCCAGAGCACGAACATAAGAGCATAAAAATTAGGAGCAGGAGTAGGCCATGTGCAGAGATGGAACTGATGTTCTCGGGGTAATTTTTGATAAAGCAGTTCGGGAGCATTTAAACTAGTATGGCAGGGGGCTAGAAACCTATGTAGTGAAATAGAGGAAAGTGAAAGGCAGACAGAAATAAATGGTAAAAGGGTGAGGAACAAAAAACAAAGGGCCAAACTAATTCATAAAAAATGTGAGCATAAAAAAAGCCTGAGGGTTTTATACCTTAATGCGAGAAGCATCAGGAACAAGGTAGATGAATTAGCTGTGGAAATAGAGGTTAATAATTATGATCTAATTGGGATTACGGAAACATGGTTGCAGGGTGAGCAGGGCTGGGAGCTTAACATACAGGGGTATTCAGTATTTAGGAAGGATCGACAAAAAAGAAAGGGAGGAGGGGTAGCATTGCTAGTAAAAGAGGGGATAAATGCAATTGAAAGGAAGGATATTAACTCAGTTAATACAGAATCTATATGGGTGGAGCTAAGAAATAGCGAGGGGCGAAAAACATTAATAGGAGTGGTATATAGGCCTCCAAATAGTAAAATAGAGGTTAGGGAGGGCATCACGAGGGAAATTAGAGAAGCGTGCAATAAGAGCACAGCTGTCATCATAGGTGACTTTAACTTACATATAGATTGGACTAGCCTAATCAGTAAAAATAATGAGGAGGAGGAATTCCTTGAGTGTTTAAGGGATGGTTATCTGGATCAATATGTCGAGGAACCAACTCGGGAACAGGCTATATTGGACTGGGTACTGTGCAATGAGAAGGGACTAATCAGTAATCTTGTTGTACGGGGACCCTTGGGTCAGAGCGATCATAACATGATCGATTTCTCACTCGAAATGGAGAGCGAAGAAATTGACTCAGAGACTAAGGTCCTGAATTTAAACAAGGGGAATTATGATGCCATGAGACGGGAACTGAGTAGGTCTGATTGGACAACGTTCCTGAGAGGACTGGAGGTAGATAAACAATGGCAAACATTTAAAGATAGAATGACAAAATTGCAAAAATTGTTTATACCAATCTGGCATAAAAGGAAATCTAAAAAGGTGACTCAACCGTGGATAACAGGGGAAATTAGAGACAGCATAAAATCCAAAGATAGGGCGTATAAAATAGCCAAAAAAAGCGCCAGAGCGGAAGATTGGGAACAGTTTAAGATAGAGCAAAGGAGGGCAAAGGGCATGATCAAGAGGGGCAAAATAGCTTACGAAAACAAGCTGGCGGAAAATATAAAAACTAACTCCAAAAGCTTTTATAAATATATCAAAAGGAAAAGACTGGTGAAAACCAAAGTTGGTCCATTGCAGTCAGATACGGGGGAATATATAATGGGAAATAAGGAAATGGCAGATCAACTAAATGCATACTTTGGGTCAGTCTTTACGAAGGAAGACACAAAAAACCTCCCTGGGATATCGGGAAAAATAGGGACATTGGCAAAGGAGGAACTGACGCAAATCAATATCTCTAAGGATATGGTGTTAAGGAAGCTAAAGGGATTGAAGGTGGACAAATCCCCAGGGCCTGATAACATGCATCCTAGGGTACTGAAGGAGGTGGCCCTAGAGATAGCGGATGCACTAAGGATGATTTTTCAGAATTCATTAGACTCGGGAACAGTGCCGATGGATTGGAGGGTAGCTAACGTTACCCCACTATTCAAAAAGGGGGGTAGGGAAAAAACAGGTAATTACAGACCTGTAAGCCTTACATCAGTTGTGGGCAAAATGCTGGAGTCCATCATTAAGGATGAAATAGCGGAGCACTTAGCAAATGGGGACAGGATAGGACAGAGTCAACATGGATTTACAAAGGGTAAATCGTGCTTGACTAATCTATTGGAATTTTTTGAGGGAGTAACTGGTAGAATAGATGGGGGAGAGCCAGTAGATGTGGTGTACCTGGACTTCCAAAAGGCCTTCGATAAGGTCCCACATAAAAGATTAGCATGGAAAATTGAGGCTCATGGGATAAAGGGGAAAGTTTTGGCGTGGATAGGGAACTGGCTGTCAGATAGAAAACAGAGAGTTGGAATAAACGGCTCATTTTCTGAATGGCAGGCAGTAACAAGTGGGGTACCACAGGGATCTGTCCTGGGCCCCCAGCTGTTCACAATTTACATTAATGACCTGGATCAGGGAGTCGGATGCAGCATTTCCAAATTTGCAGACGACACTAAACTAGGAGGTGGGGTGGGCTCAGAGGAAGAGACCAGGAAGCTCCAGAGCGATTTGGACAGACTGGGCGATTGGGCGGATAAATGGCAGATGCACTATAATGTGGACAAGTGCGAAGTTATCCACCTTGGGTGCAGGAACGGGAGGGCAAATTATTATTTAAATGGCAATAGATTGGGAGAGGGGGAAGTACAGAGAGACCTGGGTGTTCTTGTACACCAGTCACTGAAGGCGAGCATGCAGGTGCAACAGGCGGTCAAGAAGGCAAACGGTATGCTGGCCTTCATAGCAAAAGGGTTAGAATACAGGAACAGGGATACCTTGCTGCAGCTGTACAGGGCACTGGTGAGACCACACCTCGAGTACTGTGTACAGTTTTGGTCGCCTCATCTGAGGAAGGATGTTCTTGCCATGGAGGGGGTGCAGCGGCGATTCACCAGGCTGATACCAGGAATGGCGGGAATGACCTATGAGGAGAGACTATGTAGTTTAGGGATGTACACACTGGAGTTTAGAAGATTGAGAGGGGACCTCATAGAAGTGTATAAAATTCTGACAGGTCTAGACAGACTGGATGCAGAAGGAATGTTTCCCTTGGCGGGTGAGAACAGAACTAGAGGACATAATTTAAGGATAAGGGCTAAACCATTTAGGACAGAGATGAGGGGGAATTTCTTCACTCAGAGAGTGGTGAACCTGTGGAACTCATTGCCACAGAGGGCAGTGTACGCCAGCTCATTAAATATATTTAAGAGGGAATTAGATATATTTCTACGGGCAAAAGGGGTTAAGGGTTACGGAGAGAAGGCGGGGACGGGATACTGAATTAAAGGATCAGCCATGATCTCATTAAATGGCGGAGCAGGCACGAAGGGCCGAATGGCCTACTCCTGCTCCTATCTTCTATGTATCTATGTATCTATGTATATGGATCCTCGAACCTGCTCCGCCATTCAATAAGATCATGACTGATCTCAACCTCAACTCCACTTTCGTGTCAGATCCCAATATCCCTTGATTTCCCTAGAGCCCAAAAATCTATCTATTTCAGCCTTGAATATACTCAATGGCTGGGCATCCACAGCCCTTTGGGGCAGAGAATTTCAAAGATTCACAACCCTCTGAGTGAAGAAATTCTTCCTCATCTCAGTCTTAAAAGGCCGACCCCTTATCCAGAGACTATGCCCCCTCACTCGAGACTCTCCAGCCAGGGGAAACAATCTCTCAGCATCTATCCTCTCAATTCCCCTCAGAATTTTATATGTTTCAAAGAGATCACCTCTCATTCTTCTAAACTCCAGAGCCTATAGGCCCATTCTACTCAATCTGTCCTCATAGGACAATCCTCTCATCCCAGGAATCAATCTAGTGAACCTTCTTTGCACCAACTCTAAGGCAAGTATATCCTTCTGTAGATAAGGAGACCAAAATTGTGCACAGTACTCAAGCTGTGGTCTCACCAAAGCCCTGTACAATTGTAGCAAGACTTCCTTACTCTCATACTCCAACCACATTACAATAAAGGCCAACATGCCATTTGCCTTCCTAATTGCTTGCTGTACCTGCATGCTAAATCTGTGTTTTCTGTATGAAGCCACCTAAATCTCTCTGATCACCAACATTTAATAGTTTCACAAAATATTCTGTTTTTCTATTCTTCCTACCAAAGTGAATAACCTCACATTTCCCCACATTATACTCCATGTGCCACCTTATTGCCCACTCACTCAATCTGTCTACAGGAAACTTTGGTTTATCCAGAGGTTGTATGTCCGGAAACCTCGATCTACCGGCAGAATTCAGGAGCCGTTTTGTTAGGTTTTTTTTCTTCTCGTGGCTTTGTTTTCAACAGTCGGGCTCTGGAAAGTCTCTCTGATGCTGTTGCTAAGCTACAGAGATGCTTCCAAAGTACGGGCCGACTGTTTACAAGCTGTTGCTAAGCAACAGTGTTTGTTGTCAGATACGGAGATGAAAACCTCCGTATGCTTCAACATTAACTTTGTATATCCGGCAGTTTTGATAGATCGGCAACAGCTCGGTCCCGTCGGTGCCGGATATAACAAAGTTTCCTGTAAATCCCTTTGCAGACTCCTTTGGGTCCTTCTCACAGCTTACTTTCCCTCCTGGCTTTATATCATCAGCAAACCTGGATACATTACACTCGGTCCCTTCATCTAAGTCATTAATATAGATTGTAAATAGTTGAGGCCCAAGAACTGATCCTTGAGGCAGCCTGGTTGCAGCCTGCCAACCTGAAAATTAACTTCTAGCTTCATCTCACCTTTCCTGTAAAAAACCTGTTTGTTTCTCATTCTTTATATTTTGGCCCCGATATTTACTCAAGCCATGAAAAGAGCGGGGTGGAGTATTTCCGGGCAGGAAACCCAGAAGTACGTCCTTCAGAAATTATACACAGGATATCTTTTAAATTGCTTCAGCAGTTTTCCCGTCTTACAGCCAGTCAGATTGAGACAATGGCTGGGGAGCGTATGTCAGGGGATCAGACATCTGAGCTCCAGGAATTACGGCCTCCATGTGTTAAAAATAAAAATCCTGTTAAAATGGAGACTCGCATCCTGCTGAAAAGATTTTAGTGATCGAACTGCCTCCTGAGAGTGTGTTGGTCGCCCGCCCCTGAACCGCCTCAATTAAAGCAGGAAGTGGACGGTTTGGAGGTGGGTTGGGGTCAGGTTTGAGATTTTTTACATTTTCACCTTCCCACCCACCCACAACTCACTCGTTTTGGGGGCTAAAATGCCCCCCACCCCACTTTGTGTCTACTGTAGAAAGATGTCATTAGGAGCATCTCTTACAACAGCACTAGTAGCAAGATAAAAAGAAGTAATTGTTGCCGAAACAGCAGCGATATCCATGCCAGAAGCTTTAGCACCTGCCAGGAAACTAAAGCAGTAGCTTTAGATCCATAGTAGAGGCTGTAGTAGCGGTGAAGTAGTTGTTATGGATTTGGATTGTTTACCATTTTATGAACAGTGGAAGTTGCTATGGTGGTTTCTGAATCCAGTTTAGCTCAGTTTCTTCAAGCGTCCCTCAAAGTACCATATTAGGAAGGCTGTTTCCCTGTATATCGCAAAGATGTTGAACTTGAATATTTTAAAACTTTTAGAGTTGCTGCTGGTTGCTTTTTCCTTATGGTTGAAGCCTATCTGTTACATAGGACGTTAGATCATAGCAGTATTCTTGTTACAGATGCTAGTTTTCGGTCCTTTACTCATTTTGATTGGTGGCAAGGATACAATGACAACATAAGATTGTTTTTTGTCAAATCCTGAGAAACTAAAATAAAGCTAAGTGCCTGTTTGTTTTCTCACAGCCTGACAAATGAGGTATTCCACTCAGATTTTACTTAGATGCTGATGATTTCAATATAATTTGGTAATGGTTTCGAGCAGGAATAATGGAATTCCTCGTTAAAAAGTCTGCTGCTTTGTCAAAATTGGAGCCCAAGACAAGTTTCTCAGAGTCAAACTCAGCTTTAATCCAGACTATCTGAACTGATCTTCTTTGATTCAATTTAGGCATTGGGTTGAATCCCGAATAGTCTCTGGTAGAATACATAATTATTATTCAGTGATTCCATTATTAAACAAACTTGAAAACAATAAGGTAAAGTGGCTTTGAGATTGGGGGGTTATTTCTGTCTTGTGCGTAAATCAACTAGGTGGAGTAATTGGCATCTTCCTGTTTGCCAGAAATTATGTATATTTGAAAAAAAGAAAGAATTTTGCATTTATGTACCTCCTTTCATGTCCTCAAGACCTCTGAAAGCACTTCACCGCCAATTACTTACTTTTGAAGTGCTGTCACTTGTTTTGTAGGCAAATGCAGCAGTAAATTCCCCTACAGTAACATTCCACAAACAGCAAAGAAATTACTGACCAGTTAATATACCTTTGGTGATTTGCTTGAGGGGGAATTTTTGACCAGGTCGCCAGAAGAACTTCCTGCTCTGGGATCGGCCATCTGAACAGGGAGAGGCAGCCTTGATTTAATGTCTAATCCCAAAGTTGACACCTCTGACAATGCAACACTTCACCAGTACTGCACCATAACATATAAATACAAGCAAATCTACAAAATTGCAAGTTCCTGTTCAGTTCTTGCTTTTTGCAAGAAAGTTTTGTTTGTAGCTGCAATGCGCTTCAGTGGTTTAAGTTGACTTCATACGTTGGCAATCTGGATCTTCAATCAGTAATTATAACAGTCATGTGCTGAAACCCATAATAATATAGAATACTAGCTGTATAATGGCATAGTAGAATGGAGCTTCAATTTTTAAAAAAATTCTCAGGATGTGGGCATCGCTGGCAAGGTCGGCATTTATTGCCCTTCCCTAATTGCCCTTGAGAAGGTGGTGGTGAGTCTTCTTCTTTTACCACTGTGTGCATGTGGTGAAGGTGATCCCACCAATGCACAGAATCTTGGAATGATAAGGTGTGAGGTCATGTTTGTCTACTTACCGCATACTCAATCTTAGCCTTGTAGGATTTTGCAATAATTTTGAAATTTTCTACAGTTCTGAAGATTGATTTTTGATTAAAGAATACCTGGGTAGAATATACCTTTAAAAATCCAGGGATCAAAATGGCCGTCAGACCTCGTTGCAGAAGACAAAAGACAGTCTCTGTTCAAAGCACGGGCTGACAAAAAGGACTTGAAAGGCAGCCTGTGTGTGTCTGTGAAAAAGGATAATCAAAGATGGCTGTCCGACCTCGTGGCAGAAGACACCACACAGTCTGTGTGCATATCAAAAGGGAAAATCAAAGATGGCTGACAATGGATTTAGAAAAGACCCCAGCCCCTGAAGCAATGGAGCATTTAAACTGTCAATCTAAGGCAGTTCGGGGAGTTTCCCTGCAGGACAATCGATGTTTATTTACACAGAGTCTACAATGTTGACACAAAGGCTTAACCACTTCAGACTGCCAATCAATTGTGGTTGGGCGTGACCACAGGACAATCAGATTGTTTACACTAACATCCAAGGGCTGTTTACTCAGCAATTAAGGAAATAGACATGCTTTTTTCAAACCAAGGCAGCTCTATTCAAACCCATCATGATGAATGGGAATACATTCAAAAACCCATCATAAGGGAAATGGGTAATTTATCCAATCCCCATCACAGTCAATGGGGACATCAGATCCCTTTTGTTTAGCCCAGATGCATCCGGATTTGGGTGGGAAGATTTCGGCCCCAGATGGGGTATAAGATAGCTTCTCAAGAAGCCATCTCTCTCTCTCTCTGCAGCCTCGCCTCCATGCCCCATCTACTACTCAGGAGCCCATCCAAGGGAGTGGAATACCAGGAGTTACTTTTAAACACTGGGGTATTTCCATTTTCGGGGTGGTGAAGAATCTAAGACCGCAAGGGCACGGGGCAGGCATTCATTGGTGAGCATACATTTTCTGGCCCATTACAAGGCAACTTAGAATAGGTATAGGGGTGGGAATTAAGGGGAATTTTGTTAAAACTGTAATTTTATTCAAATTTCCCTCGTTGTGTCCGTTTTCTCCTCCCCTATTTAAGTAACAGTGGCATAGTGGTTAGCACTGTTGCCTCACAGCGCCAGGGACCCGGGTTCAAATCTGGCCTCGGGCGACTGTCTGTGTGGAGTTTGCACATTCTCCCTGTGTCTGCGTGGGTTTCCTCCGGGTGCTCCGGTTTCCTCCCACAGTCCAAAGATGTGCAGGTTAGGTTGATTTGGCTATGATAAATTGACCCTTAGTGTTAGGGGATTAAATACGTGGGGTTACGGGGATAGGGTGGGATATGTGTCGGTGCAGGCTCGATGGGTCGAAATGGCCTCTATCTGCACTGTAGATTCTGTGATTCTGTGATTCTGTGAACAGTGTTGCACTAAGCAGAAAAGTGTTGTAGTGGACACTAAATGTGCTGTATTAAAAGTGCTGTATTTAAGTAACAGTGTTGCACTAAGCAGGAAAGTGCTGTAGTGGACACTAAGTGTGCTGTATTAAAAGTGCTGTATTTAAGTAACAGTGTTGCACTAAGTAGAAAAGTGCTGTAGTGGACACCAGGTGTGCTGTATTAAAAGTGCTGTATTGAAGTAACAGTGTTGTGTTAATCAAAAGTGCTGTACCAGGCATAAGTGTGTTGTATTGATTATTTTTAAGTTGTTTCTTTCTTTTTGTTTCAATAAATACTGGTCTGTTTTGCACCCAACCACGAGTCACGTTTTTCTGTCTACATCACTACCGAATAAGTCCGGCGGTCAGAACCAGGAATAGGGGATCGATTCAAAACCGCATGGGGGCCCCTGGAGCAGCTCAGAGGCTTCTGACTGGCCAGAGACAATAACCCCAACCCCGCTCATGATTAATTCCTACAAAATGGCGACCGCGGCAGGAGCGTCGGCAACGGTATGCGATGTAGCAGACGGTGGTTTGGGTCTGGAAAGAGCAGCAGTTATTGGTCTTCTTTTTATCCCACTGGTTTGTTTGTGGTTAGGTGCCCGCAGGCTTGGAGAAGTCACCCGCAGGCTTGGGGAATCTAGAGCAGAGAGTTGGGATAGGGAAAGTGAGGTCGAGGAATACCAGGCCAAGAAGGAGCACCTGGTGGTTCAGTTTAGTGAGGGCAAAAGCCACACGAGGCATGAGTCAGAGTATCTGAAGTGCCTAGTTGCAGAGGCCAAGAGCAATGAGATGAGGGTGCGGGAGGAGAACGCTCGCCTCATACAAGAAATAAAAGAGCAGGAGGAAAAGGTTAGGGAGGTAAAGGCAGCATATAAGCTGGCCTGCGAGCAAGGATTTGAAGAAGCAGATCATGGCCCCTGTAGGGCAGAGATAGAAAGTTTGAATATGGCTTTAATGGGGGCAAAGGGGATGATATGTCTGATCAGCCCGAAGGCAGGTCAGTCGGATTTTACTGGCAACCCAAGTAAAACCATCCCACAGGCAACACCCAGGGAAAGGTTGGTCAGGGAATCAGAGGTCCCACGACCGCCACCCACGGCTCCGAGCTTTCAGGAGCTCTGGCAGCAAAGGGGGGTGGAGGATGAGGTGGTAGAGGAAGCACAGCAAGCCCCGCTAGATAGGCCGGGACCAGGACCAGTGTATCCCCTCCGACAATGGAGGTACAGTCCACCCGTTGATGAAGATGACCCCGGTTCCATCCAGAATCAGTTTGTGGTGCCGTAAGGCATCCACCAGCTCAGGGACATGGTTAGCCACATCCCCAAGCTCACTAAAAAGGGAGACCCCTCTCTGCACTTCAGGGAGATAGAGCAGGCAGCTTGTATAAATGACTGCGATGAGGCAGAGCAAGCAAAAATGCTGCTGTTTTCCCTGGCAGGTGATCTCCTCCAGGCCCTATCTGGTGAGTGCAAAAGGGGGCAGAGGGATTATGAGGGTCTCAAGAATGAGGTATTGGAGGCCATGGGACTCAATGATGGTAGCCCGTTCGCCCGGGTAGAAAGAACGGTGCAGCTCCCAGGGGAGTCCCCGCAGGCATTCACAGACAGGCTGTGGCCAGTCTACCGGAGCGCGTGCCCGGGAATGCCAGGGTGGGCAGCACTGGACCCAGTCCAAATGACCCACTGACTCCAGTGTCTCATGACAAACAGCCTACCCCAGATCCAAGCCCAGGTCGTGGCTTGGTTTGACCCCCGAAACCCCCAGACCACCGAAGAAGCGGTGATCTGCCGGCTCACAGTAGCCTTCAGGAACATGAGGGGTATCGAGGCTCCCCAACCCAAGAGAAGAGTCCATGAGGTTAAACCTGGGAGCCAGAGTAAGAAAGAGTGGCACCAGGAGGGGAACCGGCCCTCTCAGGCTAGGTTAAATTGCTACGGGTGCGGGAAGGACGGTCACTGGAGAAAAGACTGTAAAAATCCTTGAAAGGACAAGGGAAAGGATCCCACAGCCCCAGCCCAAAAGGCAGGGCCAGACCTCCCTCCCGCAGCAATCGAGTCACTTTTACAGTCCCTATGGTCTCTTCTGATTGGTCAGGGGAGAGTAGAAGCCACCACCGGTGCTTTGACCCCATCTGCCCCATCCCACTCCCAGCAATGGCTAGAGCCAGCGCAGCCTGTGGACCTGTGTCCCCGCGAAAATGCTGAGGGGAGCAGGCCCTATGTTGAGATTGGGTTGAAGATGGTGCAGGAGAGATATTCGGTGGACACTGGAGCCTCCAGCACGGTGGTCCACTCGGAAGACCTGACCAATTCACCCCGGTCTAACGACGTCCCATCTAGCTTAATGGGACCCACAGGGAAACAGGCAGCTGGGAGTGAACCTGAGGACAGAAATCCCCAGCCCACAGTGGGTACAAGCTCACAGGCTGCACAGGCAGGTGCTGTGGCTTGTGTTAAGGGAGGAGCCATTCAGGACCAGTGTAAGTTGTTTAAGCAGGGGAACAGGAAAGGAGAGTTCTGGGATCCCTGTAGAGCAGGTCTGGTAGCAACAATCCGGGATAAGGGGGGCACACAGGGGATAGCTATGGCCCCGGACCAAGCCCAAGACTCCAGCTTTAAAGTCGCCCTGGTGAGGGAAAAGGATTCTGAACAAGATTACTGGCAGGCAGCCAGTTATATCAAACAATGCAGGTTGTTTAAGCAGGGGGCAGGGAAACAGGCAGCTGGGATTGTGCCTGAGATTAGAAATCCACAGCCTGCAGCGTGCACACACACACAGACTGCTCACGCAGGTGCAGTCGGGTGTATGAGAGGAGAAGTCCCCCAGCACTTGGCCCGAGCGATTCCCCCTCTCTTGTGGGACTCCGGGGAGGAGCCTGAACCAGGTTTTAGACCTGAAGGGGAAGGCTCTCAGCCACCAGCAGCCGGTGGCAGGGGATTGCCTGTCCCCAGCCCAGGTTTGGGGAGGGAGGGACCCGAAGGAGGAGGTCCTCAGCCAGCAGGGAGTGTGACCCGAGCTAAGAGTCTGCTTGCCGGGGTAGCCCCATCAGCGACACACCCTAGGAGGTATCTTCGGGTACCCCAGCTCAAGAAAGTATGGTCACCCACTTTCCAGTGGAGTAGGGCAGACTCCCGAGTCTGGGAGAAGCCAAAAGGCAGAAGTCCCCAACAAGCAGCCATAAGCTGCGAGGGACCAGAAGTTGGAATCAGTCCAGCCACGCCACAGGGAGCAGCCTGTGGCAGCCCAAACAGGGATTAGGCTGGCCGCCCGGAGACGGGCGGCACTTGTATATAGCTTTGTGCAAGTAATGTGCAATAAAGGATTAATGTAGTGCATGTTAATTTGCAATGAAGGATTAAGGTAGTACGTGTTAATTTTAGATTTTATATTGCAATTATGTAGTGGTATTCTTAGTGTATAAGTTTAAGTATGGTCCCGTTCCAGAATTGTATTGTGAATCAAGGTCGCGGGACCTGATCAAACTCCCCCGAGCCAGGGGATCTGGCTAGATGTTTTTTAGTCTTTTCCAGAGTTCCGGAAGATACAGAGGGCCATCATGTGTCAGGTGATTCGAGAGAGGAAGCACCCCTAGTCCACGAAGGAAGGGGTCTGCAGGAAGCAGATGCCCACAACATTTAAACTGTTATTGATAACCACATTAAGATTAAAAATTTACAAAGCTTGGTAATTATTGTTTGGAGTTAAGGGAACAAAGTGCATATGCCTATGAATTGTTATGTTTGCATGGTGAAAATTTAGAATACATTTCTGGCTGAAGAATAGTGCCATTTAATAAAGTGTCAGGCAATTGCATTTTATAAAAAAAAGGAAGCTCGTTTTCTTCCATTTTGTATTTTAGCAGATATGTTGGCTTGGAGATAATCCCATTAAAGATGCTGTATCATGTTAAAAACTATGTCGCAAGTGGTTCAGGGTCATTGGACCCCCTCCATGCTTGAATTATTGTGAAAACAAGTGATGCAGGGGCATCGGACCCCTTGATGCTTGAATTATTGTGAATACAAGTGGTGCAGGGGCATTGGACCACCTCCATGTATTGATTATTTAATTAATCTTGTTTTTCTGTCAATAGATGCTTACCGTGTACTGCGATTCTCTCTGGGTAGGGGAGATGGAGGTGTTGGGGGATCAAAGATAGATCTAGATAAGTATTAAGGGAAGGTTGTTTGTGGGGGGTCGGAAATTATTGCTCACCTTTGGACAGGATACTACAAGCAAGTTTTAGTATCCGATGGGGGACTGTAGGATTTCGCAATAATTTCGAAATTTTCTACAGTTCCGAAGATTGATTTTTGATTAAAGAATACCTGGGTAGAATATACTTTTAAAAATCCAAGGATCAAAATGGCTGTCAGACCTCATGGCAGAAGACAAAAGACAGTCTCTGTTCAAAGCACGGGCTGACAAAAAGGACTTGAAAGGCAGCCTGTGTGATTCTGTGAAAAAGGATAATCAAAGATGGCTGTCCAACCTCATGGCAGAAGACACCACACAGTCTGTGTGCATATGAAAAGGGAAAACCAAAGATGGCTGACAAAGGATTTAGAAAAGACCCGAGCCCCTGAAACAATGGAGCATTTAAACTGTCAATCAAAGGCAGTTCGGGGAGTTTCCCTGCAGGACAATCGATGTTTATTTACACAGAGTCTACAATGTTGACACAAAGGCTTAACCACTTCAGACTGCCAATCAATTGTGGTTGGGCGTGACCACAGGACAATCAGATTGTTTACACTAACATCCAAGGGCTGTTTACTCAGCAATTAAGGAAATAGACATTTTTTTTCAAACCAAAGCAGCTCTATTCAAACCCATCACGATGAATGGGAATACATTCAAAAACCCATCATAAGGGAAATGGGTAATTCCTCCAAACCCCATCACAGTCAATGGGGACATCAGATCCCTTTTGTTTAGCCCAGATGCATCCGGATTTGGGCGGGAAGATTTCGGCCCCAAATTGGGTATAAGATAGCTTCTCAAGAAGCCATCTCTCCCTCTCTCTGCAGCCTCGCCTCCGTGCCCCACCTACTACTCAGGAGCCCGTCCAAGGGAGTGGAATAGCAGCAGTTACTTTTAAACACTGCGGTATTTCCATTTTCGGGGTGGTGAAGAATCTAAGACCGCAAGGGCACGGGGCAGGCATTCTTTGGTGAGCATACATTTTCTGGCCCATTACAAGGCAACTTAGAATAGGTATAGGGGTGGGAATTAAGGGGAATTTTGTTAAAACTGTAATTTTAGTCAATTTACCCTCGTTGTGTCCGTTTTTCCTCCCCTATTTAAGTAACAGTGTTGCACTAAGCAGGAAAGTGCTGTAGTGGACACTTAGTGTGCTGTATTAAAAGTGCTGTATTTAAGTAACAGCATTGCACTAAGCAGAAAAGTGCTGTCGTGGACACCAAGTGTGCGGTATTAAAAGTGCTGTATTGAAGTAACAGTGTTGTGTTAAGCAAAAGTGCTGTACCAGGCATAAGTGTGTTGTATCGATTATTTTTAAGTTGTTACTTTCTTTTTGTTTCAATAAATACTGGTCTGTTTTGCACCCAACTACGAGTCACGTTTTTCTGTCTACATCACTACCGAATAAGTCCGACGGTCAGAACCAGGAATAGGGGAGCGATTCGAAACTGCACGGGGGTCCCTGGAGCAGCTCAGAGGCTTCTGACTGGCCAGAGACAATAACCCCAACCCCGCGTGTGTAATTCCTACAGCCTCAGCAAATTGCTTAAAAGGACATGGCATTTCTCAAACCTTGAGCGAAAGTCATCCAACCGTGGCTAATTAACGAAGTTAAGGATAGCATTAGATTGAAAGAAGAAGCTTATAATGTTGCAAAGAATAATAGTAAGCCTGAGGATTGGGAGAATTTCAGAAACCAGCAAAGGTTGACCAAAAAATTGATAAAAAGGGAAAAAATAAAATATGAGAGAAAACTAGCAAGAAATATTAAAGCAGATTGTAAGAACTTCTACAAGTATGTAAAAAGGAAGAGAGTAGCAAAAGTAAACATTGGTCCCTTAGAGGCTGAGACGGGAGAAATTGTTATGGGGAATAAGGAAATGGCAGAAACATTAAACAAATATTTTGTATCTGTCTTCACAGTAGAAGACACAAAAAGCATACCAATTATGGTGGGGAACCAAGGGTCTAATGAGGGTGAGGAACTTAACATAATTAATATAAGTAGAGAAATAATACTAGAGAAATTGATGGGACTAAAAGCCGACAAATCCCCTGGACCTGACAGCCTACATCCTAGGGTTCTAAAAGAGGTGGCTGAAGAGATAGTGGATGCCTTGGTTTTGATCTTCCAAAATTCCCAAAATTCTAGAATGGTCCCAGCAGATTGGAAGATCACAAATGTAACACTGCTATTCAAGAAAGGAGGGAGAGAAAAAACAGGGAACTACAGGCCAGTTAGCATGACATCAGTTGTCAGGAAAATGCTGAAATCTATTGCTAAGGAAGTGGAATCAGGGCACTTAGAAAATCATAACATGATTAGGCAGAGTCGACATGGTTTTATGAAAGGGAAATCGTGTTTGACACATTTATTAGAGGTTTTTGAGGATGTAACTAGCAGGGTAGATAAAGGGGAACCAGTGGATGTAGTATATTTGGATTTCCAAAAGGCACCTAAAAGGTTATTACACAAGATTAGGGCTCACAGGGTTGGGGGTAAAATAGTAGCATGGATAGAGGATTGGTTAACGGACAGAAAACAGAGAGTAGGGAAAAACGGATCTTTTTCAGGTTGGCAGGCTGTAACTAGTGGGGTGCCGCAAGGATCAGTGTTGGGGCCTCAGTTATTTACAATCTATATTAATGACCTAGATGAAGGGACCGAGTGTAATGTATCCAAGTTTGCTGATGATACAAAGATAGGTGGGACAGTAAGCTGTGAGGAGAACACAAAGGGCAGGAATTTAACTCAGGAGCCGGGTTGGAGGCGGGACTACAACCTTCGGGGTTGTAGTCCCGCCTCCATCGAGATGCGGCCAATCCACGCGATTTTAACTTGATTGACCTTGTTGAGCCCGCCCAGCGGGCTCAGCAGGACAATTAAGGGCCACCCAGCAACAGGTGACATCACAGACTGAAATTTCATCTGTCAAGAGATTTTGACAGATGAAATATCAGTGTTTCACAGCTGTTTGAAGCTGTCAAACACTGACAGTCTTACTTCTAAACTGAGTCTTTCTCCACAGACTCAGTTAGAAATCTCTCCTGCACAGAAAGCTGCAGGCTGTCACTTTTGACAGTTCGCAGCCATTCTGCTTTCTGTGCCGGTGAGATGAGGGACTCCCGGAACCTAAAGGAAGTGTAAGATCTTTACGATCTCTGAGTTCTTGGACAAGACACCAATAGGCAGCAGCCAGTATGTTTGAGCAATAGATCAAGATTTATTAAGCATACAGCATAATATACTTAATATTAGGCGATAGTTTTAACGAGTAGCTCGCAGCCCTTGGTCTCTGGAACCTCTCGGACACAGATGATATCATCTTAAGTCTGTTCCTTTGTCCTCGCTTTACAGTTTGGTTGGCTAGTGTCCATATATGGGCCTAGAAATTCATTAGGGCGCTGCCAGCTTTGCGCCCAGTTGACGCCTAAAGAGTGATTTTGCGCCAAAAATGAGTTTGCGCAGATATTCAGCGCAGCGGTATTGGCGGCGGTAGCCGTTAGCGCTGCGCCGGCACCGATGACGTCATCGGTGTGTGCAGTGCCCCGGTACCGCCCTGAAACCGGCCCGATCCCCATATTTAGTTGTGGCCGCCTCCTCCGAAGCGGCCGCAAACAGCGGCCAGAGAACGGGGCCGTACTGAATCCTTAGTGGGGCGCTTTAAAGGGGAAGGTGCGGCCGGCCGCTTTTTCGGCGGCCGCCTGCCCGCACCTCCTTCCCCGGCCTCCTCCACCCACCCCCCCGCGGCATTGCCGGCTGGTTTGCGGGAGCCCAGCACTTCTCCGTTGTGCCGGGCTCTTTTGCTGGCACTCGCGATCGGGGCTCCGGCTTTTGCAGGCACCTCCCCCTTAAGAGAAGGAGGAGGCCTGCAGTACCGCAGCCTGCAGCTCCGCAGCGGCTGGCGCAGCGGCGCCAAGAGTGCTGATATTCAGTGTCAGCGCCCCAAGTGGAGGCGGGCACACCCTGGTATAGCGCCCGGCTCCGAATTGGGGCGCTAACAATGAATATCTGACGATCGCTATAGGCTTCCCGCCCAGCGCTAACTTTTGGGCGCTAGCCAGCTGGTGGGGCCATAGTGAATTTCTAGGCCATGGTCTTTAACAAAATCACCTTTTTTAATTGGTTCTAATGGTCAAAATACCATTGTCACTCAGGTTAAGGCTAGTAACCTGGCCACTCCTTTTCCAGTACATTTCCATTAACCCTGTTCTGGTGTCATGTTATCTTGTTTATAGCTTTTCACCCCTTTGGAATTTACCATATCTCTTTCATTTCATGTCTCAAGCAGTACAAGGCCTTTCTATACCAAGGGCCCAGATCATTTCAGCGCTGTTTCATTAGTCTTGATGTATCCAGATTATCTCACTTTAATCTACCAGATAATTACCTTAACTTCCATGATCTCTCTCATTTATTGGAATTTATGCTAATTATTCTTTAAATATTGTTGCAATTCGTTTTGTTAAGCGAATTCTAAGTTCTAACAGCATTATAATATGTTTTTCTTAGCAATCTAATGATTTGACCTTCACTTGCAGTCTGTGCCTGTTTGTTATCAAATCTTAGTCAAAACTGCTTTTGATTGTGCAGCTACATTTTGAACAAGTTTTCTAGTTACCCAAGAGTAATTATGGGTAATATTATTTGGTCAATGGCTACGCTTGAAGTTATACATATATGATTCTCGTCTACTAAATATCTTTAAATATCAGCCTTTCGTACAGAAGGAACGTTGAAAAGATAAAACACGGTAATTTACACTTCTTTAATCACTTTAGACACACCAAACACACTTACCTTTGCACTCATGCACACATCACTCACCTGAACACCGACATCTCGACCCCTCCAAGCCCTTCAACCCGACGGTCCGACTCCTCTAACTTGGCGTGGTTTGGAGCCGTCGGGAATCCCACACTTCAACCTTAAAAATAGGGATTAGGCTAAAAACTGCCTGTTAACTACCTGTTAACAGGCAGTTAATTGGTACGAATCCCTTCCCGCCTCGGGTAGGCGGGTCCCAGTGCGGGGCAGGTACCCGCCTCCTTTGAAACTGGCATGGAGGCGGGCTTGGGTGCGGGATGGGGTCGGGACCCCTGATTTCGGGATTTTAACCCCCCGCACGCCTCCAATCCCGGCTCCGCGGCACAATGAAAATCCTGCCCAAAGAATCTGCAAAGGGATATAGATAGACTAAGTGAGTGGGCAGTAAGGTGGCAGATGGAATATAATGTAGGGAAATGTGTGGTTATTCATTTTGGTAGGAAGAATAGAAAAACGGAATATTTTTTAAATGGTGAGAAACTTTCAAATGTTGGTGTTCAGAGAGATTTTGGTGTCCTTGTGCAAGAAACACAGAAAGCTAGCATGCAGGTACAGCAAGCAATAAGGAAGGCAAATGGCATGTTGGCCTTTATTGCAAGGGGGTTGGAGTATAAGAGTAAGGAAATCTTGCTACAATTGTACAGGGCCTTGGTGAGACCACACCTGGAGTACTGTGCAAAGTTTTGGTCTCCTTATCTAAGGAAGAATATACTTGCCTTGGAGGCGGTGCAACAAAGGTTCACTAGATTGATTCCTGGGATGAGAGGGCTGTCCTATGAAGAGAGATTGTGTAGAATGGGCCTGTACTCTCTGGAGTTTAGAAGAATGAGAGGTGATCTCATTGAAACATACAAGATTCTGAAGGGGATTGACAGGGTAGATGCTGACAGGTTGTTTCCCCTGGCTGGAGTGTCTAGAGCTAGGGGGCATAGTCTCAGGATAAGGGGTGGGCCATTTAAGACTGAGATGAGGAGGCATTTCTTCCCTCAGAGGCTTGTGAATCTTTGGAATTCTCTGCCCCAGAGGGCTGTGAATGCTGAGTTTTTGAGTATATTCAAGGCTGAGATAGATAGATTTTTGGACTCTAGGGGAATCAAGGGATATGGAGCTCGGGCGGGAAAGTGGAGTTGAGGTCGATGATCAGCCATGATCTTATTGAATGGCAGAGCAGGCTCGAGGGGCCATATGGCCTACTCCTGCTCTTATTTCTTATGTTCTTATTAAATTGCTCTTGCAACTTTCAAACACTCAATTTTAAAGTGATGTTGGCTGAGGTTAGGGAGTAATTCATCCGGAGATGGGGGCAGTGCATGACATGGGAAGACCAAATGAGGGGAGAAAGAGGGAATTACCTTAATCACAAAGAAGGACAGTTCTTCCATAGTTATTACTTTGTCTTCATTCAATCATTTCTTGGCTCAAAACTATTATTTTCCTTTTCAGCAGGCAATTATTTTTTAAAATCGGCTTATTATAACCTAAAATATAACGGATTTTTAAAATTGGTCAGAATCCAGTAAAAAGTGTCAAGCAACCTTGACGAAGACAAAAAATTTGCAGCTTCCATTAAAATTCAGGAAATCCTAATGATTTAGACCTGTTGATTCATCTTGCATCGATTGATTGCTAACCCTGATTTGACCCTTTAAACATTACCATAGCAGCACCTCTCATAGTGATGCTGGATGCCTATTCTGTTCTGGTATTCTTATCATCCAGCATTACTGAGGTAACAATAATTAAAAGTATGATGCATGATTTCACTTTGTCATTATCGCCTTATATGAATGCTCTCCTAATCCCACTGCCCTACTTTCTTAACAGGATGGTACCCAGGCATGTCAAAGCGAGCAATACCACTTTGCGGCACTTCCAGCAAGAGGACTTACAAAGAAGCATCAGAAAATAAAGCAGTCGTGTTCCTGGTCTAGTCATGACTTCAGTTGTGCATTGCAACCAATCATATAGGTCCCTTTAAATAGAAGCTGCACCCTTTAATCACACGAAATGGTACAATTTTGCAGTTAAACAAGATTGCTGTTATATGTATAACCAGATATTAATTCACATTAAAATCCATCGGCCATGTCACAGCCCATCTACAATAATTGGTCCAAGTCTTTCTGAAGATAATGGCCCGGATTTTGAAGTCAGCGGTGAATAAACGGCACTCGCTGTTCATTACGTTTACACTTGCACACAGAATTTCTATGGGCTTTTACACTGCGATTTGCAGTTGGCAGACAGTGAAAACAGCATGTCACCCTTTACAGGGGGTCTGGGACCTGTGTGAACAGGTCAAGCAACAGCATGTCTCTTCAAACAATCAGATTGAAAATTCCTTACTGAGGCATGCAGGCCGGGAAATTAAACCCTATTTTTTTTTAGCGTTTTAGAGGCGTTTTATAAAAATGGCATCCGCCTCGCTTCCGCCCACTTCCGGCATAAGCCTGTGCTGTTCACCAACTTGGTGAGGGCGATAGCGCAGGTGGTACGTGCATGCGCCGGCAGTATGCAGAGTGTGACGTCATTTAACATGTAACACTGATTTGATGCAGGACCTGCCATTTTCTATGTCACCACTCCATTCAACACAATATGTTCAGCTGATCGAGGGCACCCCCACCCCCTGCCCCCTCACCAACTAGTGCTAATTAAAGGGATACATCCAACTTGTATGTAAGTTGCTTATTACTTTTGAACTGGCTCTTGCAGAGTTTGTAGGAGTGCTGGGTTGCTGTAAGAGATTTCAAAAGTTTTTAAAGTCTGAAGGGAGTGCTGCTGAACATTGGGAAGGCATTGGCTGCTACTGGAAGGCATCTGACTACACCACTTGCTCCCAGTTATGGGGACACTAGTTGTTGCTGCAACATGACAGGCAGATGGAGCAAAGACAACAAGCTGCTCGCAGACGGAGGAGGAGGGGGAGCAGAGCTCTCAGCAGAAGGCGTTACCCACCTAAGGACTTCAGGGAGCACTTCTCCCACCTGCACCTAGGCCAGGAGCAGTGTATTAGGAGGCTTCACTTCACCAAGGAGGTGGTCACAGAACTCTGCCACCTCCTGGAACCAGACTGCAGCCTCGGAGCAGGTTAACGACAGCACTGCCAAGGTCACCATGGCCCTTAATTTTTTACACCATTGGATTTTTCCAGCCTGGAGCAGCAACATAGCCAACATCTCCCAGATCACCATCCATCATTGCATCCAGGAGGACACAAAGGCTCTCTACTCCAGGAGAAGGTAATTCACTGTCTTCTCTCTGAACCAAGAAAAGCAGGAGTAGTGCGCACGTGGCTTTGCCAGGATAGCAGACATCCCCATGGTGCAGGGTGCCATCGACTGCACACACATGGCTTTGTGGGTTCTACATCTCAATGGTGAGATGTTCCGTAACTGCAGAGGGTTCCACTCACTTAATGTGCAGTTGGTGTGCAATCACGCCCAAAACATCATGCTGTTGAATGCCCCAGTATCCCTGCAGCAGTCATGATGCCTTCCTCCTGCACCAGTCCAGTGTGCTAGAAATCTTCCAGTCACCACGTTGAACACAAGGGTGGCTGCTCGGCGACAAGGGCTATCTGCACTATACTTGGCTGATGACTCCCCTCTGCAACCCCACCACTTGTAGCCTACACTCATATAATGAGAGCCACGCTGCCACAAGGGATGTCATCAAGCAGACCATCGGGGTGCTGAAACAATGTTTTGTAGGGGGGTGGCGTGTGCCCAGTCAGCTTTGCCCCTGACTGTCTCTGAGCAGTTCGAATCGCTCCCACACCCCTGGGTTCTAGACGCCGGACTTAGGTACAAGCGGCGATACAGAAAATAGAGTAGACAAGTGGTTTGGTGCAAGAAAACCGCAATTTTATTAAAAGGCACAATAAAACACAATACTGAGAATTACTGGAATAATTACAGGCATATAAAAGTACACTTATTTGGGAATGGGGAACACACGGCACATCGAGGGAAACAAACACATTAAAAATCCCCTTACCCTTATCCCACCCCCAATACCTAACTAGATTGAGCTACGAGGGGCCAGGGATTTATGCTCACCAATGGGGTTCCTTTTTGATGGTTCGAAACCTGTTGATTAAGCTGGTTGTGGTTTTGGGATTCGCTCTTGTTGTCCTTTGGGGCCTGCCATCGTCACGTGGTCCCAGGGTGCGGCGATGGAGTTGTCTGTGCGAAGTACCCTCCTTTTCCTCCTTTAGAGTAAAATCTTTTGTTGGGTACTTCACCTTACAGGAATGGTTGTTCTTCTGGTGGTGGTTTGGTCGCCGACGGTTTTGTTGCGGTTGCGGCTCAGTTGTCAGTTTACTTTGATTTGACTACTCATGCATCAAACACCAGCTTATTCTGCCCGCTTGTCTCCAACGCTTCTTTACGCTGCCCTTCTCTGCTTATCAGTTTTTGCCGTTCATCTCGTCTCGCCTGCCCGCTTGTCTCCAACGCTTCTTTACGCTGCCCTTCTCTGCTTATCAGTTTTTGCCGTTCATCTCATCTCGCCTGCCCGCTTACGGCCCTGTGTGTCTTGTGTGCGTTGAGTCGGGTCCCGTTCTCCTTCCCGCATTTGGCCCCGGTGTTGTAATGGGCGTCCCCGGTATCGAGAGAGGCAAGAGCAAGAGCCAGTGCAAGCTATCTTGACTACCGGTGGGCTTATAATTATACCCGTTTCTTCAGCCTTTATCTGCGCGCCAAATCAGGTTAGTTCTTTGTTTAATTTTGGCGGGCTCGTCTAAAGTGATTACGGTCATCCACTTTAACTGTTTTTGGGGTGGTTGTCTCCTTGTTTAATGGCTTCAATATCCTGGCTGTTTGTTATTTATGATATTTAATCGTCTTTTCCTGGCTTGGTAGCTACCTTGAGCTGTTACCGATTATGTATGCAAAAAGTTAATGGCCTCAAGATTAGGTCTATCCTGAGTTGATCTGTTTCCAAGATGAAGAATGCATATCTTGTGTTTACCTAGCTGTCTGGTTTTAGAAAATGACAAAGTCTTTCACAGATCCATGCATGTTAGGTTTCATTTCAGGATTTGAATGGGCCTGCCTTCTGCAGGGCCTTGTCTTTTAAAAATCCTGCAGGTTTCTGTCACAAGGTTTCAGAAGCCATTTTCTTTTGGGTACCCTTTTTAATAACTTGTCCATGCAGGGTCCCTTTATCCATAACTTTTGGGGAATGTGGGAATTTTGAGAACCCTACAGTTTCCACTGCCTTGACCACTTGGGAGGAGCTCTCCAGTACTCGCTTGAGCTGGTGTCCCAATTCATGGTGGTCTGCTGCATCCTCCACATCTTGGATATTATGAAGGCGCAGCCCTTGCCACCAGATGTTCCGCAACCACCTCAGGAGGAGGAGGAGGAGGAGGAGGAGGAAGAGGAGGAGGAAGGGAGGAGGCAGCTTGCACAGCCACGTTTGGACGGGCTGTCCGTGAGCGCCTCATCAGACTCTGGTATCCCTGAATGAAGCCCCAGATCCCTGTTGCTCAACACTCCTCCACCTTACTATCCCTCTGTCATGGAACATCACAACATCCTCTTGGCCACAATGCTGAAATGAAAGCCACCACAAAACAAACATTCTGTACCAAATTTATAAATCAATCCAATAGCACGTAACAAAGTCAACTAATCAGCCTTGTGCATTCAATTGGTGCCTGTCTTTCGTGTTCCTTTGCCTACTCTAGTGCTCCGACGAAGTGCTACACCAGTGGCTGCAGCATGGCTGGTGGTAGGCTGCTGACTTTCAGTGGGGGAGACTGCAGATGGCCTTGCAAGACGAACTTGAGCAGCTCTGGGCCTGGAAGGCCCGGCTGTAGACTACACAACCTCGGCATGGGCAGTAGCAGTGTGGACGGGCTGGCTGACAGGCAACAGCAAGGGCACTGGCAGAATGGCAGTGGTGGAAATGCGAATGCTGTCATTCTGAGAGCGAATAGTAGGTTTGAGCTCCACAGAGCCACTGCCACTCCCCCGGGGTGGCGCTTCAGTAATCCTAGTAATCTGTTGGAGGACAGATTGCTGGACTGCTGTGATACCCTGCAAGTCCCTTTCCACACTGGTAAATGCAGCCACAATGGCAGCAGTCTGAGCTTGCATGACTGCAGTCGGAGCTTCCACTGCAGCACTCAGACGTTGGGTCGCTTCTGCAATGGAAGCTGAGGCATTGGCCATCAGACTCAGTATCATGGCTGGGTCCATTAGTGCACCAATGGAGTTGCCCATCACTTCCATCCTGGAAATTATAGGCTCCAAGCTCTGCGGAAAGCCCTGTGCAGAGTTAGAGCCGGACTCCTCCATGCTCCTTGATAGTGTCAACAGACTCTCTGGCAGGCCTGCCAATGCACCAAGCATTTCTGTGTGCATGTCCATCACCCTTCTTCTGTAAGCCACCCCATCACAGTCCTCATCTGAGTCATCTGCAGCAAAACTCATGCTGGCACCTGCACTACCCTTTCCCCCTGCCCTGGCTGCAGGCCACTCGTGCCCGGAGACTCACCACATGGAGATCCCGCCTCTATACTACACTCTAAAGTATGCGCAGTGCCAGTTTCTGAGCTGATGCCTGCGAGTGTGAGATCGAGTGATGGTGTCTCTTCTTCTCAATCACTCTCCTCTTGACTTTCCTGTACTCTGGCCAGGTTGAAGTTCTTGCGTATCTGAAAGGAGAAAGGCACAAGGGTAGGGTTGTTGTGAGGGGTGGGGAGGAAACACAGAAACATAGAAACATAGAAGATAGGAGCAGGAGTAGGCCATTCGACGTCTCGAGCTTACTCCAACATTTAATGAGATCATGGCTGATCATCCAAATTCAGTACCCTGTCCCTGTTTTCTCCCCATATCCCATGATCCCTTTAGCCTTAAGAAATATATCTAACTCCTTCTTGAATATATTTAATGTATTGGCCTCAACGGCCTTCTGTGGTAGAGAATTCCACAGGTTCACCACTCTCTGGGTGAAGAAATTCCTCCTCATCTCAGTCCTAAATGGCTTACCCCTTATCTTTAGACTGTGACCCCTAGTTCTGGACTCCCCTGCCATCGGGAACATCCTTCCTGCATCTAGTCTGTCTAGTCCTGTTAGAATTTTATAAGTTTCAATGAGATCTCCTCTCATTCTTCTAAACGCCAGCGAATATAAGCCCAATCGACCCAATCTCTCCTCATATGTCATTCCTGCCATCCCAGGTAACAGTCTGGTGAATCTTCGCTGCACTCCCTCCATGGCAAGAACATCCTTCCTCAGATAAGGCGACCAAAACTGCACATAATACTCAAGGTGTGGTCTCGCCAAGGCCCTGTACAACTGCAGCAAGACATCTTTGCTCCTTTACTCGAATCCTCTCGCTATGAAGGCCAACATACCATTTGCCTTCTTAACCGCCTGCTGCACCTGCATACTTACCTTCAGCGACTCGTGCACAAGGACACCCAGGTCTTGTTGCACTTCCCCTTCTCTCAATCTATTGACGTTCAGATAATAATCTGCCTTCCAGTTTTTGTCACCAAAGTGGATAACCTCGCATTTATCCACATTATACTGCATCTGCCATGCATCTGCCCAATCACTCAACCTGTCCAAATCATACTGGAGTTTCTCAGCATCCTCCTCACAGCACACACGCCCATCCAGCATTGTGTCATCTGCAAACTTGGAGATATTACATCTAATTCCCTCGTCTAGATGATTAATATATATTGTGAATTGCACCAATCCCTGCGGTACCCCACTAGTCACTGCCTGCCACTCGGAAAAAGATCCGTTTATTCCAACTCTTTGCTTACTGTCTGCCAACCAGTTCTCTATCCAAGTCAGTACCTTACCCCCAATCCCATGTGCTTTAACTTTACATGCTAATCTCTTATGCAGGACCTTATCGAAAGCCTTCTGAAAGTCCAAATACACCACATCCACTGCTTCTCCCTTATCTATTCTACCAGTTACATCCTCAAAAAATTCCAGTAGATTAGTCAAGCGCGATTTACCTTTTGTAAATCCATGTTGACTTTGTCCGATCCTGTCACTGTTTTCCAAGTGCTCTACTATTACATCTTTTATAATGGTCTCTAGCATTTTTCTCACTACCGATGTCAGGCTTACCGGTCTATAATTCCCCGTTTTCTCTCTACCACCTTTTTTGAATAGTGGGGTTACATTAGCTACCCTCCAATCCATGGGAATTGTTCCAGAGTCTATAGAATTTTGGAAGATGACCAGCAATGCATCTAATATTTCTAGGGCCACTTCCTTAAGTACCCTAGGATGTAGATTATCAGGCCCTGGGGATTTATCGGCCTTCAATCCCATCAATTTCCCTAACACCATTTCCCTACAAATACTGATTTCATTCAGTTCCTCCCTCTCATTAGACCCTATGTTCCCCGATATCTCTGGGAGGTTATTTGTGTCCTCCTTTGTGAAGACAGAACCAAAATAATTGGTGATGCCATTTCTTTGTTTCCCATTATAAATTCCCCTGATTCTGACTGCAAGGGACCTACACTTGACTTCACCAATCTTTTTCTCTTCACATATCTATAGAAAGCAAGCTTGTAAATCAGAAGGGATTGTGGAATGAGGGGGAAGTCAAATTTAAGAAGAAGGATTAGGTATCTTCAATGGTTTCAGCCTCGCTGATCGCTACGGCCTCAGTGATGGCTCCTCCAATAATATCAAACACGGTTTCCTCCAGCTGGGTCAGAATGTGCAGCCTTCCCCATCTTCCACTGGTTAGCTGCTGCTGCCTGCAGTTGTGAGCCACCTTCACCTGCAAGAGAAAGGGAAGTGTGTCAGTGAGTGTGGTGCAATGTGATTGGGTGATGTGTGTGTCAGTGAGTGTGGTGTAATGTGATTGGGTGATGTGTGTGTCACTGAGTGTGGTGCAATGTGATTGGGTGATGTGTGTGTCAGTGAGTGTGGTGTGATGTGTTGGGGTGATGTGTGTGTCAGTGAGTGTGGTGCGATGTGTTTGGGTGATGTGTGTGTCAGTGAGTGTGGTGTAATGTGTTTGGGTGATGTGTGTGTCAGTGAGTGTGGTGCAATGTGATTGGGTGATGTGTGTGTCAGTGAGTGTGGTGTAATATGATTGGGTGATGTGTGTGTCAGTGAGTGTGGTGCAATGTGATTGGGTGATGTGTGTGTCAGTGAGTGTGGTGCAATGTGTTTGGATGATGTGTGTGTCAGTGAGTGTGGTGTAATATGATTGGGTGATGTGTGTGTCAGTGAGTGTGGTGCAATGTGATTGGGTGATGTGTGTGTCAGTCAGTGTGGTGCAATGTGTTTGGGTGATGTGTGTGTCAGTGAGTGTGGTGCAATGTGATTGGGTGATGTGTGTGTCAGTGAGTGTAGTGTAATGTGATTGGGTGATGTGTGTGTCAGTGAGTGTGGTGTAATGTGATTGGGTGATGTGTGTGTCAGTGAGTGTGGTGCAATGTGATTGGGTGATGTGTGTGTCAGTGAGTGTGGTGTGATGTGTTGGGGTGATGTGTGTGTCAGTGAGTGTGATGCGATGTGTTTGGGTGATGTGTGTGTCAGTGAGTGTGGTGTAATGTGATTGGGTGATGTGTGTGTCAGTGAGTGTGGTGCAATGTGATTGGGTGATGTGTGTGTCAGTGAGTGTGGTGCAATGTGTTTGGGTGAAGTATGTCAGTGAGTGTGGTGCAAGGTGTTTGAGTGATGTGCCTGTCATGGTTGAATAGCTAGCAGTGTGTGCAATGTGTGAGATGTGGGTGTGAGGCTTGCAGCAGCGGTAAGTGTGTGAGGGTGAGGTGAAGCTATGAATGTGAGGTATGAGCATGAGTCATGATTGATTGTTGGTAGGTGTGAGAGTTTAGTGGTGCAGTTGGTAGGAGAACTGTTAGATCCGTGTGTTAATGGAGACACGGAATGCAGGAGTTGATTTAACAAGTGTTTACTGAACAAAGTCTGGAGGTGAACTAACAACACAAGACGCTACACAGGCTTATATATCCGAGTGGTCACTACTGGTACTACAGTATACAGGGGCTTCAAAAACATAGTTCCTCTTAAAGGTACATACACTACAATTCCTCCCCTTTTAGATAAATAGTACATAACATTTTAAGTAATCATTAAATAACATTTTTACAAGAACAATAATATACACATTTGCTGAAGTTAATCAATTACAAATTCAGTCTCTCTGGAGGCTTCCTGACTCGGTCCGGATAACGCCTCGGTGGTGTAGTAGGTTCTTTTGGCAAGGTCGATTCGGCTTCAATGCCAGTGTCGGGTTCATCTGGTTCCAGTATCACCGGATCAGAGGTAGATACTATGGGTATCTCTGCTTCATCACTAGGCGTATAGAGTTGTGGTGTAGGTTGTCCTTTTTCGGATGACTCTATGATTTGGTCAGCATGGCGCCTTATTATGCTTTCTCCAATGTCCACGGTATACATCAGCGGTCCTAGTCGTGTGCAAATAGTTCCAGGCTGCCATTTCTCGGTACGGTAGTCCCGGGCCAAAACTGGTTGATCTATCTGGAAGGTTCTAGTTGGCCTTTCATTCATGCTTTGAAATTGCCGGTTCTCTACGTCCCTTCTGACGTTTGGCTTGACCAAATCCAGCCGGCATCTTAGTCTTCTATTGAAAAACATCATGGCGGGGGTTTGGTTTGTAACCACATGTGTTGCATTCCTGTACGCAAACAAGAAGTTATCTACCTTATGTTGTAGATTTATGTCTTCATTACCCATGGCCTTTATGGCCTTCTTGAAGGTCTGGACAAACCTTTCAGCGAATCCATTGGTGGCGGGATGGTATGGGGCAGACGTGTAGTGCTTAACCCCATTGTTTTTTAAGAACTTCCTGAAATCTACGGATACAAATTGCGGTCCATTATCAGAACAGATCTGTTCAGGCAGCCCATTCCTGGCGAATATGGTCCTTAATACTGTGATGGTTTTTCCGTGGTGGTGGAGGACATCTTTATTACCTCCAGCCACTTGGAGTGTGCATCCACCGTGATTAAGAACATTGAGTCCATAAATGGACCAGCAAAGTCGATATGTACCCTTTGCCATGGAGATGAGGGCCACTCCCATGGATGTAGAGGGGCTTGTGGTGGGGCGTTTTGGACCTTCTGGCATCCTAGACAGCTCTTGGTCATTTCTTCGATGTCTCCATCGATACCTGGCCACCACACAAACGCTCTGGCTAAGTTCTTCATTTTCACTCCACCCAGATGCCCCTCGTGAAGCTCCTTTAGCACTCTATCCTTGAGTTTGGGTGGAATCACCACTCTGGATCCACACATCAAGGTTCCTCGGCACACTGACAGCTGTTCTCTTCTTTGCGAGAATGCTGGCAACAGTGGTTCGCCATGTGCTGGCCATCCCTTCACCGTTAAATCGTAGACTCGTGAGAGAGTCGGGTCATTTCGCGTTTCCTTTTCAATGGCAGAATTTGTCACCGGTAGACATTCCACTATGGTCGAGTGGAATATCTCCACTGGGTCCACTGTAGGCGCCTCTTCCACCATTGGCAACGGTAGGCGCGATAACCCGTCAGCATTCCCATGCTGTTTTGTTCCTTTGTACTCTATGTCATATTGGTGTGCTCCAAGGAAAAGGGACCACCTCTGTAGCCTTTGCGCTGTCATAATGGTAACGCCCTTTTTAGGGTTGAATATGGAGACGAGGGGTTGATGGTCAGTCAGCAAGGTAAATTTTTGTCCGTGTTGGTAATGGTTGAATTTCTTCACCCCCCACACCAGGCTGAGTGCCTCCCTGTCGATCTGGGCATAGTTATGCTCAGCTGAGTTTAATGAGCGTGACGCAAAAGCTATCGGCCGCTCCGAGCCATCAGGGAATCTATGTGATAATACCGCTCCCACACCGTAAGGGGATGCATCGCACGCCAGTCTGATTGGCAGTGATGGGTTGTAATGAGCCAACACTTCCCTGGACGTGATCAAGCCTTTGCATTTATGGAAGGCACGTTTACAGTCTTCGCTCCATTTCCAAACTACTCCCGTTTGTAGCAGTGCGTTAAGCGGGTGCAGAACCGTCGACAAGTTTGGTAAAAATTTATGATAGTAATTTACTAATCCCGGGAACGACCTTAATTGTGAGACATTTTCAGGCGCTGGGGCCTTTACGACCGCTTCAGTTTTTTCAGGTGACTTATGCAACCCTTCTTCGTTAATGATATGGCCACAATATGATATTTGTTTCTGGAAAAATTCGCACTTGGGGCGATTTACTCGTCGGCCCCGTTCTCTCAGCCTCGTGAGCACCTGCTCCAAGTTGGCAAGGTGCTCGTTCTCGTTTTCTCCTGTTACAAGGATGTCGTCTAGGTAGCATTGAGTCCCCGGAATCCCTTGCAGGACTTGCTCCATAGCTCTTTGCCAGCTAGCCAGAGCTGATGCCACTCCTAAAATCAGTCGATTGTACTGGTACAGGCCTTTGTGTGTGTTTATCGTGAGATACTTTTTAGAGGCCTCCTCAACCTCCATCTGTAGATATGCCTGTGCTAAGTCAATTTTGATTAAATGTTTCCCTCTGGATAGTGAGGCGAAAATATCTTCTATCCTCGGAAGAGGATAATGTACCGTGTGAAGAACTGGGTTTACAGTCACCTTGAAGTCCCCACAGATGCAAACTTTTCTCTGTTCTTCATATTTATCATTATTCAACGTTTTCTTCATGACCGGGACGATGGGTGTTGCCCACTCGCTCTAATCTACCTTGGATAACACGCCTGCTTTTTCCAAATTCTCCAGCTCTGCCTCGACGGCTGGATGAATTGCGTATGGCACCGGCCTTGCCTTAAAAAACTTGGGAATTGCCGCATCTTCCACTTTTATTGAGGCGGTGGCGCCTTTCAGGGTTCCTAGTTCCTGTTGAAACACTTCTTTGGCGTTAGCCAAGATTTCTTTTAATCGTATAGGTATGACGTCATCATCGTTTTTTTTCTTACTGGTCACCGTCAGTGCCTGAATGGAGTGCCAGTCTAAACTTATCTTTCTGATCCATTCACATCCCAACAATGGTGGACCACCATCTTGCAGAACGTATAAGTACAACTTCTGTATTTCCTTGCCGTTGTATACAACAGGCACCCTTATTTTCCCTCTGGGGTATACTTTCTGCCCCATATATGTCTTCAAGACAATGGATGTGTCTTTCAAAGGTATATGCGGAAATAGCCGCTCGTAATCCCGTCGACTCATGACGGTCAGAGCTGATCCTGTATCTAGCTCCATTTTGACTGGGAACCCCGCTATCGTGAGGGTAACCCAAATGGTCTGGTAATCTCCTTTGGCAATTACATTACGTAATTTGAGACAGCTTAGTCTCTTGTTTCCGGAGTCGCTATCGCTCTTCTGGTCTTCGGAGCTACTGTCCGTCATCATTTGTACCTTTCTGTACTTTTCCTTATTGACCTTTTTACTGTCAGCGGATTTCTTTCCAGATTGGCATACACGTGCAATGTGTCCCATCTTTCCGCATTGCCTGCATGCTTTGTCCTTGAACCAGCAGTCCTTCTGGTCATGGGTGGATCTGCCGCAGCGATAACATCTCTCGAAACCCCATGTCATTTCATGGGTGCCGAAATCCTGTGGCTTTTGCTGTATCTCTGCAGCTCCTCTTGCTGTTGCTTCGTATGATACAGCCACACTGAAAGCCTTGTCCAGTGTCAAATCTTTCTCAGAAAGTAATCTTTTCTGTGTTCCTTCGCTTAGGAGAATGCAGACGAATTTGTCTCGTAGAGAATCTGCCAGTTCTGCCCCGAATTGGCAGTGCTTTGACAGCTTTCATAATTCGGTGAGGTAATCAGCGTTATTTTCATGCTTGTGCTGATTCCTCCTGAAGAATTTGAATCGTTCCGCTATCAGCAGCGGTGTTGGGTTTAAGTGCTCCTGTAAGGTATCAACAATCTCATTAAAATTCTTGTCCATTGGTTTGGCTGGAGTGATCAAGTTTCGTAACAGCCCGTATGTCCTTGCGCCCATCAGATTTAGAAGTACCGATGCCTTTTTACCATCCGCTACCTCATTCGCCTTGCAATATACCTCCACTCTTTCCACATATGTGGTCCAATCTTCTATATCACTATCGAAAGCAGTAATATTGCCAGTCTTCGGCATCTTGAAAATCTAAAATGGCGCTTCCGTGCTTTTCTTTCTTCCCCACCGAGTTAAGATGGCGCCTCCCGCGCTTTCCCGCCACTGCCGCTGCTGCCAACGCTGTTCTCCGCGGTTCCCGTTGCGACCTGCAGCTTTTCGCGGTATTTCTATTTTTTTTTTTTTATATGTCGCTTCAATATTCTCTCCGTAATTGAAGAACCGTTCCCCTCTGGGACTTTCCCCTCCCTCTGCTCGGTCCGAACGCCGGCCGCGCCCTGAGTGCTCCACCCTCTCTCTCTTTGCTTCTGCTTCCCGACTCGCTGCCCGGCCCCGTTGCAGAGCCACCCGATCGAGCTGTAGCCCGCCGCAGCCCAGGAAGGATCAGTGCACTACCTGCCACCAGCCCGTTTAGTTGGGGAAACCACAGACTGGAGACCAAGCCTGGCCCTCGTTTTCGAGTTTCTTCGAATTATTATTGTTTTTTTTTCTTGCTTCTGGCTTCGACCTTCGTCTGAGGAATCGATCCCCTTGAGGTGCTGCCGAAATGCAGGTAAGTTTGTTTCTAACTCGTCACCACTGTTAGATCCGTGTGTTAATGGAGACACAGAATGCAGGAGTTGATTTAACAAGTGTTTACTGAACAAAGTCTGGAGGTGAACTAACAACACAAGGCGCTACACAGGCTTATATACCCGAGTGGTCACTACTGGTACTACAGTATACAGGGGCTTCAAAAACATAGTTCCTCTTAAAGGTACATACACTACAAGAACGGCTTTTGAAGATGCACTCACTGACCTTAACCACTTGTGTGAGGTCATTGAACTTCATTCAGCACTAATTCCAGGTCCTCGGGGCAAGACTGCTGGCAGTGACTGCTTCGGCTATCTGCTCCCATTGCCTTCTGACTGTGTCTAGGGGGCATTCTGGCCCCCTGCAGGTGGAGGACCTGTCTCTTCCTTTCTACTCCATGCACTAAGGCCTCTATTACTGCATCGGAGATCCTTGGTGCCCTTTCTCTGCCCCGTTGAGCCATTACTCAGTCACAGTTTCCTTGACAAGCACTTCCAGCAGCTGCTGAATGCAGAATACACTTCACCTTTAAGAGGTGCAGACTGCCTTTAAAAGTGGAGGCTTGCTTTAAATAGAGCTAGCCTTGCACAAACTTCGGCCCCTGCTGAGCACTCAGCCACTCAGAAGCACACTCAGTGCTGGGCTGCACGCATCAACTATGGTAATTAGCAGGCAGCATGAAGGCCGCTTGCACTAGTTTCAACAGGTGCAGGCCTGTTTTCAGGACTTATCGAACATTTAGACTACAGAGTCTGAACCAGGGAATATAAGTTAAATATTTAAATCAATGTAAAATCTTGTACAGAAAGTGAAATAAAGATAGGGAAAGAAAGATGGGATTAAGAGAGGGAGCTTTACAGAAAAAGTAAAAAATAATATTTTAATTTTTTAATTTTTTAAATCTCCAACAATAATTAAAATCTGAAGGAATGAGACTCAACACTTGTAAAAGTTAATTTTCTGTGCCAGTGAAGTTGTTTTGCAGTAATTAAGACTTATCAGGCCATTAAAAATTCACTTACACTTGAATGGACAAGCCCTAGCTTTTTCAGGTGAGTTTAGTGGGTATCTAATGGGTAATTATCACAACTTCATGCCATTCATCTGTTTGAATGTCAAGTCTTTTGGAGATATATTGGTGTAGCGAAGCTTGTGAAGGAGCAGCGCAAATTGGACAGCACCTCCCTAATTTCTGCGATTAACTGCGCATGTGCGGACGCTGGAAGTTGCTGTCCAATTTACTCCTTAATAATGATGAGTGCTCATAGACTCACTGTTCTTACCACAGAATCCAAGCACATAACGCTCTTTTCACTCATTAGAAAATTTAAGAATACTGTTACAGGCATCAAGTTCCATGCCATTTGCAAATAGTGTGAACAACAGGGATCCCAGAACAGATCCCTGTTTTCCGAGACAGAAGCCCTGAAAATTCTTGAGGCGGGGGTGTGCAAAACATTTTTTTTTAAAGGTTCCTCTTCACAGATCTAAGCCATGTTCCTAGCCTAAATCTCCAGATGATCCCTAGATTACCATTTGGCAGGTAGGTATACATGGCATTATCAGGTATACCTCCACTGGCCAGAGGCTGAAAGCTGGGAAAATGGGAATCCCAAGGTAAGGAGTCCCCCACCTCTGGGTTTGACTGTCTTACGCTAATGGCCTTGTTTGGAGTGGGCGGAGGCTCTGCCTCCACAATGCCAATTGGGAACTTTCACATTAGGCCAGCACCTGCCACGTTCAGCTCCAGTATAATATACAGCCCCTCCAGCAGACTCCCGCTGAAGGTCCAATGGGTGTGCATTGGAAGGGTCATGAATTTTCAGAGCCAAAATACTTTGCATTCAGCACCAGATGTTCTGTTGCTAAGCCAATTCTCAATCAATCTGGACAATTTGTCCTCTGTTCCATGAGCTTTAATATTCCCCACTAGTCTTGCATGAGAAACTTTGTCAAACATCCTTTGAAAATCCAAGTAAATACATCTACTGGATTAGCTTTGTCTACAAGTTTAGTTAGCTCCTCAAAGAATTCCATTGGGGTTGTAAGGCATGACCTATTACTTCTAAAACCACCCTGACTTCCCTGAGTGAATATTGAATTAGAAAGCAAGATGAATAAGCCTCAAACAACACTGGAGATTAGATAGAAAATGCTTTTCTCTGTATTAGTGAATATGTGAAACAGAATCATAACAAAAGCATTCAGTGGTGCGCTGATCCATTCTTTTAAAATAAGGTCCCTGAACTCCTGGGACCATTGACTGTGAAGCTGTGTTTAGGAGCTTTTCTATCTAGTTTTCAATCACCTCTCCTAAGTCTTCCACCATAGTTTGGTGTCCAGTCCTTTATCCCCTTTATTGATTTTTTTTGTCCTTCCTCCCCAGCTCTATAGAATGTCTTTTCTAATTTAAAGGTAATTTATAAATGCAAATTGATCTGTTCCGAGAAGAAAATTGCAGGTTGTAAGATAAGATAGATATTTGGTAGATTCTCTCAATTACATTTGGCAGAAACAATTTTTGCTGAGCTTCCCCTCAGGAAATAAGCATAGTAGAATTTGTCATGGGGCAAATTCTATACTGTATGTGGAAGGGACAACCTAGTTTGGCCACATTACCTTTGTGTACTTTAACTTACGATTTGCCTTTTCAACTCATCTCTTCTTAAACAAATAATGTACTCAGCTAAAGTGTAGAAACTGACAGACTAGTTGCAATGAAACTAAAAAGTGCTGAAAAGGATCTTTGCACTTTGCAAAGTAAGTGTAGCACTGGCAGCCCCATGCCGATTAGAATGATTCAGATCAGTTCTCTCTCTCTCAGAAGGGAAATCAAATTTGTTTATGATTCTCATCTACTTTATGGCTTTTCCAAGCAATTGAAGAATAAAATGCCACAGAGCTTCACAGGTTATCAGATGTTTCATTTAGGCATATGAATATCATAGGGTTAGAAATTTGATGCATTTGCGGCACTCATTAGCAGGGGGCGTTAACGGGTCTCAAACGACTTTTTGTCCGGGTACGACGCTGCTAACAACTCCCTCTAAATTCAGCAGGAGTTTAGCAGTGGCGGTAACCAGTAGTGCCCCGCACCGCTGCGCAGGCAATGACGACATCATCACCGCGCCCAGCGCCCCGTTTTTGCCCCACCTGCAAAACTGGCCCGTGCCCCCTGAATTTGCACTGGGCGATGACAGTGACCAATTCAGGGGGCAGGAACTAAACAGAAGGAGACTCACGGGATGCTAATTAAAGGGGAGGTGGCAGGCGGAGAAAAAAAAATCAGCTGACTTACTTGTTGCCCGTTGCCTCTTTGAACATGGGGTCCGTGCCGCAATCTGGCAGCCTGGCACTCCTCTTGTGTGCCGCGCTGCTGGCACAGCACCCCGCTCCCCGGTGGTCCAGGTAGGGCCCCGCAGAGTTGTGGGCTTTGGCCCTCCCCTTTAATGAGGGGAGGAGCCTTTCCATGCGGTAGCGCTATGTATAGCACTGTAGAATGCTGATATTCGGGGTTAGCGCTCTAAGAAGGAAGTGGAGCGCTTGAATTAGCGTTCTACCTCCCTCTTGGGGCACTAAAACTGAAGTTACCGATCACTGGCACTATTATTCGCCGAGCGCTAAATTTTGCGCCCAGGCGATGTTAACGACCCAAAATGGTCGCGAACAAATTTTTCCTCCTAATGTCTTAAATTCTGCAAAACATATGAAAATTCCAGTCAAAAACATGAAGTGAATTACTGAAGGATTTTATTACATAGCAAGTGATTATTTGCGAGTTCATATAGTAGGTAATTGATATCACGAATTCTTTTATTATTGTATTCCACTGCTGCCAGTAACACTGCTAGAATGGTAAAGCATCTCAAATGACTTAAAAACTTAAAGCAGATAGTTTCATACTGAGACCCAGGATTGAAAATGAGTGACAAACATGGAAGATATAATGCTTCAGTTACAACTATAATTATAAGGGTGGTTTTTCTGATGTAGACGTCTCTGGGACAGGAAAGGTGTGATGAAGGGCATTCTGCCAACTGCTTCGGCCAGCTGTTCCTCTATATCTTCTGGGTTTGATCCTCATTGCACACTCACTGTGAGCTCCCACACATGCAGCGGGCTACTGCTGGGTGTTGACAGTAAGGGAGGTTTCCTTTCCTTTGCTATACCTCCTGCATTAAAACATCCAATACTTCTTCTTCAAAAGAGGAAGTTCTCCCGATTTGCCCTTGTAAAATTGAAGCTTTGACCAAAGGAAAGCATTCCACTTTGAGGCAAGTAATGGGTCTTTAAGAGCTCCATTAGGTTAAATTTTCATTTTCACTGCATGGATGATAATCTGGTGCCTTTCCATTATAGAACCTGGCCAACTTTCATTCCATTGATTTTAATGATATGTAAATCGGGCAGGTTCTATATATGGGCAGGCAATCTGCTCTGTTGGATTATCGCCCATGCAATGAACGTAAATATTTACCTGCTTGGCTTTAAACTGGTTCCTCAAAAACAATTTCTCTGGCAGTACCTATGGTCTTCCCTAACTTAAATCCCTCCATTTCTTGCTTGGCGTCCATCTTTCTGTTGTGTAAAAGGCTTTGAGACGGGGGTATGGTAGCATAGTGGTAATGCTACTTGACAACAATCCAGCGACCTGGACTAATGGTCCAGAGGTATGAGTTCAAATCCCATCACAGTAGCTGAGGAATTTAAATTCAGTTAATTAAATAAATCTGGAATAAAAAGCTTGTATCAGTAATAGTGACCATGAAACTACCAGATTGTCGTAAAAACCCATTTGGTTCACTAAAGTCCTTTACGGAAGGAAATCTGCCGTCCTTATCTAGACCCGCTGCCCTCTGAAATGGCCTAGCAAGCCACTCAGTTGTACCAAACTGCTACAAAAAAGAATAAAGCCAGATGGACCACCCGGCATCGACCAAGGCACTGGCTTCGGAAACGACAATGGCACACCCATCCCAGTCAACCCTGCGAAGTTCTCCTCACTAACATCTAGGGACCTGTGCCAAAATTGGGAGAGCTGTCCCACAGACTAGTCAAGCAACAGCCAGACATAGTCATACTCACAGAATCATATCTTTCAGCCAATGTCCCAAACTCCTCCATCACCATCCCTGGGTATGTCCTGTCTGACCAACAGGACAGACACCCCAGACGTGGCAGCACTGTGGTATACAGTCAGGAGGGAGTGGTCCTGGGAGTCCTCAACATTGACTCCGGACCCCATGAAGTCTCATGGCTTCAGATCAAGCATGGACAAGGAAATCTCCTGCTGATTACCACCTACTGCCCTCCCTCAGCTGATGAATCAGTACTCCTCCAATGTGGAACACCACTTGGAAGAAGAACTGAGGGTAGTGTGGTGTATGTAACCTGTTCCACCTTAAGAGAACTTAAGCCTGTTCCACCTTAAGAGATGTACTACTTTCTCTGGCTGCTGTATACGTAATACCGGTGGTGACCACCGGTATATAAGTACTGTGTAGTGTTATTGTATTTAGTATAGTCCTGACCTCCAACTAGTAAAGACCTGTTGAACTTTATTCTTGTAGTCTGTGTCAGTAATTAATCTTAATACAACTGGAACACACAGACTTAACAGTGGCGACGAGTCCGATTCTTACCCTGCGGCAGTTTATATCCACGGCGGCTTCATCCACAGAACGGGCGTCGAAGAGAGGCATCCAC
This sequence comes from Somniosus microcephalus, assembly GCF_052327205.1. Lineage (NCBI taxonomy): Eukaryota > Metazoa > Chordata > Chondrichthyes > Squaliformes > Somniosidae > Somniosus > Somniosus microcephalus. Next base: position 87,236,687 of record NC_140993.1, on the reverse strand, counting down.
CCTCATCACCCTGCTGGAAGACACATCGCGCGGAAGGCATCGAGAACCCGGAGTACAGAAGACATCCTGAACTCGAAGCCTCCATCAGCGGCAGTCAGCTATCTTCTTTCTACCTCGGTGGTGGGTAAGCCGGTCAGCGACGCGAGCAGAAAGCCGTCCGCGTTGGCTGTACAGACGGGGGGATGAAGACGGAGGAATAAGGGCGGTGAGATCGATCGCGACTGGAGATAAGGGCCGGGCCGCATTTGGGCCAAAAGGCGCAGCGCGGGGACATCGATCGCGGCTGGTGATAAGGGCCGGGCCGCTTTCGGGCCAAAAAGGCGCAGCGTCTGGGGCGACTGAAGGCACGAGAGCCGCGGTGAAGGCGAACGCAGCCGGTGCTAATAACCGGGCTGCAAGAAGGGCTGCGAGGCGTGACATCGGGGAAGCGCGAATGCCCGAGGGAGCCGCGGTGAAGCGGAGACAGCATCGGGGGAGTTACTAACCGCTGGGAAAGGGAGTAGCAGCGGCACGCCAAACGCCATTGCAGCCAGTGGGTGAAGACCGCCAAGCGCGGGAAAACCGCCATTTTGTAGGCGGAGGACGAAGACAAGAGCGGGAAGCCGCCATCTTGGGATAAAATAAATTGCAACGATGCCTAAACATGGGAACATTAATACCTTTGATAGCGACATCGAAGATTGGGCCATGTATGTAGAACGCATACAAAATTATTGTAAAGCAAATAAAATCCCAGATGCAGAGAGAGCACTAACTTTGTTGAACTTAATGGGTGCGAAGACATACGGGCAATTGAAACACCTTTTATCACCAGATGAACCGACAGATAAGACATTCGAGGAGATTGTTACTGTCCTGAAAAATCATCTAAACCCCACGCCGCTAATGCTAGCGGAACGATTTAAATTTTACAGCAGAAGACAGCTGAAGGATGAAAGCAATGCTGAATATTTAATGGAATTGCGTAAGCTGGCAAGGTACTGTCAGTTTGGAACGGGATTGACAGACGCGCTAAGAGATAAATTTGTGTGTGGATTATTAAAAGAAGATACACAAAAGCGACTGCTCGAGGAGAATGAGCTGACGCTTGAGAAAGCAGTCACTATGGCAGCAGCACACGAAGCCGCAGCGAGAGGCATGGCAGTAATGCAGCTACGGTCACCGGAACTCAGTACAAATAAATTGGGTTTGAGTACTGTAAAATGTTATCGTTGTGGAAAGACAACACACGATCAGAACCAGTGTTGGTTTAAAAACCAAGAATGCAGAACGTGTGGCAGGCTTGGCCACATAGCTAAAGTATGCCGGTCAGGAAAGAAGACCAGCAACAAAAAGTCACCGCAAGGAAAATACATAAAGGTGCACAAGGTGACAAAGACCAGTTCGAACGAACAGAAGTCAGATTCAGACGCTAGCAGTAATGAACTGGGTAGCTTAAGAGTACACAACGTTGGTAAGGATGCAGATCTCCAGACAATTTGGGTCACTCTTCAGATAGCAGGAGTCCAAGTAAAGATGGAATTGGACACTGGATCGGCATTGACGGTCATGAATAAGAAAGATTACAAAAGGTTATTCCAACATATTCCCCTACGGGATACGGAGATTATATTGAAAACATACACGGGGCAAAGAGTGTACCCCATCGGAAAGATAGAGGTAAAAGTGGTCCACAAGGGCGAAGAAAGCCAAGTAATGGACTTATATGTGCTACCTGAAGGAGGTCCACCACTACTGGGACGGGAGTGGATTAGGAAAATGAATATGGACTGGCACTCCTTAAAAGCACTAACGGTAGATTCCGGGGAAACAGATGTCAAACCTAAACGATTGTCCAAAATATTGGATGATGCTAAAGAGGTGTTCCAGCAAGGACTGGGAACACTGAAAGGAATTACGGCAAACATCAAGATTGATGAACATGCACAACCAAAATTTTTCAAAGCCAGACCGGTACCCTATGCAATACGACCTACTGTAGAAGCGGAACTGGAAGCGCTAGAACATTCAGGTGTACTGTCTAAGGTAGATTGGAGTGAGTGGGCTACGCCCATTGTTCCCGTTATGAAACGTCCTTCGAGCAACAAGCCAGGAGAACCAGGGAAGGTTCGCATCTGTGGAGATTTCAAGATCACCGTTAATCCGGTGCTTCACACGGTGCAGTATCCGCTTCCGCGGATTGAGGATATTTTTGCTTCGTTGTCTGGCGGGAAACACTTCACCAAGATAGACCTGGCGCAGGCGTACTTGCAGATGGAGGTTGAAGAAGAGTCACGCCAGTAGCTCACGATCAACACGCATAGAGGTTTGTACCGGTATAATAGGCTGGTTTTTGGAGTGGCATCAGCTCCGGCAATTTGGCAGAGGGCCATGGAGCAGGTATTACAGGGAATTCCAGGCACACAATGTTACCTGGACGATATTCTGATTACAGGTGATGGTGATGAAGAACACCTCGCAAACTTGGAACTGGTGTTCAACAGACTGAAAGGCGTTATCCAAACCGAATCAGAAGGCCTCCTGAGAGACTGAACCTTTGAACTGTTTATACCTGAAGTTATATATGTATATATGTTATTATGTTATGTTAAATGGGGATATGACTGTTAAGCTAAAAAGGGAGGATTGTGGTGTGTGTAACCTGTTCCACCTTAAGAGAACTTAAGCCTGTTCCACCTTAAGAGATGTACTACTTTCTCTGGCTGCTGTATACGTAATACCGGTGGTGACCACCGGTATATAAGTACTGTGTAGTAATATTGTATTTAGTATAGTCCTGACCTCCAACTAGTAAAGACCTGTTGAACTTTATTCTTGTAGTCTGTGTCAGTAATTAATCTTAATACAACTGGAACACACAGACTTAACAGGTAGCAAGGGCACAGAATGTACTCTGGGTGGGGGACTTCAATGTCCATCACCAAGAGTGGCTTGGCAGCACAACTACTGACCGAGCTGGCCGAGTCCTGAAGGACATAGCTGCCAATGGTGAGAGAACCAACACGAGGGAAAAACCTATTTGACCTCGTCCTCACCAACATATCTGTCCTAGATACATCTGTCCATGACAGCATTGGTAGCAGGGACCACTGCACTGTCCTTGTGGAGATGAAGTCCTGTCTAAATGGGATAGGTTTAGAACAGATCTAGCAGCTCAAAACTGGGCATCCATGCGGCACTGTGGGACATCAGCAGCAGCAGAATTGTATTCCACCACAATCTGTAACCTCATGGCCCGACATATCCCTCACTCTACCATTACCATCAAGCCAGTGGACCAACCCTGGTTCAATAAGGAGTGCAGAAGAGCATGCCAGGAGCAGCACCAGGTGTAGCTAAAAATGAGGTGCCAACCTGGGGAAGCTGCAACACAGGACTACATATGTGCTAAACAGCAGAAGCAACAGAGCTAAGCGATCCTACAACCAACGGATCATATCAGAGCTCTGCAGTCCTGCCACATCCAGTCGTGAATGGTGGTGGACAATTAAACAACTAACGGGAGGAGGAGGCTCCATGAATATCCCCATCGTCAATGATGGCGGAGCCCAGCACGCAAGTGAAAATGACAAGGCTGGAACATTTGCAACAATCTTCAGCCAGAAGTGCCCAGAAATATCAAGAAATGGCTGAGCACACTTGATGCAGCAAAGGCAATGGGCCCCAACAACATCCCGGCTGTTGTGCTGAAGACTTGAGCTCCAGAACTAGCCGCACCTCTGGCCAGTTCCAGTACAGCTACAACACTGGCACCTACCCGACAATGTGGAAAACTGCCCAGGTATGTCCAGTCCACAAAATGCAGGACAAATCCAATCCGGCCAGTTACTTTCCATCAGACTAATCTCAATCATCAGCAAAGTGATGGAAGGTGTCGTCAAACAATGCTATCAAACGGCACTTACTCAACAATGACCTGCGCACCGATGCTCAGTTTGGGTTCTGCCAGGATCACTCTGCTCCAGACCTCATTACAGCCTGGGTCCAAACATAGACAAAGGAGCTGAATTCCAGAGGTGAGGTGAGAGTGCCCTTGACATTAAGAACGCTCCCCGTATCCTGGAGAACCACATATGCTGGAAGTGTCGTCAGCAGGAGGAGCTCAAACTTCAGATTACAGAGCTTGAGCAGCAGCTGGCATCACTGCGGTGCATCCATGAGGCAGACAGCTACGTGGATAGCTCATTTCAGGAGGCGGTCACCCCGCAGCGTAAGAGTATGCAGGTAGAGAGGGAATGGGCGACCATCAGACAGACAAGGAGGACCAGGCAGGTAGTGCAGGAATCCCCTGAATGCATCTCACTCTGCAACCAGTGTTCAGTATTCAATGAGGGCGAGGGTTCCTCTGGGGAGTACAGCCAGAGCCAAATCCATGGTACCACGGGTGGCTCAGCTGTACAGGGGGGGAGGAGGAAGATTGGGAAAGCATTAGTGATAGGAGATTCGATAGTTATGGGAACAGACAGGCGTTTCTGCAGCCGCAGACGTAATTCCAAGATGGTATGTTGCCTGCCTGGTGTCAGGGCCAAGGATGTCACTGAGTGGCTGCAGAACATTCTGAGGGGGGAGGGTGAACAGCCAGAAGTCGTTTTTTTTTAATTCACTCATGGGATGTGCACATCGCTGGCAAGGCCAGCATTTATTGCCCATTCCTAGTTACCCTTGAGAAGGTGGTGGTGAGCTGCCTTCTTGAACCGCTGCTGTCCATGTGGTGAAGGTACTCCCACAGTGCTGTTAGGGAGGAAGTTCCAGGATTTTGACCCAGCGACGATGAAGGAACGGTGATATACTTCCAAGTCAGGATGGTGTGTGATTCTATGGCCTCGATTTTCATTGGGCCGTGAGGCGGGCTTTTAGGCGGGCAGGCGGGACTGGTCTTTAAGGCCCTTAATTACCACTAAATAGCCTCTATAATCCTCTTTTAATAGGCCCTTGCAACTTTAACCCTTTTCCCACGTAAAACACGCCTGGTGGGAATCACGAATGTGAAACCTGGCAGGAGCACTATTGCATTGGTGACTTTCAAGTGCAGGTCATCCGTTAAAGTTGAGATTTTGATCAGCCATGATTTGCAGGTGGCAGGACTTTGTGGTCTCAGGTCTGGGGCAACTTTTACAAGGCTTAAGTACACATGTGGAAGGTTGGAGCCTCACACCCATCTCCATTGTGACCTCCTGGGAAACCCCTCTCGCCACCTTCACTCAGTGCTTCCTCAACGGAGGCATATACCAGAAGCATGGGAGCCATTTATTTCCTTCCCATCTGGGCATTAGAGGAGCTCGAGCACCAGCCGCGGCAGCAGCAGAACCAGGGACAACAGCAGCACCAGCAACAGCAGCAACAGCAGGAGCGCCAGGCTGCTGCTCACCCACCTGAGGCTGCACAGGCCAGAAGGGGCCAGCGCCTGGAAGCCCGTCGGCGCAGGAGATACCCCACAAACAGGGTCTACAGACACAGGGTCAGCTACCTCAACATGTCTGAGCAGCAGTGCCAAAGGCGGCTCTGACTTTCACGACAGGTAGTGACTGACATCTGCGCAATGATACAGCAAGACCTGCAGCCCAGAGGACCAGGTGGACAAGCATTACCAGTGGCCACCAAAGTCACCATCGCACTCAACTTTTTTACCTCAGGCTCATTCCAGGGATCAGCAGCAGACATCAGCGGCATCTCCCAGGCGGCTGCACACACTTGCATCATGCAGGTAACCGATGCCCTCTTTGTCCTTGCGCACAATCACATCCATTTCACCAAGGATCGAGCAAGTGTCACAGCGCGAGCGGTTGGATTAGCTCATCTGGCAGGCTTTCCAAGGGTGCAGGGCGTCGTTGACTGCACACATGTGGCCCTTAGGGCACCCCATCGCAATCTAGGTATTTTTGTCAACCGCAAGGGCTTCCACCCCCTCAACGTTGAGCTGGTGTGTGACCACAAGGAGGAAGTTTTGCATGTTTGTGCCATGTACCCTGGCAGTTGCCATGACTCCTTCATACTGCGCTAGTCTAGTGTGCCTCCGCTATTCAGTCTGCTAGACCAACTTAACGGATGGCTACTTGGAGACAAGGGCTATCCCCTGAGGACGTGGCTAATGACACCGTTGAGGAGGCCACCCAACGAAGCTGAGGAGCGCTACTACTCCAGCCACATTTCCGCCAGATCCATTATCGAGCAAACCATCGGTTTGCTGAAGATGCGCTTCAGATGCCTGGATAGATCAGGTGGAGCCCTACAATACTCAGCAGCCAGGGTCTCCAGAATCGTCGTGGTTTGCTGTGTACTTCACAACATGGCATAGCGTCGTGGCTTGCAGATTCCTGAGGACCAAGTGGCTCCTCACATATCCTCCTCAGAGGAGGTGGAGGAGGAGGAGGAGGAGCAGGTCAAAAATAGATTCCACTCTATTTGACCAGCATACTGACAAGTGCAAGTATTCCTAAGCCCTCAATGTGAAAGTCCCATTCGCAAAATGACACACGCCACAACTGCAACAGTTGTCATCAGAATTTTTATGTATAAGAACCAGCTGATGACATTTTTACAATAAACACAACATTTCACCCAAGTGACTACCCTTGTGACTACTTGTGCAGAATTTTCCTCTTACGCGTGCTCCTACATAGTGCTTTCCCTGTGGCTTCAGCAGATGTGGAGGCCCCTTGCTCACTTTCCTGCTGCTCCTGTCTCGACACCTTTGGCGGGCGTCCTCTGGGGTTGCAAGCCTGTGAGGGCTCGTCAACAGTCTGCTGCTCCTGCGGCTGTGCAGGGGTTGAGACGTCTATCTCACTTGGGTGTGGACTCCGGTGGGGCTCTGACCGAGGGCTCTGCAGTGGCATGGAAGTTTGAGCGCTTGGAGAGGAGCCCCCACTTCCTTGAGATCTGCCACCAACCTCCCTCTCATGGGTCAGGTCCCCCTTAACGCCTGCAAGTGGCTAGAGAGCACCTTGCTGCACATCAGGGGGGCCATGGGGACCCAAATCCGCAATGGCAGTCCTACACAGAAGGACTTCCATGAAGGTCTGGTTTCTCTGTTCAATAGATGCCCATCGCTCCTCAAGAGATGTCATTCTATTCTGAACAATGACCATGTTTTCCATACCCCGGTGACTAAGCTCTTCCATGGCCATAGCCCTCCTCTCCTCTACCGTAGCCATCCTCTCCTGCATGGTAGCCAGCCTTAACACGGAGGTAGCCATCCTTTCTGTGTTGATGCGTTCATGCGCCATTGACTCCACAAAGGCTCTGCTCATGTTCGCTATGGACTCCTCCATTCGCTCCACACTCGCAGCGACCCTAGAGACAAAACCTGCCAGAGACACCTGCATCTGTGCCTGGAGTTCCATCACCGCTGATCTCATGGATGGACCCAGAGGCAGAGGGTCGACATGCTGCTGAGCCGAGCTGGCAGAGTCCTGCGCCCTCTGACTAGGACTCTCCACTGCTGTCCCTGTCTCCACAATCTGCTGAGCTGTGATACACCAGGTGACAACACTACTCTATGTCCCGAAGGCCCCACCGAGGTGTAAGTGTCTGCGCTGGTGCTGGGTGCGCAGAATTCTGCTGACGCTGTGCCCTCAGAGGTTGCAGCTTCCTCTGAGGAGTCCGGCTGCTCAGCCTCTTCTTCCTGGCTAGGGGGGACGGATGCTTGTGATGGTCCTGTGGGGGAGTAAAGGAGAGTTACAGATGTGATGCCAAGGCTACATGCACATAGCTTTTGGCAGATGCTCATAAGTCCATCTGTCACAGCTTGACAATCATTATCAGTGACTCATGCAATGTCAAAGAGAGAGATGGGAAACTTTTCTGTCACCAGCTTGCTGTGTTGCACCCGTCTGTCCATCCCCCATGCGCGAATCATCCCCAAAACCAATGATTTGCAGGACGGCCTCCTCCCAGGGGGTCAGGTGGGCTATTGAGGGTGGCTCTCCTCCTGTTCTGGCTCGCTCTTTCTTGTTGTGAGCTCTCTTTTCCTGCAATGAGGGAGACAAGTGGAGGTTGAGTGAGAATGAAGGAGTGAGTATAGAGATTGCATAGCATAGATACTTAGAAGGAGACAAAGATGGAGTGAGGTTGGAAGACCAAGGGCCCTCCCTGTGTGTTGTCAAATGTGTTCAAAGCATCAGAGTGAGAGGGAGTGTGAGGGCTGCATGGTGGAATAGTTATGTGAATGTGAGCATAGAGAGAGAGGGAATGGGTAAGAGTGCATGGATGTCAGTGTCAAGTGGGATGTGGAGGAAGAGATTGCTGAAGTTGAGTGCTGGTGTGGAAAGGCAATGGGGATCAGCTTGAGGGTGATGGTAAATTCATACTCACTTTTCCAGTGCGCTGAAGGTCATGAAATCTTTTCCTGCACTGTATCCAGGTTCTGCCGGTGACTCCCAAGGAATTGACCTCCTCAGCCACCTGCATCCACATAGCCTTGGTCTGAAGTGAACAGGATCTCCCTATTGGCCCTGGCCCCATCCATCAATGCCTGCAGTGCTGCCTCGTCAAAGCGAGGAGCTGCTCTTGCCCTCCCGCTTGTCATCTCTCCTGCAGGTCCCTCTGACAACAAATTGAGGAAGCTTTGAAGCCTGCAGAAGAAGCAAGGCTTGCTGTGGACCTTAAATGCAGCAGCAATGATGATGTAATCGGAGGGGACTTTCAGTCATGAAAAACCCCCTTGCAAAGGCTTCCCACACGTTGGAAATCAATTGGCCAACTAAGTTAAAATTGCATCAATCTCCCACATCCATTTAGATTCGTGTGGGAAACACAAAATTCGGATAACACGACAACAACCCGCACCTGAGCTAAAATCACCCCCTATGACTCTATGGGCAGGATTTTCATTCAGGAGTCGGGTTGGAGGGGGGACTACAACTTTCGGGGTTGTAGTCCCGCTTCCTACACGCCTCCTCAATGAAAATCCAGCCCCTTATTGTTGTGTATGTAATATGTGTGCTACTTGAACCTATGGACAGGACTGCACTACTTGTAGGGCGTAGTGATACGCAGTACCACTCCTGGCCATAGGGGTATAAATAGTACTGTGGGTACTGATCTCCCCTCAGTTCCCGCCTGTGGGCATGAAGTAAAGACCTACGTGCAGTCCCTACCTCCAACCAGTAAAGGCCTGTTTGAGTTATACGTTTAAGTCTTTGTGTTAATTGTTCAATACAATACACATACTTAACACTGGCGACGAGTCGGTTCGAACCCTGCGGCAGTTATTCCACGGCGGCTTCGTCCAAAGACAGGACGTTGAAGAGAGGTTTCAATCCTCAACACCCCACTCAAAACTGAAGGGCAGCAGAAATCCTGACAGCTTCCAGCGACTGGAAGCGACAGGCATTAGGACCCTGAAGCCTCCATAACCTCGTGGGTAAGCCAGAGCCCGGGAGGGAGCGAGCAAGAGCCGCGCGAGCGGGTGAGCCAGAGGCCGGGAGCCGCTTCAAGTGCGAGGCGCAGCGCGGGCCAGCGATCGGGACCAAAGATAAGGGCCGCACTCGGACTGAAAGGCGCGGCGGCTGCAGAAGCTCAAGGTGCGAGAGCCGCTTCAGTCGGGAGCCACTTCACGATCCAGCGATCGCATCCGCTGATAAGGGCCGCACTCGGGGGCTGAAGGGAGACGGCGTCGGGGGACGGGTGAAGACCGCCAAGCGCGGGAAAACCGCCATTTTGTGGGCGGAGGACGACGGCAAGAGCGGGAAGCCGCCATCTTTGATAACAAGTAAAGAAAATAAAATCTGAGAAATTGCAAATCTACAATGCCTAAACACGGGAATATTAGCACCTTTGATAGTGATCTCGAAGATTGGGCCATATATGTTGAAAGAGTAAAAAAATTATTGTAAGGCCAATAAAATTCGTGACCAAGATAAAGCTCTAACATTATTAAATTTAATGGGTGCGAAGACATACGGGCAATTGAAACACCTGTTATCACCAGATGAACCGGCGGATAAGACGTTCGATGAGATTGTTACTGTCCTGAAAGATCATCTAAACCCCACGCCGCTGATGCTAGCGGAACGATTTAAATTTTATGACAGAAGGCAGCTACAGCATGAAAGCAATGCTGAATATTTGCTGGAATTGCGTAAATTAGCGAAATATTGCCAGTTTGGAACGGGACTGACAGATGCACTACGAGACAAATTTGTGTGTGGTTTATTTAAACAGGATACACAAAAGCGACTGCTCGAGGAGAATGAGCTGACGCTTGAGAAGGCGGTCACTATGGCAGCAGCACACGAAGCCGCAGCGATAGGCACGGCAGTAATGCAGCTACGGTCACCGGAGCTCAGTGCACACAAATTGGGTGTGAGTTCTGGCAAATGTTATCGTTGTGGAAAGACAACGCATGATCAGAACCAGTGTTGGTTTAAAAACCAAGAATGTAGAACTTGTGGTAGGCTTGGACATATAGCTAGAGTATGCAGGTCAGGGAAGAAGACCAGCAACAAGAAGTCACCGCAAGGAAAATACGCAAAGGTACACAAGGTGACCGAACAGGAGTCCGATTCAGACGCTAGCAGTAATGAACTGGCTAGCTTAAGCTGTAATGAACTGGCTAGCTTAAGAGTACTCAACGCTGGTAAGGGTGCAGACCTCCAGACAATTTGGGTCACTCTTCAGATAGAAGGAGTCCAAGTAAAACTGGAATTGGACACTGGATCGGCATTGACGGTCATAAATAAGAAAGATTACGGAAAGTTATTCCAACATATTCCCCTACAGGATACGGGGATTATATTGAAAACATACACGGGGCAAAGAGTGTACCCCATCGGGAAAATAGAGGTTGCAGTGGTCCACAAGGGCGAAGACAGTCAAATAATGGACTTATATGTGATATCTGAAGGAGGTCCTCCACTACTAGGACGGGAGTGGATTAGGAAAATGAATATGGACTGGCATTTCCTACAAACAATAACGAGTGAGAACTCGGTGAAGATAGTCGGCCCAGACTCTGGAACGGATGATGGTAAGCCCAACTCAGGTGCAAAAGACAAAGTTTCAGCACAGAATTCCACTGAGCAACAACAACATAGTTTAACTGTGGATTCTGAGTCTGGCAAGTCTACTGATGTGCCCATTTCTGAGGGACACCGGGCTCGAACTCAACTCCATTTCAAACTACAACAGCAATTAGAACAAATGCTTCGCCGTTTTGAGCAAGAGTTGAATGCAACGAAAGAGTTCTTTGATATAGGGTTGGAGAACCTGGAAAGACAACAGAAGCAGCTGATGGAGAAAATGGAGCAGGAGCACACAAAACGTCTGATGTCAGAGGAGTTAACGGTCAGCCAACTCCTGCATATGCTGAAGGACAGGACTCTGAAATGGGAAAAACTTGAACACGAACTTCAATATTCAAACGAAAGGGGTTCGGAGCTCTCAAAGGTTATTGGAAGAGCTGAGGTGGCAACACAGGCTGAGATGACTGCAACAGAGCAGCCCTTGGATGCCAAAAGTACGCTGACTCACGTCAACGTAGAACAACAGACCGCTGAAACAGCTGCTCCGGTAGAGGGATTGAATAGTCCGATCAATCAATCTCCAAAAGAAGTTGAAGTAGTAAAATCTCAAATGAGGTCATTAGTAAACGACTTGCTGAAAGCCCAGAAAAAGCTGGATGCAGAGGTACACATGAAGAAGTCTCTTCAGGAAAGATGTCTGGATTTGGAACAAGAGCTGGCTAACGTCCAGCTGGGTATGGAGGAAATAGACGACCCTCTCACTGGTCTAGCTCAGGACGACACCGAATATTACCATGACCTGGTGGACGACACCGAATATTACGATGTCCTGTCCTGCCCAGCTTGTAACTTCGACTCCCAAAGTGCAGAAATCATGGAGGAGCACCAAAAGTCTACGGAACATCGGGAGAAGCTGGCTCTACGACGGAAACAGGAGGAAGAGAAGGAGGAACTGCGCATGCAGCTGGCAGCTGTGGCAGCTGACAATGGAGCCCAGAGAGTCTCCAAGAAGCAGAAAAGGAAAAGTCGAAACAGAAGATGACCCATCTGAACCATTATTACCTCTACCAGATCACACACGTGGTCCCTCCGAACGGAGCCAATTCAGTTCGGAAGTTCAAACTGTTAAATCCATGGAAGGACTATTGAATGAGTCACTCCAGCAACGTGAACCGACTACACCACAGAGATTGAATCTGTGAACTGTTTCCCGCAGAGACTGAATCTGTGATCTGTTTTGACATGAAGTTATCTATGTATCTATGTTATTCTGTTATGTAAACCTGAAGTTATATATGTATATATGTTATTACGTTATGTTAAATGGGGAGATGACTGTAAAGCTAAGAAGGGAGGAATGTTGTGTATGTAATATGTGTGCTACTTGAACCTATGGACAGGACTGCACTACTTGTAGGGCGTAGTGATACGCAGTACCACTCCTGGCCATAGGGGTATAAATAGTACTGTGGGTACTGATCTCCCCTCAGTTCCCGCCTGTGGGCATGAAGTAAAGACCTATGTGCAGTCCCTACCTCCAACCAGTAAAGGCCTGTTTGAGTTATACGTTTAAGTCTTTGTGTTAATTGTTCAATACAATACACATACTTAACACTTATATCCAGGAATATTTAGTACCCAACCCTGCCCTTTGTTGAGCCAGATCTCCATTATCACCATGACATCATATTCCCATGTGTCTATTTGTGTCTGCAGCTCACTAACCTTATTTACCACATTTCATGCATTCACACACATGCACTGCAAACCTATCTTACACCTTCTTGTATTCTCTCTTAGTCTGACCCCACCTAATACCATACTATTTCTTACTCTAGTGCTATCTGTATCTCCCAATCCTTTGGGCACCTTGTTTCTCCTTTCTAATGCTAAATCCTGGTGCCCATCCCCCTGCCAAATTAGTTTAAAACCTCCCCAACAGCACTAGCAACTCCGCCCCCCCACCCCCGCCCCAGTGAGGACATTGGTCCCGGCTCTGTTAAGTTGCAACCCGTCCGGCCTGTACAGGTCCCATCTCCCCCAGAACCGGTCCCAATATCCCAGGAATCTAAAGCCCTCCCTCCTAAACCATCTCTCCAGCCATGCATTCTTCTGCTCTATCCTCCTATTTCTATACTCACTAACTTGTGGCACCTGGAGTAATCCAGAGATTGCTACTTTTGAGGTCCTGCTTTTTAATCTCTCTCCTAGCTCCCTAAAATCTTCCTGCAGGATCTCTTCCCTCTTTCTACCTATGTCATTGATACCAATATGGACCACGATATAGAGTCATAGGGCTGGATTTTCATTGAGGAGGCGTGTAGGAGGCGGGACTACAACTTTTGGGGTTGTAGTCCCACCTCCATCGAGTTGTGGCCAACCCACGCGATTTTCACTTGACTGACCTTGTTGAGCCCACCCAGCGGGCTCAGTAGGCCAATTAAGGGCCACCCGGCAACAGGTGACATCACAGATTGACATTTCATTTGTCACGAGCTTTTGACAGATGAAATATCAGCGTTTCACAGCTGTTTGAAGCTGTCAAATACTGACAATCTGTACTCTAAGTTAATTCCTTCCTCTCAGGATGATTCAGAGATCTCTCCTGAACAGAAAGCTGAATGCTGCAGATTTTGACAGATCGCAGCCATTCTGCTTTCTGTGCCGGTGAGATGAGGGACTCCCGAGGCCTGAAGGAAGGAAGGCTGTAAAGGTAAGTACATGTACATAAAACTTCTTTAAACACTTTACACACACCAAACACACTTACCTCTGCACTCATGCACCCATCACTCACCTGAAAACTGGACATCTCGACCCCTCCAAGCCCTTCATCCCGACGGCCCGCTTCACTAACTTGACGTGGTTTGGAGCCGTCGGGAATCCCACACTTCACCAATAAAAATAGCGATTAGGCTAAAAACTGCCTGTTAACTACCTGTTAACAGGCAGTTAATTGGCACTAATCCTCTTCCCGCCTCGGGGAGGTGGGTCCCAGCATGGGTCAGGTATCCGCCTCCTTTGAAACTGGCATGGAGGTGGGTTGGGGGTGGGATGGGTTCATGCCCCCCAATTTCAAGCTTTTAACCCCCCACATGCCTCCAATCCCGCCTCCACGGCTCAATGAAATCCTGCCCAAGGTGTTCAGGAAAGATAGGGAAGGAAAGAAAGCAGGTGGGGTGGCAGTATTGATTAAGGAGAATATTACAATGCTGGAGAGAGAGGATTTCCTGGAGGAGTCAAGGAACTATTCTGTTTGTTTAAAGTTGAGAAACAATAGAGGTGCAATTGCACTACTAGGTGTATTCTATAGGCTACCAACTAGTGGGAAGGATATAGAGGAGCAAATTTGCAGGGAAATTACAGAGAGGTGCAAGAACTATAGAGTAGTGACAATGGGGGACTTCAACAATCCTAATATAGACTGGGATAGTAATAGTGTAAAGGGCAGAGAGGGGGAAGAATTTCTGAAATGTGTTCACGAGAATTTTCTTGATCTGTACGTTTCCAGCCCAACGAGGAAGGAGGCATTGCTGGATCTGGTTCTGGGGAATGAGGTGGATCAAGTGGAGCAAGTGTCAGTAGGAGAACAGTTAGGGAACAGTGATCAAAGTATCATAAGGTTTACACTAGCTATGGAAAAGGATAGGGAGCAATCTAAAGTAAAAATACTTAATTAGAGGAAAGCTAATTTCAGTGGGTTGTGAACGGGTCTGGCCTGGGTAAATTGGAATCAAAGATTGGCAGGCAAAACTGTAATCAAACAATGGGCTGCCTTTAAAGAGGAGATGGTTCAGGTACAGTCAAGGTACATTTCCACGAGGGGGAAAGATAGGGCATTCAAAGTCAGAGCTCCCTGGATGACAAAAGAGAGAGAAAGATAAAGCAGAAAAAGGGCACGTATGACAGATGTCAGGTTGAGAATACAAGCGAGAGCCAGGCTGAAAATAGAAAGTTCAGAGGGAAAATGAAAAAGGAAATAAGAGGAGCAAAAAGAGTATGAGAATAGACTGGCAGCTAACATAAAAGGAAACCCAAAAGTCTTCTATAGGCATATAAATAGTAAACGGGCAGAAAGAGGAGGAGTGGGGCCAATTAGGGACCAAAATGGAGACCTACGCAAAGAGGCAGAGGGCATGGCTGAGGTACTAAATGAGTACTTTGCATCTGTCTTTACCAAGGAAGAAGATGCTGCCAAAGTCATAGTGAAAGAGGAGGTAGTTGAGACACTGGATGGGATAAAAATTGATAAGGCAGAGGTACTAGAAAGGCTGGCAGTACTTAAAGTAGATAAGGCATCAGGACCGGATGGGATGCATCCTAGGATGCTGAGGGAAGTAAAGATGGAAATTGCAGAGGTACTGGCCATAATCTTCCAATCCTCCTTGGATACAGGGCTGGTGCAAGAGGACTGGAAAATTGCAAATGTTACACCCTTGTTTAAAAAAAGGGTGTAAGGATAAACCCAGCAATTACAGGCCAGTCAGAAGATCAAGATGTAGAATCGGTTTGGGTGGAGATAAAAAATAATAAAGGGAAAAAGTCTCTGGTGGGTGTAGTCTACAGGCCCCCAAACAGTAGCAATGCTGTTGGACAGTGTATAAATCAACAAATAATGGAGGCCTGTAAAGAAAGGTACGGTAATAATCATCACAGAATCACAGAAATCACAGAAACCCCACAGTGCAGATAGAGGCCATTTCGGCCCATCGAGCCTGCACCGACACATATCCCACCCGATCCCCGTAACCCCTACACCAACACATATCCCACCCTATCCCCGTAACCCCACGTATTTAATCCCCCAACACTAAGGGTCAATTTATCATAGCCAATCAACCTAACCCGCACATCTTTGGACTGTGGGAGGAAACCGGAGCACCCGGAGGAAACCCACGCAAACACGGGGAGAATGTGCAAACTTCACACAGACAGTCGCCCGAGGCCGGATTCGAACCCGGGTCCCTGGCGCTGTGAGGCAACAGTGCTAACTCATGGGTGATTTAATCTCCATATTGATTGGACAAATCAAATTGGCCTTGGTAGCCTGGAGGAGGAGTTCATAGAGTGCATCTGGGATGTTTTCCTAGAACAGTATGTATTGGAACCAACCAGGGAGCAGGCTATCTTGGATCTGGTACTATGTAATGAGACAGAATTAATAAATTATCTCATAGTAAAGGATCCTCTAGGAAAGAGTGATCATAGCATGGTTGAATTTCAAATTCAGTTGTAGGGTGAGAAAGTTGTATCCTAAACCAGTGTTCTGACATTAAACAAAGGCAATTATAATGGCTTGAGGGCAGAACTGGCTAAAGTGGACTGGAAAAATAAATTAAAGGGTAAGAAAGTTGAAATGCAGTGGCGGACATTTAAGGAGATATTTGATAACTCTCAACAAAAATATATTCCAGTGAGAAAGAAAGATTTTAAGAGAAGGGAGCACCATCTGTGGCTAACTAAGGAAGTAAAGGATGGTATCAAATTGAAAATGAAGGCATACAATGTTGTCAAGATTGGTGGGAGACCAGAGGATTGGGAAATTTTTAAAAACCAGAAAAGGATGACTAATAAAATAATAAAGAGAAAGAAGATGAATTATGAGAATAAACTGGCAAGAAACATTAAAACAGATAGTAAGAGCTTCTACAGGTATATAAAAAGGAAGAGGGTAGCTAAAGTAAATGTTGGTCCCTTAGAGGATGAGACTGGGGAATTAATAATGGGGAATGGGGAAATGGCAGAGCCTCAGCAAATATTTTGCATCTGTCTTCACTGTAGAAGACAATAACAACATCCCAATAATGGATAATCAATGGGCCACAGGGAGTGGAGAACTAAAGACAATCACTATCACTAAGGAAATAGTACTCAGTAAAATAATGGGACTAAAAGATGACAAGTCCCTTGGACGGGAGGGCCTGCATCCCAGGGTCTTAAAAGAAGTGACTGCAGAGATAGTGGATGCATTGGTTGCAATATAGCAAAATTCCCTGGACTCTGGAGAGGTCCCAGCAGATTGGAAAACCGCTAATATAACACCCCTATTTAAGAAAGGAGGGAGACAGAAAGCAGGAAACAATAGATCAGTTAGCCTAACATCTGTCATTGGGAAAATGCTGGAGTCCTTCATTAAGGAAGCAGTAGCAGGGCATTTAGAAAAACATACTGCAGTCAAATAGAGTCAGCATGATTTTAGGAAAGGGAAATTATGTTTAACAAATTTGCTGGAGTTCTTTGAGGATGTAACAAGCAGGGTGGACAAGGGTGAGCCAGTGGATGTGGTGTATTTGGATTTCCAGAAGGCATTTGATAAGGTGACACATAAAAGGTTACTGCATAAGATAAGAGCTCACAGAGTTGGGGGTAATATATTAGCATGGATAGAGAATTGGCTAACTAACAGAAAGCAGAGTTGGGATAAATGGGTCATTTTCTGGTTAGCAAACGGTAACTAGTGGGGTGCCACAAGGATCAGTGAGGGGGCCCCAACTATTTACAATCTACATTAATGACTTGGATGAAGGGATTGAGTGTAATGTAGCCAAGTTTGTAGATGATACAAAGATGGGTGGGAAAGCAAGTTGTGCAGAGGACTCAAAGAATCTGCAAAGGGATATAGACAGGCTAGGTGAGTGGGCAAACATTTGGCAGATGGAGTATAATGTGGGAAAGTGCGAGGTTGTCCACTTTGGCAGGAAAAATAAAAAAGCAAATGTAATGAAATCTGTTTGTCTTGATCCTGTATTTCCTGTATTCGTTTTGCACTCATGTATATTACCCTCCCCCACACTGTGTATAGTTTCACTTCCTCTTTCCTGACTAACCTGGAAGGTTCCAGGTCTTGGCTCTTGGCTCCGCCCCTGACTTCTCTTATATAAAGATCCCAGGATCTGTATGACTCATTCCTGTGAACCAGTCGGCGTGTTGAGATGTTAGCTCTGATCTTAGTGATTAAAAGACAACTTGTTTAAGTCTATAACTTCTAGTTTTGTGGTTATTGAAGGCACATCAATTTTAATCACTAAAGAATACTAGGATGGATCGACTCCTAAAACCAGAGCGTCTGGACTTGGATCCACATTCTGCTGAAGCATCAAATCAATTTGGACACTGGCTCAAATGCTTCGAACTCTTCGCGGGGGCCTCAGCCGCTAGCGAGGTAGATAAACTGAGTCTACTGACTACTCGCGTTAGTCATCGGATTTATTCGTTCATCCGGGACGCCACCTCTTACACGAAGGCCATCACTATCCTGAAGGCCCAATACCAGAGGCCGGTAAACGAAGTGTACGCCAGACATCTGCTGGCTACACGCAGGCAGCGACCAGAGGAATCAACGGACGATTTCTTACAGGGCCTAAAGGACTTGGTCCGGGACTGTAACTGCAAGGCCGTGACGGCCAATGTGTACTCTGACGAATTGGTCCGCGATTCCTTCATCACGGGCCTCAAATCGAATTATATCCGGCAGAGACTGCTGGAGAAGGAGGTCCTGGACTTAAAAAAGGCAGTGGCCACTGCGCAATCGCTGGACGTGGCCCAGAAAAACTCTGACTCTTATTCTTCCGGCCATGCGGCCCTCACCACCTCGTGCGCGCCGAGCGGGCCGCCATCTTGGAATCAGCCATCTTCCCCATCCAGGTCTCAGACCAGCTCTACGCCGCCGGAGTCCCCACACAGAAGTCCACCCAGGAGTCCTACTACAGCGGCAATGTCTCAAGGCCTGAAATGCTACTTCTGCGGCCAGGCCAAGCACCCCAGACAACGATGCCCAGCGAAGGACGCTACATGCTTCAAATGTAAGAAAAAGGGGCATTTTAGCAAAGTCTGCAGGGGGAATCCGATTTCCAACTCCGTCACCGCCTCATGCGTGCCATGCAGGCCGCCATCTTGGGATCCGCCATCTTTTCCCGACTCAACGGCCGCCCAAGGCCCAACAGTGGCTTCGATCACGGTGGATCAATCCAGGCCACACCCGTTGACAAAATCCATGATGGACATACAGGTAAACGGGAATTTAACGAAATGTTTAATTGACTGTGGGAGTACCGAGAGTTTTATCCACCCTAGCCTGGTACGGCGGCACTCATTAACGGTAACCCCTGCACGGAGCAGAATTGCTATGGCTGCTAAGCCCCACACTTCGGACATTTTGGGCTACTGTGTGGTAACACTGACTGTAAAAGGCACGGACTACAAGGATTTTAAACTCCTCGTGATGCCAGAACTCTGTGTTAATGTAATCTTGGGCCTGGACTTCCAGTGCCACCACGAAAGTGTCACGCTAGCATATCGCGGGTCCCAGCCGCCACTCACAGTCTGTGGCCTATCAACCTTAAAAGTCAGCCCGCCCTCTTTATTCGCTAATCTCGCTCCGAACTGTAGGCCCATAGCGACCAAAAGTAGACGGTACAGTCTGGAAGACAGACACTTTATCAAGGCGGAAGTGGACAGACTCCTGCGGGAAGGCATTATTGAATGCAGTACCAGTCCGTGGCATGCCCAAGTAGTCATAGTTAAAAATAGCGAAAAGAAACGGATGGTAATTGACTACAGCCAGACTGTTAATATTTATACCCAGCTGGATGCCTACCCTTTACCCCGCATATCAGAAATGGTCAACCAGATTGCGCAATACCGAGTCTTCTCGACCATCGACCTCAAATCCGCGTATCACCAGCTCCCCATTAGAACGGAGGACCGCCCATACACCGCCTTTGAGGCGAACGGACGCCTCTACCATTTTCTCAGAGTGCCCTTCGGGGTAACAAATGGGGTCTCGGTCTTCCAACGTGAGATGGACCGCATGGTTGACGAGAATAAACTACAAGCTACCTACCCCTATCTGGACAATGTCACTATCTGCGGGCACAACCAGCAAGACCACGATCGAAATCTTGCGAGATTTTTAAAAACTGCCCTAAAGCTGAATCTAACCTACAACGAAGACAAATGTGTCTTCAACACAACCCGTCTCTGTATCCTCGGCTGTGTGGTGGAAGATGGGGTAATTGGACCGGAACCTGACCGATTACGCCCCCTAAAGGAACTGCCCCTGCCACACAATCCCAAAGCTTTAAAAAGGTGCCTGGGATTTTTTTCGTATTATGCCCAATGGGTGCCCAATTACTCTGATAAGGCCCAACCCCTCATTAAATCGACGTCCTTCCCACTATCAGCTGAAGCTCGGAAGGCTTTCACCAGTATCAAACAGGACATTGAAAGGGCTGCACTGTGTGCAGTGGACGAACGCATTCCCTTTCAAGTCGAAAGCGATGCGTCAGACTTTGCCTTAGCTGCAACCCTCAATCAGGCTGGGAGACCTGTGGCCTTCTTCTCCCGAACCCTTCAGGGACCTGAAATCAGGCACTCTTCTGTCGAGAAGGAGGCACAGGCTATAGTGGAGGCAGTGCAGCACTGGAGACACTACCTAGCCGGCAAACGTTTCACCCTGCTCACCGACCAGCGGTCGGTGGCTTTCATGTTTAATAACAAACAAAGGGGGAAAATCAAGAATGACAAAATACTCAGGTGGAGGATCAAACTAACCACGTTCGACTATGATATTATGTACAGGCCGGGAGCCCTTAATGAACCCCCAGACGCCCTATCGCGGGGAATGTGTGCCAGCATTCATACGGACAAATTACAGGGTCTCCACAACGACCTCTGTCACCCAGGGGTCACCCGACTATACCATTTTATAAAGTCCCGCAATCTGCCCCACTCCATCGAGAAGGTCAGGGCAATGACCAGAGCCTGCCGCATCTGTGCGGAATGCAAGCCTCGTTTCTACAGGCCTGACCGTGCACACCTTATCAAAGCCACACGGCCATTCGAGCGCCTAAGTCTGGACTTCAAGGGACCCCTTCCCTCTGCCGACCGTAACGTATACTTCCTCAATATCATTGATGAATATTCCCGCTTCCCCTTCACCATTCCCTGCCCAGACATGACCAGTGCCACAGTTATCAAGTGTCTCTGTAATCTATTCTGCATGTTTGGCATGCCGAACTACATACACAGCGATAGGGGGACGTCATTCATGAGTGACGAACTGCGCCAGTTCTTGCTCTCGAAGGGGATAGCCACTAGCAGAACCACTAGCTACAACCCCTGGGGTAATGGGCAAGTGGAAAGGGAGAATGCTACTGTTTGGAAGGCTGTCACGTTAGCCTTAAAGTCAAAAGGCCTTCCAACCTCCCGCTGGCAGGAAGTCCTCCCAGACGTGCTCCACTCCATAAGGTTTCTGTTATGTACAGCCACTAATGCTACCCCTCACGAAAAGATGTTAGTTTTCCCCCGGAAATCCACCTCGGGCATATCTCTACCCGCGTGACTGACGTCTCCGGGGACAGTACTATTGCAGAAGCACGTGAGAGGCCATAAAATGGACCCCCTTGTGGAAAAGGTACAGCTCCTCCATGCAAACCCTCAGTATGCCTATATCGAATACTCTGACGGGCGAGAGGACACTGTTTCCATAAAAGACCTCGCTCCCTCGGGGAGTGGAGAGAACGATGAGAGACTACCCGATGAAGACCTGCACTACAAAGAGACAGGACGCCCAGAGGTATCAATACCCAACTTTAACCTGGAGGACACTGCAGATAACCTGGAAGACACTGCGGAGGCCCGGACAGCGGAAGAACCAGAATCCACTCACCTAGAGGCACCCCAACCGGCTTTGCGCCGATCACTGAGAACTGCAAAACCTCCTGACAGACTCACTTATACCAACTTTTAAGAAACATCACCCTGATGGACTAAATCTAAAGAAGGGGTGAATGTAATGAAATCTGTTTGTCTTGATCCTGTATTTCCTGTATTCGTTTTGCACTCATGTATATTACCCTCCCCCACACTGTGTATAGTTTCACTTCCTCTTTCCTGACTAACCTGGAAGGTTCCAGGTCTTGGCTCTTGGCTCCGCCCCTGACTTCTCTTACATAAAGATCCCAGGATCTGTATGACTCATTCCTGTGAACCAGTTGGCATGTTGAGATGTTAGCTCTGATCTTAGTGATTAAAAGCCAACTTGTTTAAGTCTATAACTTCTAGTTTTGTGGTTATTGAAGGCATATCAGCAAACTATTACTTAAATGGAGAGCGATTACAAAATGCTACAGTTCAGAGGGACCTGGGAGTCCTTGTGCATGAAACATAAAGGGGTCAATTTTTGTGGAGCCGTCAGGCGGGGTTTCAGGCATGTGGTGGGGGGGTGGGAATCCCAAATTTGGGGGTCCCAACACCATCCCGCCCAAAACCCTGCGCCACGCAACTTTCAGAGGCAGCGGGTACCCGCCCCGCAATGGGACCCGCCGACCCCAGGCGGGAAGGGATTAGTGCCAATTAACTGTCTGTTAACAGGTCGTTAACAGGCAGTTTTTAACCTAATCCCTATTTTGAGGGGTTTCGTGTAGGTTTCCTGACGGCTCCAAACCACGCCAGGTTAGAGCAGGTGGGCCGTCGGGTTGAAGGAGTTGGAGGGGTCGCGATGTTGGCGCTCAGGTGAGTGATGGGTGCATGAGTGCAAAGGTAAGTGTGTTTGGTGTGTCTAAAGTGTGTAAAGAACTTTAACTTACCTGTACTTACCTTAACAGCCTTTCTTCCTGCAGGCGTCGGGAGCCCATCACTCAGCCGGCACTTAAAGCTGAATGGCTGTGATCTGTGAAAAGTGACAGCCTTCAGCTTTGAGTGCTGCTGAGAGTTTTAACTGAGTCTGTGCAGAAGGACTCAGGTTAGAACTCAGACTGTCAGTGTTTCACAGCTTGAAACAGCTGTGAAACACTGATAGTTCATCTGTCAAGAACTCTTGACAGATGAAACTGCAGTCTGTGACGTCACCTGTTGCGGGGTGGCCCTAAATTGGCCTGCTGAGCCCGCTGGGCGGGCTCAACAAGGTCAATCAAGGGAAAATCACGCAGATTGGCCGGATGTCGATGTAGGCGGGTCAAAAACCCGAAAGTTGTAGTCCCGCCTTCTTCCCAACAGCTTCGGGAAAATCGACCCCAAAAAGTTAGCATGCAGTTACAGCAAGTAATCAAAAAGGCAAATGGAATGTTGGCCTTTATTTCAAGGGGGTTGGAGTATAAAAGCAGGGAAGTCCTGCTACAACTGTACAAGGTATTGTTGAGACCACACCTTGAGTACTGCGTACAGTTTTGGCCTCCTTATTTAAGGAAGGATATACTTGCATTGGAGACAGTTCAGAGACGATTCGCTAGGTTAATTCCAGAGATGAGGGGTTTGACTTATGAGGAAAGGTTGAGCAGGCTGGGCCTATACTCGTTGGAATTTAGAAGAATGAGATGATCTTATCGAAGCTTATAAGATACTGAGGGGGCTCGACAGGGTAGATGCAGAGAGGATGTTTCCCCTCATGGGGAAATCTAGAACTCGGGGGCACAGTCTCAGAATAAAAGGTCGCCCTTTTAGAACTGAGATGAGGAGGAATTTCTTCTCTCAGAGGGTTGTAAATTTGTGGAATTCTCTGCCCTAGAGAGCTGTGGAGGCTGGGTCATTAAATATATTTAAAGTGGAGATAGACTCATTTTTGCAAGATGAGAGAGTGAAGGGTTATGGGGAGTGGGCTGGGAAGTGGCTTTGAGCCCTAGATCAACCATGATCGAGGGGCCAAGTGGCCTATTCCTGCTCCTATTTCTTATTATGTTCTTAACCTCAGTAGTGGGGAAGCTTTTAGAAATGATAATCCGGGACAAAATTAACAGTCACTTGGACAAGCATGGATTAATTAAGGAAAGCCAGCACGGATTTATTAAAGGCAAATCGTGTTTAACTAACTTGATCGAGTTTCTTGATGAGGTAATAAATAGAGAGGGTTGATGAGAGCAATGCGGTTGACGTGGTGTACATAGACTCCCAAAAGCTGTTTGATAAAGTGTCATGTAATATAGGCTTGCCAGCAAAGTTGAAGGCCGTGGAATAAAAGGGACAGTGGCAGCATGGATACGAAATTGGCTAAGTGAGAGGAAG
The DNA here is from genome assembly GCF_052327205.1 of Somniosus microcephalus. Taxonomy (NCBI): domain Eukaryota; kingdom Metazoa; phylum Chordata; class Chondrichthyes; order Squaliformes; family Somniosidae; genus Somniosus; species Somniosus microcephalus. The sequence continues at coordinate 87,212,727 of NC_140993.1, read as the reverse complement.
CAGAGAGTCGTAGCGAACGGTTGTTTTTCACACTGGAGGATGATGTTCCCCAGGGGTCAGTACTTTTCTTGATATATATTAATGACTTAGACTTGGGTGTATAGGGCACAATTTCAAACATTACAGATGACACAAAACTTGGAAGTATAGTAAACAGAGAGGAGGATAGTGATAGACTTCAAGAAGACATGGACAGGCTGGTGGAATGGACGGACACGTGGCAGATGAAACTTAACGTAGAAAAGTGCGAAGTGATACATTTTGGTAGGAAGAATGAGGAGAGGCAATATAAACTAAAGGGTACAATCCTAAAGGGGGCGCATGAACAGAGAGACCTGGGGGTATATGTGCACAAATCATTGAAGGTGGCAGGGCAGGTTGAGAAAACGGTAAAAAAAAGCATATGGGATCCTGGGCTTCATAAATCGAGGCATAGAGTACGAAAGCAAGGAAGTTATGATGAACCTTTATAAAACAATGGTTCGGCCTCAACTGGAGTATTGTGTCTAATTCTGGGCACCACACTTTAGGAAGGATGTGAAGGCCTTAGAGAGGGTGCAGAAAAGATTTACAAGAATGGTTCCAGGGATGAGGGACTTTAGTTACCTGGTAGACTGGAGGAGCTGGGGTTGTTCTCCTTAGAGCAGAGAGCTTTGAGAGGAGATTTGATGGCATCATGAGGGGTCTAGACAGAGTAGATAGAGAGAAACTGTTCCCACTGGCAGAAGGGTCGAGAACCAGAGGACACAGATTTAAGGTGATTTGCAGAAGAACCAAAGGCGACATGAGGAAAAACTTTTTTATGCAGCGAATGGTTAGGATCTGGAATTCACTGCCTGAAAGGGTGGTGGAGGCAGATTCAATTGTGGCTTTCAAAAGGGAATTGGTTAAGTACCTGAGGGGAAAAAATTTGCAGGGTTACGGGGAAAGGGCGGGGGAGTGGGACTAGCTGAAGTGCTCTTGCAGAGAGCCGGCACAGGCGCGATGGGCCAAATGGCCTTCTTCTGTGCAGTAACCATTCTATGATTCTCTGATTCTATGAGAAGCACAATTTAATTGTAAGTTTATTATGCAGAGCTCGGTCCAATATTACACCACACAAGTATTCAGATAATGTTGCTAGTGCCTCCAGCACTTCATTGATATGTCCTTTGTTCTCTCTATAGCAGCATGCCACCAAATCCTGCACTGTTACTAAAGGAATATTAAGATTTATTGCTTCTTTTCCATGTCAATAAATGTAGTAACATAGCTGACTGAGGAGCTAACAGTTTAGTACTGTCGCAACTATAATTTTTTTTTGTAAATTAGCTTTAACCAAATTAAATCTAATTAAATCTATAACCGCATTACAATTTAAACATTGCATGAAAATGAGCTATCTTCATCAACAGGCAGGGAAGAAGGCCAGAAGGCTGTGCATCAATTGAGTTGTAATGATATAACACACAAATGAGACAATAACTCACTGGTGCTCGGAAAATGCCCTTTAAAGAAGCATACAGTTCGGAGTCAAACTGTTATACTCATGCGACTGGATTTTGTGCCCAAAACGCAAACATAATTTGTAAATGAGCAGCATATAAAGGAATACTGCTTGTACCTCTGCCAGGCCATCATCTTGATGCTTTGTTAACTCAGTCACCCAAGGACAGGGACAATGACATGCGCTGCTGAGACTATTGCATTTGTTCCTGTACTTAATGGCGAATGGCTGAAAAAGTGGTTGTGACTGGCTATTTAAATGCAGCCTATCCTTAAATAAAGTTTTAATTTTCTACAACAAAAAAAAACTTTAAGGCTACAAAGTAGAACATTTGTAAATAAGGGGTTAGCTTTCCGTCTGGAGCCAGTGCACCCAAACCAAAAGGCCTGAACAATGGGCACAATGCATACCAATTTCTATCCCAATTGTTCTGAATTTCCATGGAGGTTATCCTAATCTCCTGCCATAACTTTGGCGAGAAATCAATGGAATGCTGGAGAAATGACATAAATATCTGAAAACAGTTATTTTGAATACTTCCCACCGATCTCCCATGGGACCGGATGTACAAGCCAAAATGCAGGACCAATCTAACCATATATTGTATTAAAAAACTTGCATGGAAGGAGGTAGAAGGGGAGGAGATGGAGGAAGAGGAGAAGAGAAGAATGATGGGTAAAGGGAGAAAGAAGCAAGGGAAGGGGTGGGGGAAAGTGACAGTAGAGTGGAGGGGAATGAATAGGGAGATGGGGGGAGAAGGGGAGAAGCAGAGAAAGAGGAGGAGCAGAGAGAGGAGAAGGAAAGGAAAGAGGAGATGGAGAGGAAGAATGATAGGGGAAGGGTAAGGGGGATGGGTAGAGGGAGAGGATGGTAGAGTAGGAAGGGGAGGAGTGGTAGGACAAGGAGGAGGAAGGAGGAGAAGGAAGCAAGTGGGAGGAGGATGGTGGGCAAGGAAGGGGGATGGGAAGAAAAGGGAGGACAAGGAGGAGAAGTAGGATGAGGAGGCAAAAGGAGAGAGAAGGGGAGGAAGGAAGAAAAAGGGAAGGAGGACTGGGAAAAAGGAGGGAGAGAGAAGATGATGGGAGGAGAGGCTATATGGGTGGGACATATAGTTCAAATGGAAATTGGTAGGGGATGGGGTTATATTAATATTGCCCTTCCATTCTTCCTTCCATTCTTACTCACCCTCCTCTCGTCCAACTCTCTTCTCCCCCTCTCCTGTCCTACCCTCCCCTTCTATTCCCCATCTGACACCCGCTCTCCCATTCCTTCCCCTCATCCCTTCCACTCTCATTTCCTCCTTTTTTTCTCTGACTTGTACTCCCCACCACCTCTTGTGAACCTCTCCTTTCCTCCCCTTTCTCCCATTCCCTCCTCACCCTATTGTTTGAAAGTGGCTATGGATTGTTCTGAATAGATTGTAAAAGGCCATTATTTATTTTTGTGTTCTGAATAATAATTTCTTGATCTGTTAGAGGTTAAGTACACAAAACAATGTGGTAGGGAGCCATACTTACCAATAAATTTCAGTTTTGATCCTGGTCTGTACTAAATTAACTGATCACGGGCAAGGCAGCAGTAGAGGCATTTCAATTTGCCTCAGAACAATTGCAAGAGGAATGTAAGAAGTCACACAACACCAGGTTATAGTCCAACAGCTTTATTTGAAATCACAAGCTTTCGGAGCGCTGCTCCTTCATCAGGTGAAGTGGAGAGATGCATAAAAACACAACTTATATAGTCAGAGAATAATGTCAGATGTTTACAGGTAATCTTCCTAACTGCCATTTATCACACCTCGGCAGAGAGACAATCACAGCAATCAAAGGTGTGAATGGTGTCCAAACAGGTCAGTCAGGAAAACATTACATCAAAGAACAATGAGGTGGGGTCATAAGGGGTCAAATGTTGCAGATGCTGGGGTCTGTATGAAAAACAAAAAAAAGACAAAAAACATTTTTTTTGCTGGAAATCACAGCAGGTCCGGCCGCATCTGTGTGGGGAGAACAAGCCAATGATGACTCGAGTCTGGATGACCCTACGTCAGGTGGGGTTACATGTAGCATAACATGAATCCAAGATCCCGGTTGAGGCCGTCCTCATGGGTGCGGAACTTGGCTATCAGTTTCTGCTCGACGATTTTGCGTTGTCGTGTGTCTCGAAGGCCGCCTTGGAGAATGCTTACCCAAAGATCGGAGGCTGAATGTCCTTGACTGCTGAAGTGTTCCCCGACTGGGAGGGAACACTCCTGCCTGGCAATTGTTGCGTGGTGTCCGTTCATCCGTTGTCGCAGTGTCTGCATGGTCTCGCCGATGTACCATGCTCCGGGGCATCCTTTCCTGCAACGTATGAGGTAGACAACATTGGCCGAGTCACATGAGTATGTACCATGTACCTGGTGGGTGGTGTCCTCACGTATGATGATGGTATCATGGCTCCTGGAATTCTTCCACAAATCCCAAGATGTCAGCAGCGAACCCAATGAGACAATCAATGATCCGGAACAGCAGACAGAGGGATCCGCAGTGCAGCAACCGAAGAAGAAAGAGTCAAATTGGACCCCTCCAGAGGGTCGCTGCCCTAAGCTTGACATGTATGCTGAAGCTGTCAGGAAATGCATCAACGCCAGATTCATCAGCCGCACTCACAAGACAGTCCAGAATGTCACCCGAGCACAATGCAACGCCATCCACGCTCTCAAGACCAACCGCAACATCGTCATCAAACCAGGAGACAAAGGAGGAGCCATCGTCATACAGAACAGAACGTACTATTGCAAAGAAGCATACCGACAACTGGACAACCAGGAACACTACAGACAGTTACCCGCAGATCCGACCAAAGAACACACCCGCCAACTCAACAGACTGATCAAGACCTTCGATCCAGACCTTCAAAGCATCCTACGTGCTCTCATCCCATGTACTCCCCACGTGGGAGACTTCTACTGCCTCCCAAAGATTCACAAAGCCTACACACCCGGACGTCCTATCGTACCAGGCAACGGAACCCTGTGTGAGAACCTCTCTGGATATGTTGAGGGCATCCTGAAACCCATCGTACAGGGAACCCCCAGCTTCTATCGCGACGCTACAGACTTCTTACAGAAACTCAGCACCCACGGACCAGTTGAACCAGGAACACTCCGCGCCACAATGGACGTCTCGGCACTCTACACCAGTATCCCCACGATGACAGCATCACTGCGACAGCCTCAGTACTCAACACCAACAACAGCCAATCTCCAGACGCCATCCTACAACTCATCCGCTTCATCCTTGACCACAATGTCTTCACCTTCGACAACCAGTTCTTTACCCAAACACACGGAACAGCCATGGGGACCAAATTCGCACCCCAATATGCCAACATCTTCATGCACAAGTTCAAGCAAGACTTCTTCGCTGCACAGGACCTCCAACCAACGCTATACACCAGATACATCGACGACATTTTCTTCCTATGGACCCATGACGAAGAATCACTGAAAAGACTACACGATAACATCAACAAGTTCCATCCCACCATCAAACTCACCATGGACTACTCCTCAGAATTGGTTTCATTCTTGGACACACGAATCTCCATCAAAGACGGATACCTCAGCACTTCACTCTACCACAAGCCCACGGACAACCTCACAATGCTCCACTTCTCCAGCTTCCACCCTAACCACATTAAAGAAACCATCCCCTATGGACAAGCCCTGCAAATACACAGGATCTGCTCAGACGAGGAGGAACGCGATGGACACCTACAGACGTTGAAAGACGCCCTCGTAAGAACGGGATATGATGCTCGACTCTTCGATCGACAGTTCCGACGGGCCACAGCGAAAAATCGCATGGACCTCCTCAGAAGACAAACACGGGACACAACCAACAGAGTACCCTTCGTCGTCCAGTACTTCCCCGGAGCGGAGAAACTACGCCATGTTCTTCGCAGCCTTCAACATGTCATAGATGACGATGAACACCTCGCTAAGGCCAGCCCCACGCCTCCACTACTCGCCTTCAAACAGCCGCCTAACCTCAAACAGACCATTGCTCGCAGCAAATTACCCAGCTTTCAGGAGAACAGCGACCACGACACCACACAACCCTGCCACAGCAACCTCTGCAAGACATGCCAGATCATCAACACAGATACCACCATCATACGTGAGGACACCACCCACCAGGTACATGGTACATACTCATGTGACTCGGCCAACGTTGTCTACCTCATACATTGCAGGAAAGGATGCCCTGGAGCATGGTACATCAGCGAGACCATGCAGACACTGCGACAACGGATGAACGGACACCGCGCAACAATCACCAGGCAGGAGTGTTCCCTCCCAGTCGGGGAACACTTCAGCAGTCAAGGATATTCAGCCTCCGATCTTCGGCTAAGCATTCTCCAAGGCAGCCTTCGAGACACACAACAATGCAAAATTGTCGAGCAGAAACTGATAGCCAAGTTCCGCACCCATGAGGGCGGCCTCAACCGGGATCTTGGTTTCATGTCACGCTACATGCAACCCCACCTGACGTAGGGTCATCCAGACTCGAGTCGTCATTGGCTGGTTCTCTCCACACAGATGCGGCCGGACCTGCTGTGATTTCCAGCAAAAAAAATGTTTTTTGTCTGTTTTTTTGTTTTTCATACAGACCCCAGCATCTGCAACATTTGACCCCTTGTGACCCCACCTCATTGTTCTTTGATGTAATGTTTTCCTGACTGACCTGTTTGGACACCATTCACACCTTTGATTGCTGTGATTATCTCTCTGCCGAGGTGTGATAAATGGCAGTTAGAAAGATTACCTGTAAACATCTGACATTATTCTCTGACTATATAAGCTGTGTTTTTATGCATCTCTCCACTTCACCTGATGAAGGAGCAGCGCTCCAAAAGCTTGTGACTTCAAATAAAGCTGTTGGACTATAACCTGGTGTTGTGTGACTTCTTACATTTGTCCACCCCAGTCCAACTCCGGCATCTCCACACCATGGCAAGAGGAATAGTAACATTAGCCAGGATTCACAGAGCTGATTGTTAAATGACAAACCCTGCTGGATGATGTACGTGTGCAACTTTTTACTGAAGGCAGGATCAGGCTCAGTTGTGATGGTACCAATTGTTGAATAGCCTGCCAACAGTCAGCGTTTGGGCCCATGAATAACTGAGTGAGATATCAAGGAGCTACTTGCACCTATGGAACTGCATGCCAGCATGAGTCAGTGCCTTCAGGTGAGGGGGGAGAAATAAGGGAGCAAATGGGGGAGAAAAACATAATAGCAAGCCTTATGCAAATTTTCTGGATAATATTAGATTCAAGGTGTCACTTTAATTTCTTAACATATTAGATTTAAAAACCATTGAGATGATTTGCCATGAACTGAAGATTAAAATGAGAAGTAGGTCACTCAGGACATACAGAATGTTATTATTGAAGAATGAAACTTGTGCCAAATATGTTCCTACAATGCCAAAGAGAGTTTGTAATTTAGGTAAATGGACCTGATCCATCAAAATAATGAGGTGCAATTAAATTAATTTTAAACTTTTATATCCAAAAATGGTATGTGTGTAGCCATGTGACTTAAGCTAGCTCTGTGTTTTTTGTTTGTTCAATAATCAACCCTTTTACCGAACATGCACTGATGGTAATCTTGACTTAACATATGCAAGAGGGCGAATGCCTGTTTTAGATGTCCACCCCGGAGAGTGATTTTCTGTGCATGTATTATCACTCTCCTCATTATATCGGCTTTTGCCACAGTTGCTTTCTCTCCTGCTAGCTCAGCCAACTTTCTGTCCTCCCAAAACAGCTGCTTTCTTTCTCCTGCCATTTCCCTGTTGATTTTCAACCCATCACTTTCAGGGTGCTCCAGTTGCTCTCATCCTCTGAAGTGCTTTCAGCTCCAAACCCCAGCTCCCCACCAGTGATTCCAGAACCCAACCCCCAAAAACTCCCAGACTCCTCTACTTGCCAAGTTAGCTTAGATCTCAGACCCAGAGTGCTCCCAGACTCCAGACTCACAGATCTTAGTCCAGGCAAATACTCTCAGCACCCCCAGTAATCCCAGTCCTCATCAAGTGCTCTCAAACCCCAGATCCCTCTTGTGGTCCCAGACACCACACTATGAATATTCCCAAACCCTACGCTCACCAAGTGCTGGCCGAAACCCCAAATCTCCTGAATCCTCCCAACTCTCTCACCCCCAAGTACTCACAGACTGCTGCCCTACTGTGTTCTTGGTGACCAACCCCAGACCTCAGCTGTCTGAGACCCCATCCCCAAAGGTATCCCTATGCCCTAAACTTCCCAAATTCTTTCTCGTGCAAGCTTCTTCTCCATTCACTCCCACTGAGTCCACAGTCTCATTGTTTCTCCCCTATCCATGGGTGTTCCACCACCTCCCAAACAGTCTCTCCACATCTGATCATGGCACCTACCTCCCACATGGTAGATGTTCGCTTTAATAACCTGGGCTTTAAACAGAGTAAGAGATAGAAATTGAGTACATATCAAAGGAACATGTGTGACATGGAAACATAGAAACGTCGAAAAGTAGGAGCAGGAGTAGGCCATTCGGCCCTTCGAGTCTGCTCCGCCATTCAATACGATCATGGCTGATCCTCTATCTCAATACTATATGCCCGCTCTCTCCCCGTACCCCATGACGCCTTTTGCATCTAGAAATCTTTCTATCTCCTTCTTAAATATATTCAGTGACTTGGCCTCCACAGCCTTCTGTGGTAGAGAATTTCACAGGTTCACCACCCCCTGAGTGAAGAAATTTCTCCTCATCTCAGTATAAATGTCCTACCCCGTATCCTGAGACTGTGACCCCTCGTTCTAGATCCCCCAGCCAGGGGAAACATCCTCCCTGCATCCAGTCTGTCTAGCCCTGTCAGAATTTTATACGTTTCAATGAGATCCCCTTTCATTCCTCTAAACTCTAGCGAATACAGGCCTAGTCGACCCAATCTCTCCTCATACGACAGTCCTGCCATCCCAGGAATCAGTCTGGTGAACCTTCGCTGCACTCCCTCTATGGCAAGTATTTCCTTTCTTAGGTAAGGAGACCAAAACTGCACACAGTACTCCAGGTGTGGTCTCACCAAGGCCCTGTACAACTGTAGTAAGACATCCTTGCTCCTGCACTCAAATCCTCTTGCAATGAAGGCCAACATACCATTTGCCTTCCTAACTGCTTGCTGCACCTGCATGTTTGCTTTCAGTGACTGGTACACCCAGGTCCCTTTGTACATCAACATTTCCCAATCTATCACTATTTAAATAATACTCTGCCTTTCTGTTTTTCCTACCAAAGTGGATAACTTCACATTTATCCACATTATACTGCATCTGCCATGTATTTGCCCACTCACTCAACTTGTCTAAATCATTTTGAAGCCTCTTTGCATGCTCCACACAACTCACAATCCCACCTAGTTTTGTGTCATCAGCAAATTTGGAAATATTACATTTGGTTCCCTCATCCAAATCATTGATATATATTGTGAATAGCTGGGGCCCAAGCACTGATCCCTGCAGTACCCCACTAGTCACCGCCTGCCGCCCCAAAAAAGACCCATTTATTCCTACTCTCTATTTCCTGTCTGTTAACCAATTTTCAATCCATGCCAGTATATTACCCCTAATCCCATGTGCTTTAATTTTGCACACTAACCTCTTATGTGGGACTTTATCAAAGGCCTTCTGAAAATCCAAATACACCACATCCACTGGTTCTCCCTTATCTATTCTACCAGTTACATCTTCAAAAAACTCAAGTAGGTTTGTCAAACACGATTTCCCTTTCATAAATCCATGTTGATTTTGTCCAATCCCGTTGATATTTTCTAAGTGTCCTGTTATCACATCCTTTATAATAGACTCTAGTATTTTCCCTACTACTGATGTTAGGCTAAATGGTCTGTCGTTCCCTGTTTTTTCTCTCCCTCCTTTTTTAAATAGTGGGGTTACATTTGCCACCCTCCAATCTGCAGGAACTGTCCCATAATCTATAGAATTTTGGAAGATGACAACCAATGCATCCACTATTTCCATGGCTACCTCTTTCAGTGCTCTGGGATGCAGATTATCAGGCCCTGGGAAATTATCAGCTTTCAGTCCCATTAATTTCTCCAGCATTATTTTTTTACAAATACTAATTTCCTTTAATTCCTCCTTCTCATTAGACCCTTTGGGGGAGAAATTCGGTTGGTAGTGCCAGGGCTTAGCGCCTAAAGGGGCCGAGGGGCGGGGGGCTAAGCAGCTAGCGGCCGGGCGCCGCAAGGCGAGCACCTCGTCCCATATTGAGTGGGCTCTTAGCGCCGGCGCAAAAAATTAGCGCCCGCTCGCGGGCGCAGGCTGATCATGACGTCATTTCAGTGTGCAACGCCTTATTGGCGCCCCGGACCGGAAATTGAGTGGCGCCCGCCTCCGTTCCGCCTGGCGCTAATAGTGACAGCTCACTGGAACGTTCCCCAGGCACTCTCGGGCTAGGGGGCGCTCTTTAAAGGGGACTGCACTGTTATCAAAGCATCAGCCATTTTGAGAGCGCAACTTGTTGGTTGGTTTCAGAGAGTTGCAGAGCTGCAGTGGGAGAGCCTTATTGCCATTCAGCCAGCGGTGCCAGAGGACCGTCAGCCCTGTGAACATTACCTTGCTGCTGGTGAGACATTACAACCTTTACCTTGTTCGCTCTTATTATGGGGGCTGCTCTGGAGGGGAACGTCCTGCTGGTCGACCATGTTGAGAGGGCACAGAGACGGAGGGAGAGAGGGCCAGGAGTGGCCAGACGGGGGAGGGCCAACAGACGTCGCCACTGCAGACCTTACGCGGCGAGGGTTTTCAGGCAGCAGTTCTCCTACCACAACATGTCGGAGCAGCAGTGTGTCAGAAGGCTGCGATTCCACAAGGAGGTGGTGACTGAGCTGTGCCACCTGCTTCAGGACGATTTGCAGCCGAAGATACGGTGCAGGACCTCTCTGTCGGTGGCCGTAAAGGTTACTGCAGCCCTGAATTTCTTTGCCAGTGGCTCGTTTCAGGCAGCAACTGGGGACATTGCTGCATCCGCCAAGTTACAGATGCCCTATATAAGAGGAGGCGGCAATTCATCTCGTTCCCTTTGACACCGGAGAAGCAGCGGGAGCGCGCACAGGGCTTCGTGGCAATAGCTGACTTCCCCATGGTGCAGGGCGCCATTGACTGTATGCACGTGGCTTTGCGCGCGTCTGTACATAATCGCGAGGATTTCCGCAACCGCAAGGGGTTCCACTCCCTCAATGTACAGCTGGTCTGTGACCACCAACAGCTGATCCTCGCGGTCAACACACAATACCCTGGCAGCAGCCACGACGCTTTCATCCTGCGACAGACCTCAGTGGCAGACCTTTTTGAGGCCCCGGCTCACCCACGAGGCTGGCTTCTCAGAGACAAGGGCTATCCTCTGTGCCCCTGGCTTATGACTCCACTCCGCTCGCCCAGCACCCCGGCAGAGGAGCAGTACAACGCCAGCCATCAGGCGACGCGGAACATTGTGGAGCACACAACCGGTGTGCTCAAGCAGCAGTTCCGCTGTCTCGACCATTCGGGGGGCGCCCTGCAGTACTCGCCGGAGCGAGTCGCCCACATCGTCGTTGTCTGCTGCATGCTCCACAACCTCGCCATCCAACACACCCAGCCAATGCCAGCCGACCTTGAAGGACCAGCAGAGGAGGAGGAGGCGGAGGAGGAGGCGGAGGAAGAGGAAGAGGAGGAGGAGGAGGAGGAGGAGGAAGACGGGAGGGTTCCAGAAACTGGAAGGGCCGTCCGTCAGAGGCTCATAAGGGGTCGGTTCTAGGCCCCTCTGACGGAATGCTTGGTGTCATTGGGAGAGAACCGTCCGGGTCACCCAAAGCCTATGAAGGCCAGAATGATTGCAAATAGTATAGATGGCCATTGTAAATAAAACCTTTACTTTATTTTCAAAAATGTGCTTCCTTCCAACATGACAAAGCAATGGCAACCGAAAGCATAACTAACTAAATAACACATAACTGTCTCGCAAACCCGCCAGACTACCCAAAACATTACTAACATTCACAGCAGGTGTATACGGCCTTGAATTCTACAAATAAGACGTCTCAGCAGCTCCCTCTACTCTTTACCCCTTGATGGTGATCTACTTCTCTTACAAGATCGGCCCCTTCCCTCCCTGCAGCTCCTCCGTAATTGGACCCCAGTGGCTGCATCAAGGCTGGGGGGCTCCTGCTGAGTGTCCGAAAGCGCAGAAGCCCCTGAGGGACGGCGTGGATGACCTCTGGGCTTGGAGGGCCCGGATGCTGACTGCTCCAACTGTGCATGGGTGGAAGCAGTCTGTCCTGCAGGTGGTGGCAGCTGCAGTGGAGACGTCCCAGTGGTGGCATCAGGAATGCTGACATCCTGAGAGCGGACACCTGCTCCGTGGTCAGCCGACACACTGGCACTCTGACGGGGCAGCACCGCAGCATGCGCCCCAATCGGCTGGTCCACAGATTGACGGCCTGTTGTGGTGCTGCAAGGGCCCCGGGTAATCTTGCCTGATCCATCGAGGGTGGCAGCAGTCAGTGCTCGCGTGGCCTCAATCTGCGTCTGCATGAGGCCAGCGAGTGACTGCGTGGCAGCACTCAGCACTTGCATGGCAGGTGCCAGTGCTTCGGTGAAGCCCTGGACAGTCCTTTCCAGTGCTTCGCTGAAGGCTGGGACAGTCCTTCCCACTGCTTCGGTGAAGCCCTGGACAGTCCTTTCCAGTGCTGCCCCGAAGCCGTGGACAGTCCTTTCCAGTGATGCCCCAAAGTCCTGGACAGTCTTTTCCAGTGCTGCCCCAAAGTCCTGCGCACTCCTTGCCTGTGCTGCCCCGAAGTCCTGCGCACTCCTTGCCTGTGCTGCCCCAAAGTCTTGGACACTCCTTGCCAGTGTCTCGACGGATTCAGGCATCCTTGCCACTGCAGCCATCAGCTCAGTGTGCCTGAGCCGAGCCTGGGCACTCATTTCAGCGAGGGACTGCACCTCATCCACGCTCTGTGCAGCAGTCATCGTGGCCTGACTCGCCCTCCGGGGAGACAGCCCCCGAGCTTTCCTACCCCCCTTGCGTTGCTGCAGCCCGCTGGTTCCTGGAACTGGTTCCTCATCAGAGCCACCCCCCCCTCCCCTCCAGGGCAGTACTATCCCCAGTCTCCAGATGGGCTGGCTCGTCTGAGGCTGGCACGGATGTTCCGGCTTCCTCCTGCTGGTCGCCTCCAGAGTCAGTGGCACTGGTAGCTTGAGGGCCCGTCTCCTGAGCTGGTGATGCAGCATCTGAAAGCAGGGAGGTTGAAGAGTGGCTTTAGCAAAAGGACAGGGTGGCAGCAAGGGATGCAAGATTGCTGCAATGCTATGACATGGGTCCAGAGTGAAAAGCATGCTGGTGGGGGGAACAAGTGGAAGGAGACAGATCAAAAAGGTGATGACCTTATCATCGCTGTGCACAATGGGGTCGGCAGCTCCAGTGGTGACAGGTCCAGTCATCCGGCCTCCAACAATCTGGTGAACTCTCTCCTCAACGTCCGTGAGGGTCTGGAGGCGAGGACGTCCTCCTCTGGTCCGAAGCTGCTCTTTGTGGTTCCTGGCCAGCTTGGCCTGCAGGGGAAAGGACGGGAAGTGATGAAACATGATGCCCTGAGCTGTCATCTCATGCCCCCCATGGTGGAATAGCCCTTACATAATGCCCTGAGTTGTCACCTCATGCCCCCTGTGGTGGAATAGCCCTTACATCATGCCCTGAGGTGTCATCTCATGCCCCCCATGGTGGAATAGCCCTTACATGATGCCCTGAGTTGTCATCTCATGCCCCCCATGGTGGAATAGCCCTTACATTATGCCCTGAGTTTAATGTGCATGTGTGTTCCCAGAAAGGGCCATGGGTGCTTGCTGACAGATGGCCAATCGGGCATCGTGCACCCTCTGGCCATAAAGTCAGGCGCAGATGGAGGGATGAAGAAGATTGCCGAAACACCACTCACGCTAACGAACCGAGTGAGGTAGTTGAATTTCTTCCTGCATTGCACAGGGCTCCTGGTCACCATGCTGTTGGAGTTGACCTTTTGAGAAACTTCCCTCCAAGCTCTGCGGTATTCCTTCTGATTCGGCCTCCTGCCATTGTCGGGGTACAGCACAGCTCGCCGGAGCTCCACTGCACCTACCAAAGCATCCAATGCCCCATTGGTAAAGCGCTCCGCTCTCTGCCTCACCCTCTCCATCTTCTCAAAGTTTGTAACGCCACAGAATGCCCAGCGCCGATTTTGAGGCCTACAAGGCGCAGAGTGTGGCTGCTGATCCTTACTGACCCACCCCTTTAAGAGCTGTCCGGCGCCTGAAAGTCTCGTGGTCATCGATTATTGACAGCACCTGCGCTGCGCCCGCCCACGCCGATATTGAGTAGCGCCGCCAGGCTAGCGCCTTAGGAGTCCCGTGTAATGCCTGATTTTGTGCCGCAATCACCTTTAGGGGCGCTGTAACCCAATATCGCGCGAGGTGGCGATAAGTTGCGTCTGGTTATAAAATTTGCGCAGCGCGAATTCTACTACCCCAAGCAGGGCTATACCCAATTTCTAGGCCTTAGTTCCTTAGCATTTCTGACAGCTATTCAAATGAAATTGGGAGACATATGGAAGAGAGAGGAGAAACAGCAGAGATGAGCAACATAATGAGAAATGTGTGACAGCCATATAGAGAGAGAGGAAAAAGAGTTAGAGAAAGAGTGACAGAAAAATTGAGAGAGTGGAAAAGAACAAGACAATTTAGTTTTTGTTTTTCTCTATGAGCCACAGTAAATAGGAGATCAAATAGTTTTCATTATCATTACCGCTTCTGCCAGTATTGCCAATTATTTGGAGAGTTACGGTAAGTAACCATTTACCAACAAGTTCACTTTGATTGCAATGTGCAGTATTGTGTTTTCACTGAACAATGGTAAAGGTTTGATACAAAAAAAACTTAAAATAAACTCTGATGCTCATAAAGCTCATAAACCTATTGGCCTAGAAATTCGGTTGTGGGTCTGCCAGGGCTTTAGCGCCCGAAATTTTGCGCCAGCGTTAATGCCGCTGCGCCCGACGAAAATTCGGTTGCCCCGGGCCCAGACGGCGGTGGGCGCTAATAGAGGGTTTTTGCGCCTCAATATGGGCGTTCAGTGCAGTTTTGAGGCGCTAATCCCCCGCTGCGGCACCCGAGGCGGTGCGGCAGGCTGGGGTACTGCAGGCCACCTCCTTCTGTTAAGGAGGAGCTGCCTGCAGCCGACCACTGGCCGGTCGATTCGCCCGACAAATGAGCCCGGCACCTCGGGGAAGAGCCGGGCTCGCGGGCCACACACATCAGTGCCGCGGGGGGGTGGTGGAGGAGTCCGGGGAGGGAGGTGCGGGCAGGCGGCCGCCGGGAAAGCGGCCGGCCGCTGCTCCACCTTTATGCGCCGGCGCAAAGGTGTGTAACATCCCTTTCAACAATCGTTGGTTGCGGCTGCCACGGGCGAGGCGGCCGCAACTGAATTTGGGCTTGGGGCCGGGTTACCACGGCAACCGGGACGCTGCGCACACCGATGACATCATCGGTGCCGGCGCAGCGCTACCGGCTAACGCCAATGGTAGGGCCCAACGCAATTTCGGTACCAGCTATAATTCCGGCACAAGACCCTCTAACGCCTCTAATTGGGCGCTAACCCCACCGAATTTCTAGGCCATTGTATGTAAACAGTAAATGCTGGAAATACACCACAGTCTGATCAACGTCAGAAAATGATATATTCGGGTTTCAAGTGGCAGCTTTCAGCTCTCATTCAGATCCTGACCAATCTACTATGAATTTCCAGCATTTTTTATTTAAGTTATCAGAATTTGTGATTTGTTTTTACTATCTATCTAAACTGACATTGTTTCTGCTAACTGGGCCAGAAAAATTGCCAAAGCAAACTATTTATGATGTTGCAAGAAGAAATGGTATTGATGGGAAGTGTTTGTCGAGGATGTCACTTATCGTTCAATGGAGTCCCATTTATGTGTCTGTGAGCCATACAAATGGAACATGCTGGCAATTCAAGTGACATTTTTGCAGCAATAAAATGTCAACCTGAGGATTCTGACCTTGCCAGTGTTGAATAATTGCTTAGCTAATATTTTCTTTGTTTCATGAATATGTCAGTCCCACAACTGAGTACAGTTCAGACCAGAAAGAAACAGCTTTTGAAATATTTATTTGAAACAGCATTTCTCCTTCTTACCTCTACACTGGACCACTCGCTGTGTTTTTGACCATTGCTGTTAGCATCACTTTGTTGAACATTAAAAAAGAAAATTGTTCCTGGCAAATAGTCGTTTATAAGTCTTTCAACAATCTGTCACTTCAACATTCCCTACTAGGACAAAAGTCTACTACAGACCTCCATTTGTAGTTGCATAATTGTTTTTAAGTATTGCCAATTTTGTTTGTGCAACAGATGATAAATAGTAGGAAACCCTAAACTGTTACGATGGTTATGGTTCCTTTTAAGCCTTGCCTGTAATATTTTAAATATTAGTGTTATTTAAAACTAAGACGTGATTTTTGTTTTGGAAGAACACTCTATCATTAATGGGGTCCCAGGCACAACGATCATTACTGGGGAAAATCTGAAGCACAATTTAGTCTATCACTCTCACTGGAAAAACTGCTACATACTTTTGCAATATTTTTTAAACAAGTGGATTTTTTTTTTGCTGCTAATGCACATGAAGGTCATTGTTAAAATAATTGGAAAACTGATGATGAGATCAGGAATCAACTTTTGTTGCTGACCCCTACATGTAATAATAATAAATTATAATAACTTGCATTTATATAGTGGCTAATACAAATGTAAAATATTGCGGATGCTGGAAATAAAAACAGAAAATGCTGGAAATACTCAGCAGGTCAGGCAGCATCTGTGGAGAGAAAAACAGAGTTAACGTTTCAGGTCGATGACCTCTCGTCAGAACTGGAAAAAGTTAGAGATATAACAGATTTTAAGCAAGTGCAAAAGCAGGGAAAGGTGGGGAGGGGAGGAAAGAAAAAAGGGAAGGCCTGGGATAGGGCGGAAGGCAGAAGAGATTAAAAGACAAAAGGGATGATGGTGCAAGGCAAAGGCGATGGTAATGGGACAAGTAAAAAAATCAAAAGATGGGTCTAGAAGAGGTGTAAATGGGAATAGCAGAATCATCATCAGCTGCCATGTGAAAAAATGGGGGCAGAGGTTATGATCTGAAATTGTTGAACTCGATGTTGAGTTCGGAAGGCTGTAAAGTGCCTTTTCTCAACTGGCACTATACTACAACTTTGAGGTTGAACAACCAAAGTAGCATGAAGCAAGCTCTAGAAATATAATCAGCTATGGTATAAATAATATATGGCTGGGTGGGGCTATGTTCAAGGTAGTGACACACTCTAGGGTTTTGGGCTATGTCATCCCATGTGTGTTTGTAGTATTGAAGCACACTCCCAGCCATCTGTTGTTCTCTATGTAGTGAATGATTCAACAGGTCTTCTGCTATTATGAGAGCTAAAGTGATACTTAAAGATCGAACTGAGGGTCTTTTACATATTATTCCACCAATTTTTTTCTGTTGATAGAAGAATTTTAAGTTTAATTTTAGAATGCTGCTCTTTTTATTCTGCTCTTTTGGGTTGACTCATTCAGAATTAGTTTTTCAATCAAATTTCTTCTGCAAAAATGACTGACACCTGGTAAATCATGATACTTAATTTTATTTAAACATGCTAATACAGTTATTATAAATCTCCTGAAATGTTTAATGCTGGAATAATGGAAAGAAAACCAATTAAAATATAAGGTACATCTCATGATTTAATCAACTTATTGCAGTATTATGAATGCCATCATGTTCACTGTGACCATCAGTAAACCCAATACATAGATAGATAGATAGTGACTTAGCTGTTCAGCCATGGAAGCTAAACTTTTCTATTAATGCAGACTTACATAATGCACGAGTGCTGATTGTGTCAGCCAATAGGATTGCAAGGATTTAAAATATTTATCTACCACTTGAAACAGGAAGGCACTTCTGCACAGCGGACTTGCTAAGCATGGAAGTATCAAAAAGGTATGTGCTTTGAGAATGCCACATGTACAACATACAATTGAAGGGTTGTTGTTATGTGGAATGATGTTTCTAGATCCTGAAGCATACTTTTTGGAATTACAAAGGGTACCTTATCCCATAAGCAATTAAAGACAAATGATATTATTTCCATATGATACCAATTCATTAAATATCATCTTTAAAAAGAAATAAATTGAATAATTACCTCCTACCCAATTAAGGTTCTTGACCCAATTCTACTATCCTTGATCAAGACCATTTGCCTAAATGGCACAGGGAGGCCTATTACCAAATCCCTACCCCAAAAGCTGATTGGGAGATTTTCCTCTAACCCCGCAAGGAGGTAGACTTCTTAGCAGCTGTCTGCTCACCTTGCCATATGTAAACGACGGCAGGAAGGTAGGACTTGCCACACAATCACATTTTCCCTGTTTACCACACTGGTTCCACATCCTCAAACAATGCCAGCCTGGAGGTGCCCGTTGCTCTGAGCCGGGTGGTATTAATATGAAGTCAGCCGATTGGTTCTCTTCATCTCTTCAGCTGCTTTCTGGTCCTCCCCATAAAATTTCTTCGCAGCAAGGTCTCAAATTTATTTTGTTGCTCTGCCAGGCAGGTGCCAGCTGGTCCCTTTAATCTTCCTTTAAGATATCAGAATTGGTAGCACTCCCGCCTCTGATTCAGACGGTTGTGGGTTCAAATCCCACTCCAGAGACTTGAGCACATAATCTAGGTTAGCACTTCAGTGCAGCACTGAGGGAGTGCTACAATGTTGGAGGTGCCATCTTTAGGATGAGACGTTAAACCGAGACCCCATCTGCCTTTGCAGGTGGACGTAAAAGATTCCACGGCTCTATTCAAAGAAGAGCAAGGGAGTTATCCCAGTGTCCTTGCCGGCATTTATCCTTCAACCAACATCTAAAACGGATGATCTCATTACTCTTTGTGGGATCTTCCTCTGCACAAATTTGCCTCCGATATAGTCTGAGATCAAATATCAGTCAAGTCCAGGGTCTGTACAGTTCTCTTGGTTGAGTCCAATGTGACAGCTATGGTTACTATGCCATCTAAGTAAACCGTTTTAATAAGTTGTCTCAATGCCAAGTAATCTATTTATTTGCATTATTTTTGCTGATGTGCTTTTATTTGATTCTAAAATAGTCTATCAATCTTTAAGTTATTTTAATTGATATTGATCAGCAAAATCAAGTTAAAAAGGAATGTTCTCCCACTGCCACTATAGTAGCTCTGTATAAATCAAGTGGTCATCACAGAAAACAGGCATCTTGTCTCTAAAAATCATTCTTCTTAAAAAAAAGCCACTGATACCTTTGCTCAAATCTGCTCTGATCAACGTAATTCATCTCCTGGCACATCATCTCTGTTAATCTTTTAAATTTGCTGCAGAGCAACACTGCTGCAGAAATGAGCTTGGAAATGTAGATGTGCTGAGATGATGATTGGCTTGATAACTGAAAACTGAGGTTTTAGTCTTTACAGGATGTCCTAATTTAACAAAAACATTCTCAATGCAAATACATAATTGCTATTCAATCATCTCTTACTTGTCCTTCACCAACATTTAATTTTGACATATATTCAAACCAACAAACAGCTCAGGGAGGTCAGGGCAGGCTTGTCTGATTAAATGCATTGTTGTGGCATCAGTAGATGCTAGGTTCCCTCAAATATGCTGTTCTAGCCATAGATGGAGATGTTATGGATATTCTTTTAAACAAACAGCTTTTAGTTATTCATCTGGATATGGCTAAACGTATTGGAACTCTGACCAATTCATTATGAAAAAGTTTCAATCTTCTTTATCTATGTTTCCCCTGTGTCCTGTCATCGTCTTGATCTTATGAATTTTTTGCATCTGTGTTCACTATGGAGAAAGACGATGCAGACATAGAAATCGGGCAAGGGGACTGTGACATACTTGAACATGTTAGCATCGAGAGGGAGGAGGTGCTAGCGGTTTTAGCGGGCCAAAAAGTGGATAAATCCCCAGGCCCGGACGAGATGTATCCCAGGCTGCTGTGGGAGGCAAGGGAGGAGATTGCAGGGGCTCTGACACAAATTTTCAGAACCTCTCTGGCCACAGGGGATATACCAGAGGACTGGAGAACAGCTAAAGTAGTACCATTATTCAAGAAGGGTAGCAGGGATAAACCAGAGAATTACAGGCCAGTGAGTCTAACATCTGTGGTGGGGAAATTATTGGAAAAAATTCTGAGGGACAAAATTAATCTCCACTTGGAGAGGCAAGGATTAATCGGGGATAGTCAGCATGGCTTTGTCAAGGGTAAATCATGTCTAACAAATCTGATCGAATTTTTCGAGGGGGTGACTAGTCGGGTGGATGAGGGAAATGCTGTGGATGTGGTTTACATGGACTTCAGTAAAGCTTTTGACAAAGTCCCGCATAGGAGACTGGTCAAGAAGGTAAGAGCCCATGGGATCCAGGGTGCCTTGGCGCGTTGGATCCTAAACTGGCTGAGTGGCAGGAGGCAGAGGGTGATGGTCGAAGGTTGCTTTTGTGACTGGAAGCCTGTGTCCAGTGGGGTACCTCAGGGATCGGTGCTGGGTCCCTTATTGTTTGTGATCTACATAAATGATTTGGATGAGAATGTAAAAGGTATGATCAGTAAGTTCGCAGATGACATGAAAATTGGTGGGGTGGTAAATTGCGAGGAGGAAAGCCTCCGGCTACAGGACGATATAAACGGGTTGGTCAGATGGGCGGAAAAGTGGCAAATGGAATTTAACCCTGAAAAGTGCGAGGTGATGCATTTTGGACGGACAAATAAGGCAAGGGAATACACAATGAGTGGTAGGACCCTAGGAAGTACAGAGGGTCAGAGGGACCTTGGTGTACATGTACATAGATCCCTGAAGGCAGCGGAGCAGGTAGATAAGGTGGTTAAAAAGGCATATGGGATACTTGCCTTCATTAGCTGAGGCATAGAATATAAGAGCAGGGAGGTTATGATGGAGCTGTACAAAACGCTGGTGAGGCCACAGCTGGAGTACTGTGTGCAGTTCTGGTCGCCTCACTATAGGAAGGATGTGATTGCTTTGGAGAGGGTGCAGAGAAGATTCACCAGGATGTTACCTGGGATGGAGCGCCTCAGCTATGAAGAGAGGCTGGACAGGCTGGAGTTGTTTTCCTTGGAGCAGAGAAGGCTGAGGGGGGACCTGATTGAGGTGTACAAAATAATGAGGGGCATAGATAGGGTAGATAAAGAGGAACTTTTCCCCTTAGTAGGGGGGTCAATAATAAGGGGGCATAGATTCAGGGTAAGGGGCAGGAGATTTAGAGGGGATTTGAGGAGGAACTTTTTCACCCAGAGGGTGGTTGGAATGTGGAACTCAATGCCTGAAAGGGTGGTGGAGGCAGGAACCCTCACAACATTCAAGAAGCATTTGGATGAGCACTTGAAATGCTATTGCATACAAGGCTATGGACCAAATGCTGGAAAATGGGATTAGACTGGACAGGGATGGATGGGCGGCGCAGACACGATGGGCCGAAGGGCCTCTTTCTGTGCTGTAAAACTCTATGACTCTATGACTCTATGACTTATGTAATTTTTATGCAACATCGTATGGCATTTCTCATGTACATGGAGGTCAGCTCTGCAGTCATTCAGATTTTGGCAAAGGTTCAACAAATCTTCACAGGATTATCAGTTGTATATCTGTAAAAACTGCAGAAACTAGCAGGAAACACAGGAGAAAACAACAGATAAAGATATAGGCCGCGAAATTCAGCACCTTAGCGCTGGCAGTTAAGGTCGGTTGCAGGAAAGAAATGGCGACCGTCTTGTTTTCACCCATGTCTGGTGCAGCCTGTGCTGTTCGCCATCTTGGTGTGGGTGACAGCACGGGCAGGGCGTGCATCCACCGGCAGTATTCAGATTAGGCAGATCGTGACGTTTGTCAGCGTGTAACGCTGATTTGACGCACGACCTGCCATTTTGGACCTCGCCGTTCCTCTCATAAATACGCATGCATGAGGAACCCCCCCCACCAGCGCTATTTAAAGGGATACATCAAATTTGCAGGTAAGTTGATTATTTCTCTTGTACTGGCTTTTGCAGAGTTTATCAATAAACCGGCTTGCTGGAAGAAATTTCTAACATTGTTAAAGTGTGCCGGGAGAGCTGCTGGACGTTGGGAAGGCATTGGCTGCTACTGGGAGGCCTCTGAGTACACCACTTGCTCCCAGTCATGGGGGCTCTAGTTCTCATCCCCCTCATGCTGCAGCATGGCAAGGAGATGGAGCAGAGGCAGCAAAGAAGACAAGCTGCTCGCAGAGAGAGGAGGAGGAGGGCTCTCAGCAGGAGGCCTTACCCACCTAGAATCTTCAGGGAGCACTTCTACTATCTGCACCTAAGTCAGTCTTATGTTCATTAATTAATAGACATTCATATTATGAACACAGCTAGCTTTTGCTAGTTACTTTATTGAGCACATGTGGACTAGGTACAGTATCTGTAGAGGCTTCCATCTTGACTGTTGCCTTGTGGGTAGCCTAGTGCCTCATGGGTAATGTAGTCTTAATATATATACAGCTGGGTAGTGTAGTCTTACATACAGCTCTACATAGCTCTACGGCTCCACCTAGTGTCCACTATAGAATGACATGTTATTGATCGTTACATCCCCCTTTCTTTGAGGCTTAACAAAATCAATATCAATCAACTTTCAAGAAAACAATAACGATAATATCAGTAACACTTTTGTTAGTGCTCTATAAACATAAACATTTTCAAAACAGTCAACACATTTTCAAAGCTTTACATTGTACTCAAAGATTAAGTCTATCAGGCTCTTTTACTTCACGTGTGGATCTTCTCAACACGGGTAAGTCTGATGTGTCTTCATGAGATTGTTCTGGCGGTGAATGACAAGATGCAGTTGCGGCATTGTCATCAATCTGCTCTTGTATAGATCGAGGTCTCCTTGCGATCTTTGCTTGGAGAGGGTTTCAGTGTTTCCTTCACTCTTCATGCCATAACTCTCAATGTAGTCAATGCACTCTCGAAAAACTGCTGGCATCTGGATCCCATCATACAGCATAGTCCTCTCAGCAGCCTCGGCTAATGGAACACCAAAGATTGGCCTGAGGGAAGAAGGAGTATCCACCGGAACTGCTTCCTGCTCTGGTGCAGGCTTCTTCTTTTTCTTTTTCTCTTTCCACTGCTTAACAACATCTGCTGTGGTTATATCTTTGGACTTTTTCTCCTTGTGTTTTTCCTCTTTGTGCTTTTCTTCCTTTGGCTTCTCTTTGACCTTAAAGTCTTTTTCTTTCTTCTTGGAGAAACTAGGCTTTTTGAAGACATGGATACCCTTTGGCCTTTTCATCCTTGATGGGCTCTCTGCTTCATCACCTGAGTCATCTGGTCTGATTATGGCACAGTTTATACGGTAGACTCTCTTGACCAGTTCTAAGTCTTCACAAGCTTTGTCACCTAATAGTGAATCAAGTCTTTCAGCCACAACAGAAAACATGAGATGATGCACTTTGTCTTTGACTGTCACTTTAAGTCTGCATACACCTAAGCTATCTATTTTCTGTCCATTATAGCTCTTCAGTAGTACTGACTTTTTCTGTATTTTGGGCTTTTCTTTCATATTTTTTATGTCACTCATACTGATTAAGTTTGCTTTTGCCCCAGTGTCCAGTTTCAATGTAACTAATGCTCCATTTATCTGCAGTGGGATCATCCATTTGTCCACTTTTACTGCATTGACTTTATGTTCAGCATTGTCCATTTCTGAGGGCTCACATTTTCTGTATCTTTTTTGATATCGTCACATGACACCATTCCTACAAAAAATGTCTCACTTAAATCAGTGTCCTCAATTACATTAACTCGTTGCCCTTTCTTAGTTTGTACTTTTGAAAAGCATTGTTTGGCAAAGTGATTCTTTCCATTACACTTTGTGCACATTTTTCCAAACGCTGGGCATTGTCTTAACTGGTGTTTGTAACCACAGCATTTACAATTAAAAATTTCATCCTCCAATTGCTTTTCATTTCTGTTCTGCCCATGTTTCTTCCCCTTATAGGACACAGCACCGACAGCAGCATTATCACTCGTTACAATCGCATCATTATTGATTTCACTGAAAGTCTTCGCGTGCTTTCGAGCTAGCTTGCTGGCTTGGCATATTTTCACCGCATTTTCCAAATTTAGTTCGGTTTCTCTCAACAGACGTTCCCTGACTTTTTTATCATGAATACCAAACACAATCTGGTCACGAATCATGGATGCTTTGAGCTCAGAGAAATTACATGTCTGTGCTTTCAGTTTCAGATCAGTTATAAAGCTATCAAAAGTCTCATTTTGCTGCTGTGTCCGAGAACAGAAGATGTATCTTTCATAGGTCTCATTCTTTTTGGGAGAGCAATGTGCATCAAATTTTTTTAGCACATCTTCTAATTTTTCTCTGTTCTCCACTGGATTAAATACAAATGTATTAAATACCTCTATCGCCTGTGGGCCTGCAACCGTGAGCAGCAATGCTATCTTCCTTGCGTCTGGCTTCGTACCGAATCCGATGGCTGCAATGTAGAGTTCGAATTGTTGTTTAAAAATCTGCCAATTGTAGTCGATTTTTTCCTCGAGATTCAAACGCTCTGGTGGCTTCAAATTCTCCATGTCGCTTTTCACAATTTTCAGCAGATCTTCACCACCCTGGTACCATCTTATGTTCATTAATTAATAGACATTCTTATTATGAACACAGCTAGCTTTTGCTAGTTACTTTATTGAGCACATGTGGACTGGTACAGTATCTGTAGAGGCTTCCATCTTGACTGTTGCCTTGTGGGTAGCCTAGTGCCTCATGGGTAATGTAGTCTTAATATATATACAGCTGGGTAGTGTAGTCTTATATAGAGCTCTACGGCTCCACCTAGTGTCCACTATAGAATGACATGTTATTGATCGTTACAGCCAGGAGCAGTTTATTTAGCAGTTCCGCTTCACCAAGGAGATGGTCACAGAACTCTGCCACCTCTTGGGACCAGACCTGCAGCCTCAAAGCAGGGAGACAACTTCTCTGCTCGTGGCCCTCAAGGTGACCGTGGCCTTAAATATTTTTTGCCAGTGGATCCTTCCAGACTGGAACAGGCGTCATAGCATACATCTCACAGTTCACCATCCATCACTGCATCCGGGAGGCCATAGAGGCTCTGTACTCTAGGATAAGGAACATCATTGTCTTTTCTCTGATCAGAGAGAAGCAGGAGGACTGTGAATGTGGCTTTGCCAGGATATTGGGCTTCCCCATGGTGCAGGGTGCCATCGACTGCACACACGTGGCTTTGCGGGTGCTGGATATCAATGCTGAGATGTGCCATAACCACAAAGGCTACCATTCATTTAATGTGCAGCTGGTGTGCGACCACGCCCAGCACATCATGATGGTGAATGCCCGGTATCCTGGCAGTAGCCAGGATGCCTTCATCCTCCGCCAGTGCGCTGTGCCAGCAATCTTCCAGCCACCACGTTGAACCCGAGGGTGGCTGCTCGGAGACAAGGGCTATCCGCTGTACATCTGGTTGATGACTCCCCTCCGCAACCCCACCACTTGTGGCCAGCAATCATATAATGAGAGCCATGCTGCCACAAGGATTGCAGACCATTGCAGATGGTTTCGCTGCATTGATCGCTCGGGAGGAGCTCTTCAATAATCACTGGAATGGATATCCTAATTTGTGGTGGTCTGCTGCATCATCCATAACTTGGCCATGATGAGACCGCAGCCCTTGCCACTACGGGTTCCTCGACCGACTCAGGAGGAGGAGGAAGAGGAGGAGGAGGAGGAGGAGAAGGAAGGGAGGAGGCAGCCTGCAAATCCCCGTTCCGGACGGGCTGTCCATGAGTGCATCATTAGACTCCGATTTCCTTGAATAAAACCCCAGATCCCCGTTGCTCAACACTTCCCCACATTACCATCCCTCTGTCATGCAACATCACTGTGTTCTCTTGGGCACAATGTTGAATTGAAAGCCACCACAAAACAAACATTCTAAACATAATTTATAAATGATTAATTCCAATTTTACATTGCAAAGTCAACTAAACACCCTTATGCATTCCCTTAGTGTCTGTCTTTTATGTTCCTTCGCTTATTCTAGTGCTCCTACGAAGTGCTACTCCAGTGGCTGCAGCATAGCAGTGGAAGGCTGCTGACTTTCCATGGGGGTCACTGCAGATGGCCTTGCAGGATGACTTCGAACAGCTTTGGGCCTAGAGGGCTCGGCTGTAGACTGCATCAACTCAGCATGGGCGGCAGCAGTCTGGGCTGGCTCGCTGACAGGTAACTGCAATGGCACTGGCGCAGTGGTAGTGGTGGAAGTACGAATGCTGTCATCCTGAAAGAGAATAGTAGGTTCTTGCTCCACGGAACCACTGCCACTCCCCCGGGGCGGCGCCTCAGCATTCCTAACCATCTGTTGGAGGACAGATTGCTGGACTGCTGTGAGATCCTGCAAGCCCCTTTCCACATTCATAAACCCAGCCACGATGGCAGCAGTCTGAGCTTGCGTGGCAGGAAGCTGAGCCTGCATGAGAGCAGTCTCATCTTCCACTGCAGCACTCAGATGTTAGTTTGCTTCCACTTGTGCTGCAATGGAAGCTGAGACATTGCTCATCACACCCAGCATCATGGTTGGGTCCACAAGTGCTCTAATGGCATTGCCCATCACGTCCATCCTGGAAATCATGGGCCCCAAGCTCCACAGAAAGCCCTGTGCAATGTTGGAGCTGGACTCCTCCATGCACCTTAACACTGACAAGAAGCTCTCTGGAAAGCCTGCCATTGCACCAAGCATTTCTGTGTGCATGCCCATCACCCTTCATCTGAAGGCTCGCTCCATCGAAGTCCTCATCTGCGTCCTCTGCAGCAGAATTTGTGTGCGACCTCACCCTCTGGGGAGCTGGCACCTGCACTACATTTTCCCCCTGGCCTGGCTGTAGCCCACTCGTGCCCCGTGACTCACCACATGCAGATCTCGCCTTTATACTGCCCTCTAAAGTTTGCGCAGTGCCATTTCCTGAGCTGGTGCCTGGGAGTGTTAGATCGAGTAATGGTGTCTCTTTTTCTCCATCACTCTCCTCCTCTACTTCTTCCTCCACAGGCTGGGCTGGTGGCAGTTCTTGGGTATCTGAAAGGAAGGTCGGGTTGTGGTGAGGGGAGGGGGTGAAAGCCAGATGTGCATGCTTACACCATCAGCAGCTTGTAAGTGAGAAGAGATTGTGGGATGAGGGGGCAGTGGGATGTAAGAAGAAGGATTAGTGTGAGCATACTGTCACCATCAATGTTTTCAATGTTGCCGCTCACCACGGCCATAGTGACGGCCCTTCCAATTATCTCCAGAACTGTCTCCTCCAGCTGAGTCAGGTTCTGCAGACCTGCTTGCCTCTCGCCTATTTGCTCCTGCTCATGCCGGTTGTGAGCCACCTTGGCCTACAAGAGAAAGGGAAGTTTGTCAGTGAGTGTGGTGCAATGTGTTTGGGTGATGTGCCTGTCGTGGTTGAATAGCTGGCATTTTGTGTAAGGTGTGAGGCTTGCAGCAGTGGTAAGTGTGTGAGGGTGAAGTGAAGCTATGATTGTGAGGTATGAGTTGTGATTGCTAGAGATTGTTGGTAGGTGAATGATGCATTGAGCAGTGTGTGAGGTTAGTGGTGCAGTTGGTGGGATATGGCATTTGAAGATACATTCACTCACCTTGACCACTCGTGTGAGGTCATTAAACTTCTTTTGACGCTAGATCCATGTCCTGGGGAAAAAACTAGAGGCACTGACCACTTCAACGATCTCCCACTGCCTTCGAACAGTGTGTCTGAAAGGCCTCCTGCCCCCCTGCGGATAGAGCACCTGTCTCCTCCTGTAGACCCCCTGCTGCAAAGCCCCCAGTGCTGCATCAGAGAACCAAGGTACCCTTTCTCTGCCCTGTTGAGACATTGCTAACTTCCAGCTCCAGTCAGAATGAGGTATTCTCACACAAAGCACCACCCCTTTAAGAAATGCAGACAGCCTTTCACTCTGCTGGCAACCTTTAAATAGAGAGCAGACTTCCCATGATATTGGGCCCCCTGTTGAGCGCTGAGCCAATCATGTTAATGAGCAGGCAGCATGAATTTCGTGTGCTGCCTGCGTTACTTTCAACGGGTGCGGGCAGATTGCACTAAAAGGGCACTACCGGCATTATGACAGGCGCGGCGATAGTACCGATGCCTGCGAAATTGAAGTGGAGGTTTGTGGCGGCGGCAACCACCAGTGGCACAATCTCCTGCGCCCGGAGATCATGATACCATCCAGGTGCGCAGCGCCCCGGCTCTGAAATTCACTCTCGCCCCCTGCCTGAGTGCCTGCCATTAGCAACGACAGGTAGAGGAGGCCGAATGCAGTCAGATGAGCGCTGGAGGAGTGCTATTTAAAGGCATCAACTTCTGTTTTTTTTGTCGGCAAAGAATGCAGCCTTGTCAGTTTGACAAAAGCAAACAAGCATTTTGAGCGATTTGAGCGTTCTCAACTTGATGGAGTATTCTGGCTGAGAAAAATTTATCACTTTCATTTGGGTTACATGTGATAGTGCAAGATTTCCATTAGTTAATGGGGACTGTACTGGCATTGGGCCTCGCCCTCCAGCATCACCATCGGAGGCAAAGAGAAAGATTGCAAAATGTGACCAGAGGGAGGAGGGCCAACCGGGCTCTCAACTGGAGGCCTTACCCTCCCAGGGTATTCCGGCAGCATTTCTCCTACATCAATCTCACTTAGAAGGCTTTGCTTCACCAAGGAGGTGGTCACAGAGCTCTGCCTCTTCCTGCAACCAAACCTCGAGCCTCACATCGGGACCACCACGGCATTCAGTGGTAGCCAAGGAAACCGCCGCCCTCAATTTCTATACCAGCGGATCCTTCCAGTGTGCAACAGGAGACATATCTAACATATCACAGTTCGCCATCCATTGCTGCATCCGCGAGGTCACAGATGCTGCCTACAGAAGGAGAAGGGACTACACTTCCTTCCCTATGACCAGAGAGAAGCAGCGTGAGCGTGCATGTGGCTTTGTCAGGATAGCGGGCTTCCCCATCATGCAGGGCGCCATTGGCTGCACCCAGGTTGCTTTGCGGGCACGTCATAGCAAAGGCTACCACTCACTTAATGTGCAGTTGGTCTGCGACCACACACAGCGCATCCTCACTGTCAATGGCTGCTATCCTGGCAGCAGCCACGATGCCTTCATCCTGCGCCAGACCGGTGTGCCAGCACTCTTCCAGCCACCACATCAAGCTAGTGGATGGCTGCTGGGAGAGAAGGGCTATCCGCCCTCCGCCTGGCTCATGACTCCTCTCCGCAACCTCAGCACTCGTGCCCAACACTCATACAATGAGAGTAATGTTGCCAACAGGAACATCATTGAGCAGACCATCGGGGTGCTCAAGCAATGGTTCCACTGCCTTGACCGCTCGCGAGGAGCCTTCCAGTACTCGGCTGAGCAGGTGTCCCTTTTGTCGTCGTCTTCTGCATGCTGCATAACTTGGCCATCATGAGGGCGGAGCCATTTCCACCAGACATAGCCGCACCACCTCAGGAGGAGGAGGAGGAGGAGGAGGAGGAGAAGGAGGAACAGGAGCACGAACAGCAGCGACGGAGGATAAAGCCACTCCATCGGCCTTGTGGAAGGGCGGTCTGTGACTGCCTCATCAGACTGCGGTTCCAATGAATTCGAGGCCACTTCCCGGTTGCTCATCCAGTCCCCATCATTCCATCAATTTCTCATTCCATACCACACCCCAAAGCTGAAATGAAACACAGCACCATTTCTGCAACATTCCAATAATACATTTATACACAATCAGTAAGCATATATGTACAACAATAATATTAACTAATCACCCTTGTGCAAACCCTACTTGCCTTCTTTACAGTGCCTAATCTAGTGTTCCTACATAGTGTCTCCCCAGTGGCTACAGCAGGGCTGGTGGAAGGCTGCTGAGTGTCGGTCTCAGAAACTACAGATGGCCTTGCAGGACGCCCTGCGATGATGGCAGCAATCAGAGCTTTTGTGGCATCAAGCTGAGTCTGCATGAGAGCAGTCTGAGACTGGGTGGCACCAACCATTGTCTGCATTATAGCACTAAGACATTGCGTAGCTTCCCCCTGTGCTGCAATGGATGCTGCCACATTGCCATAACATGCTGCATGAGGTCTGGATTCCCACGGTCTCTCAGGGAGTCCACCATCCTTTGTAGACTGTGTAAGGGGTGGTGTGTGGGTCAGCTTCACCTCTGACTTATGAGCAGTTCGAATCCCTCCCACTCCCTTGGCTCTAGAACTGGGACTTATTTGGGGGTTGTGGTGAAAAGTGCAGCAGACAACTGAATCTTGGTGAATGAAATAAGATCTTTATTTGAGAAAGAAAATATACAACACAATAATCTTAACACTTTAAATTGGGGGAACACTTCAGAATATACGAGGGAAAATAACAATAGACAGACTGCTTCACCCCTCCCAATCCCACTTCACTAGCTAAGTTGGGCTCCAGAGGACAAGGGATAATGCTCACCAAAACGACTTCTTTTGACAGTTGTAGAGGTTCGCAATTTCGGGGTTCTCTAGATGTGTCGGTTGGGGCTTGCCATAGCCCGGACACGGTAGAGGACTTCACCTGCGTAGCTGGTCAGTCTTCGCGAGTCTGCTGATGCGATAGGGTGCGTATTGGATCTATCAGGTGAGTACCCAATTTCTTTTGGTTAGAAGTAGGGTTTAGAGTCTTTTCGATAAAATCTTACCCTGGGGTAAGTCAGGTTAGATTGTAGAGTGGAAAAACTTGCGGATCTTCGGTTTCTTCCAAGTTGGTTTCTTGTTGGTCGCAGTGGCCCAATATTACCCAGTTGCGGGTAATATTTGTTTGTTTGTTTCATGGGGCCCTGGTCTGCTGCGAGGTCTCCGATGGTGTGTTACTTCTTCAAGAGGGAGAACTGCTTCAAGATGCTTCTTCTTGGACTGGGCTGAACTTGATGACTTGATTTGAAATGAACGATGATCCGAACTTCCCCCAGCACTGAACTGCTTGAACTCCTTCGAACTCCTTCCCACTGCTGTTGTAAAAGCAGGCCCTCAATTATATTGTTTGAGGCCTGCTAATCTGCCTGCCAAATCAGCTCTGTCTCATTGTTAGTTTTGGCAGGCTCGTTAACATTGATGGGTTAAAAATTGATTAATAGGTTTCGGGATGGTCCCATCGATTCTTAAGTGGTTTTAAGCGATTGTTTAACCTCTTGTTTAATTGCAGTAAAGTTGTCTTTTCCTGTGGGGCCAAGGTTCTTTTGTTGGTTGGTGGCATGTTTTGCATTATGCAAGGTTTTGGATGGTTCTGTAATTTTGGCGGGAACTGCTTTTCCGTTGGTCTATTGTCAGTATGTAAAATGACTGAGACAGTCTAGATAGTCCCCAGCCAGCTTGGTTAATCCCAGCCAGCTCGGTTAATGCCAATACCCAAAACTGTTCATTTACCGAGGCCAATCCCAATTCCTTTATTGCAGCCCCTTTTTCTTCCACAGGCTCGAACATGCTTTTAAAATAAAAACCAAAATCCTGGGGTCCGTGATTTTTAAATCTTCCTTTGGCCCAATATTCTTATACTATTCTGACATGGTTTATTAACAGTCCAAAATTCCCTTCTTTAGGGTAATCTTCTTGGTTTTGGGGAATCTGCTGAATTTTGCGAATCTTACAACTGCTAACGATGAGCTCCATGGTGTGTGCAGAGCTCTGTGCAATGTTGGAGGCAGATTCCCCCACACTCCTTACCATTGCCGACAGGTGCAATGGCAAGGGTGCCCAAGAGCCTATCATCTCGGTGTGCATGGCCATCACCCTTCTTGTGAACGCCTCTACATCGAAGTCCTCATCTGAGTCCTGCACAGCAGAACTCACACACGAACTCACCCTCCGGGGAGCTGGCTCCCAAACTACCCTTTCCCCCTGGCCTTGCTGCAGCCCTTACGTCCCCAGTGTATCACCCTGGGCAGACCCCTCTACTAAACTTGCCTCTGAAGATCACGTAGTGCCAGTTTCTGAGGTGGTGCCTGCGGGTGAGAGATGCAGTGACACGGTGCTTTGCTCGTCCTCCTTTTCTCCTTCCTCACTCTCAGTGGGAGGCTCAGGGATAGGCTGGTCATCTGGTTGCTGATTCTCTGAAAGCATAAAGGCACAAGACTCACTTTAAGGTGAGGGTAGGTGGGCAGGAAGTGTGCAAGGAATGCAGACAGTACCAGGAGCTGGAAAGTGGGAAACGCTTGTGGTGTGAGGGGGAAGTGGGATGAAAGAAGGAGAGGGGATGAACATACTGTTGTTGCCCCCAGGGGGGCCGACGTTGCCAAGGGCCACGCCGCCTACCACCTGCTGCCCAATGAATCGCAGCACTCGCTCCTCCAGGTCTGAAAGCTGCTGGAGCTGCACATCACCCCCGCCTGTTCTCTGCTGCTCCCTCCTATTGTGAGCCATCTTGGCCTGCAAGAAAAACTAATGTGTGTGAGTCAGAGTCCAGATATATGTTTGGTAGATATGCCTGCCATAGTTAAATAGCTGAGATTGTAGGCAAGGTGTGAGATGTGGATGAGTTTAAGTAGGGGCAAATGCTTGGTGGGTGAGTGGTGGGTGAGTGGTGGTTTGTGCAGTGTGTACAGACTGAGGTTCAGATGCTGGTATGTAGGATCTGTTGAAGCATTTACTCACCTTGACCATCCGAGTGAGGTCGTTGAATTTCTTCTGGCACTGTGTCAGACTGCGTACGACCACACTACTGGCCGAGACCTCCTGGGCCACTTCCCTCCACATTGCCCTGAAGACCTGGGCCAATGGCCTCCTTCTAGTGTCCGGGAACAGCACTGCCCTCCTTTACTCCACTCCCACGACCAATGCCTCCAATGCCTCATCCGTGAAACGACGAGCTCTCTCCCTGGGAGTGGGATCAGCCATCATGATCAGGGGATTGAGTTCCTTGCAGGTTGCCTTCACAGCCAGAAATGCTGATAATGAAGACCTGCACAATGATGCAACCTCCCCTTTAAGAGCTGGAAGGGGTCAGTGTGAAGCATTATTCCCGATTGCATTGCACCTGAACTTCATTCTCGCTCAGCTGGCCGTGCCCCTGCAGCACCCTGCTTAGATCATTAGCGCTCAGCTGGCCGTGCCCCTGCAGCACCCTGCTTAGATCATTATCGCTCAGCTGGCCGTGCCCCTGCAGCGCCCTGCTTAGATCATTAGCGCTCAGCTGGCCGTGCCCCTGCAGCACCCTGCTTAGATCATTATCGCTCAGCTGGCCGTGCCCCTGCAGCGCCCTGCTTAGATCATTAGCGCTCAGCTGGCCGTGCCCCTGCAGCGCCCTGCTTAGATCATTAGCGCTCAGCTGGCCGTGCCCCTGCAGCGCCCTGCTTAGATCATTAGCGCTCAGCTGGCCGTGCCCCTGCAGCGCCCTGCTTAGATCATTAGCGCTCAGCTGGCCGTGCCCCTGCAGCGCCCTGCTTAGATCATTATCGCTCAGCTGGCCGTGCCCCTGGAGCGCGCTGCTTAGATCATTATCGCTCAGCTGGCCGTGCCCCTGCAGCGCCCTGCTTAGATCATTAGCGCTCAGCTGGCCGTGCCCCTGCAGCGCGCTGCTTAGATCATTATCGCTCAGCTGGCCGTGCCCCTGCAGCGCCCTGCTTAGATCATTAGCGCTCAGCTGGCCGTGCCCCTGCAGCACCCTGCTTAGATCATTAGCGCTCAGCTGGCCGTGCCCCTGCAGCGCCCTGCTTAGATCATTAGCGCTCAGCTGGCCGTGCCCCTGCAGCGCCCTGCTTAGATCATTAGCGCTCAGCTGGCCATGCCCCTGGAGCACGCTGCTTAGATCATTATCGCTCAGCTGGTCGTGCCCCTGCAGCACCCTGCTTAGATCATTAGCGCTTGGTTTAGCGCTCCACCTCTTCCCAAGGGCGCTAAAAGCCAATTTAGGGAAACCTCAGACTCATTAGAACCTGGCGCTCATTTTTCACGATTTCAAAATTTAGCGCCGCAAACGGGGCGACACCGAATTTCACTCTACTAACAGCTTACAAATGTTCTGTCAAGAATAATAGAAATAGGGCATCTTTGAGTGCTGGAGTGTTGGACTGTCAGCAAGATGAATTGAAACTGGGGTCGATTTTAAACTTTTCGGTTGGGTGGGAAACAGATGGCGGAGGGGTCGACCACCCATTTTTACACCCCGCCCAATTTTCCTTTCCATTGACTTCAAATCGGGGGGGGGGTGAAAATTGTGGTCAACTGCTGCTGCACGCTTGCTGCCCAGTGTGAACAGTTAAAATTGATCCCTGGCCAATCTTGACCGTGACATTTTCTACACCATTTACAAGCTCAGTTTGAATGCTTGGAAGGGAGAGAATTTCATCCCTCAATCTTCAACTCCAATTTGGTTAACTAAGGCTTTGGAACTGTCCATGGGCTGGATTTATCTGTACTAGAACACAGGTATGTGGAAGGAGGACAGAGAGATGAATATTTGAATATAATAGTTGGGTGCGGAGCCAATAGTCCTGAAAATCTGCAGCCATTCCACCAAAGGCTCTGGGGTGGATTACAGGGGGCAGAGCTTCTGTCCACTGCCACCATGGGCATCAACATAAGGGAAGGCAAGGCCAGGGGAGAGGAGAGACCTTGAACGTCAGAGTTCCCACATCCTGGGTCTTCAGTAGGACCTAATGTATGGTCAGCGCTGGTGGGATCAGGTGTACCAATTGACTCAATGGCACATGTAGATACAACCTGGAGAGCCGCCGGTGGGACCTGCAACATCTTTCCTGGAGGGGGGAGCCAACAACCTCCCCACCACCTCCAGTTAGCTCACTTACACTGCACTTTCCAGCTTGGGTTATATGGTGGGCACCCTCGATGCTCCCCTTGTGGAAAGGGCACCAGTTATTTCCAGGTAAATTAGGGATCAGTGGCCTGTGAATGTTCAGGGAGTATATTTGAGGGAGCTGATACGAGCCAATTGGGTGGGTGCAATTTAAACCTGAATGGTTAGAAATGGGTTTTGTTCTAACATGAGTGCTATTCATCCCCAATTTTACCAGGCCAGCTCAATATCATAATCATGCCTATCTCCAAATACAGATTTGGATTATTGCAGGGTAAACGCTCATGGTGGAATTGGAAAACTTTATGTAGGTGGAATTTAAAGGAATTGGGACAATTAAAGGGCAGTGTCACAATCGGGTGGAAAGGCTCAAAACGCATCTCAATTCACTAGTAGTCTTTGTCAAAGCTGAAGCGGAAAGGAAAAATGAATAGAATGGAAGATAAAGGTGCAGCTGTGAGTCTGCAGGTAAATGATGGAGTGGCCCAGCATCCAAGCTTAAAATGGTGGTGGAGGTGATCAGCTGGTGATAAGGAGGGTTGCTCTCTGTTCCACTTCAGAACATCATCCCCATAAGCTAGTATTGTAACATGCCTGAAAGGAAGTAGGTCTAAGTTTCAGGCCGCAGTTAACCGTTACTGGCACTGAATATGCCAGGCCTATGCTGCATGGCAGCTAGATGTGCCCTTGCAGCAGATGGCACTGCTTTGCATGTGACTTTCTCATGATCCTGTGAAGACAGCTCCCATTGGTCATTGCCAGGCAGGTGTGTCAGGGCCTGCAGAGATGATGATGACGACAACTCATGAGTACAGACCATTAGGGCACACTGGCTAATGATCACCCTGCAGTGCCTCTGAAAGCTTGACAGACTATGCTTCCAAATAAGCATCTAACATTACAATGTGATTGTAAAGTCTGTGGGTTGTGCAGTTAATTACGACACAGACTTCAGGAGTAACATACAACAGGACTTTACTATTCGAAGGTCAGGGCGAATCTGCCCTATAAATCATGCCACAGCACTTATATACCGGTGTGGTCACCGTCGGTATTACCGTATACAGAAGCCAAACAAGTAGTGCCACACCTAAAATAGTTCTCTTAAAGGTGAACGGTTACATACAATAGTCTCTTAAAGGTAGACGGTTACATACACTACAATCCTCCCTTTTTAGCTTACAACATACTATTTCTCATTAACATACATATATTCAACTTCAGGTAAACAATTTACAGATATAGTCTCTGTGGGAAACAGTTCACAGGTTCAGTCTCTGTGGGAACAGTGTATAGATTCAGTCTCTAGTCTTGACTCGGTCCGAACAACATCACTGTGGTGTAGCCGGTTCACATTGCTAGCGTGACTCCTCCACTAGTCTTCCCCTTGACGTAACAGCTTGAACTCCCGTCCTGCTGAACCAGCAATGCTGACTTTTACAAACAGCTGTATTGCCTTGGTAATTTTCCTTACTTTCCAACTGATTTATCTCCCTTTGTAGGGCCCACGTGCATGATCTGGTAGGAGTGATAATGATTTTGATGGTTATCATCATCTGCTTCTTCTTTTTCTTTTCTGCTTCTTGGAGACTCTCGGGGCTCCCTTATCAGCTGCCAGCTGTAGCGCCACCATCTCTCTATGTTCCTTAGACTTTAAGTGCTTCATCCTGATTTCTGCACTTTGGGAGTTTTCATCACAAGCTGGGCAGACCAGATCCTCGTAATATTCAGTGTCACTCAACAGGTCATGGTAATATTCGGTGTCGTCCTGAGCTAGTCTAGCGAGAGGGCCTGCTACTTCTTCCGTACCCAACTGAACGTTAGCCGACTGTTGTTCCCTCCCTAGACATCTTTCCTGAAGAGACTTCTTCATGCGTTCATATTCATCCCGCTCTTCCTGGGTTTCCTGCAAATCCTTCACTAATGACCTCGTTTGTGATTTCAATACTTCCCCTTCCCTCGGGGATTGATTGATCAGGCTATTCAATCCTTCTACTGGAGCAGCTGTTTCAACATTCTGCTGTTCACATTGACGTGATTCAGCGTACTTTTGGCATCCCTGTAAAATCTGTGTTGCAACCTCAGCTATTTCCATAACTTTTGAGAGCTCCGAACTCCTTCCCTTTGAAGATTGAAGCTCGTGTTCAGATTGTTCCCATTGTAGAGTCTTGTCCTTCAGCATATGAAGGAGTTGGCTGACCGTTAACTCTTCCACGGGAACACTGTGGGTCAGAGTCTTCTCCATTTCATCCACCTTTTCCTCCAATGCTTTCACCTTCTTTTCCTCTTGTACTTTGGCTTCCAGCGCTCGGAGAAGTTGCGCCTTGATGCTCTCTAGCTCATGTTCAGAGGCCATTCTTACAGTCTCTGTGTTTCTTACAGTTCCCTTTTCTTCCACTGAACGGATTCCCAGTTGAATCTGTTCTTCAAGTTGTTGAATCTCGGTCATTGCCGCCCCATATTTGTCTTGGGTTTCCTTTAATATTTTTATGAGTTCTTGTACATCTTGTCTTTCAGGTTCTGCCATGTCTTTCACCTCTAATTTCTCATCTATGGATGGAACTTCTACCGATGAGTCTGTCTTGGCCTTGAGCTCATCAAGAATTTCCTGCAGCCTTTGGACTTCTTGCTCATGTTCAACCTTCAGTTGCTCATATGCTTCCACTGAAACTAGCTTTTCGAAGGTTGCCGAGTTAACCCCTTCCAGAATTGTAGCCTGGGCCTGTTCATACTGTTCTTTCAACTTCTCACACTCTGCTTGTAAGGAGTCGTAGAGAAGAACTGGAATAAAATCCTGGCTTCCTGAAGATTCCTCTTCATTTGCTTCTTCCTGCAAATATTCTAACTCCTGAACAGCATAAGGGAGATGTGATCGGTAATTGGTCATGATGGCTCTATGGTCGCTCTCTGCTTGAGCTAGCTGCTTCTGTTGTCTTTCCAGATTCTCCCATTCGGTGTCATAGAACTTTTTCATTGTTTTCATCTCTTGTACGAGACGGTAACTCAATTGTTCTAATTGTTGTCGTAATTTGAAATAAGTTTGAGTCCGAGCTCGGTGTTCTTCCGTCATGGATATGTCCGTAACTTGAACAGCCTTGTCTTTCATATTTGGGTTGGTCTTATCGTCATTCGTTTCAGAATCTGAGCTGATTGTCTGCACCAAGTCCTCACTCGTTATGGCTTTTAGATAGTGCCATTCCATGTCTATTTTCTTGATCCACTCCCATCCTAGAAGTGGTGGTCCTCCCTCATGTAGTACGTATAAGTTCATTCTTGGGTGTTCTTTACCCCTATCTCTCACTTTGACTCTTATCTTTCCCATGGGGTATACTTTATGCCCCGTGTATGTCTGCAATACGAACTTGGTATCTCTTAAGGGTATATGTGAGAATAGCCGGTGGTAATCCCTTCGATTTATGACTGATAGAGCTGATCCAGTGTCCAACTCCATTTTCACTTGGATTCCAGCTATTTTTAGCATGACCTAGATAGTTTGTAGGTCAGCTTCCTTACTCACATTGTGAATTCTCAGACTACCCAGCTCCTGGCCGTTTGGGTCTGAGTCTGAATTCTGTTCGTCTGAACTCTTCTCAGCCACCTTGTGTACCTTGTTGTACTTTTCCTGTGATGGCTTCCTTTGGTTGTTGGTCCTTTTGTTGTTGGTCTTCTTCCCTGACCAGCATACCTTAGCTATGTGACCCAGTTTGCCACATTTCCTACATTCCTGGTTTTTAAACCAGCATTGGTTCTGGTCGTGTGTTGTCTTTCCACAACGTTAGCATTTCGTTGTACCCGAAGTAATTTGTTGTACCCTGAGTGCCGCTGCCTTTAGCTGCATTTCCGCAGTTCCTTTCACTGCGGCTTCGCTTGATGCTGCGATAAGGACAGCCTTATCAAGTGGAAGATCGTTCTCTTCAAGCAGTCGTTTTTGTGTTTCTTCCTTCAACATTCCGCACACGAATTTGTCTCTCAGTGCCTCTTCCAGGTTGTCCCTAAACTGACAGTCTTTCGCTAGCCTCCACAGTTCAACCAAGTATTCCGCGTTGCTTTCATCTTTCCGTTGCGTTCTCGCATAGAATTTGAATCGTTCAGCCAACATCAACGGTGTAGGGTTCAAGTGGTCCTTCAGGACAGCCACAATATCATCGAAAGTCTGATCCGCCGGTTTAGCTGGTGCTAGTAGATGCTTCAAGAGCCCGTATGTCTTTGCGCCCATCGAGTTCAGCAAGGTTATAGCTTTGTCATCTTCTTCTATTTTATTGGCCTCACAATAGATCTCAATGCGTTCCACGTACGTGGCCCAGTCTTCTACTTCAGAATTAAAATCGTTGATGTTACCACGCTTAGGCATCTTCCTCTCTTTGGGAACAACACAAGTATTTCTTTAAATTATTATTTCTTTTTTTTTCTAAGATGGCGGTTTTCCCGCGAAAATGGCGGTTTCCCGCTCTTATCTTCTCTCCCCGCCCACTTCAATGGCGGTTTCCCGCTTCTGTCTTCTTCCCCGCCTAATGGCGGCTTCCCACGTTTCTTCCCTGGCGGGAGGGGTACACTTTCCCCACGGGCGACGGCCGCTGGCTTTCAGGTTCACAGCCTGCGCGTCGGCTTCAAGGCTTTCCCTTTTTTTTTTATTTTATGGCAGGGCGACCGGCTCTGGGTACCCCGTTGACGGCGAACAGGTTCAGCCGCTGGGCTGGCTCTCGCACAGTTCCCCTTGCTCGGCCCTGTCTCTCTCCCGCTCGCTCGGCTCCACCGGTGCTGGGTACACCCCGTTGACGGAGGACAGTTCAGCCGCTGGACTGGCTCTCGCGCAGTCTCTCTTGGTCGGCTCTGCCTCTCCCGCTCGCTCGGACCCCAATCGCGCCTCCCAGCCCTCTCGCAGTCCGGTGCTTCTCTCCCCGGCTGCGGCTGAGTTCCTCTCTTCCCGCACCTACGCTCCCGGTCGCAGCGTTTCGTGGCTTCGGTCACCGCCCGGCTTTTCCCGCCGGTCGCGGTCTCTCACGACGCCGTTGGACCCGACTTTTTGTCCGGCTCCTTTTCCCCCTCGACCGTGGTCGAGTGCCCAGCCCTTATCCTCCGGCTATTCTTTTCACTTTCCCTTACTCACAGTCACCGTGGCAGAAGGGACAGTCAGTGCCTGTTGCTGATGGAAGTTTTTGTCGCTAAAGTCTTCCTCCTTTCTATTGCTGCAGCCTTGAGTTTTCTCCCAGCCGAATGACGAGGGCAGTTGCCTCTTTTCGATGCTCTTTCATTGCTTTGAAATTATTGTTGCCGCAGGGTACAATCGGACTCGTCGCCACTGTAAAGTCTGTGGGTTGTGCAGTTAATTATGACACAGACTTCAGGAGTAACATACAACAGGACTTTACTATTCGAAGGTCAGGGCGAATCTGCCCTATAAATCATGCCACAGCACTTATATACCGGTGTGGTCACCGTCGGTATTACCGTATACAGAAGCCAAACAAGTAGTGCCACACCTAAAATAGTTCTCTTAAAGGTGAACGGTTACATACAATAGTCTCTTAAAGGTAGACGGTTACATACACTACAGTGATCAGGCACTTACTCCTTCGAGGAAGTAACCAAATTACTGGATGATGGCAGTCCAGTAGATGCTGCACAACTTGATTTCCAGATAGCTTTCTGTAAAGGGTAAGATTTCACCATATGGGGTCAGAGGTCAGAGATTATGCTGGATAGGTTTCAGGTTGCAATCTCATCGACAGAGGCTCATCATAAATGGAAGTAGATTTGCATGGGCCCAGATTCCCAGTGGAGACTGGTAGGCATTTGTGTTCGAACCATTGCTGTTTCCCATTTCATAAATGATTTGGATGAATGCAAGGTTGCAGATGAGATAAAAGAGTGCACGGAAGATGGGAACTTAGATCTAATATATAGGTTATAGATTGATTTAGATATGTTGGGGAATGGGCTCATGTGTGGCAGATGTCCTTCAATGTAGCAAATGCAGTTTATGTAATTTGGTCTGGTAAACTCTAGGAATGTGTATACAATGCAAGGGTTATGACTAAAGGTTACAGAAAAGGATAGGGACACGGGTAGGTGGGTGGGGTGGGGGGGGGGGAGTCATAGTTGGTAAACCATTGAAAGTCAACAAGCAGTGTGATGAGGTTATCCTTGGAACATTGCAGTACAAATTCCACCCCATGACCACCAGTGGGGTCAGCGACATACTTCCCCGGTGAGTTCAAGCTCTGCCCCATCGGCATTACTACAACATAAACGACCCTGCAGATTTTTGGGCCTAAAAGCTTGCAGTAATGGCCAGCACCGCAAATCCTTTAGAAAGTTTCAACTCCAGTACTGTTCAAAATCCACCATGTTAATTCCAATAGTGGAAGCCTCAGTGTCAGTGATTAAAATGACGACTTCCCTGGCCCACAGAGCACGGTTTAAGTGCGGACAAGAGGCAC
The DNA here is from genome assembly GCF_052327205.1 of Somniosus microcephalus. Lineage (NCBI taxonomy): Eukaryota > Metazoa > Chordata > Chondrichthyes > Squaliformes > Somniosidae > Somniosus > Somniosus microcephalus. The sequence goes on along the minus strand of NC_140993.1, from coordinate 87,171,737 downwards.
CTGGCCTGTAACCAGCAGAAGTGCAGGTTAGGGTGGCATCACCAGGATGTGCATATTATTTTCATCCCAATGCCTTCCCGAGGTTCAATGATGTGCTGGCAATAAAACAGGAGGAAATACTATGGGTACACAGACCGAGCACAACAGGACTGCTTCAATTGTTATAATGTACTGCATCCTGGAAATGGCCACTGTCAGAGTGCAAAACCCAGAAATATCAAGCCTTAGTTGTTATACTTACACTTGCAAATCATGACTGCTCCCTGCTGGCTTCTGGCATATCAACAATGGCTTGATTATGAACATCTCTGATCATTGCTGTACAGATTTGAATTACTTATTTCATACAATAAAGAAATGTATGTAAACCTGAAATCACCTTTAGACGTGGGGGTGATTTAAATGCGGGTGAGCGCATGGGTTTGGATGCGGGTACGGGATGAAATCCAGGAAAAATGCGAGCACGTCAGGAAGCCGGCTCCAACCCACTGAATTCTGCATTTCACTCCAGCGTGTGAAGCTGCATGTGTGCAACCCCCTAGAGAGAGAGAGAGGCGTGTTGTTAATTTCAATGTTAATTGCACAATTAGAGCGATATTTACGTGGGTTTTGCAGTTTAACTTTGGCTTCATGGATTTCCCGGGCTTCCTGGAACTAAGCAAAGGGAGGAGACAGTGGCAATTGAGGGGCTGAAACCATGACAGGGAAATATTCTAATAAGTACTCAGTACACACGGCTGCCTTGTTACCTGCTTGTGGGAAAGGGTTTGTTCACAGTACTTGTGTTGAGAGCTTATTTTACACACTTTGGAGATGTCATCTACACTGGAGGTTTGGAGGTCTGATCTGCACTTTGGAGCTCTGATCTATCAGATCAGCATGGGTGCCGTGTACGCTGTGTTACTTTGGACCTCAGATGAGGATCAAGATGACCAGCAGCAGCACCAGCAGCAGCAGGAGCAGCAGGACCTGCACCTGCAGGAACCAGCAGCAACAGGAGCAACAGGAGCAGCAGCATCTGCACCAGCAGTAACAGGACCTGCACCAGCAGCACCAGCAGCAGGAGCACCAGCAGCACCAGCAGCAGTAGGAGCAACAGGACCAGCACCAGCAACAGCCTGCTGCTCAGAAACCTGTAGCTCCACAGGACAGAGTGGATCAGCAGAGAGGGGCAGCTCTATGGAGGCTATACCCCGCACACTGGGTCTGAAGGCAGAGGGTAAGCTTCCTCGACCTGTCAAAACACCAGTGTCTCAGGAGGCTCAGGGTGTCGCATCAGGTGGTGGAAGACATTTGCAACCTTCTGGAAAAAGACCTGCTGCCATCTGGACCTGGAGGCCATTCTTTATCGGTGACAGTCAAAGTCACCACTGCCCTCAACTTTTTTGCCTCTGGATTCTTCCAGGGCTCATCTGGAGACATTTGCAGGATCTCACAGTTGGTGGCACACAATTGCATAAGATAGGTGACTGATGGCTTCTTTGCCAGGACCAGTAATTATGCCAACTTTGCCGACAATTATGCCAATCAGAATGAATGGGCGCTCGGGTTTGTGGCTCTGGCTGACTTTCCACAGGTGCAGGGCATCATCGACTGCACGCATGTGGCAATTCAAGCACCCATAGAACACCCAGGAGTGTTCCTCAACCGCAAGTGCTTCCACTCCATCAATGTGCAGCTGGTGTGCAACCACAAAAAGATCTTTATGCAGGTGTGCATAAGATTCCTGGGGAGCTGCCACGATGCTTTCATCTTGTGGCAGTCCATCCTCCCTAATTTCTTCACACCTTAAACGTGGCTGATGACACCTCTCAGAAATCCGAGGAATGAGGCACAGCAACGATACAATGAATGCCATATGACCACCAGGTATGTCATCGAACAAGCCATCTGTAGTGTATGTACCTTTAAGAGGAACTATGGCCTAGAAATTGAGTTGACGCCGCGCCAGGGCTTTAGCGCCGGAAATTTAGCGCCGGCGCTAATTCCCTTGCGCGCGCCAAAAATTCAGTAGCGCCGCGCCCAGACGGCTGCCGGCGCTACTGGCGGGCGTGAGCGCCTCCCAATGGGCGCTGAGTGCCGAATTGCGGCGCTAATCCGGCGCTGCGGCACCCGATGCGGTGCGGCAGGCTGGGGAAGTGCAGGCCTCCTCCTTCAGTTAAGGAGGAGCTGCCTGCACCCGCCCGCTGTCCGTTCAAATATTGAAAAAATGAGCCCGGCACCTCGGACAAGTGCCGGGCTTGCAGGCCAGACGCATCTGTTCCGCGGGGGGGGGTGGAGGAGTCCGGGGAGGGAGGTGCGGGCAGGCAGCCGACGGGAAAGCGGCCGGCCGCCGCGCGACCTTAATGCGCCGGCGCAAACTCGGGGAAGACTCGGTTGCCAGAGTCTTAGTTGCGGCTGCCACGGGCGAGGCGGCCGCAACTGAATTTCGGCGCTGGGGCCCGTCGTCATGGCAACCGGGATGCTGCGCACACCGATGACGTCATCGGTGCCGGCGCAGCGCTACCGGTCTACCGCGGCGTAAGGGCCCCAGGCAATTTCGGCGCCGGCGCCAAATGCAGCGCTAGGCCCTCTAGCGCCGCAAAATCGGCGCTAAGGGCACTCAATTTCTAGGCCTATGTTTTTGAAGCCCCTGTATACTGTAGTACCAGTAGTGACCACTCGGGTATATAAGCCTGTGTAGCGTCTTGTGTAGTTTAATTCACCTCCAGACTTTGTTCAGTAAACACTTGTTAAATCAACTCCTGCATTCCGTGTCTCCATTAACACACGGATCTAACAGTGGCGACGAGTTAGAAACAAACTTACCTGCAATTCGGCAGCACCTCAAGGGGATCGATTCCTCAGGCGAAGGCCGAAGCCAGAAGCAAAAAAAAAAAACTGTGGTTTCACCAGCTAAACGGGCTGGTGGCAGGTAGTGCACTGATCCTTCCTGGGCTGTGGCGGGCTAGAGCTCGATCGGGTGGCTCTGCAACGGGGCCGGGCAGCGAGTCGGGAAGCAGAAGCAAAGAGAGACAGAGGGTGGAGCACTCAGGGGGCGGCCGGTGCTGCAAAGCAGGTCGGCGTTCGGACCGAGCAGAGGGAGGGGAAAGTCCCAGAGGGTCCGCTCCATGACAGGAATGGTTCTCCAAGTAACAGAGAAACTATTTAAGAGATATATAAAAAAAAATAAAAAATAGAAATACCGCGAAAAGCTGCAGGTCGCAACGGGAACCGCGGAGAACAGCGTTGGCAGCAGCGGCAGCGGCAGGAAAGCGCGGGAGGCACCATCTTAACTCGGCGGGGAAGAAAGAAAAGCGCGGGAGGCACCATTTTGATCCATCGGGGACGGAGGAAAAGCGCGGAAACGCCATTTTGGATTTTCAAGATGCCGAAGACTGGCAGTATTACTGCTTTCGATAGTGATATAGAAGATTGGACCACATACGTGGAAAGAGTGGAGGTATATTGCAAGGCAAATGAAGTAGCGGATGATAAAAAGGCATCGGTACTTCTAAATCTGATGGGCGCAAGGACATACGGGCTGTTACGAAACTTGATCACTCCAGCCAAACCGATGGACAAGAATTTTAATGAGATTGTTGACACCTTACAGGAGCACTTAAACCCAACACCGCTGCTGATAGTGGAACGATTCAAATTCTTCAGGAGGAATCAGCACAAGAATGAAAGTAACGCTGATTACCTCACCGAATTACGAAAGCTGCCAAAGCACTGCCAATTCGGGGCAGGACTGGCAGATACTCTACGAGACAAATTCGTCTGCGGTCTCCTAAGTGAAGGAACACAGAAAAGACTACTTTCTGAGAAAGATTTGACACTGGACAAGGCTTTCAGTGTGGCTGTATCATACAAAGCAGCAGCAAGAGGAGCTGCAGAGATACAGCAAAAGCCACAGGACTTCGGCACCCATGAAATGACACGGGGTTTCGAGAGATGTTATCGCTGCGGCAGATCCACCCATGACCAGAAGGACTGCTGGATCAAGGACAAAGCATGCAGGCAATGCGGAAAGATGGGACACATTGCACATGTATGCCGATCTGGAAAGAAATCCGCTGACAGTAAAAAGGTCAATAAGGAAAAGTACAGAAAGGTACAAATAATGACGGACAGTAGCTCCGAAGACCAGAAGAGTGATAGCGACTCCGGAAACAAGAGATTAAGCTGTCTCAAATTACATAATGTAGTTGCCAAAGCAGATTACCAGACCATTTGGGTTACCCTCACGATAGTGGGGTCCCCAGTCAAAATGGAGCAAGATACAGGATCAGCTCTGACCGTCATGAGTCGATGGGATTACGAGTGGCTATTTCCGCATATACCTTTGAAAGACACATCCATTATCTTGAAGACATATACGGGGCAGAAAGTATACCCCAGAGGGAAAATAAGGGTGCCTGTTGTATACAACGGCAAGGAAATACAGAAGTTGTATTTATACGTTCTGCAAGATGGTGGTCCACCGTTGTTGGGACATGAATGGATCAGAAAGATATGTTTAGACTGGCACTCCATTCAGGGACTGACGGTGACCAGTAAGAAAAAAAATGATGATGACGTCATACCTGGACGATTAAAAGAAATCTTGGCTAACGCCAAAGAAGTGTTTCAACAGGAACTAGGAACCCTGAAAGGCACCACTGCCTCAATAAAAGTGGAAGATGCGGCAATTCCCGTTTTTTAAGGCAAGGCCGGTGCCATACGCAATTCGTCCAGCCGTCGAGGCAGAGCTGGAGAATTTGGAAAAAGCAGGCGTGTTATCCAAGGTAGATTGGAGCGAGTGGGCAACACCCATCGTCCCGGTCATGAAGAAAACGTTGAATAATGATAAATCTGAAGAACAGAGAAAAATTCGCATTTGTGGGGACTTCAAGGTGAGTGTAAACCCGGTTCTTCACACGGTACAGTATCCTCTTCCGAGGATAGAAGATATTTTCACCTCACTATCCGGAGGGAAACGTTTCACCAAAATTGACTTAGCACACGCATATCTACAGATGGAGGTTGAGGAGGCCTCTAAAAAGTATCTCACGATAAACACACACAAAGGCCTGTACCAGTACAATCGACTGGTTTTCGGAGTGGCATCAGCTCCGGCTATCTGGCAAAGAGCTATGGAGCAAGTTCTGCAAGGGATTCCGGGGACTCAATGCTACCTCGATGACATCCTTGTAACAGGAGAAAACTACAACGAGCACCTTGCCAACTTGGAGCAGGTGCTCACGAGGCTGAGAGAACGGGGCCTACGAGCAAATCGCCCCAAGTGCGAATTTTTCCAAAAACAAATATCATATTGTGGCCATGTCATTAACGAAGAAGGGTTGCATAAGTCACCTGAAAAAATTGATGCGGTCGTAAAAGCGCCAGCGCCTGAAAATGTCTCATAATTAAGGTTGTTCCTGGGATTAATAAATTACTATCATAAATTTTTACCGAACTTGCCAACGGTTCTGCACCCTCTTAACGCACTGCTACAAACAGGAGTAGTTTGGAAATGGAGCGAAGACTGTAAACGCGCCTTCCATAAATGCAAAGGCTTGATCACGTCCAGAGAAGTGTTGGCTCATTACAACCCATCACTGCCAATCAGACTGTCATGCGATGCATCCCCTTACGGCGTGGGAGCGGTATTATCACATAGATTCCCTGATGGCTCGGAGCGGCCGATAGCTTTTGCGTCACGCTCATTGAACTCAGCTGAGCGTAACTATGCCCAGATCGACAGGGAGGCACTCAGCCTGGTGTGGGGGGTGAAGAAATTCAACCATTACCTACACGGACAAAAATTTACCTTGTTGACTGACCATCAACCCCTCTTCTCCATATTCAACCCTAAAAAGGGCGTTCCCATTATGACATCGCAAAGGCTATAGAGGTGGTCCCTTTTCCTAGGGGCACACCAATATGACATAGAATACAAAGGAACAAAACAGCATGGGAATGCTGACGGGTTATCACGCCTACCGTTGCCAACAGTAGAAGAGACGCCTACAGTGGACCCAGTGGAGATGTTCCACTCGACCATAGTGGAATGTCTACCGGTGACAAATTCTACCATTGAAAAGGAAACGAGAAATGACCCGACTCTCTCATGAGTCTACGATTTAACAGTGAAGGGATGGCCAGCACATGGCGAACCACTGTTGCCAGCATTCTCGCAAAGAAGAGAACAGCTGTCAGTGTGCCGCGGAACCTTGATGTGTAGATCCAGAGTAGTGATTCCACCCAAACTCAAGGATAGAGTGCTAAAGGAGCTTGACGAGGGGCATCTGGGTGGAGTGAAAATGAAGAACTTAGCCAGAGCGTTTGTGTGGTGGCCAGGTATCGATTGAGACATCGAAGAAATGACCAAGAGCTGTCTAGGATGCCAGAAGGTCCAAAACGCCCCACCACAAGCCCCTCTACATCCATGGGAGTGGCCCTCATCTCCATGGCAAAGGGTACATATCGACTTTGCTGGTCCATTTATGGACTCAATGTTCTTAATCGCGGTGGATGCACACTCCAAGTGGCCGGAGGTAATAAAGATGTCCTCCACCACCACGGAAAAAACCATCACAGTATTAAGGACCATATTCGCCAGGAATGGGCTGCCTGAACAGATCTGTTCTGATAATGGACCGCAATTTGTATCCGAAGAATTCTGGAAGTTCTTAAAAAACAATGGGGTTAAGCACTACATGTCCGCCCCATACCATCCCGCCACCAATGGATTCGCTGAAAGGTTTGTCCAGACCTTCAAGAAGGCCATAAAGGCCATGGGTAATGAAGACATAAATCTACAACATTAGGTAGATAACTTCTTGTTTGCGTACAGGAATGCAACACATGTGGTTACAAACCAAACCCCCGCCATGATGTTTTTCAATAGAAGACTAAGATGCCAGCTGGATTTGGTCAAGCCAAACGTCAGAAGGGACGTAGAGAACCGGCAATTTCAAAGCATGAATGAAAGGCCAACTAGAACCTTCCAGATAGGTCAACCAGTTTTGGCCCGGGACTACCGTACCGAGAAATGGCAGCCTGGAACTATTTGCACACGACTAGGACTGCTGATGTATACCGTGGACATTGGAGAAAGCATAATAACGCGCCATGGTGACCAGATCATAGAGTCATCCGAAAAAGGACACCCTACACCACAACTCTATACGCCTAGTGATGAAGCAGAGATACCCATAGTATCTACCTCCGATCAGGTGATACTGGAACCAGATGAACCCGACACTGGCATTGAAGCCGAATTGACCTTGCCAAAAGAACCTACTACACCACCGAAACCTACTACACCACCGAGGCGTTATCCGGACCGAGTCAGGAAGCCTCCAGAGAGACTAAATTTGTAATTGATTAACTTCAGCAAATGTGTAGATTATTGTTCTTGTAAAAATGTTATTTAATGATTACTTAAAATGTTATGTACTATTTATCTAAAAGGGGAGGAATTGTAGTGTATGTACCTTTAAGAGGAACTATGTTTTTGAAGCCCCTGTATACTGTAGTACCAGTAGTGACCACTCGGGTATATAAGCCTGTGTAGTGTCTTGTGTAGTTTAGTTCACCTCCAGACTTTGTTCAGTAAACACTTGTTAAATCAACTCCTGCATTCCGTGTCTCCATTAACACACGGATCTAACACCATCGGCATGCTGAAGATGCGCTTCAGGTGACTTGACAGATCTGGAGGCACCCTTTAGTACTCACCAGCCAGGGTCTCCAGAATGGCCGTGGTGTGTTGCGCTCTGCACAACATTGCAAAGCAGCGAGGTTTCGTCTTGCAGGAGCAACAGGGCGCAGAGCACAGAGCTTCTTTGGATGATTTCAAGGAGGAGGATGATGATGAGGAGGGGTTAGAGGAGACAGAAGGTGATGTGGGCAGTGCACCACCAGTGATGCACATTGCTACCCGGGATGCCCTTATTATTGCGAGGTTCACTTAGGTTCCATCAGTGCACCCATCTAACAACCACATGCAAAAGCCATTTTTGCACCCTCCCCCTGCCCCCCGCCCCCCCACCTCCACCCTGCCAATGCCACTAACACAAAGCAGCCCTGCAAACAAGCAAGCATCCATTTCACATACTCCCATTGGTCATCGTCAATTCAGGTCTTCCCATTCATCATCCCACAACTGAAAAGGCCATTTGCCAGCCAGCAACCAAGAATGGGCAAGACGGGAAAGTGGTGCAAAATAATATTTATGTGGCTCACATATAAAACCAAAACTCAGCAGCGGATTTTGGAGCCTGTCAGGGCCCCGCCAAAGACTGTTCCTCCTGCACCTGTGCAGGGGCAGACTCGAGGACACGAGGCTAGAAATTGGCCACTTACCACTACGAGTTACCACCATGATCCGGTTGAAAAATGGTGGCTGCCACTCTAGCACCCTTCTCTGGTGCAGGACTCAGTGGCCACCATTTTGGTGAGGGCCTTAGTGCTGCCAATAGCAGCACTGGCCCTGGAAACATAAATGAAGAGAGGGTGACATCAGTTTGACATGCAACACTGACTTAACATCACCTTAGCAGACTTCAACCTTAGCGCCAAGTTCAGTGTTGGGTCCAAAGCTCGCCATGAATATCCAGTGTTCAGCAGGCTGACAGAGACACTGTCAGCACCTCTTAAAGGGACACACACCTTCAGATAAGTTTGCATTTAAGCTTTTGGACTGGATCTTTTTTATTTTATTGAAAGAATGGCTTGCTGCAATGCATGTTAAAAGTTTTTAAGTGTGCAGGGAGTGCTGCTGGATGTTTACAAGGCCTTGGATGGTAAAGGAATGCCTCTGCGAAGACAGAAAATGCTGGAAATACTCAACAGGTTAGGCAGCATCTGTGAAGAGAGAAACAGAGTTCACGTCTCAGGTTGAGATGCTGCCTGACCTGCTCAGTATTTCCAGCATTTTATACTTTTATTTCAGTTTTACAGCAACTGCTCGGAAGAGGAAGATACAGAAGCGGAAGACACAGAAGAAGAAGGAGCAGAAGAGGAGAAAGCAGAAGGAAGGATGCAACCCCGATAGTCCCATTCTGGCCAGGATACCCGGGATGGAATCATCCGCCTGTGATACTAGTGATCACAACCCCAATTCCCCTTTCAACATTTGTCCCACACCTTAAGTTCTCTCTGTTACCGTCCATCACATCATCCTCTTGGCCACGATGCTGAAATAAAAGCTACCACAAAGCAAACTTTCCAATCCAATGTTACACATCTATCCATCCAATATAACATTAATAAATCAACTCAACACCCTTATGCATTCTCTTAGTGACTGTCTTGTGTGTGCCTTTGCCTATCCTACTGATGTCACACTGTGCTACCCCAGTGACTGCAGCATGGCTAGTGGAAGGCTGCTGACTTTCAGTGGGGGACACTGAAAATGGCCTTGCTAGTCAACCTTGAGGAGCTGGTGGCTGGGAGTGTGAAATCAAGTGACGGTGTTTCTTCTTCTACTTCAATCTTCTCTCCCTCGTCTTGGTCAACCATTGGCTGGGCATGCTGCATTTCTTGAGTGTGTGAGGAAGGCACAAAGGTGGAGTTGTGGTGAGGGGAGGGCAGGAAGGCAAGAGGTGCATGCGAGAAGGAGGATAATGTATGAGGATACCAGCATCTTGTGTCCTTTCAGCCCCGCCACTGGCAAAGGGTTCAGCCATGCCCCTGCAAGAATATCCAGCATTGTCTCATCCAAGGTGGTGAGGTGAAACTAGGATATTGTGATATATGTGAGCTGTGCCTCATTATTGGTACAGATTGTTGGTAGGTGAGTGATTGGATGGGAGAGTCGTGAATTGAGAAGTGTGTGAGGCTAGTGGTGCAGTTAGTAGGTGATGGCTTTTGAAGATGCATTCATTGACCTTGACCAGTAGTCTGAGGTCATGAAGTTGTTATGTTCATTAATAACTAGACATTCTTATTGTGAACAGCTAGCTTCTAGCTAGACATTTATTCAGTACACGTTCTCTAGCTACAGCATCTGTAGAGATTCCGCATGTGTGCTTCTGTGTGCAGGCTTCCATCTTGACTACTGCCTCCTGGGTAGCCTAGTGCATCGTGGGTAGTGTAGTCTTAAACACATTCAACTAAACACACAGCAGTATACAGCTCTACAGCTCTATAGCTCCACCTAGTGTACGATTCTAGAATGACATGTTATTGATCATTACATCCCCCTTTCTTTGAGGTTAAACAAAATCATATCAATCAACGTCAATTAACTTTCAAGAAAAACGATAAAGATGATATCAGTAACACTTTTGCTGGTGCTCTATAAACATAAACATTTTCAAAGCTTTACTTTATACTCAAAGATTAAGTCTATCAGGCTTTTTTACTTCACATGTGGATCTTCTTAACACAGGTAAGTCTGATGTGTTTTCATGAGATTGTTCTGGTGGTGAATGAAAAGATTCAGTTGCGGCATTGTCATCGATTTGCTCTTGGATAGTTTCTTGTGTCTTCAGGAGGGAACGGCGGTTCCTCCTGAGAATCTGTCCTTCCTCAGTTCTAACAGTGTATGACCTTGGTCCTACTTCCTCAAGAACCGTAGCTTTCCTGTTCCATGCACCTGGATCCTCAATCCTGACAACATCATCGCTTGTCAATGGTTTTAGAGTTTTGGATGACTTGTCATAGTATGATTTCTGTTTCAGCTTTAACAGTTGAAATCTCTGTCGCAGTTCCTTACTTTGCTGTTCTTTTGCACAGCAGGGTAGCGTGGTGCGCAACTTGCGACCCATTAGTAGTTCAGCAGGTGAAAAACCACAGTCTAAAGGTGAGGCTCGGTAGCTCAGCAGGGCGAGATAAGGATCAGACTTGATTTCTGTCGCTTTCTTCAGTAGCTGCTTGAGAACTTGAACACCTTTCTCTGCCTTACCATTTGACTGAGCATACAAAGGACTGGATGTGATGTGTTGAAAGTCATAATGTGCTGCAAACTGTTGCCACTCCTTACAGTTGAAGCACGGACCATTGTCGCTAATGGCAATCCTGGGAATTCCATGTCTGGCGAAGATGGATTTCACATGCATTATGACACTGCTTGCTGTGGTGCTTGAGAGCAGCGCCATCTCAGGATAGTTAGAATAGTAGTCAATCACTATTAGATATTCTTTACCATTTAAATGAAAAAGGTCAATACCAACCTTTTGCCATGGTGCTGTTGGTATGTCAGCTACTATCATTGGTTCCTTTGCTTGTTTGTTTTGGTGTTTCTGACATGTCTCACATATGCCTATCATGTTCTCAATGTCCTTATGTATGCCAGGCCAATAAACAGTGTCTCTTGCTCTCCTTTTGCATTTTTCAATTCCGAGGTGTCCCTCATGAATCCTTTTGAGCATGTCTTGACGTAGAGCCTGTGGAATGACTATTCTGTTCTGTTTTAGTAATAGTCCACTTGCGACACTCAATTCTGACCTTATTTGAAAGTATTTTGGACAGGAACCTTTTGGCCAACCATGATGAATGTTCTCTATTACTGTTTGTAACACTGTATCTTTTACTGTTTCTTTTGCTTTTTCCTTTGATTTTGTGTCTGACACGAGCAGCGCAGCAGTGACCATACTCACATGAACATCCACGTCTTCCTCGGTAGAGCTCACTTGACTCATTGTGGGTGCTCGGGATAGTGCATCTGCTAACACTATGTATTTGCCTGGTGTGTAGATCAGTTCAAAGTCATATCTTTGCAGCTTCATCAGGAGTCGTTGAATCCTTGGAGACATCTCATTCAGGTTCTTTTTTATGATGGCAACCAGTGGGCTGTGGTCTGTCTCAACTGTGAAGGTGGGAAGTCCATATATGTAGCCATGAAACTTTTCTAGTCCAACTACCAAGCCTAGATATTCCTTTTCAATCTGGGCGTATCGACACTCAGTATCAGTCATAGACCTGGAGGCATAGGCAACAGGCTTCCAATCTTCACCCTCTGCTTGTAGCAAGACCGCGCCTAGGCCATCCTTTGATGCATCCGCTAAAACTTTGATTCTCTTTGTTGGGTCAAAGAAAGTGAGTACAGTTGTGGTTGTCAGCACAGTTTTGAGATTCATCCACTCTTGTTCATGTCTTTCTGTCCATGCGAACTCATTTGTTTTATGTAGCAGGTCTCGCAGACAGGTTGTCTTGGCTGACAAGTTAGGAATGAACTTTCCAATGAAGTTTATCATCCCCATGATGCGTCCTTTTTTGTCAGTGGGTTGGGGCATTTTGAGTATGGCGTTTACTTTTTCCATATCTGGCTCTATTCCTTTACCAGATAGAATATCTCCTAGGAAAGTGACTTCCTGGACACCAAACTGACACTTGGCTTTGTTGAGCTTCAGTCCATTCCGGCGTATGCTCTGTAGCACTTTAGTCAGTCGCTCATTGTGTTCTTTCAGTGTGGAGCCCCAGATGATGATGTCATCAACATAGACCCGGACTCCTTCCAGACCTTCAATTATGTGTTCCATTGCTCTATGAAAGATTTCAGATGCAGATATTATCCCGAAAGGCATTCTGAGGAAACAATACCTGCCAAATGGTGTGTTGAAGGTACAGTATTTGGTGCTCTCTTCATCCAGTTTTAGTTGCCAAAATCCTTGTGAGGCATCGAGCTTTGTAAAGTATCTGGCACTTGACATTTCACTGGTGATTTCTTCTCGCTTGGGAATCTGGTAGTGTTCACGTTTTATGTTTGCATTTAAGTCCTTTGGATCCATGCATATTCTTAGATCATTGTTCTTTTTCTTTACACATACCATGGAGTTAACCCAGTCTGTTGGCTCTTCGACTTTCCTGATGACTCCTAGTGTGGTCATTCTGTCCAGTTCTTTCTTGAGCTGGTCAAGCAGGGGTGCTGGAACTTTTCGTGGATCATGTACCACTGGCTGAGCATCCTCCTTTAGCTGGATCTTGTAAGTGAATGGTAGAACTCCAAATCCTTTGAACACATCCTGGAAATTATTTATTACAGAATCCAGTGAGTCATCTGGTCTGTTTATGGCACAGTTTATACGGTATACTCTCTTGACCAGTTCAAAGTCCTCACAAGCTTTGTCACCCAGTAGTGAATCAAGTCCTTCAGCCACAACAGAAAACATGAGATGATGCACTTTGTCTTTGACTGTCACTTTAAGTCTGCATACACCTAAGCTATCTATTTTCTGTCCATTATAGTCCTTCAGTAGTACTGACTTTTTCTGTATTTTGGGCTTTTCTTTCATATTTTTAATGTCACTCATACTGATTAAGTTTGCTTTTGCCCCAGTGTCTAGTTTCAATGTAACTAATGCTCCATTTACCTGCAGTGGGATCATCCATTTGTCCTCTTTTACTGCATTAATTTTATGTTCAGCATTGTCCATATCTGAGGGCTGCACATTTTCTGTATCATTTTTGACATTGTCACATGACACCATTCGTACAAAAATGTCCCACTTAAATCAGTGTCCTCAATCACATTAACTCGGACTTGTTGCCCTTTCTTTGTTTTTACTTTTGAAAAGCATTGTTTGGCAAAGTGATTCTTTCCATGACATTTTGTGCACATTTTTCCAAACGCTGGGCATTGTTTTAACTGGTGTTTGTAACCACAGTGTTTACAATTAAAATTCCTTCCTCCGATTCCTTTTCATTTCTGTTCTGCCCATGTTGCTTCCCCTTGTAGAACACAGCACCGACAGCAGCACTTACTACAATCGCATCATTATTGATTTCACTGAAAGTCTTTGCGTGCTGTTGAGCTAGCTCACTGGCTTGGCATATATTCACAACATTTTCCAATGTTAGTTCGGTTTCTCTCAACAGACATTCCCTGACTTTTTTATCATGAATACCAAACACAATCTGGTCACGAATCATGGATGCTTTCAGCTCAGAGAAATTACATGTCTGTGCTTTCAGTTTCAGATCGGTCACAAAGCTATCAAAAGTCTCATTTTGCCGCTGTGTCCTCGAACGGAACACGTATCTTTCATAGGTTTCATTCTTTTTGGGAGAACAATGTGTATCAAATTTCTTTAGCACATCGTCTAAATTTTCTCTGTTCTTCTCTGGATTAAATACAAATGTATTAAATACCTCTGTCACCTGTGGGCCTGCAACCGTGAGCAGCAACGCTATTTTTCTTGCGTCTGGCTTCGTACCGAATCTGATGGCAGCAATGTAGAGTTCGAATTGTTGTTTGAAAGTCCGCCAATTGTAGTCGACATTTCCCATGAGATTCAAAAACTCCGGTGGCCTCAAATTCTCCATGTCGCTTTTCACAATTTTCAGCAGATCTTCACCAATCCTGGTACCATGTTATGTTCATTAATAACTAGACATTCTTATTATGAACAGCTAGCTTCTAGCTAGACATTTATTCAGTACACATTCTCTAGGTACAGCATCTGTAGAGATTCCGCATGTGTGCTTCTGTGTGCAGGCTTCCATCTTGACTACTGCCTCCTGGGTAGCCTAGTGCATCGTGGGTAGTGTAGTCTTAAACACATTCAACTAAACACACAGCAGTATACAGCTCTACAGCTCTATAGCTCCACCTAGTGTACTATTCTAGAATGACATGTTATTGATCATTACAGAAGCTTCTTTGGATACTGGAGCCAGGTCGTAGGGGCAACACTGCTGGCAGCGATGGCCTCAGTAATGTGGTCCCACAGCATTCTTTCATGAGCCTCCTGGCCTCTGTGGGTAGAGGACATCTCTTGCAGTGTTGACCCCCTGCACAAAGCTAGAGTGCTGTGTGCGAGACCCTGGGTGCCCTTTTCCTGGCTTGCTGAGCCATTTGTGTTAGTGCTGAAGCACTTTTCCCATTTTTTTAGGTCTGGAAGGGAATTCAGCTTTAAGAGCTGAAAACTCCCATTTGGGAATTCTTTTTAATGTTAATTTTTTTTCAGAAGGCAGTTGAGCTGTAAGAGCTAAAAACTGCATTTTTTTTTCATTTCAGAAGGCAATGCTCCTTTAAGAAACTGACAATTCTTTCTGAATTCAAAGTCTCGCTTTCAGAGAGGATATTCGAGCTGCAACTATGCTTCGGCCATGCTACACTGGGGCCTGCTGCCAGGACTAACACCACCAGGACGGCGTTGCACTATAAGTTAAGCACTGGGCTAATGTTAATTAGATCCCAGCGCCAATTTTTCGGTCCTGTCAGTGCCACCATTTTTAGCAGCCATTATCACCCAGCCGCGGAGGCACCGGCAGCTTTTGTAGTGGTCATGAATTTCTAGGCTAATGTGTCTTGTTTGACCTCAGCTTCAAACTTCACATCTGGTCTATTGCCAAGACTGTCCATTTCCACCTCTGCAACATCAGGCAACTCCATCCGTACCTCACCCCAAGTGCTGCGGAAATACTCATTCATGGTTTATCACCTCCAATCCTAAGTTTTCTAATAGCCTCCTTGCTTTGTCTCCCCAATTCTACCCCACACAACATCCAGCTCATCCAAAACGTTGCCACCTGAATCCTACCCTGTATTAAATCCTAATCACTAATCACACCAGCCCTTGCTGGCTTTCACTGTTCCATTGTATTGATTTCAAAATTCTCATCTTTATCTTTAAATGCTCTCTTCCTTTGCAAAGCGCCTTTGGGAGTTTTGTTCTATTAAAGGGTACCATGAAGGTACAAGTTGTTATTGTTGTTTTCATGTACTGTGGGCCAATAGCATCAAGGAAACAAATGTCTCAGGCTGTTATGATCAATGTCACAGAGACTTCAGCATGCATATCATTACATAAATAAGACAACATTGTTTATCATACTGCTTTTAGTAAATTGTAAGGTTTCTTACACTTATAAATTTGCTGCTGCTGCTGCTGCACTGTCCTCTGTGTACGATATGAGTCTTTAATTAGAGTCTAAATTGATATTCAGATTGAATTGATATTTAACCTGAACATGCTTGAGGAATTTAAAGGTCAAATCTTCTTCAGGCCGTCCATGTAAAATGCCTATCTCACACATCCCAAGCTGCCACAGCCAGCCAGTGAGCCCCAGATTCACCTTCTTAAATAAAGTAACTGACTGAAGCCTGCTGAGTCTCATTGAACTTTGACTGACATTCAGACTAATAGAAAACCAGCTTGAGTTGCATTTGATTTTGCCAGATCAGCATCAGTGCCATTGCTGAGCTTATGCTGTTTCGCTGAAAGCTGTCAGGCAGTTGCCAGTAAATGGCCCAGGGCCTGCTGCGAGCATTCACAGCTTGAATCATCGCTTCAGATGACGATCTCCAGGCTATTACATGCTGCAGCCTTCCTACGTTACCATGCCATTAAAGATAATTGTCACTTTTCCCATCTTCCTGAAGCTATTAGTGAAGTTTCTTTCTGTAATGATCACATGTGATTGCACGTGAAGTAGTTTACCTGTTGTGAGTGTAAATTTTGATATTTTTGTTGGCAAATCAGTGGTCATGTAGAAAGGCTCATGCTGTAAAGCAGGTAAGTGACAAAAAGAATTTTAGTGGCATAGTGTCAGAGCATTAAAATTCTGTGTCAAAAAGAGCTGGATGACGTTTATGGCTGTAATTTCTTCACCCCTCCCACTATGGCAAGTAGCCAATCTCAGCCAGTCCATCTGGAATAACATTGTGTAGAAGGGAGACAATTCCTCACAGGGAGAGATGGGAAATTGGAGGACAAGTTAATCTGTGTCACGTTTCTGCAGCTCCAAATGGCCAATGACGGAATGGTATTAACAGAGATACAGGAACAGCTTGTCTACTCATCTGCTCAGTGGCTGACGTACAGTGGCCTGAAAAATTTCAAAGAAAAATAACCCACAAAAATTGGGGTGGGGGGGTGGGGGGCAAATAAAATATAATTTTATATTAGTGAATGCTCTCGGGGCAATTTTAAGTTTGTTATTGTCACAGTAGTTCCTCACTAAAGAACAAAATGGTAAACACTCATTTACAAGTTATATTAATAATGTCAACCTGCCACACTAACTCCTGACTACGCTACAACAATAACAACTGTGAGCTATGGGGGCGGTTTGTGGTGGATGGACGGTATGTGGCCACCAGATGGAGACAAAGTCCCCCTCTCACACCAATTCAGGTGACGGCCACACCCACCTCCAACACACCTGAGGCAAATCTACCCATTAGCTCAGGAGTTCAAAAGGCAAACTAGTGCATCCCTTCAGGGCCAATACTTGAGGAGAAAGTCAAGACTGCTGTTGAAAACCAGCTTGCAGCTGCCACAGAGAGGTCTACTATTGAACCCGGGTGGAATATTGTTTAGTTCTGAGAGCCTGATATGATCCCTGGACCGGCTGAGAAAGATCCAGTGGTAAAGTAACCCTGGCTTATAGTTTTTTGGAGGAAATTGATTTAAGGACTGCCTTCCTAACCACCCGGGGCAGGTGATGGTTTTGTTCTTCATTTTTTTTTGTGTGAACGTCGTATGTTTTTGGATTTTGACAGATGTGAACCTCTTTCCCTGTTTTCTAAAAATAAAACACAGCTAACTGCTGTATTTCATTTACCAATCTTGTGACTGTGCTTGTGTCCTCCACCCCCCCGCATCAACACACCCTTTGGTCTAGGTGGTGGTTGATTACACAACCTAACTTTTTATATAGTGCTTTTAATGTAGAAAATTGTTTCAAAGTGCTTCATGGAAGCGTAATTAAAAAAAAAAAAGACACTGAGCCAAATAAGGAGATATTAGGAGGGGTGACCAAAAGCTTGATTTAAAGAGGGGGGTTTTAAGGAGGAGAAAGAAGTCAAGAGATTTAAAGAGGAAATTTCAGGGCACAGGCTCTAGACCGCTGAAGGCGTAGCCATCAATTTCTGGGGTGAATGGAGGGGGGATGCACAATAGGCTAGAGTTGGAGGAATGCAGACTTCTGGGTAGCCAGCCAGGAGAGCACTGAAATAGTCAACTCTGGAGATAAGATGATGTGTTGATAGGATGAGATGAGGTTCAGGTGGAGTATAAACACCAGCATAGGCCTGATGGGATGAATAGCTTGTTTCTGTGCTGTAAAATTCTATGTAATATGTAAAAGCGTGGTTAAGGGTTTCAGCAACAGATAAGCTGAGGCAAGGGCAGAGACGGGCGATGTTACGTAGGTGAAAGTAGGTAGTCTTTGTGATAGAGAAGATATGGGTTGGAAGCTTAGCCCAGGGTCAAATAGATTACAAACAGCCTGGTTCAGCTTGAGACAGTGGCTAGAGAGGGGATGGAATCGAGGACAAGGGAACGGAGTTTGTGGTGGGACAGGGATGATGGGTGAGTGGGACTTGGTGTGGGATAGGATTTGGGTAGCAGAAATTTGGATGTTTATGGAATAGCCTGCCAAAATTCAATCCAAGATTCAAGTATGAATATGAGGACAAGGTATCAAGGGTTGCCCTGTGTTGGTGGAACTGTAACTGTGGAATGAGTCAACATTTTCAGTAAAATGCTAAGAAAAACTTACCCAGAGACTAAAACATTCAGACTTGGGCTGACAAGTGGCAAGTAACATTCGCACCACACAAGTGCCAGGCAATGACCATCTCCAACAAGCAAGACTCTAACCATCTCCCCTTGACATTCAATGGCATTACCATCGCTGAATCCCCGACCAACATCATCCTGGGGGTTACCATTGATCAGAAACTGAACTGGACCAGCCATATAAATACTGTGGCTACAAGAGCAGGCCAGAGGCTGGGAATTCTGCAGCGAGTGTCTCACCTCCTGACTCCCCAAAGCCTTTCCACCATCTGCAAGGCACAAGTCAGGAGTGTGATGGAATACTCTCCACTTGCCTGGATGAGTGCAGCTCCAACAACACTCAAGAAGCTCGACACCATTCAGGATAAAGCAGCCCGCTTGATTGGCACTCCATCCACCACCTTCAACATTCACTCCCTCCACCACCGGCACACTGTGGCTGCAGTGTGTACCATCTACAAGATGCACTGCAGCAACTCGCCAAAGCTCCTTCAACAGCACCTTCCAAACCCATGACCTCTACCACTTAGAAGGAGAAGGGCAGCAGACGCATGGGAACATCACCACCTACAAGTTCCCCTCCAAGCCACGCACCATCCTGACTTGGACCTGTATCGCCATTCCTTCACTGTCTCTGGGCCAAAATCCTGGAACTCCCTTCCTAACAGCATTGTGGGTGTACCTACACCATATGGACTGCAGCGGTTCAAGAAGGCGGCTCACCACCATCTTCTCAAGGGCAATTAGGGATGGGCACTAAATGCAGGCCTAGCCAGCGATGCCCACATCCCATCAATGAATAAAAAAACAGTACAGGCCCCAACCGCCTCCTTTTCACCATGGACGTACAATCCCTCTACACCTCCATCCCCCACCAGGATGGCCTGAGGATGCTCCACTTCTTCCTTGAACAGAGGCCCAACCAGTCCCCATCCACCACCACCCTCCTCCGCCTGGCTGAACTTGTTCTCACATTGAACAACTTCGCCTTTGACTCCACTCACTTCCTCCAAATTAAAGGTGTTGCTATGGATACCCAGATGGGTCCTAGCTATGATAGCAAAATACTGCAGATGTTGGAAATCCAAAATAACAACAGAAAATGCTGGAAAAACTCAGCAGGTCAGGCAACATCCGTGGAGAGAAATTTGAGTTGACGTTTCGGGTCGAACCCTTCTTCAAAACTGGAAAGAAAAGAAACTAGATCGAAGGCAGGGCTGCGATCGGACAAAAGAATAACAAACACGAGAAGGGAAACTGAAAGTAATGAAGATGAACAAGGTTGAAGAGCCAAACGGAGATCCTGTCGAAGAGAAGAGCAGAACTTCTTCAAGGTAGGCATTCCTAGAAGAGGTGTGGCAGTGAACCAAACACTAGTACGATAGCTATGCCTGCCTTTTCATGGGATATGTGGAACACTCTTTGTTCCAGTCCTACTTGGGTCCCCTCCCTCACCTCTTTTTCCAGTACATTGATGACTGTATCAGTGCCGTTTCCTGCTCTCGCCCTGAACTACACAATTTCATTCATTTGCCTCCAATTTCCACCCTTCCCTCACCTTCACATGGTCCATCTCCGGCTCTTCCCTTCCCTTCCTCGACTTCTCCGTCTCCATCTCTGGGGATAGGTTATTGACCAACAATCACAGTCCACTGACTCCCACAGCTACCTGGACTACACTCCCTCCCACCCCGCCTCCTGTAAGGACTCTATTCCATTCTCCCAGTTTCTCCGTCTCCGCCGCATCTGCTCCGACGATGCCACCTTCCACACCAGAGCTTCCGACATGTCTTCCTTTTTTCCTCAACAGAGGATTCCCCTCTACCATGGTTGACACGGCCCTCGACCGTGTCCGTTCTATCTCCCGCACTTCTGCCCTCACCCCTGCCCCTCCCTCCCAGGACGATAGGGTTCCCCTTGTCCTCACCTTTCACCCCACCAGCCTCCACATTCAACGGATCATCCTCCGCCATTTCCGTTACCTCCAACGTGATCCCACCACCAAATGAATCTTCCCCTTCCCCCCCCTTTCAGCATTCCATAGGGACCGCTCCCTCCAGACACACCAGTCCGCTCCTCTATCACCCCCAGCACCCTTTCCCCTTCGCCCGGCACCTTCTCGTGCAACACCTGCCCTTATACCTCCCCCCTTCCCACTTTCCAGGGCCCCAAACATCCCTTCCAGGTGAAACAACGATTTACTTGTACTTCTTGCAATCTAATATACTGTATTCGCTGCTCACGATGTGGTCTCCTCTACACTGGGGAGACCAAATGCAGATTGGGGGACCGCTTTGCAGAACACCTCCGTTCAGTCCGTAAGGGTGACCCCGAGCTTCCGGTCGCCTGTCATTTCAATTCACCGCCCCATTCCCACTCAGACCTCACCGTCCGCGGCCTCTTGCATTGTTCCACGGAAGCTCAGCGTATGCTCGAGGAACAGCACCTCATCTTCTGATTAGGCACTTTACAGCCTTCCGGACTGAATATCGAGTTCAACAATTTCAGATCATAACCTCCTATTATATTTTTATATATTTTTTATCCACACTATTGGTTTGTGCCTTTTCCTTTTTTTTTCTCTCCCACATGGTAGCTGTCTTTCATTCTGCCAGCGCATTTCACACTTCATCTAGAGCCATCCATTGTCTCTTTACCTGTCCTATTACCATCTCGTCTCACCTTGAATATCTCTTAATGTTTCTTCACCTCTCACAGACCTTCCCTTTTGTTCTTTCACCCCCTCCCCCATTTCCCAGCCCCCAAACTTGCTGTATAATCTGTTTAATTTCCTGCTTTTTTCTCAGTTCTGAAGGGTTTCGACCTGAAACGTTAACTCTGTTTCTCTCTCCACGGATGTTGCCTGGCCTGCTGAGTTTTTCCAACGTTTTCTGTTGTTATTTCAGGCAAAAATAATGGTTCTCCCTGTTGAATATGATAGTATGGAATCAACAATATATTTCAATGGGTTGACTTCAGAGTCGATAATACAGGCCTGCTTCAGTTACGCAGGGTCAGCAGTGAATCAGGTGCCGTCCATGCCTGTGCTGAAATGGGTTGATCTTGCATGATAATACAAGATTGGCTAATCCATGTACTGCAGTGGTGCTCCCGACTCCTAGTGCATGATGAGCTGGGAGCACCACGGGAACCAGGGCTGGAATGGTGCCTGCCAGCAGTCATGGAAGGACTACCCAAATATGCTGCCTTTTGGGTTTTTTGAGATACTGTGGACTTAACTATCCTTGCTAGATTTGGCCATTGAGGACTATAAAAAAAAGTGACAACTAGGAAGGGTAGCCATATAAGGAAAGGGCCAGCCAGGAGAAACACTTCACCCCACTCCGCCCCCCCAAGGGCTTCCCATGAAATACCCTTTCAAACACTCAACAGGGATGCTCCCTAATTAAATAACTTCTGGGGCCTTAGATGATGTCACCAAAAATTTTGTGCACAGTCTCCCAATGCTTTATTTTCTGCATGACCACACTGGGCGTGCCCAGCGCATCAGGTCTCAGCATCCCATAATACGGGGAGGCAGCGTCCAATGCACTTCAGCACGTCAGGCACTGCTAGTGCATCAGTTTCCCATTGTATTTCTGCTGATCATTCCATCTATCTTATTTTATAATACCCCAGAGGAATGTGTAAAATTTTTCCAAAAGGATCGGAGATCACAAATATTTTGTAAAATGCCAAATTCAAGTCTCTTGATAGAATTTAAGAATTTACATCAGTAGCTTTATATTTGAGGTAATCACAGTCAACTAGAGCAGCTAAGCAGTACTGCTAAACAGAAGGCAGCCATACAAATTCCACTGTGAAGTCCTTACTCATAGTTCATTCTTTCACCACACAGTGGCAGACATGGCACATGACATTATCAGAGTCTTTGTTGTACCCACAGGAAAGAGTAACCAATTATATTTAAGTAAATCACTGACAAAGCTTTACTTGAAAAAATGTATTTTGTTTTAATAATGTGTGATACAAATTCAAAGGAAGAACTTGTATATTTATACATAATTTAAATCCATGGCTGCTGCTTCAGTTAATTGGTTCCTTGGAGCTCCTTCCACTCCACTGATGCAACTTCGCCAGGAGTTGGGACTTCAGGATGATAGACTTCAGTTATGAGGAGAGGTTGAAAAAATTAGGACTGTTCTCCTTGTAACATAGAAGGTTAAGAAGTGACCTAATAGATGTTTTCAGGATGATGAGAGGTTTCGATAGAGTAGATGGAGAAAAACTCCAGCTAGTTTAGGAAAATACAAAGTTTGCTTGCTCAGCTGGAAGATGGCACAAAGTGGAAATGCTGCTGCCCCCTTTTTTGAAAAAAGGTCACTACACATGGAAGTTGTATTCTAAAACCAGGATACGGAACCACGTTATAAAAATCAGTTTACCTTGCCAAGATTCTTCAGAATTATACTCGAGGTCATAGGTTCAAAATCATTGGCAACAGATCTAGAAGGGAGATGAGGAAAATGTTTTTCACTCAGAGTTGGAGGGATCTGGAACGCTCGACCTGAAAAGGTGGTGGAAGCTGATTCCATAAATAATTTTAAAAGGGAGTTGGACAGGTACTTGAGGATGAGAAACTCACAGGGTTACGGACAAAAAGCGGGGCTGTGGGACTAAGCACGACTGCTCCTTCAAAGGGCCAGCGCAGGCACGATGGGCCTCCTTCTGTGCTGTAAGTTTCTATCATTCTATGATTCTAAACCCTTTTCACGCACAGAAACGGGGTGTCTGGCGCACTTCCGGCAAAGTTACAGGTGTGGAGCGGGAGCAACTCCAAGGAATTTCCTAGCAGAGTGTTTTGGTTTAATTTCTCTCTATTTCCTAAACCTGGAATCTGGGCAGTGTGGAAAATTAGGAGGGATTTCTCCTACAAGAGATATAAATATTCCCAATGCCAATGGTTAAATGAAGGGGGAAGAGGGGGCCGAGCAAAGATATCTATGTTGTAAGTGTCAGCCTTGGCTTAGTAATATTACTCTTGCCTCCGAGTCAGAACGTTGTGGGTTCAAGCGCCACACCAGAGATTTGAGCATATAATCCAGGCCGACACTTGGTTTAACATCTCATCCGAAAGAGGTGCCCATCTCAGGTGGATGTAAAAGATCCCATGACACTATTTGACAAAGAGCCAAGAGTTCTCTCTGGTGTCCTGGCCAACATTTAACACTCAACCAATATCACTAAAACAGATGATCTGCTCATTATCTCAATGCTGTTTGTGAGACCTTGCGGTGCGCAAATTGGCTGCTGCATTTCCTACAACAGTGACCACACTTCAAAAGAACTTCATTGGCTGTAAAGTACTTTGGGACATCCTGAGATTGTGAAAGGTGCTATATAAATACAAGTTCTCTTCTTTCTGTCCTAGTAAAACTAGTGATAGAAGGAGCAATCACAAGAAAACAAGTTGAACCTGCAGTTTCCTAAAATATTAATTTCCCTATTAAACTCCTGGGTACATTTCAATGAGCCTTTCCTAACATCTTCATCAAAAACAATTAACATATCTCAGAACCCAAATGAGTAATTAGGTAATTAAAGTATTATCATTGGTTTCAGCACACCCAAGGAACTGCTTTGACACACGGTTCAAGATTTAGACAAATTAATACGTCCTTGTACATTATTGTCAACTGATTAAGGGTATGCTGTTTATATTTTTAATAAAGGTTTTGAATTTATTTTTAATTTCTCCGACTGGTTGTCGCAGCTTCTCAGCAGCAGCTTTGATGTTGAATTAAATCATGTTTTCTTCCAGAGAATTATAAATTCTCGACAAATGAACAGCTTTGTTTTACTTATATGCATATAATTAACTTTTTCTAAATTGTTCAGTCAATATTTGACACAGGAAACGAGGGCTCAACTAATTTTGAAAGTCTATTAATGCTGCTGGATCCATTGTATTTGCAAGCTCCATGTTAGTGACTTGCACTCGTTACTTTACTTTAAGGCTTTCCTTTTATTTCATTAACATTCTCAGCCATTCTGAGTCTTTGGCAACTCTAACATAGCAAATAAAGAAGTCATCCACAGCTCCTTTACCTATCGCTACCATGTGATTTATTTCAGCGTTCATAGGACAATAGAGGCAGGTTAAAAATATGCTGACCTTGACCTCTGAACCTCAGACCAGGACGAAGAACCGGTAAAAAACAATATTTGAGGTATAAAACTGAACTGTATTTGAAATAAAGAAAACATGACATTTTTATTGCTAGTGATCTAATTTCTAGTTAATCAAGCAAATGTTTTGACCTTTGGCCTTCTATAAACTTTACCTACTCAAGGACAGTGAGATGACACTATTGATATAATCAGTTTCTTTAACAAAAACAGAGAATGCTGGAAATATATAGCAGGTCAGTCAGCAGTCTCACACAGGCTATGACATTTTGGGTATGTTCTCTTCAGCCCTTCTGATGAAGGGTATACCAAAATCATCATAACCAGCACTGCATCAAGCCAAGATTTCCTGTTTTGGGCCAACTCAATGGCCCAGAGACAGCACCAGTGCAAACCTGCTTCCAGGCAGGGCTTAGCGGTAAGGGAACAGAAATAAAGGGAAGCTGCAGGCTTCTCGTGCCTGTAGCTGTGTGTTGAGCCTCAGAGATTGGACCCAATTCAATTGGAAGATTCAAGAGGTGTTCCAATAACTGAAGGTGGCTCTACCTTGGAGCCTTAATAACAGGAGTAAGGGTTCTAAATTGGGGAAAGGCCAATTTTACTAGGTTGAGAAATGATTTAGCAAAAGTGGACTGGAAACAGTTACTTGAAGGTAAACCAGTATCAGAGCAGTGGGAGGCATTCAAGACGAAGATACATGGAGTTCAGGGTAAACATGTTCCCTCAAAGAAAAAGGGTAGAACTATCAAATTTAGAGCCCCCTGGATGACAAGGTGCATACAGGGTAAGATAAGGCCAAAAAGGGAAACCTATATCAGATATTGTGAGCTCAATACTGCAGAAAGCCTAGAAGAGTATAGGAAGTGTAGGGGTGAAATTAAGAAGGAAATTAGAAAAGCAAAAAGAGGGCATGAAAAAATACTGGCAAGTAGAATCAAAGAAAACCCAAAGGTCTTTTACAATTACATCAAGAACAAGAGGATAACTAAGGAAAGAGTAGGGCCTATCAGGGACCAAAATGGTGATCTATGTGTGGAGGTGGAGGATGTGGGTAAGGTACTTAATGAATACTTTGCAGCTGTGTTCACAAAAGAGGGGGACGATGCTGATGTTGAAGTTAAGGAGGAAGATAGTGAAATATTGGACGTGATAAACACAGTAAGAGAGGCAATATTGAGGGATTTAGCATCCTTGAAAGTAGATAAGTCGCCCGGCCTGGATGAAATATATCCGAGGCTAATAAAAGAAGCAAGGGGGGAAATTGCGGAGGTTCTGGCCATCATTTTCCAATCCTCCTTGGCTACAGGAGTGGTGCCAGAGGATTGGAGAACTGCTAATGTTGTACCATTGTTTAAAAAGGGAAGGGATAAACCGAGCAATTACAGGCCAGTTAGTTTAACCTTGGTGGTGGGCAAATTACTAGGATCAATTCTGAGGGACAGTATAAACCTTCATTTAGAAAGACACAGATTAATCAAGGACAGTCAGCATGGTTTTGTTAAGGGAAGGTCTGACTAACTAGATTTAATTTTTTGAGGAGGTAACAAGGAGGGTCGACGAGGGCAGTGCATTTGATGTAGTCTACATGGATTTTAGCAAGGCTTTTGACAAGGTCCCACATGGCAGGTTGATCAAAAAAGTAAAAGCCCATGGGATCCAAGAGAGAGTGACAAATTGGATCCAAAATTGGCTCAGTGGCTGGAAGCAAAGGGTAATGCAACTGAAAGGCTATTTCCAGTGGGGTTCCACAGGGTTCAGTACTCAGTCCCTTACTTTTTGTAGTATATATTAATGATTTAGACTTAAATGTAGAGGGCATAATAAAGACATTTGCAGATGATACAAAAATTGGCCATGTGGTTGACAGTGAGGAGGAAAGGTTTAGACAGCAGGAAGATATCGATGAACTGGTCAGTTGGGCAGAAAAGTGGCAAATGGAATTCATTCCGAAAGAGAGATAATGCATTTGGGGAGGGGCAACAAGGTGAGGGAATACACAATTAATAGGAGGATAGTGAGAGGTGTGGAGGAACAGAGGGACCTTGGAGTGTATGTCCACAGATCCTTAAAGTTAGCAGGACAGATCGATAAAGTAGTTTAAAAGGCATACGGAATGCTTTCCTTTATTAGCCGAGGCATAGAATATAAGAGCAGGGAAGTTAAGAACATAAGTAGGCCATTCAGCCCTTCAAGCCTGCTCCGCCATTCAATGAGATCATGGCTGATCTTCTGCCTCAACTCAATTTACTGGCCCTGTCACCATATCCCTTGATGCCTTTACTAGTCACAAATCTATTGACTTCTGAGTGCGGTTTCAACAGAGTGCTGCGAGTTGGGTGAGTCAGGGAGGCTTAACTGGTTGTTAAAATCAAACTTTTGTTTGTTTCACATTTACTGTTTTTTTCCACATTTACTGTTTTTTTTTTAATTGTACAACAGTACTTATACAACTCATCAATTACATAGTAAATCCATTACATTCATTGACCACAATAAGAAAAAAAATAAAGCCTTGAGAACAGCTTTATGGTTAACAATACAAATGCAATGATAAATTTTACAAATGAATCAATAAAATTTACAGTACAAACTACCACTATTTCAATAAACCAAGAAAAAACCCATCTCACGCCAGTCCTACTGACATCGTTCACCTAATCAATCGTTCAATCATCCGCTCGTTCGTTCGTTCGCTCAAGTGTAAGTTCCATCATGCGTTCATGCTGCGTGCATGTCATTTGTGTCTACGTGCGTGCATGCGTGCATTCGTTCGTCCATTCATTCATTCGAACATAAGTTCCATTGTGCGTGCATGCGTGCGCGCGTATCATTGTGTCTGCGGTGTGCGATCACTCGAGCATTCGTTCGATCCAGAACCCAGCCGTCAAAGTACAAAAATTTCTTACCAATATAATTTATTTTATCTTTTTTTTTCCTTTCTTTTAATTTTCCCCTGTTAACTTATTTTTCTCCCTTTTATAAAACACACCTTTCTCCCTTTTATAAAACATACCATTTACTGGACAATAATCTCAAAGTAAATTCCATATAAACACTAATTAACATCACAATGTACAAAGTCCCATAGCCCCATAGCCTTATCAGAAATCAATTAAAGCTTCAAGTAGACTGCTTTCAACCAGAAACTTCTTCAATAAAACAAGTGAATACCAGTTCTACGCCAGTCCTATTGGCAATCTAATAACTCCTCGTTTTCACTTGATGTTGCCTAACCATTTAATGTCATAATCCTTGTGGTGTATGTAACCTGTTCCACCTTAAGAGAACTACCTTAAGAGATGTACTACTTTCTCTTGGCTGCTGTATACTGTAGTACCGGTGGTGACCACACCGGTATATAAGCGTTGTGTAGTGATTTACTGGGCAGTTCAGCCCTGACCTCCGAATAGTAAAGACCTGTTAAAGTTATTCTTGTGGTCTGTGTCCAGTGATTTATAATAAGCATAACTGGGACACACAGACTTAACAGTGGCGACGAGTCCGATCTTACCCTGCGGCAGTTTTACATCCAAGGCAGCTTCGTCCTCAGAACGGGCGTCGAGAAGAGGCATCCGCCCTCATCATCCTGCTGAGCACCATCGCACAGGAGGCATCGAGAACCCGGGTTAAAAAGAAAAATTCTGACCACGAAGCCCTCCATCAGCGACAGGCAGTGATCATCCCTTCTACCACGGTGGTGGGTAAGCCGATCAGCGACACGAGCAGAAAGTCGGCCGCGTTGACTGTGGAGTGGGGGAGGGAAAACGGAGGAAAAAGGGCGGAGAACTCGACCACGGCCGGTGAAAAGGGCCGGGCTGCAATCGAGGCCGAGAGGCGCAGCGACTGGGGCAGCTTAAGGCACGAGAGCCGCGGAGAACTCAAACGCAGCCGGTGTAAAGGACCGGGCTGCATGCGGGGCTGAGAGGCGCAACAGCAGGGGAAGCGTGAATGCCCACGGGAGAGTAAAAGCAGCGTCGGGAAATTGAGAACCGCTGGGGAGGCGAGAACGGCAGCAGCATGGCAATCGCCATTGCAGCCAGCGGGGGAAGAAGGCAAACGCGGGAATCCGCCATTGTAGTCAGCGGGGGAAGAAGACGAGCGCGGGAAAGACCACCAAGCGCGGGAAGCCGCCATTTTAGTAGGCGGGGGAAGAAGACAAGCACGGGAAGCCGCCATTTTGAGAAAAAGAAAAATTTAAAAACTTGCAAGGATGCCTAAACATGGGAACATTAATACCTTTGATAGCGATATCGAAGATTGGACCACGTATGTAGAACGCATGGAAGTTTATTGTAAAGCAAATAAGGTACCAGATGATGAGAAAGCACTAACCTTATTAAGCTCAATGGGTGCGAAGACATATGGGCTATTGAAGCACCTTCTATCACCAGATAAACCGGCGGATCAGACTTTCGCGAATATTGTTACTGTCCTGAAAAATCATTTAAACCCCACGCCGCTGATGATAGCGGAATGATTTAAATTTTACAGAAGAACGCAGCTGAAAGACGAAAGCAACGCTGAATTTTTAATTGAACTGCGTAAGCTATCAAAGTACTGTCAGTTTGGAACAGGACTAGCAGATGCGCTGAGAGATAAATTTGTGTGTGGATTGTTAAAAGAAGGAACACAAAAGCGACTGCTTGAGGAGAATGATCTTATGCTTGATAAAGCTGTCACTATTGCAGCATCGCACGAAGCCGCAGCGAGAGGCACTGCAGAAATGCAGCTACGGTCACCGGAACTCAGCACCAATCAAATGGTCTTGGGTACAGTAAAATGTTATCGTTGTGGAAAGACAACGCACAATCAGAACCAGTGCTGGTTCAAAAATCAGGAATGCAGAAAATGTGGCAGGCTTGGTCACATAGCTAAAGTATGCCGGTCAGGAAAGAAGACCAGCAACAAAAAGTCACCGCAGGAAAAGTACAGAAAGGTACACAAGGTGACAGAGAACAGTTCGAACGAACAGAAGTCAAATTCAGACTCCAGCAGTAATGAACTGGGTAGTCTAAGAGTACACAATGTTGGTAATGAAGCAGACCTCCAAACAATCTGGGTCACACTTCAGATAGCAGGAGTCCAAGTGAAGATGGAATTGGACACTGGATCGGCATTGACGGTCATGAATAAGCAAGATTACAAAAGGTTATTCCCACATATTCCCCTACGGGATACGGAGATTGTATTGAAAACATACACGGGGCAAAGAGTATACCCCATCGGGAAGATAGAGGTAAAGGTGGTCCACAAGGGCAAAGAAAGCCGAGGAATGGACTTATATGTGCTACCTGAGGGAAGTCCACCACTACTGGGACGGGAGTGGATTAGGAAAATAAATATGGACTGGCATTCCTTAAAAGCACTAACGGTAGATTCCGGTAATAAAGATGTCAAACCTAAACAATTGTCCAGAATATTGGACGATGCTAAAGCGGTGTTCCAACAGGGACTGGGAACACTGAGAGGAATTAAGGCAAACATCAAGGTTGAAGAACATGCAAACCCGAAATTTTTCAAAGCCAGACCGGTACCTTATGCGATACGACCTGCTGTGGAAGCTGAGCTGGAAGGGCTAGAACGTTCAGGAGTACTGTCTAAGGTAGACTGGAGTGAGTGGGCCACGCCCATTGCCCCTGTCATGAAGCGTTAATCGAGCAACAAGCGGGGGGAACCGGGGAAGGTTCGCATCTGTGGAGATTTCAAGATCACTGTTAATCCGGTGCTTCACATGGTGCAGTGTCCGCTTCCGCGGATTGAGGATATCTTCGCTTCGTTGTCTGGCGGGAAACACTTCACCAAGATAGATCTGGCGCAGGCGTACTTACAGATGGAAGTTGAGGACGAGTCACGCCAGTATCTCACGATCAACACGCATAGAGGCTTGTACCGGTATAATAGACTGGTTTTTGGAGTGGCATCGGCTCCAGCAATTTGGCAGAGGGCCATGGAGCAGGTATTACAGGGAATTCCAGGCACACAATGTTACCTGGACGATATTCTGATTACAGGAGATGATGACGAGGAACACCTTGCAAATTTGGAACTGGTGCTCACCAGATTGAAAGAATATGGACTTCGAGTTAATCGGCAGAAATGTGAGTTCTTTCAGAAGCGGATCTCGTACTGTGGTCATGTCATTGACCAGGAGGGGCTTCATAAGTCTCCTGACAAGATCGAAGCTGTTGTGAAGGCTCCCACTCCAGATAATGGATCCCAGTTGAGGTCGTTCCTAGGGTTGATTAACTATTACCATAAGTTTCTGCCAAATTTATCCACGGTGCTGCACCCGCTGAACGCTCTTTTGCAGAAGGGAGTACCATGGAAGTGGAGCGAGGACTGTAAGAGGGCCTTTCGCAAAAGCAAGGCATGGATCACCTCAGAGGAAGTGTTGGCTCACTTCAACCCAACGCTGCCTATTCATTTGGCTTGTGATGCTTCTCCATATGGTATTGGGGCAGTACTCTCACACAAGTTGCCAAATGGCCTGGAGAGGCCAGTTGCGTTCGCATCCAGATCATTGACCTCCGCTGAGTGCAACTATGCTCAGATAGATAGGGAGGCTCTCAGCCTTGTGTGGGGAGTAAAGAAGTTTAATCATTACCTGCAGGGCCAAAAGTTTACGCTTCTGACAGACCACCAGCCGTTGTTATCCATTTTTAACCCTAAGAAGGGTGTTTCGGTGATGACAGCACAGAGACTCCAGAGATGGTCCCTTTTCCTAGGGGCACATCAATATCAGATCGAATTCAAAGGTACAAAGCAGCATGGTAATGCTGATGGGCTGTCGTGCCTGCCACTACCTACAGAGGAGGAGGCAACGACGGTTGACCCTGTTGAGTTATTTCACTCGACCATCATCGAATGTTTACCAGTCACCAATGCAAGTATTGAAAGAGAAACCAGGAACGACCCGACACTGTCCTGGGTCTACGAAGTGACAGTGAAGGGATGGCCAGCACATGGTGATCCACTGTTACCGGCATTCTCAGCAAGACGAGAACAGCTGTCCGTCTGTCAAGGAACATTGATGTATGGAACAAGGGTGATTATTCCTCCTAAGTTAAGAGAGAGAGTTCTAAAGGAACTGCATGAAGGTCATCTGGGGGGAGTCAAGATGAAAAGCCTTGCTAGTGCTTATGTGTGGTGGCCGGGTATCGACCAACAGATAGAGGATCTGACGAAAAGCTGCTCAGGGTGCCAAAAAGTGCAAAATGCACCTCCGATTGCACCGCTGCATCCATGGGAATGGCCTTCAACCCCATGGCAACGTGTACATATTGACTTTGCTGGTCCATTCATGGACTCCATGTTTTTAATTGCGGTGGACGCACATTCTAAATGGCCAGAAGTGATTAAGATGACTACCACTACCTCGGAAAAGACGATCGCGGTGCTAAGAACGATATTTGCAAGAAATGGATTGCCAGAACAAATATGTTCATACAACGGACCGCAGTTCGTGTCAGAAGAATTCCAGAAATTCATGAAGAAGAATGGGGTGAAACATTATACCTCTGCCCCATATCATCCGGCTACAAACGGGTTGGCCGAGAGATTTGTACAAACGTTCAAAAAAGCAATAAAGGCCATGAGCGAAGATCAGATTCCACTACAACACAAGGTGGACAAATTCCTACTGGCATATCGAAACGCCACTCATGCAGTGACAAACCAAAGTCCTGCCATGATGTTCTATAACAGGAGGTTGCGGTCCAGGTTGGACTTGTTAAAACCAAATGTGCAGAGGGAAGTTGAAAACAAACAGTTCCAGCATATAAATAACAAGACCACTCGGAGTTTCGAAATAGGACAACCAGTGTTAGCCCGGGACTATAAAAACGAGAAATGGCAATCTGGAACAATTCGGGCCAGACAAGGACCCCTGATGTACACGGTAGATATTGGTGAAAATGTAATACGGCGTCATGCTGACCAACTGGTAGAATCGAGAACAAGGGTCGAACCCATGGTTACGGCAGAGACAACCGTGGAAGAAGTTAGTGAACCTGAAGCATCTACCTCAGAAGTGAATGTACCTGATGATGATGTCCAATCCATAAGAGACCAACTAGATGAGTCACCCCAGCAACGAGAATCAGAGACCCCTGAAAGGCGCTATCCAACTCGAATCAGGAGGCCTCCTCAGAGACTGAATCTTTGAGCTGTTTTGCATGAAGTTGTATATATATGTTATTATGTTATGTTAAATGGGGATATAACTGTTAAGCTAAAAAGGGAGGATTGTGGTGTATGTAACCTGTTCCACCTTAAGAGAACTACCTTAAGAGATGTACTACTTTCTCTTGGCTGCTGTATACTGTAATACCGGTGGTGAGCACACCGGTATGTAAGTGTTGTGTAGGGATTTGCTGGGCAGTTCAGCCCTGACCTCCGAATAGTAAAGACCTGTTAAAGTTATTCTTGTGGTCTGTGTCCAGTGATTTATAATAAGCATAACTGGGACACACAGACTTAACAGTTAGAACCCCGAAAACACCATGAGTGGGAGACAGGGGATCAGGTTATGGTGAGGAATTTTTCTCGGGTAGGAAGTCTAGAACCGTTATACATGGGGTCCTACAGCATTGTAGACAAGGCCAGCCCCATGGTATACGCCATTAAGATGCCTCGGCACACCAAATGGTTCCATATTAATCAATGTAAATTGTTTAAACCCGAGATGAGAGAACAGCCCGTTGGGATAAGGTCTGAGGATAGCAATCCTCAGCCTGCAGCGGGAACGAGTTCACAGACTGCACAGGCAGGTGCAGTGGCTTGTTTTAGGGGAGAGGCCATCCCGCTCACCGCTTGGGACACTCCCCCACTCTTCTGGGATGTAGATGAGGTGGGATGTGGGGGCGAAGACCCCGCCCCTGACCCAAGTTTAGGAGAGGTGGAATGTGAGAGCGAGGACACTCAGCCTGCAGCATTAGGCTGCGAAGGGCTACCTGCCCCTAGCCCAGGTTTAGGAGAGGTAAAGGCTGAGGATGAAAATCCCCAGCCAGCGGCAGTAGAAAGCCCACAGACCGCACCGGAGGGGGCAGTGGCTCGGGTTAAAGAACCACCAGCCAGAAAAACCCCACCCGCCAAAGTCCCTAGAAGGTCCCCACGAACGCCCCAGCCAAGGAAACTGTGGTCACCGGCTCCCCAGTTTAAAGGGACAGCCTCCCGAGTCAGGGGTAAATCTAAGGACAGAGGTCCACAGCCAGCAGCCACGGGCTGCGAGGGACCAAAAGTACAGAACAGTGCGGCCACACTGAAGGGAGCGGTATGCGGATGTACATAGTTATGCAATTTATGTGTGATATTGTTAAGTTTGGATGTTTAGTTTAGGTTTAAATGAGGTGATTGGTAGTTTAAGTAGTAGTAGTATTGTTAAGAGTGTTTGTATTGAGTCGAGGTCGCAAGACTCGACTATGCTTCACCCAAGCCAGAGAATCTCCTCGGGACCTGGCTATATGCTCTTGTGTCTCTTTGCAGGAGAGGATTCAAGATGAAGGGGGGCATACTCCTACTCGCCCTGATAGGAGTGAGCACGGGGAAGTGAGGAGACGTGGAGGACTCCCACGTCTATGGGTGCTCCGGAGAGAGAGCACCGGTTGTGACTGCTGGGGGCGGCGAACGAGGCGTGGAGGAGCTCACTATCTATTCCCCTGAGGGAAGATGGCCAGGGTAGCTGGGATCTAACTCCACCCGGTACTCCAGCCAGACCGGGTTCACCTACGGGGAGGCATCCCTCCCCTGCCCCAGCGTACAGGTTGTGGCCTCACGGGTTGGGGTCACAGAGGGGAAGCGCGTGTGCCTGACTTCCAGAGGACAGATTCCCCTGGGAAGGTGGTGGTGGCTCAGAAAGCTAAGCAAAGACATGGGGGACCGTACAGCTGACTGGGAACGAATGGGGAACGACACCTACCAGACGGTCACAGGGACCCAAGGCGGAACTAGTGTGTGCTGGGAGTCGGATCAGGGAATTTATGTCTGCATGTGGGGGCCACAAAGGGCCTGCCCCATGGGCATATCCATGATCTTCTCCGCATCACGGCAACATAAGGGGAAGGGGGTGTAAAGGGATTCCCACCTACACACTTGCATAGTCCCACGGTACCCAGCCCCAGTCAAAGCCACTGAACTCGTGGCACGTGCCCGAAAGCCCCTGCCCACGACTCAGGCAGCAAGGACACACAGAGAGGGGTGCTCTGCCACCACCAAGGGACCAGGGAATGGGCTGGTACTAGTGCCGACGGAACAGGTACTATACCAGGGGGTACACTACGTGGTAGCTTCTGTGATCCTGAACCTCACCGAGGTACACTTACCTGAGTGGTGCCCAAAGAGACAGAACAGCTATACCAGGCCCTGTTAAAAGAAATGTTTAGGAAATTCTACGAGTTCGATTTTGCCAATGTAGACAAAACAGAACTGTATAGCACACACAAGTATTTTGGTAATGCGGGGAGACAAAGGGGAGCCTGGAATGATGTTTTTACAACGTTTAACACAGGGCCCTCTGTCATCGACAGCCTGGGTGACATAGAATTGCAGACACAGATAAACGGTCTAAAAACACAATTGAGGAAAATCCTGATGGATGAAAATAAGGTAGTAGGCTCAGAGTTACATGAGGACCAGGCCATGACGGTCCATTTGAAAGAGATAATAGCTGAGCTGGAAAGACACGCCAAAACCGTAAATGCCCTTATAAGAGAGGACAGAAATGCTTCAGATGAGGCTGCACAGAACGAGGTGTGCATACTGTACAGGGCATGGTTGCTGGGCGAGGGCCGCAGTAACCTGGAGGATTTAAAACAGGGTTTAATCCCCTCCTGGATCAGCAACAAGCACCTCGCAGCCCTCCATCCATTTGAGAATGCATTAAGAACATAAGAACATAAGAAATAGGAGCAGGAGTAGGCCAATCGGCCCCTCGAGCCTGCTCCGCCATTCAATAAGATCATGGCTGATCTGATCCTAACCGCCAATCTACTATCACTGAACCATCTCCTGAATCTAACAGAATTAGACACACGAAATAGGAGCAGGATCAAGCTACATGGCCCCTGGGCCCGCTCCGCTACCCACAGGGCCATGACCGATCCGAACCTAGACTCATGTCCAAATTCCTGCCCGTTCCCCATTCACTTTACTTCTAGGAAACTGTCTATTTCTGTTTTAAATTTATGTAATGATGTAGCTTCTACAGCTTTTTGGGGCAGCATATTCCATGGACCTACCACCCTCTGAGTGAAGTAGTTCCTCCTCATCTCAGTTTTGAAAGAACAGCCCCTTATTCTAAGACTATGCCCCCTAGTTCTAGTTTCACCCATCATCGGGAACATCCTCCCCGCATCCATCCGATCCAACCCCTTCACAATCTTATATGTTTCAATAAGATCGCCTCTCATTCTTCTGAACTCCAATGAGTAGAGTCCCAATCTACTCAACCTCTCCTCATATGTCCATCCCCTCATCCCCGGGATTAACCGAGTGAACCTTCTTTGTACTGACTCGAGAGCAAGTATGTCTTTTCTTAAGTATGGACACCAAAACTGTATGCAGTATTCCAGGTGCGGTCTCACCAATACCTTGTACAACTGAAGCAATACCTCCCTATTTTTATATTCTATCCCCCTAGCAATGAAAGCCAACATTCCATTGGCCTTCTTAATCACTTGCTGCACCTGCATACTAACCTTTTGAGTTTCGTGCACCAGGACCGCCAGATCCCTTTGTACTTCAGTACTTTCCAGTTTCTTGCCATTAAGATAATAACTTGCTCTACGATTTTTCCTGCCAAAGTGCATAACCTCACACTTTCCAGTATTGTATTCCATCTGCCAAATCTCTGCCCACTTACTTAGCCTGTCTATATCCCCTTGCAGGTTTTTTATGTCCTCCTCACTCATTACTTTCCCTCCCATCTTAGTATCATCTGCAAACTTTGATATGTTACACTCGGTCCCCTCCTCCAAATCGTTAATATAGATTGTAAAGAGTTGGGGACCCAGCACTGACCCCTGCGGAACACCACTAGTTACTGATTGCCAGTCCGAGAATGAACCATTTATCCCAACTCTCTGCTTTCTGTTAGATAGCCAATCCTCTATCCATGCCAGAATATTATCCCCAATCCCGTGATTTTTTTATCTTAAGCAATAATCTTTTGTGTGGCACCTTGTCAAATGCCTTTTGGAAGTCTAAATACACTACGTCCACTGGTTCCCCTTTATCCACCCTATATGTTACTTCCTCAAAGAACTCCAGCAAATTTGTCAAACATGACTTCCCCTTTATAAAACCATGCTGACTTTGTCCTATTAAATGATGATTATCATGTCAACTCCGGCTAGCTTCTGAGGCCTAACCAGTCCCAGTAGATTGTGGACATTCAAACCATACTATCATGGGGATAGTAGTGAGGATGCCGGTCATGGGTGGGACAGCCCGACCTGTGCCGGTATACAGGGTAGAGAACATTGAAGTCATTCAAGGGGGTGCACACATCCGTTTCACAGCGGTCCCACCTTATGTCATAAAGTGGGAGCACGCTATGACAGGTACTGACCTCTCGGGGTGCCGGAGCCGGGGAGCACACATAATACTGTGTCCCCAGCACTTGAATGCCTATTCAAAACCACATGCGGGTTTAAAGCTGCTGGCGCAAAGCCTATAAACTGTACCATGGAGGTAATGGCACAAGGCCATGTTCCCCCACAGGTAGCATATATAGGAGGTGGGACATATTGTGTCACCACAGGTGCGCCCCACTACCAGCATGGACAGCATAGCTGGTGTCCGGTAAGTGACAGCAGTTTCTGCTTTAAACCCGAGGCAGAAGTTCAAGTGGCCCAGGAACGAATTGTCCCTATTCCTGAAACCTCCACTGTTCACCTCACTGTAAAAGAGAATTTCACCAACCTGCAAAAATATGTAGCACATTTCGGCTACGAAATCCCCCCTCTACCAGAACACCTGGCCAAGATACTCAAAGCAATAATCGTCTCACAAAAACATTTCTACACGTTAGAGCAGAAGACAGTAGAGATAGGGGCCAAGATATTGGACATTGTGGTTCCACCCTGGTGGGACATTTTTGAAAACATCGAGGTCCCTTCATGGATTAGACTGGCTTCCCACATCCTCGTGGTTTGCCAGCTGGGAACAGTATTGTACCTAGTGTGCACTCAGTGCAAGGGAAAAGGCCAAATGCTAGAATTCGGAAACCAAAGGACCTGGAAGGAACATTATGTTAAGGTGGAGGGAGATACACCTGTTTAATTTTTTTTGTGTTTCTGAATAAAGATTGTTGTTTTTTTGTGTTTTTTTTAATTTTCAATAAAGACTTTTTGACATGTTATTTTAATAAAGATGTATGAGTACCAAGTGGTGCAGGGGTGTTGGACCACTCCATGCTTGGATGTGTGTGAAAAACTGTATTCTGCCTATGTACGCCTATGTACACTACATTTTAAAGAATGGGAAATGCATGTGTCGTGGGATCATGGGTAGGTAATTACAGGGAAGGTTGACTATGGAGGTTCGGGAATTTTGCTCACCTTGAAATTATGATACTTAAAGCGAGTTTAGTATCAACAGGGGGGAGGGTAGGGTTCTCAAAATTCCCACATTCCCCAAAAGTTATCAATAAAAGTGACTCTGAATGGACAAGTCATTAAAAAGGGTACCCAAAAGAAATTGGCTTCTGAAACCTCGTGACAGAAGCCTGCAGGATTTTAAAAAGCAAGGCCCTGCAAAAGCAGGCCCATTCAAAGCTTTGAAGAGAAGCCTGGCATGCATGGACCTGTGAAAGACTTTGTCATTTCTAAAGCCAGACAGCTAGATAAACACAGAATATGCATTCTTCATCTTGAAACAGATCGACTCAGGATTGACCTAATCTTGAGGCCATTAACTTTCTGCATAAATAATCGGTAACAGCTCAAAGTAGCTACCAAGCCAGGAAAAGACGATTAAACTTCGTAAATGACAAACAGCCAGAATATTGAAGCCGTCAAGCAAGGAGACAACCGCCCCAAAAGCCGTTAAGGTGAATGACTGTAAACACTTTAGATGAGCCCGCCAAAATTAAACAAAGAACTCGACCTGATTTGGCGCGCAGATAAGGGGTGAAGAACCTGTATAATTGTAGGCCCACCGGTAGCCAAGCTCTCTTCTTCTCTTCCCGTCCCGCGCTGAAACTGAAGAACACCCACCATAACACCGGGAGCCAAACGCGCAGCAGAAGAGGGCCAGCCATCGGGGCACGACGAGGAACTAAGCCAAACAACAAGATCGAGGTCACAGCATGCCGGGGCAGGCTCAACCGAGGACAACTAGGCTGCAAAAGACCAAGCCTACACCGAAGACCACCAACCGAGCTCCAGCCGCAACGAAACTCGACGACCAAACCACCACAAGAAGAACAAAACCCGAGGTTTCCACTCTACAACCTAAGGTATCCAACAAAAGACTTTACTATCCCTATTTCCACCAAAAGAAAAGGGGACTTACCGGACAAATCCATAACCGCGCCCTTACCGCATCAGCGGACTCAGCCCAACTGAGGAACCTTCGCAGTTCCCAAGACTGAGACCACGTGGGGATGGCAGGCCCCAAAGGACACAAAGAGCGAACCCCAAAACCGCAACTGGCTTAACTGACAGGTTTCAAACTGTCAAGGAAACCCCATTGGTGAGCATAAATCCCTGGCCCTTCTTAGCTCAATCTAGTTAGGTATTGGGGGTGGGAAAAGGGTAGGGGGATTATTAATTTGATTGTTCCCTCGTTGTGCCGTGTGTTCCCCATTCCCAATTAAGTGTACTTTTATATGTCGGTAATTATTCTA
Source organism: Somniosus microcephalus (assembly GCF_052327205.1). Classification (NCBI taxonomy): domain Eukaryota; kingdom Metazoa; phylum Chordata; class Chondrichthyes; order Squaliformes; family Somniosidae; genus Somniosus; species Somniosus microcephalus. The sequence continues at coordinate 87,132,299 of NC_140993.1, read as the reverse complement.
GTAATTTCCAGTGTTGTAATATTGTTGTGCCTTTAATAAAATTACAGTTTTCTTGTACCAGACCAGTTGTCTACTCTAATTCTGTATCGCCGCCTGTACCTAAGTCCGGTATCTAGAACCCAGAGGTGTGGGAACGATTCAAACCGCTCAGAGACAGTCAGGGGCAGAGCTGACTGGGCACACGCCACCCCCTACACTCCGCACTGGCATTCCCTGTGAGCAGCTGGGGTGTGGAGCAGCACGTTCGTACAGCACTGAGTAGAGCTGAGCTGCTGAGAATCTTGCAGCCTGTGTGTCTCTCTCCACTTTTACTGTGACTGTCTACTGTTTAAAATCTAAATTTCCCAACTTTAAGCAGGGTTATAAAGGGATATACAAGGCCTACAATTCAGAGCAGCTGAAGGCAGTTAATTAGGGAAACTAGATTTTTTTTGAGTCAAACATATTTATTTAAACATGGTAGTACTTGTTACAACTCATCAATTACATAATAAATCCATTACATTCATTAGCCGCAATAAAACAAAGCCTTAAAAACAGCTTTAGGATTAACAGTACAAATGCAGTGGTAAATTTTACAGACAAATCAACAATATTAACAGTACAGGTACCCATAGTGAAAAACAATTTTACGCCAGTCCTATTGGCAATCTAGTAACTCTTCGTTTTTGCTTGGTATTAACTGTTGTCCTTTTTTTTTAACTTTCAAGTATAACAGCACTTGTACAACTCATCAGTTACATGGTAAATCCATTACATTCATTGACCACAATAAAAAGGATGATGTCTCAAAAACAACTTTATGGTCAACAATATAAATACAATAATAAATTTTTACAGGTAAATCAATAATGTTTACAGTACAAACTGCCACTATTTAATAAACCAAGAAAAGAAAGAACCCACATACGCCAGTCCTACTGGCATCGCTCAATCATTCAGTCATTCATTCCTCTGTTCGTTCGTTTGTTCGCTCAAGCATAAATTCCATTGTGCATGTCTGCTTGCGTGCGTGTCATTTGTCTACCTGCGTGCATGCGTGCGTTCGTTCATCCATCCTGGCAGGCCTCACGCTTACCCAATAGGATGCCGGCCTTCATCCTGGGGAGCGAGGGCCCTTCATTCGGTCGAACGTAAGTTCCATTGTGTATGCGTGTGTATTATTTGTGTCCGCATGCGTGCGTTCACTTGAGCATTTGTTCGTCCGTACATTGAGGAAGGATTTAACACTAAATAACACCACAATATAGAAAGTCCCCCCATATACGCCAGTCCTACTGGCATTGCTCAATCATTCAATCATTCATTCCTCTGTTCGTTCGTTCGCTCAAGCGTAAATTCCATTGTGCATGTCTGCGTGCGTGCATGTCATTTGTCTATCTGCGTGCATGCGTACGTTCGTTCATCCATCCTGGCAAGCCTCATGCTCACCCAATAGGATGCCCACTTTCATCCTGGGGAGCGAAGGCCCTTCATTCGGTCGAACGTAATTTCCACTGTGTATGCGTGTGTGCGTGCGTATTATTTGTGTCTGCATGCGTGCGTTCGTCCGTACATTGAGGAAGGCTTTAACACTAAATAACACCACAATATACAAAGTCCCATAATCATATCAGAAATCAATTAAAAGCCTGCCAGAGACTCCTGCATCTGTGCATGGAGATCCATCACCTCTTCTCTTGCAGATGGACCCAGAGGCAGCGGGTCGACATGCAGCACAGCTGAGCTGAGCTGGCAGAGTTCTGCACCCTCCGACGAGGACTCTCCACTGCTGTCCCTGTCACCAGAATCTGCTGAGGCTCACTTGTGAGCTGTGAAACACCAGGTGACAACACTACTCTATGTCCCGAATGTCCCCCCAAGGCCCAAGGTGTGAGTGTCTGCGCTGGTGCTGGGTGCGCTTACTTCTGCTGACGCTGTGCCCTCAGAGGTTGGAGATTCCTCTGAGGAGTCTGGCTGCACAGCCTCTTCCTCCTCCACAGTGAGGACGGGGGCTCTGGATGGTACTGTAGGGGAGTTAAGGAAGGAGTTAGAGATGTAATGCCAAGGTTCTTCTGGTGACTCCCAGCAAGTTGGCATCTGCTGACACCTGCATCCATGCAGCATTGGTCTCAGTGGGAGGCCTCTTCCTCCCTGACCTAGGGAAGAGAACCTCCCTGTGGGCCCTAACCCCATCCAATAATGCCTGCAGTGAAGCCTCGTCGAATTTGGAGGCAGCTCGGGGTGTGGCATTGCCCACAGCTGCTGCAGGCTCCTCTGCCATCCTGTATGGTTCGTTTGGAAGCCTTTAGAGGATGCAGTGCTTGCCATGGACCTTGAAAGCACCACGAATGATGACATCATACTGTGGGGATTTCTGACTCGAATTGGACAATTAGCAAGGCTTCCCACATGCTGGGAATTAATTGGCCATTTGAGGGAAAATTGCGTGGAGCTGGCTGACACTTTTTCATGTGTGTCAGAAACCCCACATTCGGGGAAATCTGACCATTCCCCACACAAGCTGAAAATCGGGGCCAATGAGTGCAGGGAAGGGTTACATAGAATTATATAGGATATACAACACAGAAACAGGCCATTCAGCCCAACCAGTCCATGCCGGCGTTTATGCTCCACTCGAGCCTCCTCCCGTTTTTCCTCATATAAATCTGTCAGCATAACCCTCTATTCCTTTCTCCCTCAAATGCTTATCTAGCCTCCCCTTAAATGCATCTATACTATTTGCCTCAACTACTCCCTGTGGTAGCGAGGTCCACATTCTCACCACTCTCTGGGTAAAGAAGTTTCTTCTGAATTCCCTATTTGATTTCTTGATGACTATCTTATATTAATGGCCTCTAGTTATGCTCTTCCCCACAAGTGGAAACATTCTCTCTCTACCTATTCCATCAATACCTTTCATAATTTTAAAGACCTCAATTACGTCACCTCTCAGCCTTCTTTTTTCAAGTGAAAAGAGACCCAGCCTGTTCATCCTTTCCTGATAGCTATTCCCTTGCATTTCTGGTATCATCCTTGTAAATCTTCTCTGCACCCTCTCCAGTGCCTCTATATCCTTTTTCTAATATGGTGACCAGAAGTGTAGTCTAACCAAGGTTCAATACAAGTTTAGCATAACTTCACTACTTTTCAATTCTATCCCTCTAGAAATAAACCCTAGTGACTGGTTTGCTTTGTTTAACCTTGTTAACCTGTGTCGCTATTTTTAGTGATTTGTGTATTTGTACTCCGAGATCCCTTTGCTCCTCTACCCCACCCAGACTCGCATCCTCCAAGTAATAAGTGATCTCCCTATTATTCCTACCAAAATGTAATACCTCACATTTATCTGTGTTGAATTTCATTTGCCAATTTTATTTCCATTCTGCAAGCTTATTAATATCTGTAAGATTCGCAAAATTTCTACACTTTCCCGAAGGTAATTAATAAGAAAAGGGACCCTGCATGGACATTTTAATGAAAAAGGGTACCCAAAATGGTGTCCGCGCCTCGTGGCAGAAAGTCTGTGAGATTTTAAAACTTAGACTCTGCAACGCAGGCAGCTTGTGGAGAAATCAAAACCAAAGCTGCAGTCTCTGTGAAGAGAGACTTTGTCTTTTGAAACCAGACAGGACTTTGAATTATGTATTAGGTCGAATTGGAGACAAATCTAAATTCAGTTAGGCCTATAGTTAAGGTCATCAAGCAGTTTACATATATAATCGACAACAGATTAAGGAAGCCATCGAGGCTGGACAGGCCCATCAAGGAACATTCATGACAAAACAAGTCAATTATCGGACCGGTAGATGCAATTACCGGCCATCTAAAAGCAGTTAGTATAGATTGCCACCGTTATTTAAAATAGCCCGCCAAGATTAAGACAAAGAACTAACCTGATTTGGCGCGCAGATAAGGGTCTTCGAAAGAAGTATAATTGAAGGCTCCCGGGTAACAATCTCGCGCTCTGCTCTGGTGTGCTCTGCTCTCTGCTCGGCTCTTCTGCCCCTCGCCCTCGTGGCTGTCGCTCTTTCCCCTTCCATCGCTTACCCCCTGGCCTTTGCCCGTGCCTTTCCCCACTCCATCTGGAAATCTCCCAGGCACTGCATCGGGCGGACACGGACAATTCAGGCCAGGCAAGGCGGGATGCGATGAGGGGAGGAGGGAAGACCAGCTGAGGAAGACCAACTGAGGAAGACGGACTGAGGAGACGGACTGAGGAGACGGACTGAGGAGACGGACTGAGGAGACGGACTGAGGGTAGGCTTCGAATCATCGGGCCTTCAGCCTCAGCCGACTTGCGACTATCTTCATACAAACTCAAACAGTCGGCCGAAGAAAAATCATCATCCCTGCAAGGTAAAGTACCCAAGCAGAGACTTTAACTTTGGGGTACGTGTACCTGGACAACGCCCTTGCAGCACTCGGAGACCACGTGATGACGGCAGGCTCCAGAGAGCACCAAGAGCGAACCCCGAACCCCACCGCTGTTTTGAGTTCAGCAGACCCCTTTTATTGGTGAGCAGGAAGTTCTGACCCCTCGTAGCTTAATCAAGTTAGGTATAGGGGGTGGAATAAGGATAAGGGGATTGTTAAGATAGTTTGTTTTCCCTCGATGTGTCGTGTGTTCCCCATTCCCTGTATAAGTATAGTTATTCTTTTGTATTTTGCCTGTAGAAGTGTACACTAGTAATTTTCCATAAGATTGTATTAATTTCCTCTTCAATAATACCTTGGTTTTCATTTACATCCAACCACCTGTCTACTCGAGTCTTCTCTGTACTGCCGCCTTGTACCTAAGTCCGGTGTCTAGAACCCAGGGGCGTGGGAGCGATTCGAACCGCTCATAAACAGTCTGAGGCATAACTGACTGGGTATGTGCCACCCCACAGGCCACCCCCTACAGAAATGGTGACTGCGGCAGGACACCGGCAACAAGGTTGCGATGCAGTGGACAGTGGTTTGGATGAGCGAACCATGATTGAGGGAAGGATTTCTGATTACGTGTTTAGCATGGTGAATATCACTAAGAAGTGGATCACCACTCTGTTAAGGGCTGGGTGTCTGATAGATGCAGCAGCTAAGTGGACAGAGGGAAAGGAACACAAGAAGTCCTTAGAGAAGGCAGTTTGGCTGATGTGCTTTAAAAAGCAGGTCCAGCTCTTGGACGGGCTCATTGCAGCACAGGCAGTCGAGTTAAGGGAGTCAGCCCTGGAGATCCAGGAAAATGCTCTTGCGGGGGAAAAGTTTTAGCAGCTTTGCAGGCTTTGAATCAGGAGAGAGTGCATTTAGTGGGAGAACACAAGGCCCAGTTGGAATACCTACGGTGCCAAGCCACCGAGGCCAAGGGAAATGAGTTCAGGTTGCGGGAAAAGAACGCCCGCTTGGCAAGGCGGATCAGGGAACAGGAAGAGAAAGTACAGGAGGTAAAGGCAGCGTATAAGCTAGCGAGTGAACAGGGGTTTGAGGAGGCAGACCACGGCCCCTATAGAGAGAGGATAGAAAATCTGAGCCGGGCCCTCCGGAAGGCAAAAGGCATGGTATGCCTCATAAGCCCAAAGGCAGGCCAGGCAGATTTTATGGGGAACGAGGGGAGGACAGTTCCAATGTCACCGGTAGTGTCTAGGGATGACCCGGTTGAGAGAGAGGAGACCTCACGACCACCACCCGTACCGCCAAGTTTCAGCGAGGTTTGGCAGCAAGGGGGGGTGGAACCCGAAGTGGAGCCAGAGGTGGAGGCGGAGGTAGAGCAACCCCCGCCAGAGAGGTCGGAGCCGGGACCGATGTGCCCAGCGCGGCATCAGAGGTTTGGCCCACCTGCCAATGGCGACGTTGAGGGACCCCTCCAAAACCAGTTCGTATTACCCTTTAACACCTAACAGCTTAGGGCTATGGTCAGCCATCTCCCGAGACTCTCCGAAAAGGGGGACCCCTCGATCCACTTCAGGGAAGTAGAGCAAACCACCAGCATCAACGACTGCGATGACGCGGAGAAGGCCAAAATGCTGCTATTCTCCCTGGAGAGTAATCTCCTCCAATCCCTCTCTGACGAGTGTAAAAGGGGACAGTGCGGGTAAGAGGAGCTTAGAGATGCGGCTCTGGAGGCCATGGGGATGGCTGAGGGAAGTCCTTTCTCCCGTGTGGAGAAAACGATCCAGCTCTCGGGAAGCCCCGCAGGCTTTTGCGGACCGGCTGTGGCCGGTGTACCGGAGGGCCCGTCCGGGGACGCCGGGCCGGGCGTTCCTGAACGGGGATTCCCTGACGCATTGGCTCCGTTGCCTGGTGGCGAACAGCTTGCCACAGGTCCGAGCCAAGGCAGAAGCCTGGTTCGACCCCAAAAATCCCCAGACCACCGAACTTACGGTAATTAGGCAGCTCACCCTGGCTTACAAAAACGGTAAGGGAGTCGATGCACACCCACCCAAGGGAAAGGTGCATGAGGTAAAACCCAGACCAGGTAGGAAAGAGTGGCACCAGGAAGGGAGTAACCCCCCCAACACCAAGACCAATTGTTACGGGTGTGGGAAGGATGGTCACTGGTGGAAGGAGTGCAAAACATAGAAACATAGAAGATAGGAGCAGGAGTAGGCCATTCGGCCCTTCGAGCCTGCTCTGCCATTCAATGAGATCATGGCTGATCATCCAAATTCAGTACCCTGTCCCTGCCTTCTCCCCATATCCCTTGATCCCTTTAGCCTTAAGAAATATATCCAACTCTTTCTTGAATATATTTAATGAACTGGCCTCCGCCGCCCTCTGTGGCAGAGAATTCCACAGGTTCACCACTCTCTGGGTGAAGAAATTCCTCCTCATTTCAGTCGTAAATGGCTTACCCCTTATCCTTAGACTATGACCCCTGGTTCTGGACTCCCCGGCCATCAGAAACATCCTTCCTGCATCTAGTCTGTCCAGGCCTGACAGAATTTTATAGGTTTCGATGAGATCCCCTCTCAATCTTCTGAACTCCAGTGAGTATAAGCCCAATCGACACAATCTCTCCTCATACGTCATTCCTGCCAGCCCAGGTATCAGCCTGGTGAATCTTCGCTGCACTCCTTCCATGGCAAGAACGTCCTTCCTCAGGTAAGGTGACCAAAACTGCACACAATATTCAAGGTGCGGTCTCACCAAGGCCCTGTACAACTGTAGCAAGACATCCTTGTTCCTGTACTCGAACCCTCTTGCTACGAAGGCCAACATACCATTTGCCTTCTTAACCGCCTGCTGCACCTGCATGATTACCTTCAGCGACTGGTGCACAAGAACACCCAGGTCTCTTTGCACTTCCCCATCTCCCAATCTATTGCCATTCAAATAATAATCTGCCTTCCTGTTTTTGCCACCAAAGTGGATAACCTCACATTTATCCACATTAAAGTGCATTTGCCATGTTTCTGCCCAATCACCCAACCTGTCCAAATCGTACTGGAGTTTCACGACATCCTCCTCACAGCATACCCTCCCACCCAGCTTTGTGTCATCTGCAAATTTGGAGATATTACATCCAATTCCCTCGTCCAGATCATTAATATATATTGTGAACAGCTGGGGTCCTAGGACCGATCCTTGCGGTACCCCACTAGTCACTGCCTGCCACTCGGAAAACGACCCGTTCATTCCAACTCTTTGCTTTCTGTCCGCCAACCAGTTCTCTATCCAAGTCAATACCTTGCCCCCAATCCCATGTGCCTTAATTTTGCACGCTAATCTCTGATGCGGGACCTTATCGAAAGCCTTCTGAAAGTCCAGATACACCACATTCACTGGTTCTCCCTTATCTATTTTACCAGTTACATCCTCAAAAAATTCCAGTAGATTAGTCAAGCATGATTTACCTTTTGTAAATCCATGTTGACTTTGTCCGATCATGTCACTGCTTTCCAAGCGCTCTGCTATTACATCTTTTATAATGGACTCTAGCATTTTCCCCACTACCGATGTAAGGCTTACCGGTCTATAATTCCCCGCTTTTTCTCTACCACCCTTTTTGAATAGTGGGGTAACATTAGCTACCCTCCAACCCATGGGTACTGTTCCAGAGTCTATCGAGTTCTGGAAGATGACCAGCAATGCATCTACTATTTCTAGGGCCACTTCCTTAAGTGCCCTGGGATGTAGACCATCAGGCCCTGGGGATTTATCGGCCTTCAGTCCCATCAATTTTCCGAACACCATTTCCCTACAAATACTGATTTATTTCAGTTCCACCCTTTCATCAGACCCTATGTTCCTTGGAAAGATAACAAGGGAAAGCATTCCACAGCCCCAGCCCAAAAGGCGGGGGCAGGGATCCCTTCCGCAGAGGTCGAGTCATTTTTGGACGCGATGAGGTCCATATTGACTGGCCAAGGGAGAGTAGCAGCCGCTACCGGTGCCCTGACCCCATCAGTCACATCCAACCCACATCCCTGACTAGAACCAGCGCAGCCTGTCGACCTGTGTCCCTTTGAAAACGACGAGGGGAGCAGGCCCTGTGTTAAGATGCGGGTGGAGGCGGTGCAGAGGAGATATTCGGTGGACACTGGAGCTTCCAGCACGGTGGTCCATCCGGAAGACCCGACCAATCCACCCGAGTCTAACGAGGTCCCGTTTAGCCCAATGGGAGCTGCAGGGAACGAGCAGGCTGGGGAAATGGTCAAACTTTTGGCCAAACTTTTGGGATCCCTCCCTACCACTTGAGAGGGTAACCAAAGGACCAACGAGGTAGCTGAACAGGGAGCCAGGGAAGGAGAGTTCTGGGATCCCTGTAGAGCAGGCCTTGGAGCCGCAGTCTGGGACAAGGGAGGCACACAGGAGGCAGCTTTGGCCCCGGACCTAAAGCAGGTCCAGGCCAAGGATCCCGTCTGTAAGGCTGTCCCGGTAAGGGAAGAGTATGAGGAGTCCCTAGAAGGTCCGTTCGGGGCAGTGGACGAACCTTTAGGACAGACTCTGAGACAGGCCGCTGGTTATATCAACCAGTGTAAGCTGTTTAGGCCCGAAAGGGGAAAACAGCCAGTTGGAAAAAGGTCTGAGGATAAAGATCCTCAGCCTGCAGCAGGAGCGAGTTCAGAGACTGCACAGGCAGGCGCTGTGGCTTGCCTGAAGGGAGGGGCCATCCCGCCCATTGATTGGGACACTCCCCCACTCTTCTGGGATCCAGATGAGTGGAAGGGACCTGAGGGCGAAAACCCTGCCCCTAACCCAGGTGTAGAGAGGGAGGGACCTGAGGTCAAAAACCCCGCCCCGGACCCAGCATGGGACCTGGGGGCGGAGACTCTCAGCTCGCAGCAGCAGGCTGCGAAGAGTTACCTGCCCCTAGCCCAGGTTCGGGAGGGGTCAAGCCTGAGGGAGCAGCGATTCGGGTTAAAGACCCACCGGCCAAGAAAGCCCCACCCGTCAAGGCCCCCAGAAGGTCCCCACGGACGCCCCAGCCGAGAAAGCCATGGTCACCAGCCCTCCAGTTACCAAGGGCCGCCCCTCGAGTCAGGGAAGGGTCCAAGGATAGAGGTCCTCAGCCAGCAGCCATGGGCTGCGAGGGACCAACAGGGAAGGATGGTGCGGTCACGCCGGGGGTGGCGGTGAGCCGCTGTCCGACCAGGGATTAGCCTGGCCGCCCGGAGACAGGCGGCGGATGTATATAGTTTTAGTTTAAGTTTGCGTTTATTGTTGAGTAATTATTTAGCTTAAGTTTGGGTGTTTTTGATTTATGTTAAATAAGGTGATGGGTAGTTTTAAGTAAGTAATCTGCTAAGAGTGTGTATGTTTAGGGTCGAGGTCGCGGGACCCGACCATGCTTCACCAAGCCAGAGAATCTCTTGGGGACCTGGCTGCATGTTTTTGTATCTTTTGCAGAAAAGATTTTCGGGATGGAATGGATCGTGATTCTATTCGCCCTGATCGGGATGAGTGTGGAGAGGAGGGGCGACGTCCAAGATTCCCACATCTACGGGTGCTCGGGAGACAAGGCGCCCATGGCGATCGATGGGAGCGGTGAACGGGATGCGGAGGAGACCGCCGTCTACTTCCACGAGGGAAGGTGGCCAAGATGGCTGGGGTCCAATTCGTCTCAGTACTCCAGCCAAACCGGATTCACGTATGGGGCGGCCTCCCTCCTGTGCCCCAGGGTACAAGTCATTACCACAAGGGTCAGCGTCACCGTTGGAAAACAAATATGTTTGACGTGTAAAGGACACATTCCACTGGATAGGTGGTGGTGGCTCAGGAAGCTGAGCAAGGACATGAGGAACCCCGAAGTCGAGTGGGAACGGTTGGGGAACAACACCCATCGGACGATCACAGGGACTCATGGAGGATTGAGCGTGTGTTGGGACAAGTGGTGGGAACCGGATCAAGGGATTTACATCTGTATGTGGGGGTCAGAGGAGGTCTGCTCCGCAGGCATATCCATCTTTTTCCACCGACAGTGGCAAGACGCCGGGGAGGGGATGAAGTGGGATACCAGCCTGAAGGCGTGCACAGTCCCATTCTCCCCGATCCCAGTCAATGCCACTGAGCTGGTAACCTGCCCCCATAAGCCCCTGCCCACGGCGCAGGCAGCGAAGATACACAGGGAAGGTGGCCCCACCACCACCCAGGGACCAGGGAATGGGTTGGTACTAGTACCCACTGATCAGATGCTGTACCAGGGGGTGCACTACGCGGTAGCGTCCACGATTTTAAATCTCACCGAGGTACATTTACCGGAGTGATGTCCCAAAGAGACAGAGCAGCTATACCAGGCCCTATTAAAGGACATGTTCAAGAAGTTTTACGAGTTCGATTTTGCCACGTGGACAAGACCGAACTCTACACCACACACTGCGAATTTTTGGGTAATGCAGGGAGGCAAAGAAGGGGAGTATGGAATGATGTTTTTACTGCATTTAATACTGGGTCCTCTGTCATCAACAGCTTGGATGACATAGAGCTGCAGATCCAGATAAATGGCTTAAAAACACAGTTAAAGAAAATATTACTGGATGAGAACAAGGTTAGTGGGCTCAGAGTTGCTTGAGGACCAGGACATGACGGTCCATTTAAAGGAGATCATAGCGGAGTTGGAAAAGCACACAAAGACGGTAAATGCTCTCATAAGGGAGGACAGAAATGCTTCTGACCAGGCTGCGCAGAATGAGGTGTGCGTGTTATACGGGGCGTGGTTACTGGCCGAGGGCCGCTGCAATCTGGAGGATTTAAAACAAGGTTTGGTCCCCTCCTGGATTAGCAACAAGCACCTCGCAGCCCTCCACCCTTTTGAGAATGCATTAAGCCCGTGCCAACTCCGGCTAGCCTCCGAAGCCTACCCAGTCCCCGTAGATTGTGGGCGGTCCAACCACACAATCATGGGAGTAGTCGTTAGGATGCCGGTCATGGGTAGGACAGCCCGACCCGCACCGGTATACAGGGTGGAGAACATTGGAGTCATTCAAGGGAGTGCACACATTCGTTTCACAGCGGTCCCGCCTTACGTCATTAAGTGGGAGCACACTATGACAGGTACTGACCTCTCAGGGTGCCGGAGCTGGGGAGCACAAATAATCCTGTGTCCCCAGCACTTGAATGCCTTTTCGAAATCGCAGTGTGGGTTCAGAGCTGCTGGCGTGAAACCTATAAATTGTACCATGGAGGCAATGGCACAAGGCCATGTTCCCCCGCAGGTAGCATATATAGGAGGTGGGACATATTGGCCCCGATTTTCAGCTTGTGTGGGGAATGGTCGGGTTTCCCCGAATGTGGGGTTTCTGACACACACAAAAAAGTGTCAGCCAGCTCCACGCAATTTTCTCTCAAGTGGCCAATTAATTCCCAGCATGTGGGAAGCCTTGCTAATTGTCCAATTCGAGTCAGAAATCCCCACAGTATGATGTCATCATTTGTGGTGCTTTCAAGGTCCATGGCAAGCACTGCATCCTCTGAAGGCTTCCAAACGAACCATACAGGATGGCAGAGGAGCCTGCAGCAGCTGTGGCCAGTGCCAGACCCTGAGCTGCCTCCAAATTCGACGAGGCTTCACTGCAGGCATTATTGGATGGGGTTAGGGCCCACAGGGAGGTCCTCTTCCCTAGGTCAGCGAGGAAGAGGCCTCCCACTGAGAACAATGCTGCATGGATGCAGGTGTCACCAGATGTCAACTCGCTGGGAGTCACCAGAAGAATCTTGGCATTGCATCTCTAACTCCTTCCTTTACTCCCCCACAGTACCATCCACAGCCCCCGTCCTCACTGTGGAGGAGGAAGAGGCTGTGCAGCCAGACTCCTCAGAGGAAGCTCCAACCTCTGAGGGCGCAGCGTCAGCAGAAGTAAGCACACCCAGCACCAGCGCAGACACTCACACCTCAGGGGGACCTTCGGGACATAGAGTAGTGTTGTCACCTGGTGTTTCACAGCTCACAAGTGAGCCTCAGCAGATTCTGGTGACAGGGACAGCAGTGGAGAGTCCTCGTCGGAGGGCGCAGGACTCTGCCAGCTCAGCTCAGCTGCGCTGCATGTCAACCCTCTGCCTCTGGATCCATCCGCAAGAGAAGAGGTGATGGATCTCCATGCACAGCTGCAGGAGTCTCTGGCAGGTTTTGTCTCCAGGGTCGCTACGAGTGTGGAGCGAATGGAGGAGTCCACAGCGACCATGAGCAGAGCCTCTGTGGAGTCATTGGCGCATGAACGCATCACCATGGAAAGGTTGGCAACCTCCATGCAGGAGATAACTCGCCAGGGTACGGAAAACATGGTGAGTGCTCATAAGAGAATGACATCTCTTGAGGAGCGTTGGCCTCTGTTGAACAGAGAAACCAGATCTTCATGGAAGTCCTTCTAAGTAGGACTGCCAGTGCAGAAACGGGTCCCCATGGCCCCCTAAAGCGCAGCAAGGTGCTCTCAAGCCACTTCCAAGCGCTGGCCCCTTCTGGCCTGTGCAGCTTCAGGTGAGTGAGCAGCAGCCTGGTGCTCCTGGTGCTCATCCTGCTGTTCCTGGTTCTGCTGCTGCCGCCTCTGCTGTTGGAGATCCTCTAATGCCAGGAAGGGAAGGTACCAAAGGCCTCCCATGCTTCTGGCAAATGCCTCCGTTGAGGGGGCGCTGAGTTAGGGTGGTGAGAGGGGCTGCCCAGGAGCTCACACTGGAGAAGTGTGTGAGGCTCCACCTTTCTACAGCTGCTCCTAAGGCTTCAAAAAGTTCCCCCAAGCCTTATCAACAAGGTCCTGCAGCCTGCAAATGCTGCCTCTTTAAATATCTTCAGCCCTCAGCGACCTGCTGCTGCAAGCAAGCAAGCCAGCTGTTTTCACGCCAGCTCTCATCGGCGGGGTTCCCCGCAGGCATGTTTCATGTGGGGAAAGCCCCAAAGTCGCAACGGCCCCGGAAAATCTTCCTTAACAAGGTGATTGTTGTGTCCGTGTATAATAAGACACAGACTGCAGGAGAACAGTACAACAGGTGTTTACTAAACGTGGCTCACACTGGAACTGATCTGTACAGATGACTACTCAGTGCTATATACAGGTGTGGTCACTGCCGGTACTGCAGTATACATGAGCTGTAAAAGATAGTTCCCCCCTTAAAGGTATATACATTACAGTGATCATTGGTGATTAGTGCTCCGACGAGCAGTCCCACCAGCGGCGGCCGGGACTGAAGCGGGTCGCGTGGAAACGGCGGTCCGAAAGTCGGACGGGGCAGGGAATCAGGCAGAGGGGGTCCCGACCCGCTTTTTCGCCGATTTTCGGCCTCTGGCCGGATGAAAAGCCGCCCGACGGCGGCCAGAAAATCGAGGCCATTGTGTCACCACCGGCGCGACCCATTACCAGCATGGACAGCATAGCTGGTGTCCGGTCAGTGAAAGCAGCTTTTGTTTTAAACCCGAGGCAGAAGTTCAAGTGGCCCAGGAACAAATTGTCCCCATTCCTGAACCCTCCACTGTTCACCTCACTGTGAAGGAGAATTTTATGGATTTGCAAAAGTACGTAGCCCACTTTGGCCATGAAATTCCCCCTCTCCCTGAACATCTTACCAAAATACTCAAAGCCGTTATAGTTTCGCAGAAACATTTTTTCACTCTCGAACAGAAAGCAGTAGAGATAGGGACTAAGATATTGGATATTGTGATTCCACCCTGGTGGGACATTTTCAATAATATAGAGGTCCCTTCATGGATCAGACTGGCTTCCCACATTCTCGTGGTTTGCCAGTTAGGGATCGTGTTGTATTTAGTTTGTATTCAGTGTAAGGGAAAAGGTCAGTGGTCGGAATTCCGAAACCAGAGGATCTGGAAGGAACATTATGTAAAGGTGGAGGGAGATATGCCCGTTTGAGTCCCTTTCCTTGTATTTTTGTTTAAAGATTGTTTTTTGTGTTTGTTATTTTTAATAAAGGTTTTTCTGTTGTTTTTTTGCAACGCGGTTAATAAAGATGTATGTGTACCAAGTGGTGCAGGGGTGTTGGATTCCCTCCATGCTTGGATGTGTGTAAAGTCTGTAATTTTACTCTCTGTATGCTGATGTACACTACATTCTCGCGGAATGGGAAGTGCATGTGTCGTGGGTATATTAGATAGGTAATTACAGGGGAGGGTTGACTATGGAGGGTCAGAAATTTCTTGCTCACCTTGAAAGAATGATACTTCAAGCAAGTTTTAGTATCACAGGCGGGAATGTAAGAGTCACAAAATTTCTACATTTTCCCGAAGGTTATTAATAAGAAAAGGGACCCTGCATGGACATTTTAATGAAAAAGGGTACCCAAAATGGTGTCCGCGCCTCGTGGCAGAAAGTCTGTGAGATTTTAAAACTTAGACTCTGCAACGCAGGCAGCTTGTGGAAAAATCGAAACCAAAGCTGCAGTTTCTGTGAAGAGAGACTTTGTATTTTGAAATCAGGCAGGACTTTGAATTATGTATTAGGTCGAATTGGAGACAAATCTAAATTCAGTTAGGCCTATAGTTAAGGCCATCAAGCAGTTTACATATATAATCGACAACAGATTAAGGAAGCCATCGAGGCTGGACAGGCCCATCAAGGAACATTCATGACAAAACAAGTCAATTATCGGGCCGGTAGATGCGATTACCGGCCATCTAAAGGCAGTTAGTATAGATTGCCACCGTTATTTAAAATGGCCCGCCAAAATTAAGACAAAGAACTAACCTGATTTGGTGCGCAGATAAGGGTCTTCGAAAGAAGTATAATTGAAGGCCCTGGGTAGCAATCTCGCGCTCTGCTCTGGTGTGCCCTCACTGCACGGCTCTTCTACCCCTCGCCCTCGTGCCTGTCACTCTTTCCCCGTCCCGAGCTTACCCCCTGGCCTTTGCTCGTGCCTTTCCCCACTCCATCTGGAAATTGCCCAGGCACTGCATCGGGCAGAAACGGACAATTCAGGCCAGGCGAGGCAGGATGGGAGGAGGGAAGACCAACTGAGGAGACGGACTGAGGGTAAGCTTAGAATCATCGGGCCTTCAGCCTTAGCTGACCTGCGACTATCTTCATACAAACTCAAACTGTCGGCCGAAGAAAAATCATCATCCCTGCAAGGTAAAGTACCCAAGCAGAGACTTTAACTTTGGGGTACGTGTACCTGGACAACGCCCTTGCAGCACTCAGAGACCACGTGATGATGGCAGGCTCCAGAGAGTACCAAGAGCGAACCCCGAACCCCACCGCTGTTTTGAGTTCAGCAGACCCCTTTTATTGGTGAGCATGAAGTTCTGACCCCTCATAGCTTAATCTAGTTAGGTATAGGGAGTGGAATAAGGATAAGGGGATTGTTAAGAAAATTGTTTTCCCTCGATGTGCCGTGTGTTCCCCATTCCCTGTATATAAGTATAGTTATTGTTTTGTATTTTGCCAGTAGAAGTGTACACTAGTCATTTTCCATAAGATTGTATTAATTTCCTGTTCAATAAAATCTTGGTTTTCGTTTACATCCAACCGTCTACTCAAGTCTTCTCTGTACCGCCGCCTTGTACCTTAGTCCGGTGTCTAGAACCCAGGGGCGTGGGAGCGATTCGAACTGCTCATAAACAGAGGCATAACTGACTGGGCGTACGCGCCACCACACAGGCCACCCCCTACATGTCCTGCTGTAATTTGTTGCCGTCCTCCTCAGTATTCACTATTTCCGCCCCCCCCCAAATTTGGTGTCATCCGCAAATTTAGAAATTTAGTTTTTGATCCTAATGTCTAAATCGTTAATATAAATTGTGAACAACAGTGGTCCCAGCACTGATCCTTGTGGACCACCACTACCCACCTTCTGCCACTGTGAATAGCTACCCTTTACCCCTACTCTCTGCTTTCTGTCTTGGAGCCAGCTAGCTATCCATTCTGCTACTTGTCCCCTGACTCCGCATTCTCTGACCTTATTCACCAGTCTACTATGCGGTACCTTATCGAAGGCCTTTTGGAAAATCGAGATAAATTACATCTACTGCATTACGTTTGTCTATTCTCTCTGTTACCGCTTCAAAAAATTCAATGAGGTCACTTCTTAACCTTTGCTGTTCTGATGAGGTCATTAAATTAAATTTGGTACTGGAGAGGAAACCTGGGTGTGACCAATAAGGCATTGAATGCTGTTGCAATCTCCCTCCACACCGCTTTGGATTCTTGTCGTAGAGTTCTTTTGCCCCAGCCCCATGTAGCCAATCCATCCATCTTTCAGTCTCACCCAGCAAAATATTGATCTTAGAGTTGCTGAAGTTGAAAGCTCCCCACTATGTCTGTTGCTCCCAATTGTGTTTCTTGCTCCAGTACTGCCATTAATTCTTTAAGTAGCAGCAGGTTTTATATTCTGCTGATGCAACAGGACTCCAACAATCCCAAACTGGTTTTCCATTCCTCCCACCCTTCCAGTGCGCCAACTATTCAGGGTGCATTTCTAGATTAACATCGTCCTCCCAAAGTACTTTCACGCCCCCTCAGTGTAACTGAAGTTTCAGCTGAAGTTACATAGCCTGCACATAACTGAATATTAAGCTGAGATGAGCCTGCAATTTCTGGTGGGGTTTATGCTTCTACAAAATGAAAGGTGGAAGTCCCGCCCCACAGTACTTCTGCTGGTTCAACAACTCCCCAGGAAATTAAGGCTATTGTCTGGCCAGCTATCGAAGACGCTAGCCCTGAAAATGCGCTGTCCAGCAAACCTGACAGTTGTGCCACGATCACACCAGCCACGGACCACTGCTGCTCACCCAACCAAGGTTCAAGGGGTCATCGGGAGGTCCCTCCATGAGGCAAATGCCCGTGCCATAAGGAGTGCATTTTAGGCACCTGCCATGGTGAAGAGGCCAGAAAATTGGTACACACTCTGGGGAAAAAAAGAAAATGTTCCCTTTGGCCCACTTTGTAAAGGGGTCATATTAACAAGTATTTTTAAAATGCATACCATTTTTCTTCAGGAGTCCAGGCCTAGACCCCACACCCCAAGTGGTGATCACATATATCACTGAAGGGTCTGATACACCTCTTTTAAGTTTGTATAATGGCTGTCAAGTATCTGCTGGGCCTCTGAGAGGCAGAGCACACAGGAACTCACAAGCCTGACTGATCCCCACCCAGCCCCCTCTGTGTCAGTGGTCTTTTTTTGGCATGGGAAGAAGTTACAGGGTGAAGGGGAAGGTTTAGAATCATAGAAAAATGACGACACAGAAGGAGGCCATTCGGCCCATTGTATTTGTGCCGGTCGGATCCCAGCTTAATCCCACCTTTCAACACTTGGTCCGTAGCCCTGTAGATTACGGCTCTTCAAGTGCACATCCAAGTACTTTTTAAATGTGATGAGAGTTTCTACCTCTACCACCCTTTCGGGCAGTGAGTTCCAGACCCCGCCAACCTCTGGGTTAATTTTGTTTTCCTCATCTCCCCTCTAATCCTGCAAACAACTACTTTAAATCTATGCCCCTTGGTTCTTGACCCCTCTGCTAAGGGAAATAGGCCCTTCCTATCCACTCTATCTGGGCCCCTCATAATTTTATACATCTCAATTAAATCTCCCCTCAGCCTCCATTGTTCCAAGGAAAACAACCCCATGTAGGGGGTGGTGTGGTTGGCGTGTGCGCCCAGTCACTTATGCCCCGGACTGTTTGTGAGCGGTTCGAATCACTCCCCACGCCCCTGGGTTCTAGACACCGGACTTAGGTACAGGTGGCGATACAGAAAAGACTCAAGTAGACAGGTGGTTTGGATGTAAGAAAACCCAGATTTTATTGAAATAGAAATTAACACAGTCTTACGAGAAGTTACTAGTATAAAATTACAGGCAAATACAAAATAACTATACTTATACAGGGAATGGGGAACACACGGCACATCGAGGGAAAACAACTATCTTAACAATCCCCTTATCCTTATCCCACCCCCTATACCTAACTAGATTAAGCTATGAGGGGCCAGAATTCATGCTCACCGAGTCAAAATGTGCTGAGCTCAAAACGGTGGGGTTTGGGGTTCGCTCTTTGTGCTCTCTGGGGCCTGCCATCGTCACGTGGTCTCGGGGTGCTGCAAGGGCATCATCCAGGCAAAAGTACCCCAAGGTTAAAGTCTTTGCTTGGGTACTTTACCTCGCAGGGATGATGGTTCCTCTACCTCGGGCGGCAGTTGGAGTTTGCATGAAGATAGTCGTAGGTAGGCTGAATTGAAGGCCCGATTATTCGAAGCATTCTTCAATCGTCTCCCAATTCGTCTCGTCTCATCTCATCTCACCTCACCCCGCCTTGTCCCGCCTCGCCTGGCCTGGTTTGCCCGTGTTCGCCTGGTGCAATGCCGGGCGTCCCTGATGGGGTGGGGAAAGACACGGGCAGTGGCCAGGCGGCAAGCGCGGGGGGGGAAAAAGAGCAGCAGCAAGGAGCAAGAGCAAGAGAGCGTCGGTTGCCGGTGGGCCTACAATTATACTCCTTCGGATGGCCCTTATCTGCGCACCAAATCAGGTTCGTTCATTGTCCCAATCTTGGCGGGCTAGTTTAAATGATTGTAGCAATCTAAACTAACTGTTTTTAGATGGCCGGTGATCGCACCTAATGGCCTGATGTCTGAGCTGTATTGTTATTAATGCATTTTAATCGGCCTGTCCAGCCTCAATGGCTTCCTTAAGCTGTTTACGATTATTTATGCAAACAACTTGATGGCCTCAAGTATAGGCCTAACTGGTTTTGGCCTGTCTACGATTTGGCTTAATGCATATTCAAAGTTCTGTCTGCTTTCCAAAATACAAAGTCTTTCTTCACAGAAACTGCATTTTAGGTTTCAATTTCCCCAAAAGCTGCTTGTGCCACAGAGTCCAAGCTTTTAAAATCTTGCAGGCTTTTGGTCACGAGGTGTGGACGCCATCATTGGGTACCCTTATTTTTTTTTTAAATGTCCATGCAGGGTCCCTTTTATTAATAAACTAGCAGGGGAGCCCCGCGGTGCGAGGGCAATTTTGGGCTGCGCGGTCTCCTTGCCCCTGTCTGTCCCCCCTCTCGGGCTTGGTCGATGTGTGGGCTGGGAGCCTGGGACTGGATTTGGGTTGTCGGCAGTTTCCAGGGCTTTTTTGGGCCTGGTGGATGTGTGGGCGGGAAGCCTGGGACTGGATTTGGGCTTTCGGCAGTTGGAGAAGCCTAGGCCCGTTTTGCACTGTTTTTTAAGCTAAACATTTCTAGCTTTTAATACCTTCAAAGATGAAAGTTAAAGTACTTATAAAACATTTTTGGTAAATGTTATTTTTAAAAAAAAAAGAAACTGACCTGGATTCCGAAAGTTTTGAGCTGCCCTGGCTGATGTATAATGGCTGACAGATCCCTGAGATGAAAACGATTAGTCCAGCCCACACACACACCGATTAGTCAACCATCAGGTGACTGAACTGTAGGATTGGTGAATCATGACGGCACAGGATTGGTCGACCTTGACGTCAGTCAATGCTATAGAGTGGATAATGAGTGGAATTTTGAAGGTTTTTTGTATAATGTGCGAACAATTTTTGTCCGACCGAAAAGTAAATATGCTTATGACCATTCTGGAATCGTAAGCTTTCTTTGGATGTAACGCACGTGTAGGTACGCTCTATAACTTGAGAGTGTATAGCCGGACAGACAGAAGGACAGACAGACAGACAGATCGATCCTTTTATATATATAGATAGAAGATAGATAGAAGAGAAGATAACCTTTGGGGGAAATGTGGAAATTTTGCAAATCTTACACCCAACCTATCCAATCTTTCCTCATAGCTAAAGTTTTCCAGTCTTGGCAACATCCTTGTGAATCTCCAGTGCAATCACACCCTTCCTGTAATGTGGTGACCAGAACTGCATGCAGTACTCAAGCTGTGGCCTAACCAGTGTTGTATACAGTTCTAGCACAACTTAATATACTAGCATGGATTGAGAATTGGTTAACGGACAGAAAACAAAAAGTAGGGATGAACAGGTCTTTTTCAGGATGGCAGGCTGTGACTCGTGTGGTACCACAAGGATCGATGCTTGGGCCCCAGCTATTCACAATCTATATATCAATGATTTCGATGAGGGGACTAAATGTAACATTTCCAAATTTGCTGATGATACAAAGCTAGGTGGCAGTGTCAGTTGTGAAGAGGATGTGAAAAGGCTTCAAGGGGATCTCAACAGGCTCAGTGAGTGGGCGAGAACATGGCAGATGGAATATAATATGGATAAATGTGAAGTTATCCACTTTAGTAGAAAAACAGAAAGGCAGAGTATTTCCTAAATGGTGAAAGATTGGGGAATGCAGATACTCAAAGTGACCTGGGTGTCCTTGTACATGAGTCACTGGAAGTGAATGTGCAGGTGCAGCAAGCCATTAGGAAGGCAAATGGCATGCTGGCCTTCATTACAAGAGGATTTGAGTACAGGAGTAAAGAAGTCTTACTCCAATTATATAGGGCCTTGGTGAGACCACATCTGGAGTACTGTGTAACAAGGGAACTAGATGTAATATCTCCAAATTTGCAGATGACACAAAGCTGGGTGGGCATGTGTGCTGTGAGGAGGATGCCGAGACACTACAGGATGATTTGGACAGGTTGGGTGATTGGGCAGAAGCATGACAGATGCAATATAACGTGGATAAATGCGAGGTTATCCACTTTGGTGGAAAAACAGGAAGACAGATTATTATCTGAATGGCAATAGATTGGGAGAAGGGGAAGTGCAACGAGACCTGGGTGTCCTTGTGCACCAATCGCTGAAGGTAAGCATGCAGGTGCAGCAGGCGGTTAAGAAGGCAAATGGTATGTTGGCCTTCGTAGCGAGGGGGTTTGAGTACAGGAACAAGGATGTCTTGCTGCAGTTGTACAGGGCCTTGGTGAGACCACATCTTGAGTGTTGTGTGCAGTTTTGGTCGCCTTATCTGAGGAAGGATGTTCTTGCCATGGAAGGAGTTCAGCGAAGATTCGCCAGGTTGATACCTGGGATGGCAGGAATGATGTATGAGGAGAGATTGGGTCGAATGGGCTTGTACTCGCTGGAGTTTAAAAGAATGAGAGGGGATCTCATTGCAACTTATTAAATTCGGACAGGACTGGACAGGCTAGATGCAGGAAGCATGTTCCCGATGGTCGGGGAGTCCAGAACCAGGGGTCACAGTCTATGGATAAGGAGTAGGCCATTTAGAACAGAAATGAGGAGGAATTTCTTCACCCAGAGAGTGGTGAACCTGTGGAATTCTCTACCACAGAAGGCAGTAGAGGCCAATACATTAAATATATTCAAGAAGGAGTTGGATATATTTCTTAAGGCTAAAGGGATCAAGGGGTAGGGGAGAAAGCAGGGACCGGGTATTGAATTTGGATGATCAGCCATGATCGCATTGAATGGCGGAGCAGGCTCGAGGGGCAGGAGGGGAGGGGAGGGGGGAGGGGAGGAGGGGAGGGGTGGAGGGGAGGGGGGGAGGTGGGGAGGGGAGGGGCGGGGGGAGAGGGGGAGTGGGGGGAGGGGAGGGGGCGGGAAGTGGGAGGGGAGGGGGGAAGGGGGAGGGGGAGGGGAGGGAGAGGGGGAGGGGAAGGGAGGGGAGAGGGGGGGAGGAGGGGGCGAGGGGGGGAGGGGGGAGTCCCCGAGCCCCGCCCCCGATGTCCCGAGCCCCGCCCTCCCAAGGCCCGATCTCACGAGTCCCGAGCGCCGCGCCCCGCCCCCGATCTCCTGCGCGCTGATCTCCCGAGGCCCGATCTCCCGAGCCCCGCCCCCCCGATCTTCCCGAGGCTCGCCCCCGCCTCCCCCCCCGATCTCTGGAGGCCCGATCTCCCAAGCCCCGCCTGAGCCGGCTTCAAGAGCAGAGAGAGAGACGCCGCCGCGCAACCTGCCGCATGAGGCCCAGCCGGACTCAAGTCGAGCGCGCTGACTCCTGCCCCACCTGCCTTTACTAACATGGCGGTGGTGGCGATGCTCGGCTCAGGCCCGCCCCCTCCAGCCTTCACAAAGATGGCGGAGATCGCAAGCCGCTTGTTCAGCATGACGGGAGGTGCCTAGCTCGGGCATGGCTGGGCAACAGAGGCCCAGGCTTACAGGCCTGGAAAAACGGTTAAAGGTAGGAAAATTCTAGATGTTACAGAAAAGATTTACAAATTAATTAACTTTTTTAAAAAACAATTTGTGTTTTAAAAGCAACTTTTTTTTTGCTGGAAACGTAGATTTGAAAAGAAACACGCAGAAAGCGGGAAAAAGAAATGAAAAGTTTGGAATCAAAATGGCGGCGACTCACCTCAGTTCAGAACGATAAGGCCCGCCCACACACGCACCGATTGGTGGACCGTCAGGTCACCGAAGCGTAGGATTGGTCAATCGTCCCGTCACTCGACTCTAGGAGGGCTCGCCTGCAAGTGCCAGGAACCTGCCCCCGCCACGCAGCGATTGGTCGACCGTTGGGTCGCTCGACCGTACGATTGGTCGACCTCGACGTCACTCGATGCTAATGAGCGGATAATGAGCAGATTGTTGAACGTTTTTTTGGATACCGCGGGCGCAATTGTTGTCTGGCCGAAACGTAAATACACTTATGACGGTTCTGGAATCGTAAGCTTTCTTTCAATGTAACACACGTGTAGGTATGCTCTATAACTTTTGAGTTTATTCAATACAGACAGACAGACGGAATGACAGACAGACAGATCGACCGCTTTATATATATATAGATAGATTGCTGAAGTGCCCGGCGGTGCCGAGAGGTTTTTTGAGGGAATGTTGTTGTTGGAAGAGAGAGAGAGAGCGACTGGGGGGAAGAGAGAGAGAGAGAGAGAGCAACTGGGGGGAAGAGAGAGAGAGCGAGCGACTGGGGGGAAGAGAGAGAGACCGAGCGACTGGGGGGGAGAGAGAGAGAGCGAGCGACTGGGGGGGAGAGAGAGAGAGCGAGCGACTGGGGGGCAGAGAGAGCGCGACTGGGGGGAAGAGAGAGCGCGACAGGGGGAAGGGGGTGGCGGAGGGGGTGGGGGAGGGGGGAATGGGGGGGAGGGGAGGGGAGGGGGGAGGGGTGGAATGGGGGGGAGGGGAGGGGGGGGAGGGGAGGGGGGAATGGGGGAAGGGGAGGGGGGTGTCGGGGGGGAATGGGGAGGAGGGGAGGGGAGGGGGGTGTGGGGGGAGAGGGGGGAGGGGAGGGGGGGAGGGGAGGTGGGGAGAGGGGGGAGGGGAGAGGGGAGGGGGAGGGGGAGAGGGGCGAGGAGAGGGGAGAGGGGGTAGAGGGGAGAGAAAGGGAGGGGGGGAGCTAGCAGACCCGATGGCTCCGCGGAGCTCCGTGCCGCCCCACGCACTGACATGGCTCAGCCCGAGGCCCCGCCCTCCCGAGCATCGGCCTCCGGAGCCCCGCCCTCCCGCTCTCCAGAGCCCCGCCCTCCCGCTCTCCGGAGCCCCGCCCTCCCGCTGCGCTCTCCCGAGCCCCGAGCCCCGCCTGCGTGCCCTCCCGAGCTCCGCCTTCCCGAGCCCCGCCCCCCGCCCGAGCCGGCTTCAAGACCAGAGAGACGCCTCCGCGCAACCTACCGCGTGAGGCCCGGCCGGACTCAAGTCGCGCTCCGGGCGGAAGATGACGCGGACGCTGATTCCCGCCCCGCCCGCCTTTACAAAGATGGCGGCGGTGGCGACGCTTGGCTCAGGCCCGCCCCCTCCAGCCTTCACAAAGATGGCGGCAATCACTGGCCTTTTGTCGATCGCGACGGGAGGCGCCTAGCTCGGGTGTGGCTGGTCAACAGACGCCCAGGCTTTGAGGCCTGGAAAAACGGTGAAAGGAAGGAAAATTATAGAGGTTAGACAAAAGATTTACAAATTAATTAACTTTTTTAAAAAACAATTTGTCTTTTAAAAGCAACTTTTTTTTTGCTGGAAATGTAGATTTGAAAAGAAACACGCAGAAAGCGGGAAAAAGAAATGAAAAGTTTGGAATCAAGATGGCGGCGACTCACCTCGGTTCAGAACGATAAGGCCCGCCCACACACGCACCGATTGGTGGACCGTCAGGTCACCGAAGCGTAGGATTGGTCAATCGTCCCGTCACTCGACTCTAGGAGGGCACGCCCACACGCGCCAGGAACCCGCCCCCGCCACGCAGCGATTGGTCGACCGTCGGGTCGCTCAACCGTACGATTGGTCGACCTCGACATCACTCGATTCTAATGTGCGGATAATGAGCGGAATGTTGAACGTTTTTTGGATACCGCGGGTGCACTTTTTGTCTGGCCGACACGTAAATATGCTTATGACGGTTCTGGAATCGTAAGCTTTCTTTCGATGTAACACACGTGTAGGTACGCTCTATAACTTTCGAGTTTATACAATACAGACAGACAGACAGACAGACGGAATGACAGACAGAAGAACCGCTTTATATATATAGATATATAAATACTCACCTGGCCGTACTCACCCAATCAGCTGCTTCCTCTTGCCCACATAACTTTTTGAATCATGGCGTGGCTCTGGAACACCACCGCCGGTCTGCGAGATTGACCAGCCTTTGAAAAAAAGCCTGCAAACGTAAGTTTAAATACTCACTGTACTCTCCTGCTGCTCCCGACACCCGGCCTCTTTCTACATGGTGAAACGTTACGGAAAACAAAGCCGAAGCAAGGGAGCTCCTCCTTCCACTCCTAACCTGACTCACCCAACTCGCAGCACTTCAAAGCCTGTTTTATAGGCTCTGAAACAAAGGAGACTTGCGAGCCCAGCTACAGGAGAACCAGCTTAATCTAGTTTCCCTAATTAACTGCCTTCAGCTGCTCTGAATGGTCAGCCTTGTATATCCCTTTATAACCCTGCTTAAAGTTGGGAAATTTAGATTTTAAACAGTAGAGAATCACAGTAAATGTGGAGAGAGACACACAGGCTGCGAGATTCTCAGCAGCTCAGTTCTGCTCGGTGCTGTGTAAATGGGCTGCTCCACACCCCGGCTGCTCGCGGGGAATGCCAGTGTGGAGGGCCCAGTGCAGAAGGCCCAGGGTGGAAGACCCAGAGGAGAGTGTCCTAGGCGGGAGGCCCAGCACGGAGGACCCCAGGCGGAGGGCCTAGGGCGGAGCGGCTGGTCAACAGAAGTGGAGTCGGGTGATGCTGTGGGTGAGCATGCTGCACAGTTTAAGAACGGTCTCGGGCCCGAATGAGTTCCAGCGGCCCCCTCTGTGCTCCATCTGGTGGTAGCTGTGAAGCTTTGTTTCGGTGATGGGATCGGATTTGTGCGCCGCCATTTTGCTGGAGGAAAGACAGACTGTTTCCATCTGTAGCATGGTGCATGAGCGGCCATAAGATGGGAAAAGTGAACAGAATAAAAGTGGGGAAAAAAAGGAAAATAAAAGGAAGATAAAAGACAAAACAAAGTAATATCGGTGAGGAATACTGAGTATTTTTATGTTTGGGTCCTGTGAGTGATAACAGCAAGTAGAAGAAAATTGGAGCAGTAGTTTTCTTTTTTACGGAATTTGAGAAAGTTGTCGGCTTCTTTTCCATGGAAAAGTTGAAGACTGTGGACAAGGATCATGATATTATATGGTTAGATAACATCAAGTGAAAACGAGGAGTTATTAGAGTGCCAATAGGACTGGCGTAGAACTGGTATTTACTTGTTTTGTTGAAGAAGTTTCGGGTTTCTGGTTAAAAGTAGTTTACTTGAAGTTTTAATTGATTTCTGATATGATTATGGGACTTTGTATATTGTGGTGTTATTTAGTGTTAAAGCCTTCCTCAATGTACGGACGAACGAACGCTCAAGTGAACGCACGCATGCAGACACAAATAATACGCACGCACACACGCATACACAGTGGAAATTACGTTCGACCGAATGAAGGGCCTTCGCTCCCCAGGATGAAAGTGGGCATCCTATTGGGTGAGCGTGAGGCTTGCCAGGATGGATGAACGAACGTACGCATGCACGCAGATAGACAAATGACATGCACGCACGCAGACATGCACAATGGAATTTACGCTTGAGCGAACGAACGAACAGAGGAATGAATGATTGAATGATTGAGCAATGCCAGTAGGACTGGCGTATATGGGGGGACTTTCTATATTGTGGTGTTATTTAGTGTTAAATCCTTCCTCAATGTACGGACGAACAAATGCTCAAGTGAACGCACGCATGCGGACACAAATAATACACACGCATACACAATGGAACTTACGTTCGACCGAATGAAGGGCCCTCGCTCCCCAGGATGAAGGCCGGCATCCTATTGGGTAAGCGTGAGGCCTGCCAGGATGGATGAACGAACGCACGCATGCACGCAGGTAGACAAATGACACGCACGCAAGCAGACATGCACAATGGAATTTATGCTTGAGCGAACAAACGAACGAACAGAGGAATGAATGACTGAATGATTGAGCGATGCCAGTAGGACTGGCGTATGTGGGTTCTTTCTTTTCTTGGTTTATTAAATAGTGGCAGTTTGTACTGTAAACATTATTGATTTACCTGTAAAAATTTATTATTGTATTTATATTGTTGACCATAAAGTTGTTTTTGAGACATCATCCTTTTTATTGTGGTCAATGAATGTAATGGATTTACCATGTAACTGATGAGTTGTACAAGTGCTGTTATACTTGAAAGTTAAAAAAAAAGGACAACAGTTAATACCAAGCAAAAACGAAGAGTTACTAGATTGCCAATAGGACTGGCGTAAAATTGTTTTTCACTATGGGTACCTGTACTGTTAATATTGTTGATTTGTCTGTAAAATTTACCACTGCATTTGTACTGTTAATCCTAAAGCTGTTTTTAAGGCTTTGTTTTATTGCGGCTAATGAATGTAATGGATTTATTATGTAATTGATGAGTTGTAACAAGTACTACCATGTTTAAATAAATATGTTTGACTCAAAAAAAATCTAGTTTCCCTAATTAACTGCCTTCAGCTGCTCTGAATTGTAGGCCTTGTATATCCCTTTATAACCCTGCTTAAAGTTGGGAAATTTAGATTTTAAACAGTAGACAGTCACAGTAAAAGTGGAGAGAGACACACAGGCTGCAAGATTCTCAGCAGCTCAGCTCTACTCAGTGCTGTACGAACGTGCTGCTCCACACCCCAGCTGCTCACAGGGAATGCCAGTGCGGAGTGTAGGGGGTGGCGTGTGCCCAGTCAGCTCTGCCCCTGACTGTCTCTGAGCGGTTTGAATCGTTCCCACACCTCTGGGTTCTAGATACCGGACTTAGGTACAGGCGGCGATACAGAATTAGAGTAGACAACTGGTCTGGTACAAGAAAACTGTAATTTTATTAAAGGCACAACAATATTACAACACTGGAAATTACTAGAATAATTACCGACATATAAAAGTACACTTAATTGGGAATGGGGAACACACGGCACAACGAGGGAACAATCAAATTAATAATCCCCCTACCCTTTTCCCACCCCCAATACCTAACTAGATTGAGCTAAGAAGGGCCAGGGATTTATGCTCACCAATGGGGTTTCCTTGACAGTTTGAAACCTGTCAGTTAAGCCAGTTGCGGTTTTGGGGTTCGCTCTTTGTGTCCTTTGGGGCCTGCCATCCCCACGTGGTCTCAGTCTTGGGAACTGCGAAGGTTCCTCAGTTGGGCTGAGTCCGCTGATGCGGTAAGGGCGCGGTTATGGATTTGTCCGGTAAGTCCCCTTTTCTTTTGGTGGAAATAGGGATAGTAAAGTCTTTTGTTGGATACCTTAGGTTGTAGAGTGGAAACCTCGGGTTTTGTTCTTCTTGTGGTGGTTTGGTCGTCGAGTTTCGTTGCGGCTGGAGCTCGGTTGGTGGTCTTCGGTGTAGGCTTGGTCTTTTGCGGCCTAGTTGTCCTCGGTTGAGCCTGCCCCGGCATGCTGTGACCTCGATCTTGTTGTTTGGCTTAGTTCCTCGTCGTGCCCCGATGGCTGGCCCTCTTCTGCTGCGCGTTTGGCTCCCGGTGTTATGGTGGGTGTTCTTCAGTTTCAGCGCGGGACGGGAAGAGAAGAAGAGAGCTTGGCTACCGGTGGGCCTACAATTATACAGGTTCTTCACCCCTTATCTGCACGCCAAATCAGGTCGAGTTCTTTGTTTAATTTTGGCGGGCTCATCTAAAGTGTTTACAGTCATTCACCTTAACGGCTTTTGGGGCGGTTGTCTCCTTGCTTGACGGCTTCAATATTCTGGCTGTTTGTCATTTACGAAGTTTAATCGTCTTTTCCTGGCTTGGTAGCTACTTTGAGCTGTTACCGATTATTTATGCAGAAAGTTAATGGCCTCAAGATTAGGTCAATCCTGAGTCGATCTGTTTCAAGATGAAGAATGCATATTCTGTGTTTATCTAGCTGTCTGGCTTTAGAAATGACAAAGTCTTTCACAGGTCCATGCATGCCAGGTTTCTCTTCAAAGCTTTGAATGGGCCTGCTTTTGCAGGGCCTTGCTTTTTAAAATCCTGCAGGCTTCTGTCACGAGGTTTCAGAAGCCAATTTCTTTTGGGTACCCTTTTTAATGACTTGTCCATTCAGAGTCACTTTTATTGATAACTTTTGGGGAATGTGGGAATTTTGAGAACCCTACCCTCCCCCCTGTTGATACTAAACTCGCTTTAAGTATCATAATTTCAAGGTGAGCAAAATTCCCGAACCTCCATAGTCAACCTTCCCTGTAATTACCTACCCATGATCCCACGACACATGCATTTCCCATTCTTTAAAATGTAGTGTACATAGGCGTACATAGGCAGAATACAGTTTTTCACACACATCCAAGCATGGAGTGGTCCAACACCCCTGCACCACTTGGTACTCATACATCTTTATTAAAATAACATGTCAAAAAGTCTTTATTGAAAATTAAAAAAAACACAAAAAAACAACAATCTTTATTCAGAAACACAAAAAAAATTAAACAGGTGTATCTCCCTCCACCTTAACATAATGTTCCTTCCAGGTCCTTTGGTTTCCGAATTCTAGCATTTGGCCTTTTCCCTTGCACTGAGTGCACACTAGGTACAATACTGTTCCCAGCTGGCAAACCACGAGGATGTGGGAAGCCAGTCTAATCCATGAAGGGACCTCGATGTTTTCAAAAATGTCCCACCAGGGTGGAACCACAATGTCCAATATCTTGGCCCCTATCTCTACTGTCTTCTGCTCTAACGTGTAGAAATGTTTTTGTGAGACGATTATTGCTTTGAGTATCTTGGTCAGGTGTTCTGGTAGAGGGGGGATTTCGTAGCCGAAATGTGCTACATATTTTTGCAGGTTGGTGAAATTCTCTTTTACAGTGAGGTGAACAGTGGAGGTTTCAGGAATAGGGACAATTCGTTCCTGGGCCACTTGAACTTCTGCCTCGGGTTTAAAGCAGAAACTGCTGTCACTTACCGGACACCAGCTATGCTGTCCATGCTGGTAGTGGGGCGCACCTGTGGTGGCACAATATGTCCCACCTCCTATATATGCTACCTGTGGGGGAACATGGCCTTGTGCCATTACCTCCATGGTACAGTTTATAGGCTTTGCGCCAGCAGCTTTAAACCCGCATGTGGTTTTGAATAGGCATTCAAGTGCTGGGGACACAGTATTATGTGTGCTCCCCGGCTCCGGCACCCCGAGAGGTCAGTACCTGTCATAGCGTGCTCCCACTTTATGACATAAGGTGGGACCGCTGTGAAACGGATGTGTGCACCCCCTTGAATGACTCCAATGTTCTCTACCCTGTATACCGGCACAGGTCGGGCTGTCCCACCCATGACCGGCATCCTCACTACTATCCCCATGATAGTATGGTTTGAATGTCCACAATCTACTGGGACTGGTTAGGCCTCAGAAGCTAGCCGGAGTTGACATGATAATCATCATTTAATAGGACAAAGTCAGCATGGTTTTATAAAGGGGAAGTCATATTTGACAAATTTGCTGGAGTTCTTTGAGGAAGTAACATATAGGGTGGATAAAGGGGAACCAGTGGACGTAGTGTATTTAGACTTCCAAAAGGCATTTGACAAGGTGCCACACAAAAGATTATTGCTTAAGATAAAAAAATCACGGGATTGGGGGTAATATTCTGGCATGGATAGAGGATTGGCTATCTAACAGAAAGCAGAGAGTTGGGATAAATGGTTCATTCTCAGACTGGCAATCAGTAACTAGTGGTGTTCCGCAGGGGTCAGTGCTGGGTCCCCAACTCTTTACAATCTATATTAACGATTTGGAGGAGGGGACCGAGTGTAACATATCAAAGTTTGCAGATGATACTAAGATGGGAGGGAAAGTAATGAGTGAGGAGGACATAAAAAACCTGCAAGGGGATATAGACAGGCTAAGTAAGTGGGCAGAGATTTGGCAGATGGAATACAATACTGGAAAGTGTGAGGTTATGCACTTTGGCAGGAAAAATCGTAGAGCAAGTTATTATCTTAATGGCAAGAAACTGGAAAGTACTGAAGTACAAAGGGATCTGGCGGTCCTGGTGCACGAAACTCAAAAGGTTAGTATGCAGGTGCAGCAAGTGATTAAGAAGGCCAATGGAATGTTGGCTTTCATTGCTAGGGGGATAGAATATAAAAATAGGGAGGTATTGCTTCACTTGTACAAGGTATTGGTGAGACCGCACCTGGAATACTGCATACAGTTTTGGTGTCCATACTTAAGAAAAGACATACTTGCTCTCGAGTCAGTACAAAGAAGGTTCACTCGGTTAATCCCGGGGATGAGGGGATGGACATATGAGGAGAGGTTGAGTAGATTGGGACTCTACTCATTGGAGTTCAGAAGAATGAGAGGCGATCTTATTGAAATATATAAGATTGTGAAGGGGTTGGATCGGATGGATGCGGGGAGGATGTTCCCGATGATGGGTGAAACTAGAACTAGGGGGCATAGTCTTAGAATAAGGGGCTGTTCTTTCAAAACTGAGATGAGGAGGAACTACTTCACTCAGAGGGTGGTAGGTCCATGGAATATGCTGCCCCAAAAAGCTGTAGAAGCTACATCATTACATAAATTTAAAACAGAAATAGACAGTTTCCTAGAAGTAAAGTGAATAAAGGGTTATGGGGAACGGGCAGGAATTTGGACATGAGTCTAGGTTCGGATCGGTCATGGCCCTGTGGGTAGCGGAGCGGGCCCAGGGGCCATGTAGCTTGATCCTGCTCCTATTTCGTGTGTCTAATTCTGTTAGATTCAGGAGATGGTTCAGTGATAGTAGATTGGCGGTTAGGATCAGATCAGCCATGATCTTATTGAATGGCGGAGCAGGCTCGAGGGGCCGATTGGCCTACTCCTGCTCCTATTTCTTATGTTCTTAATGCATTCTCAAATGGATGGAGGGCTGCGAGGTGCTTGTTGCTGATCCAGGAGGGGATTAAACCCTGTTTTAAATCCTCCAGGTTACTGCAGCCCTCGCCCAGCAACCATGCCCTGTACAGTATGCACACCTCGTTCTGTGCAGCCTCATCTGAAGCATTTCTGTCCTCTCTTATAAGGGCATTTACGGTTTTGGCGTGTCTTTCCAGCTCAGCTATTATCTCTTTCAAATGGACCGTCATGGCCTGGTCCTCATGTAACTCTGAGCCTACTACCTTATTTTCATCCATCAGGATTTTCCTCAATTGTGTTTTTAGACCGTTTATCTGTGTCTGCAATTCTATGTCACCCAGGCTGTCGATGACAGAGGGCCCTGTGTTAAACGTTGTAAAAACATCATTCCAGGCTCCCCTTTGTCTCCCCGCATTACCAAAATACTTGTGTGTGCTATACAGTTCTGTTTTGTCTACATTGGCAAAATCGAACTCGTAGAATTTCCTAAACATTTCTTTTAACAGGGCCTGGTATAGCTGTTCTGTCTCTTTGGGCACCACTCAGGTAAGTGTACCTCGGTGAGGTTCAGGATCACGGAAGCTACCACGTAGTGTACCCCCTGGTATAGTACCTGTTCCGTCGGCACTAGTACCAGCCCATTCCCTGGTCCCTTGGTGGTGGCAGAGCACCCCTCTCTGTGTGTCCTTGCTGCCTGAGTCGTGGGCAGGGGCTTTCGGGCACGTGCCACGAGTTCAGTGGCTTTGACTGGGGCTGGGTACCGTGGGACTATGCAAGTGTGTAGGTGGGAATCCCTTTACACCCCCTTCCCCTTATGTTGCCGTGATGCGGAGAAGATCATGGATATGCCCATGGGGCAGGCCCTTTGTGGCCCCCACATGCAGACATAAATTCCCTGATCCGACTCCCAGCACACACTAGTTCCGCCTTGGGTCCCTGTGACCGTCTGGTAGGTGTCGTTCCCCATTCGTTCCCAGTCAGCTGTACGGTCCCCCATGTCTTTGCTTAGCTTTCTGAGCCGCCACCACCTTCCCAGGGGAATCTGTCCTCTGGAAGTCAGGCACACGCGTTTCCCCTCAGTGACCCCGACCCGTGAGGCCACAACCTGTACGCTGGGGCAGGGGAGGGAGGCCTCCCCGTAGGTGAACCCGGTCTGGCTGGAGTACCGGGTGGAGTTAGATCCCAGCTACCCTGGCCATCTTCCCTCAGGGGAATAGATAGTGAGCTCCTCCACGCCTCGTTCGCCGCCCCCAGCAGTCACAACCGGTGCTCTCTCTCCGGAGCACCCATAGACGTGGGAGTCCTCCACGTCTCCTCACTTCCCCGTGCTCACTCCTATCAGGGCGAGTAGGAGTATGCCCCCCTTCATCTTGAATCCTCTCCTGCAAAGAGACACAAGAGCATATAGTCAGGTCCCGAGGAGATTCTCTGGCTTGGGTGAAGCATAGTCGAGTCTTGCGACCTCGACTCAATACAAACACTCTTAACAATACTACTACTACTTAAACTGCCAATCACCTCATTTAAACCTAAACTAAACATCCAAGCTTAACAATATCACACATAAATTGCATAACTATGTACATCCGCATACCGCTCCCTTCAGTGTGGCCGCACTGTTCTGTACTTTTGGTCCCTCGCAGCCCGTGGCTGCTGGCTGTGGACCTCTGTCCTTAGATTTACCCCTGACTCGGGAGGCTGTCCCTTTAAACTGGGGAGCCGGTGACCACAGTTTCCTTGGTTGGGGCGTTCGTGGGGACCTTCTAGGGACTTTGGCGGGTGGGGTTTTTCTGGCTGGTGGTTCTTTAACCCGAGCCACTGCCCCCTCCGGTGCGGTCTGTGGGCTTTCTACTGCCGCTGGCTGGGGATTTTCATCCTCAGCCTTTACCTCTCCTAAACCTGGGCTAGGGGCAGGTAGCCCTTTGCAGCCTAATGCTGCAGGCTGAGTGTCCTCGCTCTCACATTCCACCTCTCCTAAACTTGGGTCAGGGGCGGGGTCTTCGCCCCCACATCCCACCTCATCTACATCCCAGAAGAGTGGGGGAGTGTCCCAAGCGGTGAGCGGGATGGCCTCTCCCCTAAAACAAGCCACTGCACCTGCCTGTGCAGTCTGTGAACTCGTTCCCGCTGCAGGCTGAGGATTGCTATCCTCAGACCTTATCCCAACGGGCTGTTCTCTCATCTCGGGTTTAAACAATTTACATTGATTAATATGGAACCATTTGGTGTGCCGAGGCATCTTAATGGCGTATACCATGGGGCTGGCCTTGTCTACAATGCTGTAGGACCCCATGTATAACGGTTCTAGACTTCCTACCCGAGAAAAATTCCTCACCATAACCTGATCCCCTGTCTCCCACTCATGGTGTTTTCGGGGTTCTAACTGTTAAGTCTGTGTGTCCCAGTTATGCTTATTATAAATCACTGGACACAGACCACAAGAATAACTTTAACAGGTCTTTACTATTCGGAGGTCAGGGCTGAACTGCCCAGCAAATCCCTACACAACACTTACATACCGGTGTGCTCACCACCGGTATTACAGTATACAGCAGCCAAGAGAAAGTAGTACATCTCTTAAGGTAGTTCTCTTAAGGTGGAACAGGTTACATACACCACAATCCTCCCTTTTTAGCTTAACAGTTATATCCCCATTTAACATAACATAATAACATATATATACAACTTCATGCAAAACAGCTCAAAGATTCAGTCTCTGAGGAGGCCTCCTGATTCGAGTTGGATAGCGCCTTTCAGGGGTCTCTGATTCTCGTTGCTGGGGTGACTCATCTAGTTGGTCTCTTATGGATTGGACATCATCATCAGGTACATTCACTTCTGAGGTAGATGCTTCAGGTTCACTAACTTCTTCCACGGTTGTCTCTGCCGTAACCATGGGTTCGACCCTTGTTCTCGATTCTACCAGTTGGTCAGCATGACGCCGTATTACATTTTCACCAATATCTACCATGTACATCAGGGGTCCTTGTCTGGCCCGAATTGTTCCAGATTGCCATTTCTCGTTTTTATAGTCCCGGGCTAACACTGGTTGTCCTATTTCGAAACTCCGAGTGGTCTTGTTATTTATATGCTGGAACTGTTTGTTTTCAACTTCCCTCTGCACATTTGGTTTTAACAAGTCCAACCTGGACCGCAACCTCCTGTTATAGAACATCATGGCAGGACTTTGGTTTGTCACTGCATGAGTGGCGTTTCGATATGCCAGTAGGAATTTGTCCACCTTGTGTTGTAGTGGAATCTGATCTTCGCTCATGGCCTTTATTGCTTTTTTGAACGTTTGTACAAATCTCTCGGCCAACCCGTTTGTAGCCGGATGATGTGGGGCAGAGGTATAATGTTTCACCCCATTCTTCTTCATGAATTTCTGGAATTCTTCTGACACGAACTGCGGTCCGTTGTATGAACATATTTGTTCTGGCAATCCATTTCTTGCAAATATCGTTCTTAGCACCGCGATCGTCTTTTCCGAGGTAGTGGTAGTCATCTTAAACACTTCTGGCCATTTAGAATGTGCGTCCACCGCAATTAAAAACATGGAGTCCATGAATGGACCAGCAAAGTCAATATGTACACGTTGCCATGGGGTTGAAGGCCATTCCCATGGATGCAGCGGTGCAATCGGAGGTGCATTTTGCACTTTTTGGCACCCTGAGCAGCTTTTCGTCAGATCCTCTATCTGTTGGTCGATACCCGGCCACCACACATAAGCACTAGCAAGGCTTTTCATCTTGACTCCCCCCAGATGACCTTCATGCAGTTCCTTTAGAACTCTCTCTCTTAACTTAGGAGGAATAATCACCCTTGTTCCATACATCAATGTTCCTTGACAGACGGACAGCTGTTCTCGTCTTGCTGAGAATGCCGGTAACAGTGGATCACCATGTGCTGGCCATCCCTTCACTGTCACTTCGTAGACCCAGGACAGTGTCGGGTCGTTCCTGGTTTCTCTTTCAATACTTGCATTGGTGACTGGTAAACATTCGATGATGGTCGAGTGAAATAACTCAACAGGGTCAACCGTCGTTGCCTCCTCCTCTGTAGGTAGTGGCAGGCACGACAGCCCATCAGCATTACCATGCTGCTTTGTACCTTTGAATTCGATCTGATATTGATGTGCCCCTAGGAAAAGGGACCATCTCTGGAGTCTCTGTGCTGTCATCACCGAAACACCCTTCTTAGGGTTAAAAATGGATACCAACGGCTGGTGGTCTGTCAGAAGCGTAAACTTTTGGCCCTGCAGGTAATGATTAAACTTCTTTACTCCCCACACAAGGCTGAGAGCCTCCCTATCTATCTGAGCATAGTTGCGCTCAGCGGAGGTCAATGATCTGGATGCAAACGCAACTGGCCTCTCCAGGCCATTTGGCAACTTGTGTGAGAGTACTGCCCCAATACCATATGGAGAAGCATCACAAGCCAAACGAATAGGCAGCGTTGGGTTGAAGTGAGCCAACACTTCCTCTGAGGTGATCCATGCCTTGCTTTTGCGAAAGGCCCTCTTACAGTCCTCGCTCCACTTCCATGGTACTCCCTTCTGCAAAAGAGCGTTCAGCGGGTGCAGCACCGTGGATAAATTTGGCAGAAACTTATGGTAATAGTTAATCAACCCTAGGAACGACCTCAACTGGGATCCATTATCTGGAGTGGGAGCCTTCACAACAGCTTCGATCTTGTCAGGAGACTTATGAAGCCCCTCCTGGTCAATGACATGACCACAGTACGAGATCCGCTTCTGAAAGAACTCACATTTCTGCCGATTAACTCGAAGTCCATATTCTTTCAATCTGGTGAGCACCAGTTCCAAATTTGCAAGGTGTTCCTCGTCATCATCTCCTGTAATCAGAATATCGTCCAGGTAACATTGTGTGCCTGGAATTCCCTGTAATACCTGCTCCATGGCCCTCTGCCAAATTGCTGGAGCCGATGCCACTCCAAAAACCAGTCTATTATACCGGTACAAGCCTCTATGCGTGTTGATCGTGAGATACTGGCGTGACTCGTCCTCAACTTCCATCTGTAAGTACGCCTGCGCCAGATCTATCTTGGTGAAGTGTTTCCCGCCAGACAACGAAGCGAAGATATCCTCAATCCGCGGAAGCGGACACTGCACCATGTGAAGCACCGGATTAACAGTGATCTTGAAATCTCCACAGATGCGAACCTTCCCCGGTTCCCCCGGCTTGTTGCTCGATGAACGCTTCATGACAGGGGCAATGGGCGTGGCCCACTCACTCCAGTCTACCTTAGACAGTACTCCTGAACGTTCTAGCCCTTCCAGCTCAGCTTCCACAGCAGGTCGTATCGCATAAGGTACCGGTCTGGCTTTGAAAAATTTCGGGTTTGCATGTTCTTCAACCTTGATGTTTGCCTTAATTCCTCTCAGTGTTCCCAGTCCCTGTTGGAACACCGCTTTAGCATCGTCCAATATTCTGGACAATTGTTTAGGTTTGACATCTTTATTACCGGAATCTACCGTTAGTGCTTTTAAGGAATGCCAGTCCATATTTATTTTCCTAATCCACTCCCGTCCCAGTAGTGGTGGACTTCCCTCAGGTAGCACATATAAGTCCATTCCTCGGCTTTCTTTGCCCTTGTGGACCACCTTTACCTCTATCTTCCCGATGGGGTATACTCTTTGCCCCGTGTATGTTTTCAATACAATCTCCGTATCCCGTAGGGGAATATGTGGGAATAACCTTTTGTAATCTTGCTTATTCATGACCGTCAATGCCGATCCAGTGTCCAATTCCATCTTCACTTGGACTCCTGCTATCTGAAGTGTGACCCAGATTGTTTGGAGGTCTGCTTCATTACCAACATTGTGTACTCTTAGACTACCCAGTTCATTACTGCTGGAGTCTGAATTTGACTTCTGTTCGTTCGAACTGTTCTCTGTCACCTTGTGTACCTTTCTGTACTTTTCCTGCGGTGACTTTTTGTTGCTGGTCTTCTTTCCTGACCGGCATACTTTAGCTATGTGACCAAGCCTGCCACATTTTCTGCATTCCTGATTTTTGAACCAGCACTGGTTCTGATTGTGCGTTGTCTTTCCACAACGATAACATTTTACTGTACCCAAGACCATTTGATTGGTGCTGAGTTCCGGTGACCGTAGCTGCATTTCTGCAGTGCCTCTCGCTGCGGCTTCGTGCGATGCTGCAATAGTGACAGCTTTATCAAGCATAAGATCATTCTCCTCAAGCAGTCGCTTTTGTGTTCCTTCTTTTAACAATCCACACACAAATTTATCTCTCAGCGCATCTGCTAGTCCTGTTCCAAACTGACAGTACTTTGATAGCTTACGCAGTTCAATTAAAAATTCAGCGTTGCTTTCGTCTTTCAGCTGCGTTCTTCTGTAAAATTTAAATCATTCCGCTATCATCAGCGGCGTGGGGTTTAAATGATTTTTCAGGACAGTAACAATATTCGCGAAAGTCTGATCCGCCGGTTTATCTGGTGATAGAAGGTGCTTCAATAGCCCATATGTCTTCGCACCCATTGAGCTTAATAAGGTTAGTGCTTTCTCATCATCTGGTACCTTATTTGCTTTACAATAAACTTCCATGCGTTCTACATACGTGGTCCAATCTTCGATATCGCTATCAAAGGTATTAATGTTCCCATGTTTAGGCATCCTTGCAAGTTTTTAAATTTTTCTTTTTCTCAAAATGGCGGCTTCCCGTGCTTGTCTTCTTCCCCCGCCTACTAAAATGGCGGCTTCCCGCGCTTGGTGGTCTTTCCCGCGCTCGTCTTCTTCCCCCGCTGACTACAATGGCGGATTCCCGCGTTTGCCTTCTTCCCCCGCTGGCTGCAATGGCGATTGCCATGCTGCTGCCGTTCTCGCCTCCCCAGCGGTTCTCAATTTCCCGACGCTGCTTTTACTCTCCCGTGGGCATTCACGCTTCCCCTGCTGTTGCGCCTCTCAGCCCCGCATGCAGCCCGGTCCTTTACACCGGCTGCGTTTGAGTTCTCCGCGGCTCTCGTGCCTTAAGCTGCCCCAGTCGCTGCGCCTCTCGGCCTCGATTGCAGCCCGGCCCTTTTCACCGGCCGTGGTCGAGTTCTCCGCCCTTTTTCCTCCGTTTTCCCTCCCCCACTCCACAGTCAACGCGGCCGACTTTC
Source organism: Somniosus microcephalus (assembly GCF_052327205.1). Taxonomy (NCBI): domain Eukaryota; kingdom Metazoa; phylum Chordata; class Chondrichthyes; order Squaliformes; family Somniosidae; genus Somniosus; species Somniosus microcephalus. The sequence goes on along the minus strand of NC_140993.1, from coordinate 87,093,516 downwards.
TGCTCGTGTCGCTGATCGGCTTACCCACCACCGTGGTAGAAGGGATGATCACTGCCTGTCGCTGATGGAGGGCTTCGTGGTCAGAATTTTTCTTTTTAACCCGGGTTCTCGATGCCTCCCGTGCGATGGTGCTCAGCAGGATGATGAGGGCGGATGCCTCTTCTCGACGCCCGTTCTGAGGACGAAGCTGCCTTGGATGTAAAACTGCCGCAGGGTAAGATCGGACTCGTCGCCACTGTTAAGTCTGTGTGTCCCAGTTATGCTTATTATAAATCACTGGACACAGACCACAAGAATAACTTTAACAGGTCTTTACTATTCGGAGGTCAGGGCTGAACTGCCCAGTAAATCACTACACAACGCTTATATACCGGTGTGGTCACCACCGGTACTACAGTATACAGCAGCCAAGAGAAAGTAGTACATCTCTTAAGGTAGTTCTCTTAAGCTGGAACAGGTTACATACACCACAAGGATTATGACATTAAATGGTTAGGCAACATCAAGTGAAAACGAGGAGTTATTAGATTGCCAATAGGACTGGCGTAGAACTGGTATTCACTTGTTTTATTGAAGAAGTTTCTGGTTGAAAGCAGTCTACTTGAAGCTTTAATTGATTTCTGATAAGGCTATGGGGCTATGGGACTTTGTACATTGTGATGTTAATTAGTGTTTATATGGAATTTACTTTGAGATTATTGTCCAGTAAATGGTATGTTTTATAAAAGGGAGAAAGGTGTGTTTTATAAAAGGGAGAAAAATAAGTTAACAGGGGAAAATTAAAAGAAAGGAAAAAAAAAGATAAAATTAATTATATTGGTAAGAAATTTTTGTACTTTGACGGCTGGGTTCTGGATCGAACGAATGCTCGAGTGATCGCACACCGCAGACACAATGATACGCGCGCACGCATGCACGCACAATGGAACTTATGTTCGAATGAATGAATGGACGAACGAATGCACGCATGCACGCACGTAGACACAAATGACATGCACGCAGCATGAACGCATGATGGAACTTACACTTGAGCGAACGAACGAACGAGCGGATGATTGAACGATTGATTAGGTGAACGATGTCAGTAGGACTGGCGTGAGATGGGTTTTTTCTTGGTTTATTGAAATAGTGGTAGTTTGTACTGTAAATTTTATTGATTCATTTGTAAAATTTATCATTGCATTTGTATTGTTAACCATAAAGCTGTTCTCAAGGCTTTATTTTTTTTCTTATTGTGGTCAATGAATGTAATGGATTTACTATGTAATTGATGAGTTGTATAAGTACTGTTGTACAATTAAAAAAAAAACAGTAAATGTGGAAAAAAACAGTAAATGTGAAACAAACAAAAGTTTGATTTTAACAACCAGTTAAGCCTCCCTGACTCACCCAACTCGCAGCACTCTGTTGAAACCGCACTCAGAAGTCAATAGATTTGTGACTAGTAAAGGCATCAAGGGATATGGTGACAGGGCCAGTAAATTGAGTTGAGGCAGAAGATCAGCCATGATCTCATTGAATGGCGGAGCAGGCTTGAAGGGCTGAATGGCCTACTTATGTTCTTAACTTCCCTGCTCTTATATTCTATGCCTCGGCTAATAAAGGAAAGCATTCCGTATGCCTTTTAAACTACTTTATCGATCTGTCCTGCTAACTTTAAGGATCTGTGGACATACACTCCAAGGTCCCTCTGTTCCTCCACACCTCTCACTATCCTCCTATTAATTGTGTATTCCCTCACCTTGTTGCCCCTCCCCAAATGCATTATCTCTCTTTCGGAATGAATTCCATTTGCCACTTTTCTGCCCAACTGACCAGTTCATCGATATCTTCCTGCTGTCTAAACCTTTCCTCCTCACTGTCAACCACATGGCCAATTTTTGTATCATCTGCAAATGTCTTTATTATGCCCTCTACATTTAAGTCTAAATCATTAATATATACTACAAAAAGTAAGGGACTGAGTACTGAACCCTGTGGAACCCCACTGGAAATAGCCTTTCAGTTGCATTACCCTTTGCTTCCAGCCACTGAGCCAATTTTGGATCCAATTTGTCACTCTCTCTTGGATCCCATGGGCTTTTACTTTTTTGATCAACCTGCCATGTGGGACCTTGTCAAAAGCCTTGCTAAAATCCATGTAGACTACATCAAATGCACTGCCCTCGTCGACCCTCCTTGTTACCTCCTCAAAAAATTAAATCTAGTTAGTCAGACCTTCCCTTAACAAAACCATGCTGACTGTCCTTGATTAATCTGTGTCTTTCTAAATGAAGGTTTATACTGTCCCTCAGAATTGATCCTAGTAATTTGCCCACCACCAAGGTTAAACTAACTGGCCTGTAATTGCTCGGTTTATCCCTTCCCTTTTTAAACAATGGTACAACATTAGCAGTTCTCCAATCCTCTGGCACCACTCCTGTAGCCAAGGAGGATTGGAAAATGATGGCCAGAACCTCCGCAATTTCCCCCCTTGCTTCTTTTATTAGCCTCGGATATATTTCATCCAGGCCGGGCGACTTATCTACTTTCAAGGATGCTAAATCCCTCAATATTGCCTCTCTTACTGTGTTTATCACGTCCAATATTTCACTATCTTCCTCCTTAACTTCAACATCAGCATCGTCCCCCTCTTTTGTGAACACAGCTGCAAAGTATTCATTAAGTACCTTACCCACATCCTCCACCTCCACACATAGATCACCATTTTGGTCCCTGATAGGCCCTACTCTTTCCTTAGTTATCCTCTTGTTCTTGATGTAATTGTAAAAGACCTTTGGGTTTTCTTTGATTCTACTTGCCAGTATTTTTTCATGCCCTCTTTTTGCTTTTCTAATTTCCTTCTTAATTTCACCCCTACACTTTCTATACTCTTCTAGGCTTTCTGCAGTATTGAGCTCACAATATCTGATATAGGTTTCCCTTTTTGGCCTTATCTTACCCTGTATGCACCTTGTCATCCAGGGGGCTCTAAATTTGATAGTTCTACCCTTTTTCTTTGAGGGAACATGTTTACCCTGAACTCCATGTATCTTCATCTTGAATGCCTCCCACTGCTCTGATACTGGTTTACCTTCAAGTAACTGTTTCCAGTCCACTTTTGCTAAATCATTTCTCAACCTAGTAAAATTGGCCTTTCCCCAATTTAGAACCCTTACTCCTGTTATTAAGGCTCCAAGGTAGAGCCACCTTCAGTTATTGGAACACCTCTTGAATCTTCCAATTGAATTGGGTCCAATCTCTGAGGCTCAACACACAGCTACAGGCACGAGAAGCCTGCAGCTTCCCTTTATTTCTGTTCCCTTACCGCTAAGCCCTGCCTGGAAGCAGGTTTGCACTGGTGCTGTCTCTGGGCCATTGAGTTGGCCCAAAACAGGAAATCTTGGCTTGATGCAGTGCTGGTTATGATGATTTTGGTATACCCTTCATCAGAAGGGCTGAAGAGAACATACCCAAAATGTCATAGCCTGTGTGAGACTGCTGACTGACCTGCTATATATTTCCAGCATTCTCTGTTTTTGTTAAAGAAACTGATTATATCAATAGTGTCATCTCACTGTCCTTGAGTAGGTAAAGTTTATAGAAGGCCAAAGGTCAAAACATTTGCTTGATTAACTAGAAATTAGATCACTAGCAATAAAAATGTCATGTTTTCTTTATTTCAAATACAGTTCAGTTTTATACCTCAAATATTGTTTTTTACCGGTTCTTCGTCCTGGTCTGAGGTTCAGAGGTCAAGGTCAGCATATTTTTAACCTGCCTCTATTGTCCTATGAACGCTGAAATAAATCACATGGTAGCGATAGGTAAAGGAGCTGTGGATGACTTCTTTATTTGCTATGTTAGAGTTGCCAAAGACTCAGAATGGCTGAGAATGTTAATGAAATAAAAGGAAAGCCTTAAAGTAAAGTAACGAGTGCAAGTCACTAACATGGAGCTTGCAAATACAATGGATCCAGCAGCATTAATAGACTTTCAAAATTAGTTGAGCCCTCGTTTCCTGTGTCAAATATTGACTGAACAATTTAGAAAAAGTTAATTATATGCATATAAGTAAAACAAAGCTGTTCATTTGTCGAGAATTTATAATTCTCTGGAAGAAAACATGATTTAATTCAACATCAAAGCTGCTGCTGAGAAGCTGCGACAACCAGTCGGAGAAATTAAAAATAAATTCAAAACCTTTATTAAAAATATAAACAGCATACCCTTAATCAGTTGACAATAATGTACAAGGACGTATTAATTTGTCTAAATCTTGAACCGTGTGTCAAAGCAGTTCCTTGGGTGTGCTGAAACCAATGATAATACTTTAATTACCTAATTACTCATTTGGGTTCTGAGATATGTTAATTGTTTTTGATGAAGATGTTAGGAAAGGCTCATTGAAATGTACCCAGGAGTTTAATAGGGAAATTAATATTTTAGGAAACTGCAGGTTCAACTTGTTTTCTTGTGATTGCTCCTTCTATCACTAGTTTTACTAGGACAGAAAGAAGAGAACTTGTATTTATATAGCACCTTTCACAATCTCAGGATGTCCCAAAGTACTTTACAGCCAATGAAGTTCTTTTGAAGTGTGGTCACTGTTGTAGGAAATGCAGCAGCCAATTTGCGCACCGCAAGGTCTCACAAACAGCATTGAGATAATGAGCAGATCATCTGTTTTAGTGATATTGGTTGAGTGTTAAATGTTGGCCAGGACACCAGAGAGAACTCTTGGCTCTTTGTCAAATAGTGTCATGGGATCTTTTACATCCACCTGAGATGGGCACCTCTTTCGGATGAGATGTTAAACCAAGTGTCGGCCTGGATTATATGCTCAAATCTCTGGTGTGGCGCTTGAACCCACAACGTTCTGACTCGGAGGCAAGAGTAATATTACTAAGCCAAGGCTGACACTTACAACATAGATATCTTTGCTCGGCCCCCTCTTCCCCCTTCATTTAACCATTGGCATTGGGAATATTTATATCTCTTGTAGGAGAAATCCCTCCTAATTTTCCACACTGCCCAGATTCCAGGTTTAGGAAATAGAGAGAAATTAAACCAAAACACTCTGCTAGGAAATTCCTTGGAGTTGCTCCCGCTCCACACCTGTAACTTTGCCGGAAGTGCGCCAGACACCCCGTTTCTGTGCGTGAAAAGGGTTTAGAATCATAGAATGATAGAAACTTACAGCACAGAAGGAGGCCCATCGTGCCTGCGCTGGCCCTTTGAAGGAGCAGTCGTGCTTAGTCCCACAGCCCCGCTTTTTGTCCGTAACCCTGTGAGTTTCTCATCCTCAAGTACCTGTCCAACTCCCTTTTAAAATTATTTATGGAATCAGCTTCCACCACCTTTTCAGGTCGAGCGTTCCAGATCCCTCCAACTCTGAGTGAAAAACATTTTCCTCATCTCCCTTCTAGATCTGTTGCCAATGATTTTGAACCTATGACCTCGAGTATAATTCTGAAGAATCTTGGCAAGGTAAACTGATTTTTATAACGTGGTTCCGTATCCTGGTTTTAGAATACAACTTCCATGTGTAGTGACCTTTTTTCAAAAAAGGGGGCAGCAGCATTTCCACTTTGTGCCATCTTCCAGCTGAGCAAGCAAACTTTGTATTTTCCTAAACTAGCTGGAGTTTTTCTCCATCTACTCTATCGAAACCTCTCATCATCCTGAAAACATCTATTAGGTCACTTCTTAACCTTCTATGTTACAAGGAGAACAGTCCTAATTTTTTCAACCTCTCCTCATAACTGAAGTCTATCATCCTGAAGTCCCAACTCCTGGCGAAGTTGCATCAGTGGAGTGGAAGGAGCTCCAAGGAACCAATTAACTGAAGCAGCAGCCATGGATTTAAATTATGTATAAATATACAAGTTCTTCCTTTGAATTTGTATCACACATTATTAAAACAAAATACATTTTTTCAAGTAAAGCTTTGTCAGTGATTTACTTAAATATAATTGGTTACTCTTTCCTGTGGGTACAACAAAGACTCTGATAATGTCATGTGCCATGTATGCCACTGTGTGGTGAAAGAATGAACTATGAGTAAGGACTTCACAGTGGAATTTGTATGGCTGCCTTCTGTTTAGCAGTACTGCTTAGCTGCTCTAGTTGACTGTGATTACCTCAAATATAAAGCTACTGATGTAAATTCTTAAATTCTATCAAGAGACTTGAATTTGGCATTTTACAAAATATTTGTGATCTCCGATCCTTTTGGAAAAATTTTACACATTCCTCTGGGGTATTATAAAATAAGATAGATGGAATGATCAGCAGAAATACAATGGGAAACTGATGCACTAGCAGTGCCTGACGTGCTGAAGTGCATTGGACGCTGCCTCCCCGTATTATGGGATGCTGAGACCTGATGCGCTGGGCACGCCCAGTGTGGTCATGCAGAAAATAAAGCATTGGGAGACTGTGCACAAAATTTTTGGTGACATCATCTAAGGCCCCAGAAGTTATTTAATTAGGGAGCATCCCTGTTGAGTGTTTGAAAGGGTATTTCATGGGAAGCCCTTGGGGGGGGCGGAGTGGGGTGAAGTGTTTCTCCTGGCTGGCCCTTTCCTTATATGGCTACCCTTCCTAGTTGTCACTTTTTTTATAGTCCTCAATGGCCAAATCTAGCAAGGATAGTTAAGTCCACAGTATCTCAAAAAACCCAAAAGGCAGCATATTTGGGTAGTCCTTCCATGACTGCTGGCAGGCACCATTCCAGCCCTGGTTCCCGTGGTGCTCCCAGCTCATCATGCACTAGGTGTCGGGAGCACCACTGCAGTACATGGATTAGCCAATCTTGTATTATCATGCAAGATCAACCCATTTCAGCACAGGCATGGACGGCACCTGATTCACTGCTGACCCTGCGTAACTGAAGCAGGCCTGTATTATCGACTCTGAAGTCAACCCATTGAAATATATTGTTGATTCCATACTATCATATTCAACAGGGAGAACCATTATTTTTGCCTGAAATAACAACAGAAAACGTTGGAAAAACTCAGCAGGCCAGGCAACATCCGTGGAGAGAGAAACAGAGTTAACGTTTCAGGTCGAAACCCTTCAGAACTGAGAAAAAAGCAGGAAATTAAACAGATTATACAGCAAGTTTGGGGGCTGGGAAATGGGGGAGGGGGTGAAAGAACAAAAGGGAAGGTCTGTGAGAGGTGAAGAAACATTAAGAGATATTCAAGGTGAGACGAGATGGTAATAGGACAGGTAAAGAGACAATGGATGGCTCTAGATGAAGTGTGAAATGCGCTGGCAGAATGAAAGACAGCTACCATGTGGGAGAGAAAAAAAAAGGAAAAGGCACAAACCAATAGTGTGGATAAAAAATATATAAAAATATAATAGGAGGTTATGATCTGAAATTGTTGAACTCGATATTGAGTCCGGAAGGCTGTAAAGTGCCTAATCAGAAGATGAGGTGCTGTTCCTCGAGCATACGCTGAGCTTCCGTGGAACAATGCAGACGGTGAGGTCTGAGTGGGAATGGGGCGGTGAATTGAAATGACAGGCGACCGGAAGCTCGGGGTCACCCTTACGGACTGAACGGAGGTGTTCTGCAAAGCGGTCCCCCAATCTGCGTTTGGTCTCCCCAGTGTAGAGGAGACCACATCGTGAGCAGCGAATACAGTATACTAGATTGCAAGAAGTACAAGTAAATCGCTGTTTCACCTGGAAGGGATGTTTGGGGCCCTGGAAAGTGGGAAGGGGGGAGGTATAAGGGCAGGTGTTGCACGAGAAGGTGCCGGGCGAAGGGGAAAGGGTGCTGGGGGTGATAGAGGAGCGGACTGGTGTGTCTGGAGGGAGCGGTCCCTATGGAATGCTGAAAGGGGGGGGAAGGGGAAGATTCATTTGGTGGTGGGATCACGTTGGAGGTAACGGAAATGGCGGAGGATGATCCGTTGAATGTGGAGGCTGGTGGGGTGAAAGGTGAGGACAAGGGGAACCCTATCGTCCTGGGAGGGAGGGGCAGGGGTGAGGGCAGAAGTGCGGGAGATAGAACGGACACGGTCGAGGGCCGTGTCAACCATGGTAGAGGGGAATCCTCTGTTGAGGAAAAAAGGAAGACATGTCGGAAGCTCTGGTGTGGAAGGTGGCATCGTCGGAGCAGATGCGGCGGAGACGGAGAAACTGGGAGAATGGAATAGAGTCCTTACAGGAGGCGGGGTGGGAGGGAGTGTAGTCCAGGTAGCTGTGGGAGTCAGTGGACTGTGATTGTTGGTCAATAACCTATCCCCAGAGATGGAGACGGAGAAGTCGAGGAAGGGAAGGGAAGAGCCGGAGATGGACCATGTGAAGGTGAGGGAAGGGTGGAAATTGGAGGCAAATGAATGAAATTGTGTAGTTCAGGGCGAGAGCAGGAAACGGCACTGATACAGTCATCAATGTACTGGAAAAAGAGGTGAGGGAGGGGACCCAAGTAGGACTGGAACAAAGAGTGTTCCACATATCCCATGAAAAGGCAGGCATAGCTATCGTACTAGTGTTTGGTTCACTGCCACACCTCTTCTAGGAATGCCTACCTTGAAGAAGTTCTGCTCTTCTCTTCGACAGGATCTCCGTTTGGCTCTTCAACCTTGTTCATCTTCATTACTTTCAGTTTCCCTTCTCGTGTTTGTTATTCTTTTGTCCGATCGCAGCCCTGCCTTCGATCTAGTTTCTTTTCTTTCCAGTTTTGAAGAAGGGTTCGACCCGAAACGTCAACTCAAATTTCTCTCCACGGATGTTGCCTGACCTGCTGAGTTTTTCCAGCATTTTCTGTTGTTATTTTGGATTTCCAACATCTGCAGTATTTTGCTATCATAGCTAGGACCCATCTGGGTATCCATAGCAACACCTTTAATTTGGAGGAAGTGAGTGGAGTCAAAGGCGAAGTTGTTCAATGTGAGAACAAGTTCAGCCAGGCGGAGGAGGGTGGTGGTGGATGGGGACTGGTTGGGCCTCTGTTCAAGGAAGAAGTGGAGCATCCTCAGGCCATCCTGGTGGGGGATGGAGGTGTAGAGGGATTGTACGTCCATGGTGAAAAGGAGGCGGTTGGGGCCTGTACTGTTTTTTTATTCATTGATGGGATGTGGGCATCGCTGGCTAGGCCTGCATTTAGTGCCCATCCCTAATTGCCCTTGAGAAGATGGTGGTGAGCCGCCTTCTTGAACCGCTGCAGTCCATATGGTGTAGGTACACCCACAATGCTGTTAGGAAGGGAGTTCCAGGATTTTGGCCCAGAGACAGTGAAGGAATGGCGATACAGGTCCAAGTCAGGATGGTGCGTGGCTTGGAGGGGAACTTGTAGGTGGTGATGTTCCCATGCGTCTGCTGCCCTTCTCCTTCTAAGTGGTAGAGGTCGCGGGTTTGGAAGGTGCTGTTGAAGGAGCTTTGGCGAGTTGCTGCAGTGCATCTTGTAGATGGTACACACTGCAGCCACAGTGCGCCGGTGGTGGAGGGAGTGAATGTTGAAGGTGGTGGATGGAGTGCCAATCAAGCGGGCTGCTTTATCCTGAATGGTGTTGAGCTTCTTGAGTGTTGTTGGAGCTGCACTCATCCAGGCAAGTGGAGAGTATTCCACCACACTCCTGACTTGTGCCTTGTAGATGGTGGGAAGGCTTTGGGAAGTCAGGAGGTGAGACACTCGCCGCAGAATTCCCAGCCTCTGGCCTGCTCTTGTAGCCACAATATTTATATGGCTGGTCCAGTTCAGTTTCTGATCAATGGTAACCCCCAGGATGTTGATAGTGGGGGATTCAGCGATGGTAATGCCATTGAATGTCAAGGGGAGATGGTTAGAGTCTCGCTTGTTGGAGATGGTCATTGCCTGGCACTTGTGTGGTGCGAATGTTACTTGCCACTTGTCAGCCCAAGTCTGAATGTTGTCCAGGTCTTGCTGCATATGGACACGGACTGCGTCAGTATCTGACGAGTCTTGAATGGTGCTGAACAGTGTGAAATCATCAGTGAACATCCCCACTTCTGACCTTATGATGGAGGGAAGGTCATTGATGAAACAGCTGAAGATGGTTGGGCCTAGGACACTGCCCTGAGGAACTCCTGCAGTGATGTCATGTGATTGAGATGAATGACCTCCAACAACCACAGCCAACTTCCTTTGTGCTAGGTATGATTCCAACCAATGGAGAGTTTTCCCCTTGATTCCCATTGACTTCAGTTTTGCTAGGACTCCTTGATGCCACACTCGATCAAATGCTGCCTTGATGTCAAGGGCAGTCACTCTCACCTCACCTCGAGTTCAGCTCTTTTGTCCATGTTTGGACCAAGGCTGTAATAAGGTCAGGAGCTGAGTGGCCCTGGCGGAACCCAAACTGGGCATCAGTTAGCAGGTTATTGCTGAGTAAGTGCCGCTTGATAGCACTGTCGACGACACCTTCCATCACTTTGCTGATGATTGAGAGTATACTGATGGGATGGTAATTGGCCGGGTCGGATTTGTCCTGCTTTTTGTAGACAGGACATACTTGGGCAATTTTCCACATTGCCGGGTAGATGCCAGTGTTGTAGCTGTACTGGAACAGCTTGGCTAGGGGCGCAGCTAGTTCTGGAGCACAAGTCTTCAGTACTATTGCCGGAATGTTGTCAGGGCCCATAGCCTTTGCAGTATCCGGTGTCTTCAGCCATTTCTTGACATCACGTGGAGTGAATTGAATGGGCTGAAGACTGGCATCTGTGATGCTGGGGACCTCAGGAGGAGGCCGAGATGGATCATCCACTCGGCACTTCTGGCTGAAGATAGTTGCAAATGCTTCAGCCTTGTCTTTTGCACTCACGTGCTGGGCTCCACCATCATTGAGGATGGGGATATTTTTGGAGCCTCCTCCTCCTGTTAACTGTTTAATTGTCCACCACCACTCACGACTGGATGTGGCAGGACTGCAGAGCTTTGATTTGATCCGATGGTTGTGAGATCGCTTAGCTCTGTCTATCGCATGTTGCTTCCGTTGTTTGGCATGCAAGTAGTCCTGTGTTGTAGCCTCACCAGGTTGACACCTCATTTTTCGGTATGCCTGGTGCTGTTCTCGGCATGCTCTCCTGCACTCTTTGTTAAACCAGGGTTGATCTCCCGGCTTGATGGTAATGGTAGAGTGAGGGATATGCCGGGCCATGAGGTTACAGATTGTGGTTGAATACAATTCTGCTGCTGCTGATGGCCCACAGCGCCTCATGGATGCCCAGTTTTGAGTTGCCAGATCTGTTCGAAATCTGTCCCATTTAGCACGGTGGTAGTGCCACACAACACGGTGGAGGGTATCCTCAACATGAAGACGGGACTTTGTCTCCACAAGGACTGTGCGGTGGTCACTTCCACCAATGCTGTCATGGACAGATGCATCTGCAACAGGTAGATTGGTGAGGACGAGATCAAGTAGGTTTTTCCCTCTTGTTGGTTCCCTCACCACCTGTCGCAGACCCAGTCTGGCAGCTATGTCCTTTAGGACTCGGCCAGCTCGGTCATTTGTGGTGCTACCGAGCCACTCTTGGTGATGGACATTGAAGTCCCCCACCCAGAGGACATTTTGTGCCCTTGCTGCTCTCAGTGCTTCTTCCAATTGGTGTTCAACATGAAGGAGTACTGATTCATCAGCTGAGGGAGGGCGGTAGGTGGTAATTTGCAGGAGGTTTCCTTGCCCATGTTTGACTTGATGCCATGAGACCTCATGGGGTCCTGAGTTAATGTTGAGGACTCCCAGGGCTACTCCCTCCCGACTGTATACCATGGTGCCACCACCTCTGGTGGGTCTGTCCTGCTGGTCTTGAATACAAGGACTCACCAAACAACAGAGAATGTCAGTGTTTGACAGCTTCTGAAAGCTGTCAAACGATGACAATTCATCTGTCAAATTTTTTTGACAGATGAAACGTCATATGCTGACATTCTCTGTCACCGGCTTTCCCTTAATTGGCCTGCTAAACCCCCTGAGCGGGCTTAACAAGGTCAATCAAGGGAAAATAGCGTGGGTTGGCCGGACGTCAATGGAGGTGGGACTAAAACCTGACGAGCAGCAGTCCCGCCTCCATCAGGTCCCCATTGGCAAAATCACCCCCCATGCTGTCTCTCATACAACAGAGGAAGTAGAATAACCTGTGAAATGATAAAAGTAAAACAGGAGATGTTTAGATGTCTGAAATAATATCAAGAGATTTTTTCCCTCTCCCTTTCGTTTGTTCTGTTTCTTTTCAAATGCTGTTCATCTGTAATTCCTTCCAGTTCTGATGTAGGATTTATGTTGACAAATGGTCTACAGCCGAATTTTTGGCCTGGCTTCTTCTCTACATTACCACCCATTTTGAGGTGGGTTTGTACTAATAAACAGAGAAAAATATGTTCTTAAAGACTTCTGTCTCAAAACCACCATGAAAAACTTGCACCTGCATTCTCCTCCCAGAAACCTGACAGTTTCCTTTAAAGCTAACCAAAAACACTCTTCCACATTTAAATAGGGTCAAGAACGTGTAGCTAGCCCTTTGCTCTTTTCATAGAATTACACAGAAATTACAACATACAAAGAAAGAAAGACTTGCATTTATATAGTGCCTTTCATGACCACTGGATGTTTCAAAGCGCTTTCCAGCCAATGAAGTACTTGTTGAAGTGTAGTCACTTTTGAAATGTGGGAAACGCAGCAGTCAATTTGCACACAGCTAGCTCCCACAAACAGCAATGTAATAATGACCAGATAATCTGTTTTTGTTATGTTGATTGAGGGATAAATTTTGGCCAGGACACCGGGGATAACTCTCCTGCTCTTCTTCAAAATAGTGCCATGGGATTTTTTACGTCCACCTGGTTTAACCTCTCATCCAAAAGAAGGCACCTCCGACAGTGCAGCGTTCCCTCAGCACTGCACTGGAGTGTCAGCCGAGACTTTCGTGCTGAAATCCCTGGAGTGGGGCTTGAACCCACAACCTTCTGACACAGGCAAGATGCTACCCACTGAGCCACAGCTGACACTTGAACAGGCTGAAAGCAAAATACTGCAGATACTAGAAGTCGGAAATAAAAACAGAAAATGCTGGAAACACTCTGCAGGTCAGGCAGCAAGTGTGGAAAGAGGAAGGTAGAGTTAACATTTCTGATTGATGACCTTTCCCAAACAGCCTGTGTTGTTTATTCTCCACATCAGCAATAACCCTAATCCCATGCGCCTGCCTTGTTCCCATATCCCATTATTTTCCCTTTCCTTCAACCACTTATCGAACCAATTCTTAAGTGTTGGTATAGTCTCTACTTCAATCATTAACTCCAACAGTGCATTCTATAGCTTCACAACCCTCTGTGCAAAAATGTGAATCTGCAATATAGCCTCTCTATTGCCTCAACATCCTTCCTATTATCTGGAGCCCAAAACTGCACAGTACTCCAACTGAGTTCTTACCAAGGTTTTATATAGGTTCACTGTTACATCTCTACATTTTTTAAATCAAAATATGCCATCGATGGGCAATAAATGCTGGCCTTTCCAGCAAATCCTACATCCCATGAACAAATAAAAGAAATCTCATGTTTACTGACACTTTTCCGCCAATTCCACTATCTTATCAATATGCCTTTGTAGCTTCCTTTGGTCCTCAGAATTATTTACTGTGTCTCCTAATTTAGTATCAACTACAGATTTAGAGGCCACTCCCTCTAGCTCCATATTCATTCCCATCCAGTCCCACCCCAAATAATTACTGCCACTATATCAGTGATGGTAAAATCTGCTACAAGGTATCCCGAACAAGCACAGACCAATAATAAGCTGATACGATAGCAAAATACTGCGGATGCTGGAAATCTGAAATAACAACAGAAAATGCTGGAAAAACTCAGCAGGCCAGGCAACATCCGTGGAGAGAGAAAGAGAGTTAATGTTTCAGGTCGAAACCCTTCGTCAGAACTGAGAAAAAAAGCAGGAAATGAAACAGATGAAAAAGCAAGTTGGGGGCTGGGAAATGGGGAGGGGATGAAAGAACAAAAGGGAAGGTTTGTGAGAGGTGAAGAGACATTAAGAGATATTAAGGTGAGACGAGATGGTAATAGGACAGATTAGGAAACAAAAGATGGCTCTAGATGAAGTGTGAAATGCGCTGGCAGAATAAAAGACAGCTGCCATGTGGGAGAGAGAAAAAGGAAAAGGCACAAACCAAAAGTGTGGATACAAAATATATAAATATGATAGGGGCCGAGGTTATGATCTGAAATAATAAGCTTCCCACTGCTTGCCCAGATATGAACACTTTACCTTGTAAGAGCATTGGTTTGCAAGATTATCTGAAGCTGATTGGGAAGAATTCCAGTCCCCATTGACACAGCTTTCATTCCAAGTAAACCAAACTGACTGATCGATCATCAACAGTACTATGGATATAATAGCAAAATACTGCGAATGCTGGAGATCTGAAATAACAACAGAAAGTGCTGGAAACACTCAGCAGGTCAGGCAGCATCAAAGAGAGGAAAAACAGAGTCAACGTTTCGGGTCGAACCCTTCGTCAGAACTGGAAAAGGTTAGGGAGGAGAGATTTTTAAGCAGGGGCAGGGAGGAGGGGAGGAAAGAACAAAGGGAAGGTCTGTGATAGGATGGAGATTGAATGACAAAAGGGATGATAGTGTAAGGCAAAAGGTAATGGGACAAGTTAAGAAACAAAAGATGGCTCTAGATGATGTGTGGATGCTGATGGCAGCAACATTAACAGCCCTACCATGTGAGGGAACAAGAGAGAAAAAAAGAAATTGCAGGGGCCAATTTATGGGCTGAAATTGTTGAACTCGATGTTAAGTCCAGAAGGCTGTAAGGTGCCTAATAGAAAGATGAGGTGCTGTTCCTCGAGCTTCGTTGGAACAATGTAAGAGGCCTCTCTCCTCCCTAACCTTTTGGACGCTGAGTGTTTCCAACAATTTCTGTTGTTAATTACAGTACTGTGGAATTCAGATGACGCATCCCTGAGTCTGTCGTGGTGAGTTGGCTTGTTTCCAAACTTCCTTCGCCAGGTGTGACATCTACAGTGGATAGACTATCCTACTCTGGTTTAATACACTCCTGTCATTGAAATTTGTCATCTGATGATTTAGGATTACTTTCCCAGGAAACGGTGGCTTGGCAGCAATTGCAAAGTGCTGGAACCTCGCCTGACAATCACTTTAAGTGGAATATTTCAGCTGAGGTAGCACCAACTTCATAAATGACATACATCACCTTCGATTCTTTTACATAAATTTTTAGTTGTTCTGATTCAAATACAAAACTACAGTGCCCTCAGTAACTTATAGGGGAGAGGGGAACACGTTTTTACATTACTGTGGTAACCCATAGCCAGGTATATTTAAGCAGCAATGAAAGCTACATAAACTGATTTTTTTTTTTAAAGTGAGTCTTTCAGGAATATTACGTGAAAGCTCCACAAGCCAGATATTGTTTGGTTTCCAGTAAAAGGCGTGGTTTCTGGTACGCTGAAGGCTACGTCGTGGCTGATCACGAAAGGCGGAAGAGTCTTGAGTTTGGGGAATTCCTGTAACAAAGTGGCCAAAGACGCGCAGCTCCTTCGCTGGTGAATCTCCTTTGACAACAGTGGCGATAACATTCGACCTAAAACGAAGACGAAAGTGTACTCAGGACTCCAAGGGCCGTGCAAACTCGTCCGTTATGTTATGTTGGAGGGGCGTTAGCTTGTGAAAATGTGTTTTGTCCCATGGAACTGACCCGTCCTCAAGCGATGAGCAAACGCTGGAGGCACGGACTGAAGTGAGGGAGAAACAGATCTGTGTGCGTTTCTAAAATTATGGAGTATTCGCGGGGGAGCAGTTTCTCTACGATCTCATCCATCTTGGACGTGGTTCCTTACCAGAAGCTGGTGGACCTGCATTACATCAGCAGAGGAGGCTATGGCGTGGTGTTCAGAGCGCAGCACAGCGACTGGAGAATGACAGTGGCGGTCAAGTGCCTACAGTTCGACTCTCCAATGGGGGAAGGGTATGGTTTTATGGCATTGATCGTGCATGGGAGAGGGGAGAAGATGCTGCATGTTTATATAATGGCCCAGTAATTCCGGACACAACGCGTGAGTAAGGACGGGGTACTCACGCGTGTGCCCAGAGGAATTGCCGGTTTTCAGCATGCGCTGAAAACCGGCATTTCCTGTCCTCTGACCCAAGGGGTTAAGAGGCAAAATAACAACAGAAAATGCTGGAAAAACTCAGCAAGTCAGGCAACATCCGTGGAGAGAAATTTGAGTTGACGTTTCGGGTTTGACCCTTCTTCAAAACTGGAGAGAAAAGGAACTAGATCGAAGGCAGGGCTGCGATCGGACAAAAGAATAAAAGAAGTAAAAGAGATTAGAAGCTAGACGAGATGGTAATAGGCTGTGATTAGGTGTAAAGTGTACTGGCAGGGCAAAAGATAGCTGCCAGGTGTGAGAGAGAAACAAAAGGAAAGGGGGGGGGGAAAGGAAAGGAGTGGAAAAATATAAGTGAAAATGAAATAGGGGCCGAGGTTATGATCTGAAATTGTTGAACTCGATATTGAGTCCGGAAGGCTGCAGAGTGCCTAATCGGAAGATGAGGTGCTGTTCCTCGAGTTTACGTTGAGCTTCCGTGGAACAGTACAAGAGGCCAAGGACGGTGAGGTCCGAGTGGGAATGGAGCGGTGAATTGAAATGACAGGCGACCGGAAGCTCGGGGTCACCCTTACGGACTGAACGGAGGTGTTCCGCAAAGCGGTCACCCAATCTGCGTTTGGTCTCCCCAATGTAGAGGAGACCGCATCGTGAGCAGCGAATACAGTATACTAGATTGCGAGAAGTACAAGTAAATCGCTGTTTCACCTGGAAGGGGTGTTTGGGGCCCTGGACAGTGGGGAGGGGGGAGGTATAGAGGCAGGTGTTACATCTCCTCCGCTTGCACGGGAAGGTGCCAGGCGAAGGGGAAGGGCTGTTTGTGGTGATAGAGGAGTGGACTAGGGTGTCTCGGAGAGAGCGGTCCCTGCGGAATGCTGAAAGGGGAGGGGAGGGGAAGATACGTTTGGTGGTGGGATCACTTTGGAGGTAGCGGAAATGCCGGAGGATGATCCGTTGAATGTGGAGGCTGGTGGGGTGAAAGGTGAGGACAAGGGGAACCCTATCGTGGTTCCGGGAGGGAGGGGCAGGGGTGAGGGCAGAGGTGCGGGAGATAGAACTGACACGGTCGAGGGCAGTGTCAACCACGGTAGAGGGGAATCCTCGGTTGCGGAAAAAGGAAGACATGTCTGAAGCACTGGTGTGGAAGGTGGCATCGTCGGAGCAGATACGGCGGAGGCGGAGAAACTGGGAGAATGGAATAGAGTCCTTACAGGAAGCGGGGTGGGAGGAAGTGTAGTCCAGGTAGCTGTGGGAGTCAGTGGGCTTGTAGTAAATATTGGTCGCTAACCTATCCCCAGAGATGGAGACGGAGAAGTCGAGGAAGGGAAGGGAAGAGTCAGAGATGGACCATGTGAAGGTGAGGGAGGGGTGGAAATTGGAGGCAAAGTGAATGAAATTGTCAAGTTCGGGGCGAGAGCAGGAAACGGCACCGATACAGTCATCAATGTATCGGAAAAAGAGGTGAGGGAGGGGACCCGAGTAGGACTGGAACAAAGATTGTTCCACATAGCCCACGAAAAGGCAGGCATAGCTAGGACCCATGCGGGTACCCATGGCAACACCTTTGATTTGGAGGAAATGAGTGGAGTTAAAGGAGAAGTTGTTCAATGTGAGAACAAGTTCAGCCAGGCGGAGGAGGGTCGTGGTGGATGGGGACTGGTCGGGCCTCTGTTCGAGGAAGAAGCGGAGTGCCCTCAGGCCATCCGGGTGGGGGATGGAGGTGTAGAGGGATTGTACGTCAACTCAAATTTCTCTCCACGGATGTTGCCTGACTTGCTGAGTTTTTCCAGCATTTTCTGTTGTTATTTCGGATTTCCAACATCTGCAGTATTTTGCTATCGGGTTAAGAGGCAGTACGCGTGCGACTGCACAGGCAGTGCGTGCGCAGTGAAATTCCTTTTTTTTCCAGAGTTGCCCGAGTGTAAAGGCCTCCGGTTTTTACGCGTGGAAAAACCAGACGTAAGTATTTAGTTTTACAGGTAAGTGGGCTTTTAGTACAATATAGACATTTTTTTTCCACAGGTTTGTTATTTTTAAAGAATTTACAACATTTTATTTAAAGTCAAAGTAGTGTTTTGGCAGCCCATACTTTTCATGAGTTTGACAGCTCTTACTGTCAAACTCATGAATGAGTTTCCCCTCCCCTGATTGGCTGCACAGTGCTCACCAGATCCCAGCCGGCACATCGCACTAACTACGCTGCTGGATCAGGTAAGCACATCGCGCCGACATCTGAACCGGGCCAGTGACAGGAAATGCAAGCAGGCCCGGGCTTCAGATGTCGGCGCGCAGGGTGAGTGCAGATCGGGGGCTTGCACGCGCGGCAAGCTCCCGATCCTAATTTCAGGGCCAATATATCCCAATTTCATTATACGCTGCACCTGCTTCACAGCAAATTACTCGCAATTTGAGAGTACTTGTGTAGACCTATTATGAGTACTGTTTTTGTCTCTGTCGAGTTGGCTATTTAAAGAATTGCAAGAATTCTTAAGTTTAGAAAAGGAGGATCTTGTACAACTGTGAATCAGCAATTCAAAAAGAAAAGAAAGACTTGCATTTATATAGTGCCTTTCACAACCACCGCACGCCACACCAAAGCACTTTACAGCCAATGAAGTACTTTTAAAGTATAGTCACTGTTGTAATGTAGGAAAGGTGGCAATTTGCGCACAGCAAGCTCCCACAAACAGCAATGGGATAATGACCAGATAATCTGTTTTAGTGATGTTGATTGAGGGATAAATCGTGGCCAGGACACCAGGGATAACTCCCCTGCTGAGTGTGTCCACCTGAGAGAGCAGACGGGCCTTGGTTTAACGTCTCATCTGAAAGACAGCACCTCTAACAGTGCAGCGCTCTCTTAGTACTACACTGGACTGTCAGCCTAGATTTATGTGCTCAAGTCCTTGGAGTGGGACTTGAACCCACAACCTTCTGACTCCGAGGTGAGGGCGATACCAACTGAGCCACAACTGACAGAATTCAATAGCAATTTTATTTGAAATATGAAGTGAATTTGCCCATGCTCTTAATCCTTCAGTGTGTGTGTTGTCATGCATACACCACTGCAATATGAATAGGTAATCAGCAAATATATCTCTTAATAATTTCAAGATTGTGATTTGTGTAAGATGCCATGTCTCATCCATGTGAACATATCATCCGAAACTCTGAATATTACTAATTTCCAGTCCTAGCTAACTATTGAGGATCTATCTTTTGTTCATTCAATAGTTTGCTACATCTGAGGCATAGAGCATGTGTGTCTACAGTCAGAGTGTGTAGAGTCAACTGATTTGAAGTTGGGTCCAAGGTTATTGTGATAAGTATTTTGGGCTTAGGATTTTCTTTATGTAAAGATGGATACAATGAGCAGTTGGTATGATGCACCTCCAGTAAGAGTTAACTGGCATTTTTTCAGACTTCACTTTAAAGAGCAAAAATTATATTTTATTAATTCCAACTAGTAGTGTGGTTTCTAAGTTTCCATGGCTCTTTGGACAGTCTGAAGTAGCAACCTGTTTGTACTTAATATGGACCTTCGCTGGGTTACATGAGGCATTTCAGTGGGACAGTCTAGAAGGACAATTCGAGGTTGGGAAATTGGTGTTTATACAACAATAATTAAGTTCTGCTGATTATATTATTTCTTGCATAAGTTAGTGGAGGTACATTGCGCGTTAAAAGACATCCTTCTAAATCTTGGACAGTTGTCAGACTGTATCATGCTGTTCCTGAAATAACTTTGAGCTTCATAGAAAATTTAAAAAGGAGACTTTTCTAGATAATGTTGCACGTAAATTTAAGTTTGTCTAATTATTCATGTTATGCCAAGTTAAAAAGTAAGGCCTAAAAATTCGGTTGCTTTGCGCCTCCCGTTAGCGCCCTTAGAGGGCGCAAAGCAACTAGCGCCCCGCTTGTGCCCCAGCCGCGATCTTTGGTAGCGCCCCCTGACTTATGCTATGTCCGACGGGCTCAGCGGGGCCTACCTGCGGCCGGGGCAGCGCAAATTAAAGGGGAGGTGCCAGGCGGCCATTTTTGTTGCTGACCGCCTGCCCCCGTTGCCGTCCCTTGCCTCCTCTGCAGCCCCCCCGCGGAGTACCAGCTGCGCTCCATGAGCCCGGCACTCCTCTTGAGTGCTGGGTTCTTTTGCCAGCACTTTGATCCCTGGTGGCCCAAATGGGCCCTGGGTCGTGCTGCACTAGGCCCCTCCCCTTTAAGGAGGGAAGGAAAGCCTGCAATACCGCGGCGTGATGTGCCGCAGAGCGTGGTGCTGTGGCACGTAGCGCCGCGATATTCACTTGCAGCGCTACAAGAGGGAGGCGGGGCACTTTCAGTAGCACCCCGCTTCCCTCTTGGGGCACTACCGGTGAATTTCGGCCGTGGGGATGTTAATTTTTTCGGGGCGCTGAAAGTAGTGCCCCGGCGAAGTTAGCACTCCAAAGGAGGCGCAACTCAATTTTTCCCCCTAAGTGTCATTAACAGCCAAAGCCAGCATCAATTTCATGCTAATGGAAGAGGAGGTCACCCATACTCAGGATGAGACTGCAATTTAATCACTAAATTATAGAACATTTTCAGCCTTGCTAAGCGATATGGGTAAACTCTGCCTCCATCAGTACAAATTGATGCAATCCACAGCAGGAATATATGCAACTGTTAATTGTGTTGGGTCAATGTGATGTTGATTTGTAACAGGGCTGAAATGCTTAATAAGTATTTGTTAAAACAGTAAGCAAATATGTCAATAAGTCACTTGTATTGTGTGACTAGAACTGTATGATTACCTTTATTTCTGTAAGTTCCCTGTATCTACAAATTTGGCATTTGAGGATGCTTCCAGGGTAGTATACTGTTACTGCATAAAACTCTTAAGCATGTCGGTGCTGGGAGGGAGAGGTAAGGCTGGGCTGGGGTGGCCTAAGGAAAACTTGTGCCGCTCGGAGGAGCACTTCTGCGTCTCGTGGTCTGCAAGGATTCCACAGAAAAGTAATTTTTAAAAAGCTTATCTTGATCTTTTCTGGCCACTGAGTGAGTCCTGCCATGTTTTCGCTGTCGGGGTTGACCTTGTGTGGGCCTCTCGAATTCCAGTCAAAATGCCGTTGTGCAGAGATGACATCATTGGGCCTGCAGTGGGAGCCTCAGTCGACTGCAAAATCAGTGAAGATAATATATCGGCGGGCGGGAATATCCTCGGATTTGAACAATTTAACCTTCTCTTCCTCCTAGGCACCATTCGTACCGGGCATTGGGGAAACCAAAGCATTATGAAGCAAAACAGTAGGAAGAAGCGTAATATCTTCTGCCCTTGCCACCAACTCCCTCTCCTTCCTTTGCCACTGTTTCAAGCTGAACCAGATTGTTCGCAATCTTGGCATCCTATTTAACCCCGTGCTGACCTTTCAACCCCATATCCTCTTCAACACATAGACCCACCATTGACAGTCATGCCTTCACCTGCCTAGGCTTTATGCTCTGAAATTCCTTCCCTAAACCTCTCCACCTTACTTCCTCCTTTAAAATCCTCTTTAAAACCCGTACCTTTAGCCAACATTTTGGTCACCACTACGTTGTTTTACTTGAAAGCGGGCTGTGTGGAGGTGGGAAACTAAGAGGTTGGGGAAATGGTGATCGTAGGGCGGAAGATCTCCAGAGGAAATGAGGTTAGTCTGAGAAATGATGGCTTGGTGTTCAGTAGTAGGATCATGGTCCAGGAGGAGATAGGGGACTTTGTCAGAATTGGCATTCGGCCTCAAGGTAGAGGTATTTCTACCATACAGCAACAGTAGGTTTGATGATGATGTTGAGATTATATCTGAGAGAACAGAGCACTGCAAGTCTGGAGGGAGATAAATCAGAGTGAATGATGGGAATGGAGAAATTGACATGACTGATATGACATTGGCAGTTCTCAATGTAAACATTAAGGGAGGGCAGGGGTTCAAAGTGGAGACTGAAGTCAGAAGAAAAGGTCTAATTTGCAGGAAGAAGCTTGCTCGGCAAAAAAATTAGGTACGGAGGTGGTGGAGGAAGAACTCAATATCATTGTCAAGCTCAATATTCATTGAGGTGGGAGCATAGATGTTATGGACAGATTGCTCAGGGTCAGAGAAGGAAAAGTCAGACGAAGGCCTGTGAAAATCCAATGGTGAGATTGGGAGGAGTAATGGATTTGGAAGGAAGTGAAGAGGAAGAATGATCAGGAGGTAGGTTGGTGTCCAAGAATTGTTGAAGCTTGTGGTCCTTGTTATCTGAAAGGAAGAAAAGCAGGTTTGTTAAAATGCTGGATGAGACAAACTGAAGGCCAGGACAGACTTGAAATAAAATCAGTGCTGCTAAAGAGTGAGGTCTAGGACATGTATATAGTGGCACATAGAAAAGTGGGTGAATTGCTTGAAGTGGCAAGTGCAGACATTAGAGGAGCATTGAATATCAGAAGTATTGGTGATCATGGGTGGATCTGAAAGAAAAAGTGTGAAATTTGAAATGGAATCCATGTGGAATGAGTCGGAGCTGGAGGCAGGAATCTGTCAATTTACTTTCATGCTCGTAGATGTTCATGTAACAGAAGTTTAGTTCATCTCCCAGTAGTGTTGCTGTTGTCTTTAAGCCACGTTAGTGGTAGAATTGTTACATTAGTAATTACTCAAATCATTCTCTGAATACATTTTCCTACACTTTAGATGGAGATACCTCATCATGATGGGTGTATACTACAGTCTCTAAGCACTCTGGAATTTCTCTCTGCTGTCATCAGAACAGGTTTTAGCTGGTATAAACTGGTTGTATATTGTGTATCTTCAGAGGTACTAACAACTGTAATGTTGATTTGAAAGATACATCTAACTATGTCTTTTCACTCTTCTTCTGAAATGCCCTACAATCCCACTTCGATAATCTGATATTTAAATCAGGTAGGTTTGCTAAATTATGATTGCCGTGAAGGCCTTTAATTTAATGTATTAAAAAGAAACACCATGAAAATGTCTATATTTTTGGTTGTGAGCAATCAGACATTAGTGCAAGTAGACATAGTGATCAAACTCACCATCTAGTAGCAAGGACAAGCACTGTATCAAAAAACTTGTCCAGCATAAAGTTACTTCTCTTCACATCTCTATCCTCCCTCGCGACCCCCCAAAAGAAAACGAAAAATCCAGACTTCTGGGGGAAAAGTGTGCTAAAGTGTACTTGTGTAAATGTTAAAATGGAGCAGCACTTATAATTGGATGCATCATTTTTCTGGTTGGGGGTTGTGTAAGCTATGTGGAAGTTTTAGAAAATGTTTTCCATTCACTTTTCTCAGCTCAGCCAAAGTTAAAGGAACAACTTGCTTTCATATAGGACCTTATCGCATCCTCAGGTTGAAGTACAGTCACATATATTTTCAAATATGGCTTCCAATTTCCACCCCAGCAAATGGCGTTGCTGGTTGAGAGAGGCATGTTGCTCAGGATACAAGTCCCTGCTCACGATATTGCTCTGGGATTTTGTTTTACGTCACCTGAGCTTGGTTAAATATCTCGTCAGAAAGATGGCACCTCCAACAGTGTAGCTTTCCAACAATGATGCATTGAGGCATCAGCCGAGATTGTGCGCTCAAGTCTGTAGTGGGGTTGAACGTACAACCTTCGTACTTGGAAACAAGAGTGCTACCAATTGAGCCAAGCTGAAAATGTTTAGTAGCTGCATATTTTAAAAAGCAGCCAGTCTTTTTTCTTGTACATTGCTGACATGGTTCTGTATAAAATCAGAATTTTCAGATCCTGAAAAACAAGTGTGTGGTTATGATTGCCTTACACCTGGCATTTTGACTTCAGTTCATATTAGGAAGAATATAATTGATATGTTCCAATTAATATTTTTTTGTGGAGGAGGAGCAATATCTGTTGTGAAAATTAACTTCAGTTGCCTTTGGGCAGGTAGAATTTACTTACTACAGGATCTTTCTAATATTATTACCAGGACAGCTGTCCTTTTGCTGAATTATTTCTATTGTTCAAAGTTGGTGCCACCCATACCTGTAAGCACTTGTTAAAAATAGAGTCCTTACAGGAGGCGGGGTGGGAGGAAGTTAAAATCCTGATTTAATTTATGCGAGTCAAATGATTAATTTTAAGGCATTTTTCACCAGTGTTGTCCCTTCCTTCATTACTTTCCTTGAGGCATTGACTTCCTGGTCAGTGTGGCTCAGCATGCACGCTTGGTAAATTCACAGAGCCATTGGGAAAGCTAAAAAGTTTAGTTTTAAGGGGGGTGATTATGATTTCCCAGTGAAAAGTGTCAGCTTGGCTTAGCACAAGCACATCATCTAAACTGATACTGCAATGCAACACTGAGGGAGTGCTTTATGGTCAGAAGTGCTGACTTCTTCTGTTCGCATGAGATGTTAAAACTGAGACACCATCTATCTGCCTGTTCAGGTGGATGTTAAAGATTCCATAGTACTATCAGAGCAGGCTGCGTGTCCAGTGTCCTAGCCAACATTCCTCCTTGACTAATATAAATAATTCATCCCATTATTGTTTGTGGAATCCTGTCATGTGCAAAGTGGCTGCCACACTTACCTACCCAACAACAGTGACTGCAAAACTAATATGTGTGAAGAGCTTTGAGATTTTGTTTAGACAGGTGATAAGGTGCCATATAAATGCAAGTTTATCATTTGGTCTTCCATTAGTATGTGATTCATGACTACAAATATAATTACAAGTTAATCAGTTTGGGGGATGGGTATGAGGAATAGTGTGTAATACAGACAACATGATGTATGTGCATCTGGAGGCCCAGAATGTTGCCTGGAGACGAGGTTTTGCTCCCTGCCTCTGGAGGCAAAGTGCCATTGATGGCAAAAGTAAATGGCCTACCTGAAAGCATAAGCTCAGCAGTGGCCTGAGCTGTTAGGCCAGTAATATGATTATTACATTGAGCAAGGTTTGCTGTCAGATGTTTCAAGTTGCATGTGCAGTTGTTCCAATGTTGTGCCTGGTTATCTGAATCCACTGTATGGAGGTAATGGAGCAAATTCATAGTTTGCCACAGTGCTAGCAGCTTCACAAGATTCCAGAATTGGTTCTGTAATATAAATGTCCTATGATTTGCTGATATCCTAACTCACACTAACTCACATTCACCCATCACCCTTGAGCTCGCTGACCTACATTGGCCCCCAGTCCAGCAACGCCTCAAAATTAAAATTCTCTCCCTGTTTCTGTAACCTCATCCAGCCCTACAACTGTACGAGAACTCTGTGTTCCTCCAATTCTGGCCTCTTGTGCATCCCCAATTTGTTTTACCCCACCATTAGCAGCCATGCCTTTAGCTGTCTAGGTCCTAAGCTCTGGAAATCCCTCCCTAAACCCCTCTACCTCTCTCTCCTCCTTTTAAGATGCTCCTTAAAACTTACCTCACATGACCTAATAACTCCTTATGTGGCTCGGTGTCAAACTTTGTCTGATAACGCTCCTATGAAGCACATTGGGATGTTTTATTACGATAAAGGCACTATATAAATGCAAACTGTTGTTGTTTTTGTTGATAGGCAGAGATGTAAGAGAAATAGTGCAACAAATCCAATATCTAGAGTAGATAAATATTTGAAGCGGAGGAAGATACAGGTTTATGGGGAGAGAGCAGGGCAGCAGGATTTGATCTGGATTGCTTTAGGAAAGGGTTTGTACATACACGATGCACCTAATGGCTGCCCCTAATGCTGTAAACTTCTACGGTTAAATTGATTGCAGTGTGTGCCAACATGATTCTGTATGTGTTCTGTAGAGCAAGGCACACCCACAAAAAGGGAAACAAACTGACTTCCCACATTTCTCAGGGACTGATCTATCATGTGTGAATTATGTCGACTGGGAATGTACAAGGCAGGTGATGTAACTGTGGCTAACATAAAAACTGATCAATGAATAACAAGTAACTAAAACTCGTGCTTTGTAATTGGCTTGTGATGATAAGATAGGTTCTGGTGATGCTTAAAAAAAAAAATAAAAAAAAAATTGAAGTAAAATTAATAGGATTTCACTTCTATTTCCTTTCAGAAACCACCTGGGGCAAATCCTTTCAATGAAATCATTAGTACTACAACAATAAGTGTTTGTATTTGTATGATGATTTTATAGAATCCTGAACCTCAATATTAACCCCACCATGATGGGCAGGAGAGGGTTGGGATGTTAAAAATTTGAAAAGCAGTGAATGCGTCCCCAACCCGCCACGTATGGTTTCTTGACATACGAGTGTTCACTGTGGAGAGGTGGGACACTTCATTTCATTAAAATAGTTAATATGCAATTGGGAGCCTGATTTAAATTTAACAGATGCTTCACTGGTTTCCCAGGGCTCTTTGTTGGCCAAGAGGAGCAGGACTGCTCCCCTCGGCCCCTCAAGGAAGCCTTTAGCCTTCACCCTGCCACGATTGCTGCCCCACCCCACAGCTCCTTCAGACGTGTTCTCCTTCCCTTCTGTGATGACCTCTTTCCGCCCCTCCCCTCAAGTCCCGATCTCTTGCTCCCTCCCTCCTGCGATGGCTCTCTTTCCCCCACTCCACGCCCCAATCTCTCACTCCCTTCCCCGTCCCGATTGCTGGGGACTGTCCATTAGAGCGCCCAGCTGCGGCCTCCTGTTGCTGGTTTTCCTGCCCGGCAGCCTGTTAATCTGGTCGGGAAACGAAAGAAAAAATTATAATGAGGTTCTGCCATTAAGTTCATCGGGAACTCCACGTCTCTGGTTTTGCCGCGATTTCCCCGCGCTTTCCCATACCCTCCTTGTCTCCCCGTAAGTATTGGGGCCTTAGTATTTTACAGTAAGAAGGAGGCCATTCTACCCCTTGTGTCTGTTCTGATAATCTGAAAGAGCTGTCTGCTAAGTTACATTCCACTGCCCTTGTCCATTCCCTTTTAAAATGTTCTTTTTCCAATGTTTATCAAGTTCTTTTAAAAGCTACTACAGATTAGAACATAAGAACTTAAGAAATAGGAGCAGGACTAGGCCATTTAGCCCTTTGAGCCTGCTCTGCCATTCAGCAAGATCATGGCTGATCTTCTACCTCAACTCCACGTTCCCGTACAAATCCCTTGATTCCCTTAAAGTCCAAAAATCTATCTATCTCAGTCAATGACTGAGCATCCACAGCTCTCTAGGGTAGAGAATTCCAAAGATTCACAACACTTTGAGTGAAGACATTTCTCTTCATCTGTAAGACGTGTACATTTTTACTCCAGTCTAAAAGTACTTAGAGTTCAGACAACTCGAGACAAAGATTCCAGGGTAACTATTCTTCACTTAAAATCAACAGCGATTACAAGCATACATAAGTGCTAACACCAGCGAGTGATCAGTTCAGTGGTGACTAGTAGGCTCTCTGAGCGATCAATCAAGTCGCCCGGCTCACTGCAGCAGCCCCTAGTGTCTTTCGACTGCTCTTTTTATACCCCAAAACTTAGCAGACCGCCCAATGCGTACATGTCCCAGACCACGTTAACAATGGCCAGTAGTTGTTTTGCTTTCTCCTCTCCTTATCTGTTAGTCAGTGGGCCTCAAGGCCGGTTATGTCATTGTCTGAAGAATTTCCTGTTAACAATAGCTCGAACTCTCAAGGCCCACTTCCTTATCTGTGAGTTTTACGGAATTTGCCCAGTAATACGGCCCTCAGTCCCTCATGGTATGCCGATCCATTAAATTTGGTCAACTTTGAGTTTAGTCAAGTTACTTTACAGCGATGATGCATTCTTACATATCTCAGTCCTTACATGGCCGACCCCTTGTTCTGAGACTGTGAGCCCTAGTTCTAGACTCCCCAACCAGGTGAAACATTCTCCCAGCACCTACCCTGTTAAGCCCCTTATGAATTTTATATAGTTCAATGAGATCACCTCTCATTCTTCTAAATTCTAGGGAATATAGGCCTAGTCTACTCAATCACTCCTCATAGGACAATCCCATCATCCCAGGAATCAGTTTAGTGAACTTTCTCCTATTTCCACAACTGATTCTGGTAGAGCTTTTCATATCCTAACAACCCTCTGCATATATATCTATCTATATATATATAAAAGGATCGATCTGTCTGTCTGGCTATACACTCACTATATATATATATTATATATAAAAGGATCGATCTGTCTGTCTGTCTGTCCGGCTATACACTCTCAAGTTATAGAGCGTACCTACACGTGCGTTACATCAAAAGAAAGCTTACGATTCCAGAACGGTCAGAAGCGTATTTACGTTTTGGTGAGACAAAAATTGCGCCCACGGTATCCAAAAAATGTTCAAAATTCCGCTCATTAGCATCGAGTGACGTCGAGGTCGACCAATCGTAGTCGAGCGACCCGACGGTCGACCAATCGCTGCGTCGCGGGGGCGGGTTCGTCGCGCGTGCGGTCAGGCCCTCCTAGAGTCGAGTGACAGGATGATTGACCAATCTTAGCTTCAGTGACATGACGGTTGACCAATCGGTGCGTGTGTGGGCGGGCCTTATCCTTCTGAACCGAGGTGAGTGGCCGCCATCTTGATTCCAAACTTTTCATTTCTTTTTCCCACTTTCTGCGTGTTTCTTTTCAAATCTACATTTCCAGCAAAAAATAATTGCTTTTATTAAATTGTTTTAAAAAAAATGTTAATTCATTTGTAAATATTTTCTCTAACCTGATTCTTTTTCCTACCTTTCCCCATTTTTGTAAGGCCTCAAAGCTTGGGCCTCTCCTGCCCAGCCACGCCCGAGCTAGGTAATTGTCCCACGGCTTGTGGTAAGCTCCTCCACCCCCCCCCCCTCCAGTCTCCCCCGTCACATTACCCGGGGCAACGGCGTCGGCCGCGAGGGACACGGGACAGGCACAGGGTGCGCGCGCAGCAGGCGACACACAGCAGTCCGAGGCACAGAGCGCGGGAAGCCAGCAGGTGAGATGCGGCATCTCTCTCTCTTCCCCGCTCAGCGGTCTTGAAGCCGGCTCGGGCGGGGCTCTCGGGAGAGTGGGGGGCGGGGCTCGGGAGTGCGGGGCGGGGCGGCCGGGGCTCGGGAGTGCGGGGTGGGGTGGACGGGGCTCGGAAAGGGGGGAAGGGTTACCCCGGCAACCGGGCCTGGCCGTCTCTCACAGCCTCAAGCCGGCTCACGCCTGTTCCCGGGGCTTGGCTCCATTTGCGCCCGCGGGCCACTCTCTCTCTCCTTCCCTCTCCCCCCCTCCCCACCTTCTCTCCCCCCCTCCCCCCTTCTCCCCCCCTCCCCCTTCTCTCCCCCCCTTCTCTCCCCCCTCCCCCCCTCCCAGTCGCGCTCTCTCTTCCCCCCCCAGTCGCTCTCTCTCTTCCCCCCCAGTCGCTCTCTCTCTTTTCCCCCCCCCCAGTCGCGCTCTCTCTTCCCCCCCCCCAGTCGCGCTCTCTCTTCCCCCCCCCAGTCGCTCTCTCTCTTCCCCCCCCAGTCGCTCTCTCTCTTCCCCCCAGTCGCTCTCTCTCTCTCTCTCTTCCAACAACAACATGCACTCAAAAATCCCTCGGCTCCGCCGGGCACTTCAGCTAGTATATATAAAAGGATAGTGGTGTCTGTCCGTCGGTCTGTCTGTCTGTCCGCTATACACTCAAAAGTTATAGTGCGTACCTACACATATGTTATATCAAAAGAAAGCTGATGATCAGGGGAGTGTCATAGGTGTATTTACTTTTTGGTGAGGCAAAAATTGTTTGGACAGTATACAAAAAACGTTAAAAAATCCGCTCATTAGCGGTTGACCAATCCTACCGCTCATTAGCGTTGAGTGACCTGATGGTTGACCAATTGGTGCGTCACGGGCGGGACCTAATCCTGCAGCCTCCCGAAACGTTGCCGCCATTTTTTCCCCTGCTTTTACTAGCTGCGGCGGCCCGCCGGAGCGGGAGGTGAGTTGGGGTCACTCGGGCCGGGCCTGACAACCGCTCGGCCCGAGACACAGAGCGGGGGAGCGGCAGCGGCCGGCCGTCAACCGCGCGGTCCTCTAAACTGCCCTGGCAATGCCGGGCCCCCCCAGCTAGTATATATATATATATGTATATTTGGCCCCATCCTTCATTCTTTTGGTGATTATCTGAAATGTATGCCTTCTAGTTACTGACTCACAGATCCACGGAAATATTTTTATCTGATTTACCTTAACATGTTCCCTTATCATTTTGATCACGTCTATCAGATTTCCTTTTAAACTTCTTTGCTCTAATGGAAAGAGCCCAATTCCTCATAACTAAGCCCTCTTATCACTGGTATGATCTTAGTGAATCTCTTCTACACCCTCTCCTTGGCATCTATCCTAAAGGTGCCCCAAAACTGGACACGTTACCTTCTTGCTTGGTATATCTGACTTTTAGCACTACAAAATGTATTTAAACTTCAACGTGGAGAAAACAATCAGATTCTTTTATGATTTCCTTCCTGCCTGCACATTCCCATTTAAAGTTTTAAAGGTGGAGAAAAGCGTATACTGTGTATGCATCAAAAGTAAATAAAACCTGAAAGGAAAAAAAAATTCTGCCTAAAGATGTCATCTGTGCCTTGCCCACAGTCTGTCTGTCCTTGAACATTTTTTAAAATTATACAATAAATTAAAAATCTGTTACCTCCTCTGAATCTTTTGTACTAACTCATTGTAATTCTCTCCTTCAAATGTGGCGCATGTGGTAGTATTGTGTGCTTGATGGGTAATTATCTGGGCCATTGTTGGAACTCTTTTGGATTGCTTCAATAGAGCCATCAACTCCATTCAAATGTTCCAAACAAAAGCTGATTTTCTCTGAATTTACCTGGATTTCTGGGTTTCCAATTCCCCCGATTCTTAACACTAAAAATAGAACCTGAAATATACACAAAAACCTCAGGTTTGTAAATCAGCAATAAAAAAGTCACCGTAACGAGCATCATGTTTGCAGCACCTCAATGCTGCAGAACACTGACTGCACAAATGTCAAAATGAATGCGGCCATGGTCCCTTTAAAGAAACCGGCTGATGACGCGTCATCAAATTATGTCATCAGACTTGCTTCCTTTTAATTGGCTGGCAACCCCGCAGGGCAGGCCTATTAACGGAAAATCATTTTTGCAGAGCGGCTGCAGCCGGGAGCGGGACCAGAACCCACCAACCACATCTCCCACCGCGATCCCGCCTCTGCTGGCGAAATCGCTGCCAAAGTTTCTGGTTGATTTTCATCAGTATTGAAACTGATAAATAGATAAAAGACTATTATCAGCATTGTGGCTGAACTCTGATTTCTTCTCTCTCTCTCTCTCCCCCAGCCCTAATACAGTGCTTTAGCTGAAGGAGATTATTGTTGTATAACTTCCTAACAACTTGTGCAGCAATTTAACTCGAGTATTGAACATGAAAAGAGGCCTCTATAAACAGAGTTTATGAAGCTATTGTCATTTTTTGAACATGCTTTGTACCCAATAATATAGAATTTCGTTTTAACACTGAACAGCTGGTTTCATTGCCTCCATCACTCTAAATTACTGTTTACCTTTATCCCTGCAAATCTGAAAGCAATAACCTAAAGAAAGACTATGAAAAATTCAAAAATGGGTTTAGAATGCATGTACGTAAACTAACAAAGTGTGGTGAATAAGGTATGTGAGCTACAAGCACAATTAGCTGTGTGGCAATATGATGTTGTGGCAATAACGGAAACATGGCTTAAAAACGGGGAGGGCTGGGCACTTAATATTCAAGGGTACAAGGTGTTCAGAAAAGATAGGGAAGAAAAAAGGGAGGTGGATTTGACAGTGCTGATTAAGGAAGGCATTGTAGTGTTGGAAAGGAAGGACGTTCTTGAGGGGACAAGGACAGAATCCATTTGGTTAGAGTTGAGGAGCAAAAATGGTATGATCACGCTATTGGGGGTATTCTATAGGCCTGCAAATAGTGAGAGGGAATTAGAGGAGCAAATCTGCAGAGAAATCGCAGAGTTATGCAAGAGCTATAGAGTGGTGATTTTGGGGGACTTTAATTACCCAAATATTGATTGGGATAATGCTAGGGTAAAGGGAAAGGAGGGGGAGGAATTTCTGAAATGTGTTCAGGAGAATTTCCTTGACCAGTATGTTCTTGGCCCAACTACGAAGGAGGCATTGCTGGATCTGGTGCTGGGGAATGAGGTGGGCCAGGTCGACCAAGTGTCTGTGGGAGAACACTTGGGTACGAGTGATCATCGTATCATAAGATTTAGATTAGCAATGGAGAGGAGCGAGGAACAATCTAGAGTGGAACTTCTAAACTGGAATAGGGCTAACTTCAATGGGATGCGAAAAGATCTAGCCAGTGTAAAATGGAACCAAAGACTGACAGGAAAAACTGTCTTTAAGGAGAAGATGTTCCAAGTACTGTACAGGCTAGGAACATCCCAACAAAAGGGAAGGGTAAGGGAACCAAAGCAAGGAAGATGATGAAACAAAAAAAGAGGGTGTATGATGCATGTCAGATGAATTCTTCAAGGGAGAATCAGACCAAATACAATAAGTTGAGAGGGGATGTGAAGATGAAAATAAGATTGACAAAAGAGCGAATATGGGAGGAGAATGGCGGTTAACATAAAAGGGAACCTAAAAATCTTCTACCGGCATGTAAACAGTAAGCGGGTAGTAAGAAGCGGGGTGGGGCCGATTAGAGACAAAGAAGGTGATATATGCTTTGAGGCGCAGGGCAAGGCTAGAATACGCAATGAGTACTTTGTATCGGTGTTTATTAAGGAGGTGGATGTTGACAAAATATCGGTTGAAGTGGAAAAGGTAGAAGCAACAGAAGGTATGAAAATTGATAGACAGGATGGGTATGTTTAGAGTGGACAAGTCGCCTGGTCCAGATGGCTTGCATCCCAGGTTGCTAAGGGAATTGGGGGAGGAGATAGCGGAAGTGCTTGCCATAATTTTCCAATCTTCCCTAGATGCGGGGAAGGTGCCTGAGGATTGGAATGTGGCAAATGTGACACCATTGTTCAAGAAAGGGTGTAAGGACAATCCCAGTAACTACAGGTCGGTCAGTTTAACATCAGTGGTGGGTAAAGTTTTAGAAACAATTTTTTCCTTGATTATTAACGGGCACTTGTAGAGGTTTAAGCTAATTAAGGAGAGCCAACATGGATTTGTAAAAGGCAGATCGTGTTTGACTAATCTAATTGAATTTTTTGATGAAGTAACAGAGAGGATTGATGAAGGGAATGCAATGGATGTTGTCTACATGGATTTTCAGAAGGCGTTTGACAAAGTACCACATAGAAAGCTGGTTAGCAAAATTGAGGCTCATGGAATAGGCAGTGGCAGCTTGGATAAGGAATTGGCTTATCGACAGAAAACAGCAAGTTGTGGTAAATGGCTGTTTTTCAGACTGGAGGATGGTAGACAGTGGTGTTCCCCAAGGGTCAGTGCTGGGGCCACTGCTTTTTTTGATATATATAAATGACCTGGATATTCGAATACGGAGTAGAATTTCTAAATTTGCCGATTACACCAAACTTGGGAGTGTGGCAAACAGTGATGATGATACCAATCGACTGCAACATGACATAGAAAGGCTAGTAGAATAGGCAGACAAGTGGCAGATGGAATTTAATACAGAGAAGTGTGAGGTGATGCATTTTAGTAGAAGGAACAGGGAGAGGAAATATACACTTAATGGCACAGTTTTAAAGAGTGTGCAGGGACAGAGGGGCCTGGGAGTTAATGTGCATAGGTCCCTGAAGGTGGCAGGACATATTGAGAGACTGGTTAACAAAGCATTTGAGATCTTGGCTTCATAAATAGAGGTATGGAGTACAAGAGTAGAGAAGTTATGCTGAACCTTTATAAAGCACTGGTTAGGCCACAACTTGTGTATTGCGTCCAGTTCTGGTCACCACAATTTAGGAAGGATGTGAAGGCCCTTGAGAGGATGAAGAGGAGATTTACCAGAATGGTTCCGGGGATGGGGGAATCTTGGCTACAAGGACAGGTTGGAGAAGCTGGATTTGTTTTCATTAGAGCAAAGGAGGTTGAGGGGTGATTTGATAGTGGTGTACAAGATTATGACGGGTTTGGATAGGCTAGACGGGGAAAGGCTGTTCCCACTAGTTGATGGTACAAGGACTGGGGTTTTGGGCAAGAGATACTGGGGAGATGTGAGGAAAAACTTTTTTACACAGCGAGTGCTGACGACCTGGAATTTGCTGCCGACAGAAGTGGTGGAAGTGGATACACTCAATGTTTTCAAGGGGAAACTGAATAGGCACTTGAGGGAAATAAACCTTCAGGTCTACGGGGATAGATCAGGGGAAAGGGACTGACTGGATTGTTCTACAGAGAGTCGGCACGGACTCGATGGGCCGAATGGCCTCCTTCTGTGCCGTTGTGACTCTATGACAGTCCATGAGTACATGTCCCATGGTCTTGCCAGATTTGGCAAAGGCCAGCCCTGGAGGTTTTAGGCGGATGCATTCTGGCACTTAGGCTGCGAATGCAGCATTTGTGGGTTTTTTGGCCACATTAACTTTGAAGAGAAAATGTACATATAAAACAGTCTGGCTGAATATTAATTCAGCTCGCTGGAGTTAATCGACGTGACAGTGTGAAGGAGGCTGTATAAAAACTCCTACTTATCCATCATTAGGATTGATCATCATTGAACTGAAGTCCCTTTTGAAGTGGACTCATTGTTGTCGACTTGCAAGAACTCTCCTTCCCCAGCTCACATTACATCAGAGCTGTAATTTGATTCTTGGATTTTTCCTCATCGACAGAGTTGCTTCACTGTTGTTATTCCATGAGAAAAATTCTCAATTTTTATTGTTTTAAAAAAAAAGCAGTTACCAATCTCTAATTTGTAGCTCTGTCCTTTATTTAAGTTTCACAACACAAATAATCCCATCATCATTACTTTTCTCCGCAGTTTGAGAAGTTCTGAATCAATTTTTGTTTTTAGTTTTACAACTTTTACAGGAGCCCCAAACACAGAGGAAATCCCCTTTATTTTCCCTTTGCAAATTCCATTGTGATGCAAGTACAGATGAGTTATGGGAAAATCCTTGTGTCACTAGAAAAAATCCAATCGGTAAGATGTATGGAATGTTGACCTGATAGCTCAGTGGGTAAATATTTCATGTGATGTGATTCTGAGCAATCGGGGGAATTTTAACATAGGTTAGCGAGTGGGTGTGGATTTGGGTGGGGGGTTAAATGGGCAAAAATTCTGAGCGGGTCAGGAAGCCCGGCTCCAACCTGCCGACTCCAGGGTTTTACTGAGGCGGGATGAGGGGTGGACAGCAACTGCTCCCAGGAGGCGGGTTGGCATTTTAAATATGTTAATGAGGCTGGAAGTGTTGGATATAACTTAACTTTGCAGGTTTTTATGTGGCCAGCCATGTTTCCCAGGCCTTGGGAAACCCAGCAGCTGCAGTGAGGCGAGGACAGCCTCAGGGAACAATCCTGTAGGCCAGGAGGAGCAGAATGCTTCCTCATGGCCCCCGAAGCTCCCCCACCACTCCGGGATTGCCCTCCGCCCCCCCCCCCCCGCACCCGGGGTCGGGGATTGGTTTCCCCTTTGGACCGGTTCCCTTTCGGGATCGGAACCCCCCCTCTCCCCCCCCCCCCCCCCCCCCCCCCCCCCCCCCCCCCCGGGGTAGGGCTCAGACCTACCTGGTCCTGCGGCCTCCTCTGGAGTGCTCCCTGCCCGACTGCAAGCCAAGCTTGCCAATCAGACTGACTTGTGGGCGGAGAATCTGTCAGGGCCAAAAGACGCACACTGTGGAGTTAAAACTCTGTCTGAAACTCCAGCCCCCGCCTACGCAACCTGCCCCAGTTTCCATCCCATACAGTTCAGAAAGACCCCAGGATCAATCCCTGATCTGAGCTGGCTCAGCTGTTCTTAGTGGTGCACTGTTGGAGACTATAATTAGTTTTGGTATTCCCAAGCTACGGTGGGAAACAATAAGCAATGGTTCTGCTCCTGATCTATAATTAGTGACCCTTGTTGAAAAGTATAGCATTGGGCTTGGCCTTGATGCACCCTACAGTTGAGTGAGGAACAAACGTCCATTATATAGTACTTTTCACATCTTCAGAATGTCCCAAAACACTTCACAGCCAATTAATTACTTCTGAAGTGTGGTCACTTTTGTATGTAGGCAAATGTGACAGCCAGTTTGCATAGAGTAACGTCCCACAAATAGCAACCAAAATGATTGACAGTTAATTTACAGCCTGTCACAAATTGACAGTTATTCTATCCTCCACTACAGACCATTGGCAATGGCTCCCATCCTCACTAACCTAAATTAGTTGCCTGTCCCTTAACATCTCTAATTTAAAATTCTCCTCTTCAACTTTAAAATCCTCTCTGCCTCTGAACCTCTCACTTCTAAAAAATATCCTCAGAACTCATTTCTTCAACCAAGTTTTTGATCACCCCTCCTAATTGCTGCTTTCCTGCCTCGGCACCTGTTTTCCATACATCTACCTTTGAAGTACCATGGGATGTTTTAATGTTAAAGATGCTGTATAGATAGAAGATTGTGGTGTTTATCTGTTATTGGCGGTGTTGATCTGTTTTTGCGGCTGTTGATTGTGGGAAGAATTTTGGTCAGAAATCTGCTCCTCTTCAAAGTTTTTATATATACCTGAATGGGCTGATGGTGGGGTGAGGAGGGGGGGTGGGCTGATGGTGGGGAGGGGGTGTGGGCTGATGGTGGGGTGGGGAGGGGG
This sequence comes from Somniosus microcephalus, assembly GCF_052327205.1. Classification (NCBI taxonomy): domain Eukaryota; kingdom Metazoa; phylum Chordata; class Chondrichthyes; order Squaliformes; family Somniosidae; genus Somniosus; species Somniosus microcephalus. The sequence continues at coordinate 87,056,714 of NC_140993.1, read as the reverse complement.
CGTGGGCTGATGGTGGGATGGGGAGGGGGGTGGGCTGATGGTGGGGTGGGGAGGGGGGGTGGGCTGATGGTGGGGTGGGGAGGGGGGTGGGCTGATGGTGGGGTGGGGAGGGGGGGTGGGCTGATGGTGGGGTGGGGTGGGGTGGGGAGGGGGGGTGGGCTGATGGTGGGGTGGGGAGGGGGGGTGGGCTGATGGTGGGATGGGGAGGGGGGTGGGCTGATGGTGGGGTGGGGAGGGGGGGTGGGCTGATGGTGGGGTGGGGTGGGGTGGGGAGGGGGGGTGGGCTGATGGTGGGGTGGGGAGGGGGGGTGGGCTGATGGTGGGATGGGGAGGGTGGTGGGCTGATGGTGGGGTGGGGAGGGGGGGTGGGCTGATGGTGGGGTGGGTGGTGGGGAGGGGGGCTGGGGTGGGGAGGGGGGTGGGGTGGGGAGGGGGGGTGGGCTGATGGTGGGATGGGGAGGGGGGTGGGCTGATGGTGGGGTGGGGAGGGGGGGTGGGGTGGGGAGGGGGGGTGGGGAGGTGGGTGGGCTGATGGGGTGGGGAGGGGGGTGGGCTGATGGTGGGGAGGGGGGGTGGGCTGATGGTGGGGTGGGAGGGGGGTGGGCTGATGGGGTGGGATGGGGAGGGGGGTGGGCGGGTGGGGAGGGGGGGTGGGCGGGTGGGGAGGGGGGTGGGCTGATGGTGGGGGGGTGGGGTGGGGAGGGGGGTGGGCTGATGGTGGGGAAGGGGTGGGCTGATGGTGGGGAGGGGGGTGGGCTGATGGTGGGGTGGGGAGGGGGTGGTTGATGGGGTGGGGAGGGGGTGGGCTGATGTTGGGGTGGGAGGCGGGGTGGGCTGATGGGGTGGGAAGGGGGGGTGGGCTGATGTTGGGGTGGGGAGGGGTGGTGGGCTGATGGTGGGGTGGGGAGGGGGGGTGGGCTGATGGTGGGGTGGGGAGGGGGGGTGGGGAGGGGGGGTGGGTGGGGAGGGGGGGTGGGCTGATGGTGGGGTGGGGAGGGGAGGGGGCTGGGTGGGGAGGGGTGGGAGGGGGGGTGGGCTGATGGTGGGGTGGGGGAGGGGGGGTGGGCTGATGGGGTGGGGAGGGGGGGTGGGGTGGGGAGGGGGGGTGGGCTGATGGTGGGGTGGGGAGGGGGGGTGGTGGGGAGGGGGGGTGGGGTGGGGAGGGGGCGTGGGGTGGGGAGGGCTGATGGTGGGGTGGGGAGGGGGGGTGGGGTGGGGAGGGGGGGTGGGCTGATGGTGGGGTGGGGAGGGGGGGTGGGCTGATGGTGGGGTGGGGAGGGGGGGTGGGCTGATGGTGGGGTGGGGAGGGGGGGTGGGCTGATGGTGGGGTGGGGAGGGGGGGTGGGCTGAAGGTGGGATCGGGAGGCGGGGTGGGGTGGGAGGGGGCATGGGCTGATGGTGGGGTGGGGAGGGGGGGTGGGGTGGGGAGGGGGGTGGGCTGATGGTGGGGTGGGGAGGGGGGGTGGGCTGAAGGTGGGATCGGGAGGCGGGGGTGGTGTGGGGAGGGGGCGTGGGCTGATGGTGGGGTGGGGAGGGCTGATGTTGGGGTGGGGAGGGGGGGTGGGCTGATGGTGGTGGTGGGTGGGGAGGGGGGGTGGCTGATGGTGGGGAGGGGGGGGTGGGCTGATGGTGGGAGGCGGGAGTGGTGGGCTGATGGTGGGGTGGATTTTGCAAAATGGGACAAACACCCAATTGAGATCCTACATGCGGAATTCTGTAAAAGTATCCTCCGGACTCAAAGGAAAACAGTAAACAACGCATGCAGGGCGGAACTAGGCCAATACCCATTAATAATCACTATCCAAAAAAGAGCCACCAAATTTTGGAATCACCTACAAATGAGCATCCCCCAATGCTATCACTACGACGCCCTGAAATGCAAGAGCTGACCATAAAGAAGAATACCCTCAGTCAACTAGTCCTGGGACTCAATAAAGTAACTAATAACAATACTAACAATAACCAGTCCCAGGACAGTGACAGGGTAACACAAAGAATTCGACCCAACACAATCGTCGCTAAGCAAAAGGAAAAATATCTGTCATATTGGGCAGAAACAACAAAAACCCAAAGCAAACTCAATTGCTACTTGGCCCTAAACAGACAATACAACATAGCTGATTACCTGACCATGGTAAAGGATAACAAACTGAGAAGAACCTTGACAAGGTACAGACTTAGCGAACATAGCCTAGCGATCGAAAAAGGCAGACACAGGCAGACCAGGCTGCCAAGAGAAGACAGGATATGCTCTCACTGCAGTCAGGAGTAGTTGAGACAGAGATGCACTTCCTCACAGCCTGTGGAAAATATCAGGGCATCAGAGAGAATTTCTACCAAAAATTCTCACAAATATGCCCAGAATTCAGAAATCTGACTGACAACCAAAAACTCCCATTCCTACTGGGGGAGGAGAGAAGCTGTGTAACACTGGCGGCACACTATGTTACAGCTTGCCATGAACAGAGGGACAACCAGTAAACTAAGACAAGAGTATATATAAACAAGGCGAATGTATATTTATAAACTCAGGGATATACCTGTTTATACACTGTATGAATGGAACTGCATTTATGTGTTCACCATAAATGTATTTTGATGCTTTGGCAACATAAGATGTACCTTATCATGCCAATAAAGCGATTTGTATTGTATTGTATTGTATTGGGAGGCGGGGTGGGCCGATGTTGGGGTGGGGAGGGGGTTGGGCCGATGGTGGGGAGGGGGGTGGTGGGCTGATGGTGGGGTGGGGAGGTGGGTGGGCTGATGGTGGGGTGGGGAGGGGGGTGGGCTGATGGTGGGGTGGGGAGGGGGGATGGGGTGGGGAGGGGGGGTGGGCTGATGGTGGGGTGGGGAGGGGGGGTGGGGTGGGGAGGGGGGGGTGGGCTGATGGTGGGGTGGGGAGGGGGGGTGGGGCTGATGGTGGGGAGGGGGGGTGGGCTGATGGTGGGGTGGGGAGGGGGGGTGTGCTGATGGTGGGGTGGGGAGGGGGGGTGGGCTGATGGTGGGGTGGGGAGGGGGGGTGGGCTGATGGTGGGGTGGGGAGGGGGGGTGGGCTGATGGTGGGGTGGGGAGGGGGGGTGGGCTGATGGTGGGGTGGGGAGGGGGGGTGGGCTGATGGTGGGGTGGGGAGGGGGGGTGGGCTGATGGTGGGGAGGGGGGGTGGGCTGATGGTGGGGTGGGGAGGGGGGGTGGCTGATGGTGGGGTGGGGAGGGGGGGTGGGCTGATGGTGGGGTGGGGAGGGGGGTGGGCTGATGGTGGGGTGGGGAGGGGGGGTGGGCTGATGGTGGGGTGGGGAGGGGGGGTGGGCTGATGGTGGGGTGGGGAGGGGGGGTGGGCTGATGGTGGGGTGGGGAGGGGGGGTGGGCTGATGGTGGGGTGGGGAGGGGGGGTGGGCTGATGGTGGTGGTGGGGAGGGGGGGTGGGCTGATGGTGGGGTGGGGAGGGGGGCTGGGCTGATGGTGGGGTGGGAGGGGGGCTGGGCTGATGGTGGGGTGGGGGAGGGGGGGTGGGCTGATGGTGGGGTGGGGAGGGGGGGTGGGCTGATGGTGGGGTGGGGAGGGGGGTGGGCTGATGGTGGGGTGGGGAGGGGGGGGTGGGCTGATGGTGGGATGGGGAGGGGGTGTGGGCTGATGGTGGGGTGGGAGGGGGGCTGGGCTGATGGTGGGGTGGGGGAGGGGGGGTGTGCTGATGGTGGGGTGGGGAGGGGGCGTGGGCTGATGGTGGGGTGGGGAGGGGGGGTGGGCTGATGGTGGGGTGGGGAGGGGGTGTGGGCTGATGGTGGGGTGGGGAGGGGGGGTGGGCTGATGGTGGGGTGGGGAGGGGGGGTGGGCTGATGGTGGGGTGGGGTGGGGAGGGGGGGTGGGCTGATGGTGGGGTGGGGAGGGGGGGTGGGCTGATGGTGGGGTGGGGAGGGGGGGTGGGCTGATGGTGGGGTGGGGAGGGGGGGTGGGCTGATGGTGGGGTGGGGAGGGGGGGTGGGCTGATGGTGGGGTGGGGAGGGGGGGTGGGCTGATGGTGGGGTGGGGAGGGGGGGTGGGCTGATGGTGGGGTGGGGAGGGGGGGTGGGCTGATGGTGGGGTGGGGAGGGGGGGTGGGCTGATGGTGGGTGGGGAGGGGGGGGGTGGGCTGGGCTGGGCTGGGGAGGGGGGGGTGGGCTGATGGTGGGGTGGGCTGGGGAGGGGGGGTGGGCTGATGGTGGGGTGGGGTGGGGAGGGGGGGTGGGCTGATGGTGGGGTGGGGTGGGGAGGGGGGGTGGGCTGATGGTGGGGTGGGGAGGGGGGGGTGGGCTGATGGTGGGGTGGGGTGGGGAGGGGGGGTGGGCTGAAGGTGGGGTGGGGAGGGGGGGTGGGCTGATGGTGGGGTGGGGAGGGGGGGTGGGCTGATGGTGGGGTGGGGAGGGGGGGTGGGCTGATGGTGGGGTGGGGAGGGGGGCTGGGCTGATGGTGGGGTGGGGAGGGGGGGTGGGATGATGGTGGGGTGGGGAGGGGGGGTGTGCTGGGGAGGGGGTCGTGGGCTGGGCTGGGCTGGGGAGGGGGGGTGGGCTGATGGTGGGGTGGGCTGGGGAGGGGGGGTGGGCTGATGCTGGGGTGGGGTGGGGAGGGGGGGGTGGGCTGATGGTGGGGTGGGGTGGGGAGGGGGGGTGGGCTGAAGGTGGGGTGGGGAGGTGGGGTGGGCTGATGGTGGGGTGGGGAGGGGGGGTGGGCTGATGGTGGGGTGGGGAGGGGGGGTGGGCTGATGGTGGGGTGGGGAGGGGGGGTGGGCTGATGGTGGGGTGGGGAGGGGGGGTGGGCTGGGCTGGGCTGGGGAGGGGGGGGTGGGCTGATGGTGGGGTGGGCTGGGGAGGGGGGGGTGGGCTGAAGGTGGGGTGGGGAGGGGGGGTGGGCTGATGGTGGGGTGGGGAGGGGGGGTGGGCTGATGGTGGGGTGGGGAGGGGGGGTGGGCTGATGGTGGGGTGGGGAGGGGGGGTGGGCTGATGGTGGGGTGGGGAGGGGGGGGTGGGCTGATGGTGGGGTGGGGAGGGGGGGTGGGCTGATGGTGGGGTGGGGAGGGGAGGGGGGTGGGCTGATGGTGGGGTGGGGAGGGGAGGGGGGTGGGCTGATGGTGGGGTGGGTGGGGGAGGTGGCCACAGTCTCAACTGAAAGATGGCAGTTAAAACATTACAGCACTCCCTGTGTACTGCATTGAAGATTATATGATACTAGATTACCAGCTCAGGCCCTAGAGTGCGACTTGAACCAGTATCCTTTTGTCTCGGAGGTGGGTGTACTTTGCAGCCAAGGATGGCTACATGTACTGAATAAAATTTCTCTACTGGCAAGTTAACTTCAACCTAATGACAGTTTGGCCCAAGCCTTTGTGAGGAATATCAAACTTATTCTACCTGTTGGTGGTGCATACTATAGAATTATTTGTATTGGAATATTTACACGCTTTTTGCGAGTCAGACCACTCCGTGCAAATATCCTTATTGGGAAAAATGCAGATCTATGTGCAATGGTGCCTTTGGATGCTGCCAGTTGCATCTTGTCTACGGATTTACAAAATGTATTCTAATCATAAGGTATGCAAGTTATATCTTCTGTAATCATGATTAGTTCAAATTTGTTGAATCCCACTTTTTTTTAAATGGTAGGTCATGTAAGCTTTGATATTCGCAGGGTGCTGTGTGTTTTAAGTTTGTTCTAATCCTGTATGCTTAAGGGACATTGTAACTAGTAAAGTGTCTTTTGAAAACTTTATTTTTCACTGTTGCATTGAAACATCTCACTGCATGACAAACATATCTTTGTGTTGTTTGGGTGTGATATCAATGCAACAATAATATATCACTCCTCTGGCTCTTCCCCTTCCCTCATAATCTCCCTTTGAGCGACAAAGGAAATGCTTCTGTGAATGGTTTCAATATTTCTTTTTCTTTTTTTCCTAAGGGAAAGGAGCAGTCTATTGAAGGAAGCAGAGGTCTTGCACAGAGCCAGATTTTCCCACATAATCCAAATTTATGGTATTTGCAATGAACCTGAATTCATGGGCATTGTGACGGAATATATGAGCAATGGGTCTTTGGACCAACTTCTTCATCAGGTAATGTGTTCAAGTGAAGATGTTCCTGTGGTAGTTATTCTGTGCACATTGTTAACATGTAATTTCTTTTAACAAACCTTGGAAAGAAATGATTAAAAAAAGAAAGACTTGCATTTATATAGCACCTTTCACGAGCTCAGGCTATCCCAATGCATCTTGGAGCCAATTAAACACTTTTGAAGTGTAGTCAGTGTTGTATTGTAGGAAGTGTGAAAGCCTAGTAAATGTGTGCAGCATAACACACTAATCTATGGGGAAACTTTGGCTTTAAAATGCATAATCAGAGCAAGATTTCCATCTTGACTATTAACTGGAGATTTAGATCTGAACGATTTAGTCTGGTTACTGGATTATCAGATGCCTAGTTAACATGAATGGCCAAATTAGTTTAATGTTCCATTGGATAATAATTTGTCTCTCCAGAATATTTGTCATTACCTTTGTTTGAAATTCTACAGAAGAGTGGATTTTAAGTTCTTAGTGTAATCTTCCAATTGGAGTTTGTCCATGGCTCCAAAAATGTGTTACATTACATCGGTTACTGTTGGACCTTACATAAAGTACCAAAATTCTGTCTTGGAAGTAACATTTTGTTTCCACAGCTCATATGTTTTAAGGTATGGGTATTCCAGATTATGCTACGGAGGTGCTGGGTATAGGTTCGTACTACCTTCTCCGCGCCCCCACCCCGCACCCCACCCCACCCCACCACCACCTCTTAGTTTCTAATCTCTGTAGTACTATTATGATGAGTGCCCAAGTATATGCTAGATACTTCCTCATAGAGGAAATGCACTTCCACACTCCTCCTTCTCTAGTGCCTCTCCCAGTGGCTGCTTTGAGACAGGCATTGGTTGGAGTGTTGGAGCAGGTTGCACACCAGCTCTCATTGAGAAGTGTAGGGGTGAAAAATACTTCAAAGAGTCTTGTGTACCAGCAAGAGAAAAGGTTGGTGGAGGTGGAATACATTCATCTGTTAGATGGTATTTGAAAACTGGATCCTCCAACTATATGTTTACAACTAATCATGAGACTTCTTATGGCTGGGCTAACTGTTAACAGGCTAGACAACTTCTGCTTTTAACAAACTTTAAAATGTTAAATTCTATAGCGGAGTCATTTGCACAATAATTTACCTTTCCAGATGAGGGCTCTTCTAAAAACAGACTTGTATTTTTCTGATGCAGAAAGATACTTATCCAACAATTCCTTGGTCATTGCGACTTCGCATACTATATGAAATTGCACTCGGAGTGAATTTCCTTCACAACATGAACCCACCATTGCTGCATCATGACCTGAAGGCACAAAATATTCTATTAGATGGTGAATTTCATGTAAAGGTAAGAAATGGTCTGTTAAATTATAATTCAGTATTATGCTATTATAATAGTTAAGAACATAAGAAATAGGAGCAGGAGTAGGCCATTTGGCCCCTCGAGCCTGCTCCGCCATTCAATAAGATCATGGCTGATCTTCTATCTCATCTCCACTTTCCTGCACTATCCCCATATCCCTTGATTCCCTTAATATCCAAAAATCTATCGATCTCTGTCTTGAATATACTCCATGACTGAGCTCTCTGTGGTACAGAATTCCAAGGATTCACCACCCTCTGAGTGAAGAAATTTCTCCTCATCTCAGCCCTAAATGGCCGACCCCTTATTCTGAGACTGTGACCCCTGGTTCTAGACTCCCCAGCCAGGGGAAACATCCTCCCTGCATCTACCCTGTCAAGTCCTGTAAGAATTTTATATGTTTCAATGAGATCACCTCTCATTCTTCTAAACTCTAGAGAATATAGGCGTAGTCTTCACTCTCTTCTCATAGGACAATCCCCCCATCCCAGGAACCAGTTTGGTGAACCTTCGTCGCACTCCCTCTATGGCAAGTATATCCTTCCTTAGGTAAGGAGACCAAAACTGTACACAATACTCCAGGTGTGGTCTCACCAGGGCCCTATATAATTGCAGTAAGATGTCTTTACTCTTATACTCAAATCCTCTTGTAATAAAGGCCAACATATTCTGTGATACCATTTGCTTTCCTAATTGCTTGCTGTACCTGCATGTTAACTTTCAGTGATTCGTGTACAAGGACACCCAGGTCCCCCTGAACACCAACATTTTCCAATCTCCCACCATTTAAAAAATACTCTGCTTTTTCTATTTTTCCTACCAAAGTGGATAACTTCACATTTCTCCACATTATATTCCATTTGCCATGTTCTTGCCCACTCACGTAGCCTGTCTATATCCCCTTGAAGCCTCTTTGCATCCTCCTTACAAAGCTGGGTGGGAATGTAAGTTGTATCATCAACAAACTTGGATATATTACATTTGGTCCCCTCATCCAAATCATTGATATAGATTGTGAATAGCTGAGGCCCAAGCACTGATCCTTGTGGTACCCCACTAGTTACAGCCTGCCAACCCGAAAATGACCCATTTATTCCTACTCTGTTTTCTGTCCATCAGCCAATCCTCAATCCATGCTAGTATATTACCCCAATCCCATGAGCCCTAATTTTGTTTAAGGTGCCACACAAGAGGCTATTATCGAATGCTTTCTGAAAATCCAAATACACCACATCCACTGGTTCCCGCTTATCTATTCTGCTAGTTACAACCTCAAAAAACTCTGCAGATTTGTTAAACACGATTTCCCTTTCATAAATCCATGTTGACTCTGCGCAATCCTATTATTATTTTCTAAGTGCCCTGTTACCACGTCCTTAATAATAGATTCTAGCATTTTCCCTACTACTGATGTCAGGCTAACTGGTCTGTAGTTCCCTGTTTTCTCTCTCCCGCCTTTCTTAAATAGTAGGGTTACATTTGCTACCTTCCAATCCACGGGAACCGTTCTAGAATCTATGGAATTTTGGAAAATGACAACCAATGCATCCACTATCTCTATAACCACCTCTTTCAAAACCCTAGGATGTAGGCCATCAGGTCCAGGGGATTTATCCGCTTACAGTTCCATTAATTTCTCCAGTATTATTTTTTTACTAATACTAATTTGTTTTAGTTCCTCATTCTTGCTAGACCCTTGGTTTGCCACTATTTCCGGGAAGTATTTTGCGTCTTCTTCCATGAAGACAGACACAAAGGGCTGGATTTTGCCAGCCGAGACGAGTTGGGAGCGGGACTGCTGCCTTCCGGGTTCTAGTCCCGCCCCCAGCGATGTCTAATGAATGCACGCTATTTTCCCTTGATTGGACTTGTTAAGCCCGCCCTGCGAGCTTACTGGCCAATTAAGGAAAAGTCTGTTGAAAATCTTTTGACAGATGACTTGTCAGCGTTTGACAACTTTGAGAAGCTGTCAAACACTGACAATCTCTGTTCTAAGGTGATCCCTTGCACATAGGCTTACCAAGACTTCTCTCTTCAGCAGAAAGCAGATGGCTGCAGCATTTAGAATGCAGCAGCCATTCTGTCATCTCTGCCGTTGAGATGAGGCACCTCTGGATCCTCAACGGTTGAAGGCTGCAGGAAGAAACAAAGGTAAGGAAACTTTTTCTAACACTTTACACTCACCTCTCATATTTAATATCCACACTTACACCCATCACTCACCTCTACATCTTACATTTCAACCCCTTTCACCCCCGCAGACCCACTGCTCACCTCGCTGACCCTGGTGAGGTTCGCAACTGTCAGGAAGCCCGCAGCAGAATGCCCAAAATGGGGAAAAGCCTCAAAACTGCCTGTTAACGGGCAGTTAATTGGCTGTAACCCCTTTCCCGCCTCGAGGAGACTGGTCCCTGCGCGACTCGGGGACCACCTCCCGGGAAGATGGCACGGAGGCGGGTTGGGCGCGGGGTCAGTACCCGTTCCCAGTTTCTGCCATTTTCCCAGCAGTCCCACCTCCAAACCTGCCTCCTCAGGGCTGGGACAATTCCCCCAAAAAATATTTGTTTAATTTCTCTGCCGTTTCCTTATTCCCCATTATAATTTCTCCTGTCTCAGCCTGTAAGGGACCCACATCCATAATACTTCACCTTGATGTACTTGTTAAATAATTTGGGTATTTTAATAACCTTTTAAAAGTTAGAATATCTGACACAGTTTTCAACAGTTCATTGTTGCCAATACTGGGAGCAATTTACCCTCCCCTGTGTAGCTGTTCTGGACTATTTGTTTATTTCTGGATGCCAACATTACCCAGCTGGTTTAATGTCACTAAATTGATTTAACATTTTGCTACTGGCTAGTCAAGATGGATAGAAAGAGAGTTTGATCACCTCAGTTAGTGTATTCAAGCTTCCTCTACTGTAATAGAGCTAGTGATCAAGTGGAGAACCATGATCTTATTCTTTGACTTCAGAACAAAAATGCTATGGTGATTCTTGCTGATGTATGGCTCCCTGAACATCAGCTGATCTCCAAGTGGCCATGCTGTAATGTGTGACCCTAGACAATAAGTGACAACAGACATTTGACCATGGGGAGCCCAGAGACGAGGCCAATCCTGTCATTACCCAACATCATGCACTTTCCAATGGGGATTGTTCAATTACGATCAGGACTGAAAATCCTGGCTGATATTTCTTTTTCCTGCAGGACACTCTAAATGTCTATGCTATGCAGCTTAGCGGGAACGTTGCAGGTGGCATCTTCTGGAAAGTTTGCGTGTGTACATCTATATCTACATATCGCGTACTGGATGAGGGCAAGACCAGGGTCAGCTGTAATGTTCCCATCCCCAGTGCTAAAATAGCCTGCTGACTTTTGCTGCCTTGGGATACACATGAAGAGTAGCCATTGGAGAAAGGCACTGAAAGGCTGCCAACATTAGTACTCCAGAACTAGCCGCACCTCTAGCCAAGCTGTTCCAGTACAGCTACAACACTGGCATCCCTGACAAAGTGGAAAATGGCCCAGGGTTGTCCTGCCCACAAAAAGAGGACAAATCCAATCCAGCCAATTACCGCTCCATCAATCTATTCTCAATCATCAGCAAAGTGATGGTAGGTGTCGTCGGCAGTGCTATCAAGCAGCACTTACTTACCAATGACTTGCTCATCGATGCTCAGTTTGGGTTCTGCCAGGACCACTTGGCTCCAGACCTCAATACAGCCTTGGCCCAAACAAGGACCAAAGAGCTGAATTCCAGATGTGAGATGAGAGTGACTGCCCTTGACATCAAGGCAGCACTTGACTAAGTGTGGCACCAAGGAGGCCTAGTAAAATTGAAGTCAATGGGTATCGGGGAAATTATCCCCTTGCTGGTGTCATATCTAGCACAAAGGAAGATGATTGTGGCTGTTGGAGATGAATCATCTCAGCCCCAGAACATTGCTGCAGGAGTTCCTCAGGGCATTGCCCTAAGCCCAACCATCTTCAACTTCATTAATGACCTTCCCTCCAAGAAGTGCAGATATTGTTCAGTGTTCAGTTCCATTCGCAACTCCTTAGATAATGATGCAGTCCGTGCCCACATGCAGCAAGACCTGGACAACATTCAGGCTTCAGCTGATAAGTGGCAGGTAACATTCGCGCCACACAAGTGCCAGGCAATGACCAAGTCCAACAAGAGAGAGTCTAGCCACCTCCCCTTGACATTCAACAGGATTACCATTGCCAAATACCGCACCATCAACATCCTGGGGGCCACCATTGACCAGAAATTTAACTGCACCAGCCACATAACTATTGTGGCTACAAGAGCAGGTCAGAGGCTGGGTATTCTGTGGCGAGTGACTCACCTCCTGACTCCCTAAAGCCTTTCCAACATCTACAAGGCACGAATCTGGAGTGTGATGGAATACTCTCCACTTGCCTGGATGAGTGCAGCTCCACCAACAATCAAGAAGCTCGACACCATCCAGAACAAAGCAGCCCGCTTGATTGGCACCCCATCCACCACCTTAAACATTCACTCCCTCCACCATCGGCGCACCGTGGCTGCAGTGTGTACCATCCACATGATGAACTACTGCAACTCTCCAAAGCTTCTTCAACAGTATCTCCCAAACCCATGACCTCTACCACCACCACCTCGAAGAACAAGGGCAGCAGGCACATGGGAACACCTTCACCTCCAAGTTCCCCACCAAGTCCCAAACCATCCTGACTTGGAAATATATTGCCATTCCTTCATCGTTGGTGGGTCAAAATCCTGGAACTCCCTCCCTAACAGCACTGTGGGAGTACCTTCACCACACAGACTGCAGTGGTTCAAGAAGGCGGCTCACCACCACCTTCTCAAGGGATGAGCAATCCCAGCCTTGCCAGCTACGCCAACATCCCATGAATGAATAAATATATATTTTTTAAATCCAATCAAATAGTTATTTTAAATCCTTCAAATCCCTTTTAGGATATTCAGACATTCTGATGTGCCTGTACACTAAAGTCACAAGGTAACAATGTGATCTCCTACTGTTCAAACAGAAGATTGATTTATTTTGTCATTAAAGTTTTAATATTTGTTTAGCTGAATTCAGTAGTGGATTTTTATTGTTTGTTTAGATTGCAGACTTTGGACTCTCAAAATGGCGCCGCTTGACTATGAGTAAATCTTCAGGCCTTAAATCTCCAACAGCAGGAGGGACAGTTATCTACATGGCTCCAGAGCAGTATGAGCCTAACAAAGCAAAGCGTGCAGATGTAAAACATGACATGTACAGGTAAAATTGGATGGTATCTTTACACTTTACAGAACAAATAAAATCATTGTTTTGAATAGCTTCCCATCATTATCTCTTGCATGAGAGTGCCCGTAATGAAATTTGACACACGACTCCCTTTCTGTCCCCAGATCAGAAAAAAATCTTTTGCCAGACCCACCTAATATTAGCCTAGTTTTGCAATGCAGTGTCTAACTATTGTTTTAATATCCCCGTATTCTATGTTCTGAACCATTTATTTTCTTTTAAAGTATCTGCTGGCACATGGTGTGCCTTTAGAAGACAACTATTATCTGCTATTCTTCTTTCCTTCAGATCTTTATGTTTGTGATGTATGGAATTGTCTGAGAGACAATAGCCTTGATTTTAATTCCCCCCCCCCCCCCCAGCAATGGGCAAGGCAAGATCAGGCGAGGGGTTAAAATCTTGAAAATCGAATCCCGCCTCCAACCTGCTACATTCAGGCCATCGATGAGGCTCCCGTTAAAAGCAGCCGAGGGCGTACTTAAGATGCAAAAGTCGTGACCCATTGACTTCATCGGCGCTGTGACACAATATTAACTTAAGCTAGGTGGAATACTTAACTGTTTACTGCTTGGCAGTGTGGGAACAGGATTCCCACTACTTGGATACCTCGCTATTCTTTCTGTGCAGTCTGTGAGACCAGCACACGATGAGTTAAAAGTTAAAACAGCTTTCTGCTGAGCATGGGTTGTAAATTGGCTAAGAGGATTTTAAAGTAAGGATATCTTCACAGAAAAGAAAATAGTAGAATGTGTACGAGTCATTCAGCTATATCTGAATGTGTCAACTTGATCACTCTGTTTAGGGAATGAAGAGTTTTAGTACAGCAATAGAACAATTAGAAGAGTTGAGCACCTGGTTGTTCAGTTTATGTTGCTATTCTGTTTGCACTTATACATATCTTTGAGAAACCATGATTTTTTTTTTATTCGCTCGTGGGATGTTGGTGTCGCTGGCAAGGCCAGCATTTATTGCCCACCCTAGTTGCCCTTGAGCATCGGTGAGCACCATCGTCCCCATTCTCTCCCCCACTCCCACACAGCCATGCAACCTCCTGGGAAAGGAAAAAGAAAAAGAAAACAGCTGGTGTTTAGATTTGTGAGTCATGTCCGTTCAGTGAGTTCCACAGTATGGTGCAATCTCCCAGTTATGGAAATTCAGTGGAATTACATCATTTTGTGCCATGAGGTCCATGTTTTTAAGCTTTTTGTAAGGGTTCTGTACTGTAGTTTGTTTCCTTTGACAAGCTGAGACATTTGTATCTAAAGGCATATTTTCAAAAATGTAATTTAAATTGTTTCAGAATGAAACTAGTGCTGTGAAAATGTGTACCAGTGAATCTGTAAATTAGAATAATAGCATAATCTTTGAATATATAATCATGTGCTGAGCAAGTGTTGTCAAACCCAGCTGACCCCTTTATATTTTGTACTTAAACATGCCAACTTAGTTTAAAGATAGCGTGGGAGTATCGTGTATGGGAGTATATTCGCAAGCTGATTGACAGGCCGTGATGTGAACGCTCCTGCCATAGTCATAACTATCTTTGTACTAGCTAATAGGGTGGTTAGTCTTTTACAATGGGACAGGTTAATGGGCTCCCATGACTCATATGATGAGAGGAGGCCATCCACACCCACCAGTCGCGAGTATCCCACTGGATGTCAACCCAAAATTCAGAGTCAGAGCTCGGGTCTCCATTGTCTGGAACGGGGTTCAGGCTATGTACCTTCGGGCTCAGAGATGGGCATGCTACCACTAAGCCAAAGGCTCACTCCATGGGAGTATAGTGATGTCTTCTAACAACTTTTGGAATAATCCAGCCATCTTGGGGTCAGGGATTTTAATTCCCTAAGACAGGCGAGGAAGTGCCGAGGGGGTTAAATCGGTAAATATATGAAACCTGGCCCCCAACTTGCCACAAACACGCCTACATCCGTTTAACCATGGTGGGTTTGGGGGCATCTGAGTAACCCATTCTGGAGAGGTGAGTCTGTAATTATAATATGCTAATAAGGCTCCATTCTTCAGATTTTGGGAGCCATTTAAATTTAATGGCTGCAGGCCGGGTTTCCCAGGGCTCAGGAAACCCGGCAGCTAAAAGGAGGCATGAGTTGACGGATCCAGCAGGTAAGTGCTTTTCCAGCACTGCTTGTGGGCCAGGAGGAGCAGGCATGCTTCCCCCCAGCCCCTCGAGCAAATCTTTTCCTGCAATCTCTCCCTCCCTGTGATCAACTGGCAATCCCTCCTCATCTCTCCCTCCTTGTGATTGGCCAACCACCCCCCCCCCCCCCAAACACACACCTGCCCCATCTCTCCCTTCCTGCGATCTCTCCCTCCCTTCTCGTTGCTGCGCTCTAAGCCCCCCCTGCCCTCCCACCATGTTTCCTGGTTGCCAGGGACCACCCCAACGGTCTCAGGCTGTGGCCTTGTACAGGTCTCTTTACCGCCCAGCAGCTGGCCAGCCTTTCAATCTAGCCGGCTGCCGGATGGGAAACGGAGTAAGAAAATGCTAATGAGGTCCTGCCGTTAAATTCAGCAGGACCTCCACGTTTCTGGGTTTTCCGGCTGCAAACACACACCGCAGCCTCCCCATAAATATCGGGGTCCCTTGTGTCTTCTATTGTTAGTGGGAACTGCACTGGCAGAAGTAAATGTTATTGAACCAAGTGCAGTTAAGGTCATGCATCATATTAGAAGGAGGAAGAGAAAAGTCCTATTGAGCCCATCCCATCCAGATATGATGCAACCACATTCACCATCTGCACAACCTCTTTATAGAGAGGCAAAAAAATCAAATGAGAAAAAAAATCTACAGGAGAAATCTAGGGGAAATTCCTATCCAACTCCAAGGGCAATCCGCAAGTTCCAGTGGATTGCAATAGTCCAATTCTCATCATGTTCCTAGCAAATTTAACACCTTATACCTTTTATAAATGGAAATATCCTTTTCACTCAGAACTTGTGAACTTCCTGTTTAAAGGACTGGAATTTGCTGTGTTCATGTTCTCTGTTTAAATATTTCAAATGTGCTGAATTATTTTAACATTTTCCAAGAATCAGAGCATTTCTGAAGGGATTTATTTGTAGAAATATTCTACTGTAATTGAGTGTTTAAAGTTGCTTCAGGCAGAGCTTGCTACCAAAATGATTAAGTTAAATTGTGGTTGTTAGTTACCAGTTTATAAAATTTGTGCCTAAATTTACTTTGTTCCCTTCATAGCTATGCAATAATAATGTGGGAAGTCCTTTCAAGAAAACAGCCATTTGAAGGTAAGTTCTACTTGGTTTTGATTTCAGATCTTGTGTTGACTTTATGCTGTATAATTGTAATTGATACCTGTTAATGGATAGATTAAAATTTAACGCATTTCATTTTTATCAACATGTTTAATTGTCAGACTT
This sequence comes from Somniosus microcephalus, assembly GCF_052327205.1. Classification (NCBI taxonomy): domain Eukaryota; kingdom Metazoa; phylum Chordata; class Chondrichthyes; order Squaliformes; family Somniosidae; genus Somniosus; species Somniosus microcephalus. Next base: position 87,040,563 of record NC_140993.1, on the reverse strand, counting down.
GGATCAGTGGTAGCATTCTTGCCTCTAAGTCAGATGATTGTGAGTTCAGGTCCCACTCCATGAGACTTGAGCGCATAATCTAGGTTGACACTTCAGTGCAGTACTGAGGGAGTGGTTCACTGTTGGAAGTGCCGTCTTTCAGATGAGATGTTAAGCCAAGGCCCGGTCTGTCCCCATAAAAGATCCCATCACACTATTTATTTGAAGATGAGCAGGGGAGTTCTCCTGGTGTTTGGGCCAACATTTATCCCTCAACCGATATTAGCAAAACAGATTATGTGGTCATTTATTTCATTGCTGCTTGTGGGATCTTGCTGTGCACAAATTTGCTACCACAGTTCCCTACATTACAGCGGTGCAACACGTTAAAACAATCTCATTAGCCATGAAGCACTTTGGGACGTCGTGAAAAATGCTATGTAAATGGCAGTTGTTGTTGCGTCTTTTTCTACTTCTAAAAACGTCATTCCCGAGTACAAAGGGCTGTGTTTTGTGGTATGGGGAAAAATTGTAAACCTCGAATTACGTCATGCCCAAATTATTTCCAACAACTTTGATTAGCATTTAATGCTTTGTATTGCTGAATAGTGTATCTTGGTAAAAACAATCTTTTTGGTCACTTAAATGAAATTATTCTTCATTTTAAATGAAAATGCCTGCATGAAATAATTTATTTTGGTCCAGTCAGCACAGCCACAAGAGTGTAGGGCACAGGATAGTTATAAGGAAGTTTTGATTTTGTACCTTTTTTTAAAAATCTGTTGTCTATTTCTTCATTTGTATAACATTTTACATTTTGAATGTAAAAGTTAAAGTTTCTCATCTACAACTCTTTTTTTTTCTCAGATGCTACAAACCCAGTGCAGGTCATGTTTAGTGTACTACAGGGTTCACGACCCGACACCAGTGAGGAGAGTTTATCATTGGACATCCCCAACCGCGAAACACTGCTTGAGCTAATGATTAGTGGCTGGTCTCAAAACCCCAATGAACGGCCTTCCTTTATTAGTAAGTTGTTACAAATGTGCAGTATATGGAATGAAAGGATAACTGTGTTGAATCCGTGACTCTTAAGGTATGGTGTTCTTCAATAAATAGACGGAGACTGCAGATCAACAATCAACAGGTGTTTACTGGATGAGGGTAGTCTAAAAACTAACAGTACAGATGCCTGCTGAAGGCTTATATACAGGTGTGGTCACTGCCGGTACTACAGTATACAGGAGCTGTAAAAGTAGTTCTCTCTTAAAGGTACATACACTACAATTCCTCCCCTTTTAGATTAACAGTACCATAACATTCAAATAACAGTTAACACTTCTAACATGCACATTAACTGAAATAGTCCATTTATAGATTCAGTCTTTGGGGCGGCTTCCTGATCCTTTCTGGATAGCACCTTTCCTGAGTGTCTTGTTCTTGGTGCGGAGGCGATTCTGGCCCCCTGTCGTCAGTTCATCAGTTTCCGCTGCTACTGTTTCTGAGGTAGATGCTACCGGTATGTCGGGTTCATCACCAGGTACGCGAGACATGGGGTTGACTCGTTCCTGTGACGCTAGGATCTGGTCGACATGGCATCTCACAATGTTCTCCCCGACATCCACTGTGTATATTAGTGGCCCCTGCCGTGTGCATATCGTTCCGGGTTGCCATTTTTCTGTTCGGTAGTCGCGGGCCAAGACTGGTTGTCCTACATCGAAGCTCCTTGTCGGCTTCTCATTGATGTGCTGGAATTGCTTATTCTCAACATTTCTTCGCACATTTGGTCTGAGCAAATCCAGACGAGATCTCAACCTTCGGTTAAAGAACATCATGGCCGGGGTCTGGTTGGTAACTGCATGTGTCGCATTTCTGTAGGCTAACAGGAAGTTGTCCACCTTATGCTGTAGTGGAATGTCGTCATCGCACATGGCCCTTACTGCCTTTTTAAAGGTTTGTACGAACCTCTCAGCCAATCCATTTGTGGCTGGATGATACGGGGCGGATGTGTAATGCCTTACCCCATTCCTTCTCATAAATTTCCGAAACTCTTCGGACACAAACCTGTGGTCCGTTATCAGAGCAAATCTGCTCTGGCAAGCCGTTCCTGGCAAATGTGGTCTGTAGGACTGCAATTGTTTTCTCCGTAGTGGTGGAGGACATTTTTATCACCTCAGGCCATTTTGAGTGCGCATCCACTGTTATTAAGAACATTGAGTCCATGAATGGACCAGCAAAATCAATATGCACCCGTTGCCATGGAGAGGAGGGCCACTCCCATGGGTGGAGAGGGGCATGTGGTGGTGCATTTTGGACCTTCTGGCATCCTGAGCAGCTCTTTGTTCGATCCTCGATTTGTTGATCGATCCCCGGCCACCACACATAAGCCCCAGCAAGACTTTTCATTTTCACCCCTCCCAGATGGCCTTCGTGAAGCTCATTGAGCACTCTCTCCCTTAACTTGGGTGGAATTACCACTCGGGGTCCACACATCACTGTCCCCTGGCATACTGACAGCTGTTCTCTTCTGGATGAGAATGCTGGCAACAGTGAGTCGCCATGTGTTGGCCATCCCTTCACCGTCAAATCATATACCCGAGACAGTGTCGGATCATTTCGGGTCTCCTTCTCTATATCCGCGTTAGTTACTGGCAAGCGTTCAATTATCGACGAATAAAATATTTCGACAGGGTCCACTGCCGGTGCTTCCTCCGCAGTAGGCAGTGGCAGGCGTGATAGCCCATCAGCGTTTCCATGCTGTTTCGTGCCCTTATACTCTATTTCATATTGGTTCGCCCCTAGAAAAAGGGACCATCTTTGTAGCCGTTGCGCAGTCATCACCGAACGCCCTTCTTTGGATTAAAGATGGAGACAAGTGGTTGGTGGTCAGTCAGCAAGGTGAACTTCTGCCCGTGCAGATAGTGGTTGAACATTTTTACTCCCCATACTAGGCTGAGGGCCTCCCTGTCAATCTGGGCGTAGTTGCGCTCGGCTGAGGTTAGTGACCGAGATGCAAAGGCTACTGGCCTCTCCAACCCGTCTGGGAATTTGTGCGACAGCACCGCTACAATACCATAGGGTGATGCATCACACGCCAACCGAATTGGTAGTGCTGGGTTGAAATGGGCCAACACCTCTTTTGATGTGATCAATTCTTTGCACTTCTGGAAAGCTCGTTTACATTCGTCATTCCACTTCCATGGTGCCCCCGTTTGCAGTAGGGTGTTCAGTGGGTGTAATACTGTAGACAAATTTGGTAAGAACTTATGGTAGTAGTTCACCAGCCCGAGGAACGACCTCAGTTGTGACACATTTTCCGGTGCTGGAGCCTTGACTACTGCCTCAATCTTTTCAGGGGATTTACGTAACCCCTCTTCATCAATAACGTGGCCACAATACGAGATCTGCTTCTGGAAAAACTCGCACTTGTGGCGATTAGCTCGTAGCCCGTATTCCTTCAATCTAGTGAGCACCTGCTCCAGGTAGGCGAGGTGATCACTGTCATTTTCGCCCATGACCAGGATGTCGTCCAAATAACACTGGGTCCCTGGAATCCCTTGCAGGACTTGATCCATTGCCCTTTGCCAAATAGCCGCTTGTAGTCTCTTCGGTTTATGACTGTTAGGGCTGATCCTGTGTCCAATTCCATTTTCACTTGGACTCCGTCTATCTTGAGCATGACCCAGATAGTCTGGTGATCCTCCATTTTGATTACATTATGTAGTTTCAGACAACCCAGCTCCTTGCTTCCGGAGTCTGTATCACTTTTCTGTTCGTCTGAACTACTCTCCGTCACCTTATGTACCTTTTTGTACTTCTCCTGTGGAGATTTCTTGCTGCTGGTTTTCTTCCCTGACCTGCAGACTCTTGCTATGTGTCCTGCTTTTCCACACTGCCTTCACACTTGGTCCTTGAACCAACAATCCTTCTGGTCGTGTGTTGTTCTGCCGCAGCGATAACACTTCCCTGCTCCATGTGACATTTCATTGGTGCCATATTCTTGTGGTCTCCGTTGTATCTCTGCAGCGCCCCGTGCGGCTGCTTCGTGTGATACTGCCATGCTGAAAGCCTTGTCCAGCATAAGATCCTTTTCTGATAGAAGCCGTTTCTGGGTTCCTTCACTTTGAAGCCCACACACAAACTTGTCCCTTAACGTATCTGCTAGTCCCATTCCAAACTGGCAGTGTTTCGATAGCTTGCGCAGTTCCGTTAAATACTCAGCATTACTTTCGTCTTTATGCTGGTTCCTTTTGTGAAACTTAAATCTTTCTGCTATCAGCAGCGGTGTGGGGTTTAAGTGGTCCTGTAGGATTTCCACTATGCTTTCGAAATCCTTATCCACTGGCTTCTCTGGGGTTATTAGGTTTCGCAGTAAGCCATACGTTTTTGCACCCATGGAATTCAACAAAACCATTGCTTTCCTGGCATCTGGCACTTCATTCGCCTTGCAGTACACCTCAATGCGTTCCACATATGTCGCCCAACCTTCGACTTCATTGTCGAACGCTGTGACACTGCCACTCTTCGGCATCCCTGGGTGTGATTAGACTGGCTAAAATGGTGTCTCCCGCGCTCTCCCTTCTTCTCCGCTGGCTCAAAATGGCGTCTCCCGCGCTTCCCTTTCATCCCGCGCGGCCGCTGCTCAGCCCTTGAGACCTGGCTGCGCTCTGCGCGTTCTCCTGTGCGCCTCTCTCGTTGCCGCCGCTCGGTCCTGAACCCCGGCTGTGCTTTACCCTCTCTCTCTTTTTGTTTTCCATCGACGCCGCTCGGTCTTCAACCCCCGGCTGCGCCCTGTGCGCTTTACCCTCTCTCTTACCCCGTCGACGCTGCTCGGCCTTTTCTGTGCCGTCGGTCGGCTCCAGCCACCGCTGTCCGGGAAGGGCCTGTGCTGTACCTGTTGCCAGCCTGTTGCTGGATCGTCGTGGCTGGAGAACCAAGCCCAGCTCTCAACAGCCTTCCCTACGATGTTCACTCTCTGCCGGATGACTGGGCGGTTGCTCGTGGTCGACGCCCGTGCTTCTGGCCTCGACTTTCTTCCACTGTCCTCCCGGAGCGAATCCTTGGGAGGAAATGCAGAGTTGCAGGTAGGTTCGAATCGACCTCGTCGCCACTGTTGAATCCGTGAATCTTAAGGTATGGTGTTCTTCAATAAATAGACGGAGACTGCAGATCAACAATCAACAGGTGTTTACTGAATGAGGGTAGTCTAAAAACTAACAGTACAGATGCCTGCTCAAGGCTTATATACAGGTGTGGCCACTGCCGGTACTACAGTATACAGGAGCTGTAAAAGTAGTTCTCTCTTAAAGGTACATACACTACAAACTGCACAATGGGTGATTGTAGTAAAATGGCACCAACATAGGATGTGTGAAGCTCCTGCAGTGGATCCTCAATCCACTGCCAGCCGATATTCTTCATCACTTACAGTAATTATTCCCTGATTCAATCATTGCACGTTCCTCAGTGGGATTGGTACTGTATTGGTTTTAAACCGCCTTCCTCTTCTCATTTTCCTACTGAAGTTGGAACACTGGTCACTTGTTTGGAGCCTGGAACTACTTCCTGGCAGGAATTGGAAACAAACGCTTCAACAAAACCAACTTCCATAGCACAGCAGCACAATCCCAGCATGCTCCTATTGCCACACCGGTGGCCAGTTCTCCCAGATCAGAACACCAACTGCCTCATCTCCTTTCAGTGAATATCTTACTTATTTTATTAATCTTTTCAACCTCCTCATTCCTGTTCCCTGTCCACTGTCCGCATGGCCAATCTTCAACCACTGGCCCATCTTATCATTCTCCAGAGTGTTGGTAGCCTTGCAAGGAAGGCCCTTCCCATCCATGACCTCATCTTATATGACTCTGTTAACATCCTGAGTCTGACATAAACCTGGGTCACGTGCAGTAACTCTTTCCCACACATCAAAGCTACGACACCCAGCTATATAATTCCACAACATATCCCACCTAAGGAGCCAACATAATGGCATAGCTCCATCACCAGATCATTTCTCAGCCTCTTCCTTGATCCTTTTGATATCATTCCTCTTCCACCCTTTCTGCCTCTCCTATAAAGTCTTCATTGTGCACCAACCTCCAAAGCCCCACTGTGTTCTCCCTAATCCTTTGCACCAAGCAATGATTCATCCTCAGTATTTCAACTTTCAGCTAAATTCCCTTCAGCTCCTCTCCTCTGTGACATGTCTGCTGGCCTGTCCTCACTCAACCTCGCCCTGCATATTAATTCCCCAGCCATGGTCACTCTCTCCAATCTTGCCATCATGTGAAGCCTTAACACCTGCAAAGTAATTGTTGATATCTTCCTCATCTCTCTCGCTATCTAAATCTCCTTGCCCACCACCAGTCCCATTGCTCTCACTTCTGGGAGGGAAAAGTGACTTCCTCCTATAGTTAATGTCTCTCTTGAATACAATCACATATACATATTATTAACCTTGCCTTGTCAGACCAGTTTGATGTCTACAAATCCCTCTAAACTAATATCATCAAAATATGATTTTAAAATGCAATAATTTAAGGCGGTGTTATGTTTGAATGTTTCTTGCGCAATGAGTATGAACTACATTTGAATCAGTTGAAGACTTGACATTCTAACCATGCTTTTTGCCACTTTTTGTAGATAATTCAGTCAGGTAAAGAAATTCCCAAGCACTCTGTCACTACGGTCGGTTCTGGAAATTGATCATTTGTGCACTAGCACTGAAACAAATTCTGTGACAAAAGTTATTTTGTATGGATTGCCATTCTCTATTTGCATTGTGGGTTAAATGGTTAACAAAGGTTTTTATATGAAAAATGCAGTCTCTATATTTTTTAAAAACTATTAGACCACAGATTTTACAGAACTTGTGGTTATCTGGTCAGTCTGTCATGCACTTTTGAATGAAAAATGGTATTGTAAGAAGAAGTACTTTCAAACTTTCCTCCTTCTGTAGTATTTAAAAGTTCTTTTACATGTTAAAAGAAATGCAGGTTTGCAGCCCTGTGATGCGCCAAAGCCTTGGGAAACCTGACGTGTTTTGGCAGAGGTAAATTTCCATTCAGCTGCTGTCAGCAATGGGTTGAGTCAGTCCATAGTTTTACTACAAAAATGACCAGCAGTGACCCTTTCAATGACAATTGAGCAGCCATGATGGGCTGGGCAGATTTTGTATCCACTCACCTCCCAAAACGTTCCATTTTGTGGATCTTCTGATGTCAGCTTCATTTGCCTAATTGCAGCAGGCCTACAAGTGGAGCTGCTTGCCTTTGACTGGAAGGGGCTGGAAAAGAGGAAATGTCCACAGCTGACATTTGGTGCCTGCCGCAGTATAGCATGGCCTGCAGCCTCCGAAATATGAAGGAAGCAGGGAGGAATTGGCCAAGTTGGAATTTCATGGGGCCAGGGAGTCCAATCAGTCACCCCGTGATTGAATTAAATTAAACTTTCATAACGATATTGAAAATTTAAATGGATACGTTGAAAAAAACACCGCAACCTAGCGGAAAATCCAGCCCTATGTTCTACAATAATGTACAGTAAGGAGAACATGGATTAATTATAGGGTTTCAAAATTTCAAGACAAAATGAATAACTGCTAATCTAAAACTTGTTTGTTTACAAAGAATGCCTCATGGAATTGGAACCAGTGGTTCGAGCATTTAATGAACTGAATCTACTTGAAGATATTTTGTATCTTAAAAGAACAAAAGTAAGTGTATTTGAATTTGTTTCCTTTGGCTAAAAAAAAAGTGGTTTGGACTTTTACCCTAATTGCCAGGATTAGTAAATACAAATTAGTTTTTACATTGACCATTATATCCAACGTGTAATTATTACTATAATCACATGGTCAGCGGCTTGTTTTGTTTGGGTCAATGCATTGCACTACCACAGCAAGTGATGCACATGCAACCTCCTGGGTGGTGGAGAGGTGGCAAATTCAGGTTTATTGTGAGATATGGGGAAGAAGACAGAATTGGAAGGACAGTTATCTCTTTTGTACCTCTAAGCAACCAACTCAAACCAGCATTGGAAGCAACTTGCTTGCCTGTGGAGCTTGGGAAACAAAGAAAACAGAGGGATTTGAACAAAGCCAATAGAATGTTGAACTATATCGCCAAAACAGCAGTGTACCATTCAGATGAAGTTATATTCAAACAGTATAGTGCTCTAATCAGACCACACTTTGACTAGTGTATTTAGTTCACATCACCTGAGATGCATGTACTGGAAGTGGTGCAGAGAATAGCCACAAGGTTGACACCAACTGTTCGAGGTCTGAGTTATGAGGAAAGACTAGAAAAGTTTGAGCTTTTCACCCTTGATGGGAGGTGCCTGATTTTGTAGAGGAGTATAAGATAGTAAATGGTGCAGCAAAGGTAAATCTGGAAAATCACTTTAAACTAAATTTTAAGAATAGAACTAGAGGATACAGATTTAAAATGATAAAAGCTAAATTTAGGACTGATATCGGGAAGTTCTCCTTCATGCGAAGATTGATCGATACTGGAATAGACTTCCAGATAGAAAAGTGGAGGCAAATACCCTGGAATCATTTAAGAAACAATTAATTGCAGCAGCTGGAAACCTTTGGGTATTTCTGGATGGATGAAGTAAATGGGCAGAACTGCTTTCCTCCTCTGTAATTACCTTGTGACCTGGTGTAATATTGTGAACTTCTCACCAAAAACCGTTGTATTTTCTGATGCATCTTGCAGTAAAGTAGGTTAAAGCTAGCAGCGGGGTGCATGCCTGTTACCTTGAATGAAAAATGGTCACAGCATGGATGGAAGAATATAATGCAATCCAAATACAAACAAAAATATATGACTTTACCGCCATATGGGTAGGGGGAGCAGAACTCCCACGTTGATGCCAGCCTGAATCACTGACCTACTATCAGTATGGTCAAACTGCTTGTTTAGTAACCTGGCAAAATCTATACGATCTTTCATTGTTATTGAGCCTATATTTAGTTGTTTTCAAATCATAATTTTTATTATTATTGTTATAGGGAAATTGTGACTCGGGCCTTTTCTCATCATATGAAAAACTCAATGGAGACTTAAAGTCACTTAATACACCAGTACAGGTAACAAATATATGCTTCACCCCAAGTGTTCCAGTTTAAAAAGATACAGTAACCTGAAGACTTTTTTTTAAAAGCACTTACCAACTTGCACATTAAAACCTTGTCAAGAATAGATCCGATAATGGCCTTGGCTTCAACTACTTACTCCCCAAAAAAATCCTCCTTGTTTAATTTATCCTTGACATCAAATTCAAGGTTAAGGTCACCTGTAAAGTTTTGTGCTAGGGTATTTATTAAGGCAGTTCCATTCCTTGATTATGTTCCAGGATGTCTGCGGTGAAGACAGCATTATGCTTAATGGCCATTCATACCTTCCCACAAATAGATTAGAAATCTGCCAACGCTCAGTACAGAGTCATGTGAAAATAATAGCTGAAAATCCACCCAAATTCCGAATATGTGCTCCTGACATGAAAAGCACTGCATTGGGATCGCAAATTTGCAACATTTACTCTAATATCTGCAGATGATGGATTAAGAAATCAGACTGGAATGTTGGAACAAGGTGAAAATGTGTTGATTTGAGACAGTCTGTAAAAATACATTAGAATGACAAAAGTTCAAAAGGGAGTGGAGTGGAGTGGAATGTGAATGGGAGAAACTGGCAGGACAATGAAGGAGACAGCGGGGGTCATTTTCAACTCTGCTGCTTGGGCAGAGCGGAGTTGGGATAAATGGTTCGTTCTCAGATTGGCAACCAGTAACTAGTGGTGTTCCGCAGGGGTCAGTGCTGGGTCCCGCTTGGCGGAGCGGGTCGCCGCCCTTTATGGAACCCAATTGCAATGAAAAGAAAATCAGGTGGGTTATGTAATGGCGATGAAGTTGAAAATTACTTTGGCCAATGTGATGTCACTAAAGCCATTGCTCAGACCAGAGGGGCGTAAAAGAAAAGACAGCCATCCGTGGCTAAGTAAAGTAATAAAGGATAGTATCCGACTGAAAACAAGGGCATATAAAGTAGCCAAATCTAGTGGGAGGATAGAAGATTGGGAAGCATTTAAAAGCCAGCAAAGAATAACTAAAAGATTAATTAAGAAAGGGAAGATAGATTATGAAAGTAAACCAGCAAAAAATATAAAAACAGATAGCAAGAGTTTCTACAGTTATATAAAAAGAAAAAGGATGGCTAAAGGTCCCTTAGAGGACGAGACCGGGAAATTAGTAGTGGGGAACATGGAGATGGCAAATACGCTGAACAAATATTTTGTATCAGTCTTTACAGTAGAGGACACAAAAAATATCCCAACACTGGACAAACAGGGGGCTATAGGGGGGGAGGAACTAAACATGATTAAAATCACTAAGGAGATGGTACTCGGTAAGATAATGGGACTTAAGGCGGATAAATCCCCTGGACCTGATGGCTTACATCCTAGGGTCTTGAGAGAAGTAGCGGTAGGGATTGCGGATGCATTGGTGGTAATTTCCCAAAACTCCCTGGATTCAGGAAAGGTCCCAGCAGATTGGAAAACTGCTAATGTAACGCCCTTATTTAAAAAGGGAGGTAGACAAAAGGCTGGAAACTATAGACCAGTTAGCCTAACATCTGTGGTTGGTAAAATGTTGGAGTCCATTATTAAGGAAGCAGTAACAGGACATTTGGATAAGCATAATTTAATCGGACAGAGTCAGCATGGTTTTATGAAGGGGAAATCATGCTTGACAAATTTGCTCGAATTCTTTGAGGACGTAACAAACAGGGTGGATAAAGGGGAACCAGTGGATGTAGTGTATTTCGACTTCCAAAAGGCATTTGACAAGGCGCCACACAAAAGATTACTGCACAAGATAAAAAATCACGGGATTGGGGGTAATATACTGGCATGGGTGGAAGATTGGCTATCTAACAGAAAACAGAGAGTTGGGATAAATGGTTCATTCTCGGGTTGGCAATCAGTAACTAGTGGTGTTCCGCAGGGGTCAGTGCTGGGACCCCAACTCTTTACAATCTATATTAACGATTTGGAGGAGGGGACCAAGTGCAACGTATCCAAGTTTGCCGACGATACAAAGATGGGAGGGAAAGCAGTGAGTGAGGAGGACATAAAAAACCTGCAAAAGGACATAGACAGGCTAAGTGAGTGGGCAGAAATTTGGCAGATGGAATATAATGTTGGAATGTGTGAGGTTATGCACTTTGGCAGAAAAAGTCAAAGAGCAAGTTATTATCTAAATGGAAAGAAACTGCAAAGTGCGACAGTACAAAGGGATCTGGGGGTCCTGGTGCATGAAACACAGAAGGTTAGTATGCAGGTACAGCAGGTGATCAGGAAGGCCAATGGAATCTTGGCTTTTATTGCAAGGAGGATGGAGTATAAAAGCAGGGAAGTCTTGCTTCAGTTATACAGGGTACTGGTGAGGCCACACCTGGAATACTGCGTACAGTTTTGGTTTCCATATTTAAGAAAAGATATACTTGCTCTCAAGGCAGTTCAGAGAAGGTTCACTCGGTTGATTCCGGAGATGAGGGGGTTGACTTATGAGGAAAGGTTGAGTAGGTTGGGAATAACAACAGAAATTGCTGGAAAAACTCAGCAGGTCAGGCAACATCCGTGGAGAGAAATTTGAGTTGACGTTTCGGGTCGAAACCCTTCTTCAAAACTGGAAAGAAAAGAAAATAGATCGAAGGCAGGGCTGCGATCGAACAAAAGAAGTAAAAGAGACAATAAAAGGTATTCGAAACCAGACGAGATGGTAATAGGCCAGAGGAGACAAAAGACAGCTGAGATTAGGTGTGAAGTGTACTGGCAGGTTAGGAGACAGCTGCCAGTTGGGAGAGAGAATCAAAAGGAAAGTGGGGGGGGGGGGCGGGAAAGGAAGACCCAAAACAAAGGGGTGGAAAAAATTATAAGTAAAAAAGTAATAGGGGCCGAGGTTATGATCTGAAATTGTTGAACTCGATATTGAGTCCGGAAGGCTGCAAAGTGCCTAATCAGAAGATGAGGTGCTGTTCCTCGAGTTTACGTTGAGCTTCCGTGGAACAATACAAGAAGCCAAGGACCACCACCCTCCTCTGCCTGGCTGAACTTGTTCTCACATTGAACAACATCTCCTTTAGCTCCACTCATTTCCTCCAAATGAAAGGTCATCGTTGAGTAGGTTGGGCCTCTACTCATTGGAATTCAGAAGAATGAGAGGCGATCTTATCAAAACATATAAGATTGTGAGGGGGCTTGATCGGGTGGATGCGGGGAGGATGTTTCCACTGATGGGTGAGACTAGAACTAGGGGGCATAATCTTTGAATAAGGGGCTGCTGTTTCAAAACTGAGATGAGGAGAAACTTCTTCACTCAGAGGGTAGTAAATCTATGGAATTTGCTACCTCAGAGAGCTGTGGAAGCTGCGACATTAAATAAATTTAAAACGGAGATAGACAGTCCTAGCTGATAAGGGAATTAAGGGTTATGGGGAGCGGGCAGGGAAGTGGACGTGAGTCTAGGTTTGGATCAGCCATGATCCTATTGAATGGCGGAGCAGGCCCGAGGGGCCGTATGGCCTACTCCTGCTCCTACTTCTTACGTTCTTATGTTCTTATGGTTGCAAGGTGCCCAGAGGAAGATAAGGTACTATTCTTGGTTTACATTCAGGACAGAAAAATCAGATAACAGTGAAAGGGAGAATTGAAGTGCTGAGCCACATGGAGGCCAGGATCATGTCTACAGACATAATAGAGATGTTAAGCAAAGCGGTTCCCCAATTTAGAGGAGGCCACACCACAAGCAGCAAATACAGTATGCTGAATTAGAGGAAGTACATTTAAATTGCTGTCTCACGGGGAAGGGTGTGACAGTAGTGTGGGGAGAAACAGTGGGTACGTGGAAAAATGTCAGGGTGGACCAGGTAACGAGGGAAAATGAGGGAATTGCAGAGAAACAGTCCCTCTGTAAAGTTGAAGAGGGAATGGAGGGAAAGATGTCGTTTGTAGTGAAATTATGTTGGAGATAAGTATAAATGATCAAGGCTAGTGTAATGGAAGGTGAGGACAAGAGGGGCCATGTTATCATCAAAAAACAGAGAAGAGAGACAAGAGAAGAGGCAAGGGAAATGGACAGGTGCTGCCGTGGGCCTTGTCTCTCACAGATGAGAGAAAACCTTAATATAGAGGAAGCAGTTAGTCCAGTTGCAATGTTTTTGTTTATTATATAAGCTGCAATAGTAGGAATAGAAGGCTAATGGAAAAAAGGATTGTAGACAACTGGAAGTAATGGGAAAAGCTTTTTCAGTTATGTGAAGAGTCAGAGAACTGACAAAGACTATCGGGCCATTGAAGGATGTTCAAAGACAGGTTACAAAGGACTCATTGGGTATGCCGGAAATATTAAATGAGTACTTTGCATCGGTCTTCTCCCTTGAAGATGATGCTCAACTGCGGGAATTTAATAATGTTATTAACAAAATTAGTAATATAGATGAACATATTGTTTTAGAAAGAATTAAGAACTTGAAAATAGATAGAGCAGCCCGGCTGGATGATATCCACCCGATGGTCCTCAGGGAGATGGGGCATGAGCTGTGCGAGCTCCTAGTCTATATTTTTAATAGCTCACTGCACTCTGGAATGGTTACTGTAGACTGGAAGGAGGCTAATGTAGTCCCCATCTTTAAAAAAGCTAACAAGACGGATCCAGATAACTATAGGCCCATTAGTTTAACATCAGTAATAAGTAAGATGCTTGAAGGATGCAATATATTAATGCTTGGACAAGGAGGGGAATATTAGGGACACCCAACATGGAAAGGAGGTTATGTCTTACAAATCTACTTGTATTTTCTGAAGCAGTTACAAGGTTGGTAGATGAGGGAAGTCCAGTAGAAATTGTCTACTTAGATTTCCAAAAAGCTTTTGATAAGGTATCGCACAAGAGGCTTCTCTAAGATTGAAGCCTTTGGTATTAGTGGTCATATATTGAGCTGAATTGGCTGGCAGGCTGGCAGGAGGTAGGCAAAAAATAGTTATAGATGGAGTTGGATTTGTTTGGAGACTGGTCACCAGTGGTGTCCCACAGGGATCGGTGTTGGGACTGTTGCTCCTTACTATTTTTATTAATGATCTGGATGTAGGTGTTGGGGACACGACCTGAAAATTTGCAGATGATACTAAGATCTGTGCGATGCTAGTCTGCTTCAGACGGATCTTAATGTGTTGGGAGATTGGGCTCATGATTGACAAATGATGTATAACTTTGATAAGTGCAGTGTTATGGATGTGGGCAGGGAAAATGCTCAACATTCATACACCCTTCAGGGAAAAGCATTAAAGAAGGTGGCGATAGAAAGAGATTTAGGCATTCTAGTGCATACATATTTAAAGGTACATAAGCAATGCCATGAAGCGATAACTAGAGCAAATAGGGTATTGGAGTGTATCCAGGACAATTGAGTACAAGCTGAGGCATACTATTTTTTCCTTGTACAAGACCTTGGTCAGGCCGCACTTGGAATACTGTGTCTAGTTTTGGTCTCCTCACATGGTGGGTGATATTGAGGCTTTGGAAAGTGTACAGAGGAGAGCCACTAGACTAATTCCCAGTTTAAAGCATCCTAATTATCAAGATAGGCTAAAAGAGTTAGGACTCTACACTTTAGAGAAGCGTAGACTTAGAGGTGATCTGATTGAGGTTTATAAGATAATGAAGGGAATAGATTGTGTTCCAGCTGACAGTTTGTTCCAATTAAATAGGTTAGGGAGGACCAGGGGTCACAAATTTAAGTTGTGTAAGGCCAGATCTAGGTTAGATGTCAGGAGGTGGTTCTTTTCCCAGAGAATAGTGGGCCTCTGGAACAGGCTGCCGTCTCATGCGGTGGACGTGGACTCGCTGAATTCCTTCAAGTGAGAGCTGGACCTGTTTCTGGCTGGGGCGGAGATCACCTCTTACAGAAGGTTCGTACTGCAGGGAATTCAGGGCCAGAGTGATCTCCTGGACTAGTTTATGATCGCCTAGATGGGTCGGAGAGGAATTTCCCAGATTTCTTTCCCCAAATTAGCCTGGATTTTTCAAATCTGTTTTTTTGCCTCTCCCAGGAGATCAGATGGTTTTGGGTGGGGTGGAGAGTATATATTGTGATATACACAAGGTATCACAATTGTGTGGGACAGACTCAATAGACCATTGTTCTGTTTATCTGTCATTGTTCGTATGTTCATATGTCGTCCTCGGTTCTGAGGGACTGCCTAAGAAGAAGGAGATATGTTCATAGGTCATGAAAAGCTGTTTGGAAATGTGATGTACACTAGATAAATGAAATATTGAAAGTGCAATAGCTTATGACATTGGACTATTAATGAATAATGCCTTTGTGTGGTAAAATACAGATTTGATTTTCCCGTGTTTGGCCCTCAATCTCATCTGTGCAGCTGTAGTGAGTTTCTGAGTGAAGACGTTATGCTTATTTCAGGAGTGAGGGAAAACTGGATGTAGAATTATCCCTAGGTTGCTGTTCATCCTAGCTAGTTAAGAGTGCCATTGATACAGACCAGAATTAAGTCGTTGCTGGCTCTCAAGTGCAGCTGGTGCACAACCAGGGAAGCAAACTAGTATTTGCCCAAAAGGGTGCAATATCCACAGTAATTTCATTGAAAGGGAAGCAGTTTTTTTATTGTAGTGCCGAGTATTATGTTCTGTCCAAGCAGTAGTGCATTTCAAATGGATTTATTGACCTTCAACATTTTGTGTTCACTGCACTTCTCTTTTGTTTTGTGACAAACCTTTTGGAACATTATGACTTCTTTAAATTTCAGAGCTGCTTCAAAAAGAAGCATTTCTATAGTCTCTTTGTCTCCCGTGCTGTGGCATGCCCCCTGTGTATGATATGGGGTGGATTCTACAGCACTGAACAACAGAGAAATGGCCACAAATGCGTATATCTGGCTTGGCCTGCCCATGGTCAGATAAAAAAGGTAGCAGTTGCTACCAGAGACATTAGCACTGTCATGTAAAATTACCGTAATTGGTAGATATTGTTTGTAAACTTCAAACATTTCAATCTCCTAATTTAAAATAATTTGATATCTGTATAAATTGCTGTATTTTTCTCCTTCGTTTCCTGCTTAATTTGATTCTGTTGTGCTACAGACAATGAATCTAGGTCCACGTACCTTATCCACACATCAGGAAGATGTCCCCTTTCGGCAGTCAACAGTAGTGCTCCATCAGCTGTCGCCAACAGCTCCCTCGATATCTCCATACAACATTTTGCCCACAGTATCGGAAAGCAGCATTGATGTGTGCAAGAATATCAGTAAGTGAGAGCAATTTATTGCTGTTGTGTGGCTGATATTAAACTCGGTAAGTGAAACAGATACAGAGGTGGGACAGCATGAGGTGCCTGTTAGAGAAATTATAAACAAGGAAGAGGCCGTATGTGGATTACATTAAGAAGTGGTAAGAGAGGTGGGTAGATCAGTAAAGTGATGCAGGCAACAGAGAACAGGTTCCACGTACTAAATGAAGTTGATGGTGGTGGTGAAGGGGGTGAAGTTAATGAGGAGATGGTGAAGCTTGAGGGAAAAATGGAGAAAGAAGGAGAACAAGGGGAGAGGGATCTAAAGTTTTTTTATTTCATCAGTCTCTAGTAAAAATCATGGCCTAAAAACTGGGTGGCTTATCGCCGCCCTTAATGCCATCATCTGGCGAAAAAATGGCGGCTGCCGCCGCTCTTCCACCAACTGATTGCAGGTCCCGCAGTGGCTGGCAGTGCTGCCGATAGAAGCGAGCGCGGAAATCATTGAAATGAAGCAGATCGTGACGTCAGTGAGTGTGCAATGCTCAACTGACGCTCGATCTGTGATTTTGGACTTCGTTGCTCCACTTACTTACGACGAGCTGAGCAAGCATTGACAAGCAGGAAGGAGGCTCCAGCAGCGGTATTTAAAGGGATCATCAGCAACAACTTCCACCTGACATGTTTCCACAGTTTGACTGACTCTGTGCAACTTTCTGCAACTCCAGCAGCTTTATTAACTTCTTTCAAGTTCCTAAGGTGACAGGGAGTGTTGTTACAAGTGGAGAATGACTTCTTTATTATTTCAAGGCTTCTGCTCACAACACTTGCTCACAATCATGGGGGCTGTACTAGCAGTTCACCTCGCGCTCCAGGATCTTTGGGAGAAGAAGCGGAGGCAGCACAGAAGACGAGAAGATGCGTGCAAAGGGAGGAGGTGGAAGGCCAAACGGGCTCTCAAGAGTAGGCCTTACCCACCTAGGGTCTTCAGAGAGCACTTCTCTTATATCCATTTAAGCGAGGAGCAGTGTATTAGGAGGCTCCACTTCACCAAGGAGGTGGTCACAGAACTCTGCCACCTCCTGCAACCAGACCTGCAGCCTAAGAGCAGGTTGTCCACAGCTCTCCCAATGGCAGTCAAGGTCACCGTGGCCCTCAATTTCTTCGCCAGCGGATTCTTCCAGCCTGCAGCAGGAGACGTAGCTAACATCTCCCAGTTCACCATCCATCGCTGCATCCGGGAGGTCACTGAGGCTCTCTACACCAGGAGAAGGGACTACGTTGTCTTCTCTCTAAGCAGAGAGAAGCAGGAAGAGCACACATGTGGCTTTGCCAGGATAGCGGGCTTCCTGGTGTAGGGCGCCATCAACTACACACACGTGGCTTTGTGGTCGCCGTATAACAATCCTGAGATCTTCTGTAACCGCAAAGGCTACCCCTCACTTAATTTGCAGTTGGTGTGCGACCATGCCCTGAGATTCCTGATGGCCAATGCTCGCTATCCTGGTAGCAGCCATGATGCCTTCATCCTGCGTCAGTCCACTCTGCCAGCAATCTTCCAGCCATCACAGTAAACTGGAGGGTAGCTGCTTGGAGACAAGGGCTATCCAATCTACACCTGGCTCATGCCTCCCCTCTGCAACCCCACCAATCTGGCCCAGCACTCGTAATAAGCCATGCTCCCACCAGGAACATCATCGAGCAGACCATCGGGCTACTGAAGCAATGGTTCCGCTGACTTGACCGCTCAAGAGGAGCCCTCCAGTACACGCCGGTGCGGGTGTCCCATGGCAGCAGTCAGAGCTTAGGTGGCATCAAGCTGAGACTGCATGACAGTGGTCTGAGCTTGGGTCTCATCACGCTGAGACTGCATGAGAGCAGTCTGCACTTCCACTGCAGCACTAAGACTTTGGGTCGCTTCCGCTTGTGCTGCAATGGCAGACGCAACATCGCCCATCACACACACCATCACGTCTGGATCGACACGGTCTCTTCAGGAGTCTTCCATCATTTCCAGCCTGGGAATCCTGGGCTTCAAGCTTTGCACAAAGCCCCGTGCAATGTTTAAGACAGACTCCTCCACACTCCTTGACATTGCCATGAGGCTCTCTGGCAGGCTTGCCATTGCACCTATCAATTTGGTGTGCAAGCCCATTACTCTTCTTCTGAAGGCCTCACAATCAAGGTCCTCATCGGAGTCCTGTGCAGCAGAACTCTCGCGTGAACTCACCCTCCGGGGAGCTGGCCCCTGAGCTACCCTTTCCCCCTGGCCTTGCTGCAGCCCACTCGTGCCCAGTGCAGAACCCTGTGCAGAACCCACTACTATACTAGCCTCTAAAGTACGCATAGTGCCAGTTTCTGAACTGGTGTCTGTGAGTAACAGATGCAGTGACGCTGTGTCTTCTTCCTCTTCTTCTCCCCCCCTCGCTCTCATGCATCACCTCAGGGACAGGCTGGTCTAGTGCTTGTTGTTGATTATCTGAAAGCAGAAAGGTACAAGAGTTGGGTTATGGTGAGGGGAGGGGGGGTGGGAAGCCAGATATGCATGCTTGAAAGTGAGAAGGGATGAGGGGGAAGTGGGATGTGAGAAGAAGGATTAGGAATGACCATACCGTTGTTGTCCCCAAGGGGTTCAACCTCGCCGGTTGCCACGGCCTCTATGATCAACCACCCAATGCCCAATGATCTGCAGAACTCTCTCCTCCAGCTGGCTGAGTTGCTGCCTGTCAGCCTGCCCACCACCTGTCTGCCGCTGCTCCCTACAGTTGTGAGCCATGCAATACAAAGAGAAGTGTGTGAGTGAATGTGGTGCAATGTGTTTGGGTGATGTGCTGGCCATAGTTGAATAGCTGTTAGTGTGTGCAGGGCGTGAGATGTGGGTGTGAGTGTTGCAGCAGTGATAAGGTTATGAAAGTGAAGTGAAGTGAAGCTATGATTGTGCGGAGTGAATGGTGACCGGTAGAGGTTGTTGGTAGGTGAGAGCTAGGGGCGTGGTGCATTGAGTAGTGTGTGAGGCTTGTGGTGCAGATGGTGGGATATGGCATTTGCTGAAGACTTCAATCACTTTGACCTGCCGTGTGAGGTCATTAAATTTCCTTCAGCACGAGATGGCCGACCTTGGCACCACAGCGATGGCCGTCACGTGCAGCTATATCCTGCCAGAGCCTTCAGGAGATATATGGCGAGGGCTTCCTTCCAGTCTGGGGGAAGAGGACAGCCCGCCTCCTTTCCACGGCCACAACCAGTGCCTCCAGAGCTGCGTCTGACAATCGGCTGTCTCCCTTTGAGGACGCTCTGCCATGGCTTTGGAGCTCCTTACTCTTCTTCTAGTTGCAGTTGGAACCGCTTTGACAATGAGGTGCTGTAGCATCAATGCACCTCTCCTTTAAGTAGTGGAAAAAGCCTGTGCCACACATGACTGGGAATTAGACTGGCCCTGATATTGGTCCACCTGGTGAGCGTTAAGCCAATGAGCAGCAGTTTTAGTGCTGAAATCATGACTATAATCATGTTAATGAGGAGTGAGCACAAATTTTGTGTGCTACCTAGACCATTTTGAAGTGGCGCAACTTAACATCGTTAGGCCTTAACACTGCCTGTTTCGTGGCTATATCCAATTTCTAGGCCCATGAATTTCTGAGTGAAATTTTGGAAGTGGAGTAGATATTTCGAGCATGCTGAGCAGAAAGCGCTGGAATTATAGATGACTAGATAGTTATAGATCTGAAGGAAGTTATAAAATGTAGCATAGATTTCTACACCGGATATAGAGGAGCAAGGACAAATGCTTTACAGAAGCATTGGGAAAAGCAGCTGCTGAGTTAAAGAAAGATATATTTAGGAGGGGTGACCAGACGCTTGGTCAAAGAGGTGGCGAATTCCAGAGAGTGGGACCTAGTTGACTAAAGGCATGACCAATGGTGGGGCGAAGGGATGGGAGGGGATGCACCGAGAGTTTGGGGGAGGAGAATTGTTGGGCTGGAGGGGATTATTGAGGTAGGGAGGGGGCAGGCTCTGAAGGGATTTAGAGATGAGGCAGGAATTTTAAATTTGAGATGTAAGTGGATCAGGAGATTAGAGAGGACGGAAGTAATGAGCGAATTGAACTTGGTGCAAAATAGGATATGAGCTGCACTTTGTGGAGGGAGGGGGATGAGATGCCAGCAAGGAGAGTGTTGGAGCCAAGACTGGTAGTGATGAATTTATGAATGAGAGTTCCAGTAGTGGAAGAGCTGAGGTAGGAGTGAAGACGGGCGATATAATACAGCTGGTCTTTCTGATGGGAAGAAACTCAACTTGGGGTCGACAGGTCTTTTGACATTGAGAACAGTCGAGTTAAGCCTGAGAGAGTGACCCAAAAAGTTGATGACATCAATATTTAGTCTCCTTAACTAGTATAACTAGAAGAGATAAATTGTTATGGTTACCAGCAGAAAATAGCTCAAATAAAACATAGAAACATAGAAGATAGGAGCAGGAGTAGGCCATTCGGCCCCTCGAGCCTGCTCTGCCATTCAATGTGATCATGGCTGATCATCCAAATTCAGTACCCAGTCCCTGCTTGAATATATTTAATGAATTGGCCTCTACTGCCTTCTGTGGTAGAGAATTCCACAGGTTCACCACTCTCTGGGTGAAGAAATTCCTCCTCATCTCTGTCCTAAATGGCCTACCCCTTATCCTTAGACTGTGACCCCTGGTTCTGGACTCCCCGACCATCGGGAACATCCTCCCTGCATCTAGTCTGTCCAGTCCTGTCAGAATTTAATAAGTTTCAATGAGATCCCCTCTCATTCTTCTAAACTCCAGCGAGTACAAGCCCAATCGACCCAATCTCTCCTCATACGTCATCTTGTGTATTCTGAGGACCATGTGTAAAGCTCCTATATATTGCACACCAGAAAGTTGGAGAAATATGATAGAGCTGTAATGTATCCAATTAATGCAAGGTAGCGTAAATTTCCGTGCACCAAAATTAGTTAAATTCACACCTTTCAAATGTACATTATTTCCCCGTATATTTCATGGTAGTTACCCATAGCATAGTTTACAATTAACTCATACTTTAAACATTATCTGTGGTGTCTTTCCAATATTTATCTCGTTCACTTCTTGTGAACTTCCAAAATTATGTGATCAATATTTTAAAACTTCTGAGTAAGTTTGAAAGATTTTACATACAGATTAAACAGTGTAGCATGTTCTGAGCTTGGTTTCTGAGCTTGAGGGGCAGCTGGATTCACTGCAGGGCATAGGGGTGGCTGAGTGAGTCCTGAATCGCAGGTTCCAGGAGGTTGTCACCCCATAACCAGATAGAGTTCAGAATAGCAAGTGGGTGGCCACCTGGAAGGGTAGGAAGAGGCAGTCAGTGCAGGAATGCTCTGGGAGTGTGACACACGCAAACTGATATTTAGCATTGAATACCAGTGAGAGTGACGACACCTCAAAGGAGTGCAGTCCCGAGCCTGGCACCGTGAGGCAAAGGAATGTACAGGGGGCTACAGCAAAGTGTAGTAATTGGGGATTCGATAGTCAGGGGGACAGACAGGCAGTTCTGCTACCGACGGCATGAGACCCATACAGTATGTTACCTCCTAGGTGCCAGGGTAAGGGACATCACTGAGAGGGTGCCAAACATTCTGCGGGGGGAAGAGCCAGAAGTCGTGGTCCATGTCGGTACCAACAACATAGGGAGGAAGAGGGTTGAGGTCATGCAGTTAGAGTTTAAGGAGCTAGGGAGGAAGTTAAAAAGCAGGACCTCAAAAGTAGTAATCTCTGGATTACACCCAGTGCCACATGCTAGTGAGAGTAGAAATAGGAAGATATGGCAGGTTAATGCATGGCTAGAGACATGGTGCACGAGAGAGGGCTTCAGATTCCTGGGACGTCGGGACCAGCTCTGTGGCAGGAGGGACCTGTTCAAGATGGGTGTGTTGCACCTGAACAGAGTTGGGACCAATATCCTTGCGGGCAGGTTAACTAGTGCTGTGGGGGTGGGTTTAAACTAATTCGCCAAAGGGTTAGGCACAAGGATGTAGTATTAAAAAGTAGAAACAAGGTGCACAGAGGATTGGGAGAGACAGTTAGAGTTAGAAATAATAGAGAATTAAGTGGGATCATAAAAAATACAAAGAGGTCTAAGTTAGGTTTGGAGTGCATGGGGGAGAAATTGGGTGAGTCGCGCCACCTGTTAGCGCCTAAAGAGGCAGTCAGTGGCTGTAGTGCCACTGGCTGCGTCTGCGGCGATATTCAGTAGGGGCGCTAATGGTGGCGTTAGGCATTTGCGCTGCGCCGCCACCGATGACGTCATCGGTGTGCGCAGCGCCCCATTCGTGCCCCGTTCACGATATTTGGTAGCGAACGCCGCAGTTGCGCCGCTCGCTACCCGCGCCCGGTTCACGGGGCCTTACTGTGCCGGCAGCGGCGCAAGTTAAGGTGGAGGTGCGGGGCGGCCGCTTTTTTGGCGGCCGCCTGCCAGCACCTCCGTCCCCGGCCTCCTAACCCCCCCCCCCCCCGCGGCATTGCCGGCTGTTTCCCGAGAGCCCGGCACTTCTCCTTGGTGCCGGGCTCATTTGCCGGCACTCGCGATCGGGGATCGCGCTGTTGCAGGCACCTCCCCCTTAACAGTGGGAGGAAGGCCTGCAGTACCGCAGTGTGCCGTGCCGCAGCATGTGGCGCTGCGGCACATTGCGCTGCGATAATCAGTTTCAGCGCCCTAAGAGGGACGCGGAGCGCCTCTAGCCTCGCCCCGTCTCCCTCGAGGGGCACTGAAACTGAATTTCTGGCGATCGATATCACTCCGATCGCTGCGCTAAATCCTGCGCTCCGCCGACTTTTGCGCCACTTTGGCGCCCCAACCCAATTTCTAGGCCCATGTGTGTAAATCAATGATGGCGGAGCCAAGCACGCGAGTGCAAAAGAAAAGACTTAAATGTTTGTAACCATCTTCAGCCAGAAGTGCTGAGTGGATGATCTATATCGGCCTCCTGAGGTCCCCACCATCACAGAAGTCAGTCTTCAGCCAATTCGATTCCCTCCACGTGATATCAAGAAACAGCTGAGCATACTGGATACAGCAAAGGCTCTGCGCCCCGACAACATCCCGGCTATCCTGCTGAAGACTTGTGCTCCAGAACTAGCCATGCCTCTAGCCAAGCTGTTCCAGTACAGCTACAACACCGGCATCTACCCGACAATGTGGAAAACTGCCCAGGTATGCCTTGTCCACAAAAAGCAGGACAAATCCAATCCGGACAATTACCACCCCATCAGTCTACTCTCAATCATCAGCAAAGTGATGAAAGGTGTCATCAACAGTGCTATCAAGCAATACTTACTCATCAATAACCTGCTCACTGATGCCAAGTTTGGGTTCCGCCAGGACCACTCGAATCCAGACCTGAGACTTTCAGAAGGGAAATAGAGAGAGTACAACGCCAACATGTTCCTGTAAAGGTCAAGGGTGGGACCAACAAGCAAAGGGAACCTTGGATGACAAGGGATATACAAAAATGCATTAGAAATAAAAGGGGGGCTTTTGGCAGTTACAAAAGACTAAAGACAGAAGAAGCCCTAGAGGAGTATAAAAAGTGCAGGGGCATACTTAAAAAAGAAATTAGGAGGGCGAGGAGGGGCCATGAAATAACACTGGCGAGCAAAATAAAGGAAAATCCTAAGATGTTTTATAAGTATATTAAGGGCAAGAGGATAACCAGGGAAAGGGTAGGGCCCAGTAGGGACCAAAGTGGCAATCTGTGTGTAGAGCCAGAGGATGTAGGCGGGGTTTTAAATGAATTTTTTGCATCTGTGTTCACTATGGAGAAAGACGATGCAGACATAGAAATCGGGCAAGGGGACTGTGACATACTTGAACATATTAGCATCGAGAGGGAGGAGGTGCTAGCGGTTTTAGCGGGCCAAAAAGTGGATAAATCCCCAGGCCCGGACGAGATGTATCCCAGGCTGCTGTGTGAGACAAAGGAGGAGATTGCAGGGGCTCTGACACTAATTTTCAGAACCTCTCTGGCCACAGGGGATGTACCAGAGGACTGGAGAACAGCTAACGTAGTACCATTATTCAAGAAGGGTAGCAGGGATAAACCAGGGAATTACAGGCCAGTGAGTCTAACATCTGTGGTGGGGAAATTATTGGAAAAAATTCTGAGGGACAAAATTAATCTCCACTTGGAGAGGCAAGGATTAATCGGGGATAGTCAGCATGGCTTTGTCAAGGGTAAATCATGTCTAACAAATCTGATCGAATTTTTCGAGGGGGTGACTAGTGGGGTGGATGAGGGAAATGCTGTGGATGTGGTTTACATGGACTTCAGTAAAGCTTTTGACAAAGTCCCGCATAGGAGACTGGTCAAGAAGGTAAGAGCCCATGGGATCCAGGGTGCCTTGGCGCGTTGGATCCTAAACTGGCTGAGTGGCAGGAGGCAGAGGGTGATGGTCGAAGGTTGCTTTTGTGACTGGAAGCCTGTGTCCAGTGGGGTACCTCAGGGATCGGTGCTGGGTCCTTTATTGTTTGTGATCTACATAAATGATTTGGATGAGAATGTAAAAGGTATGATCAGTAAGTTCGCAGATGACACGAAAATTGGTGGGGTGGTAAATTGCGAGGAGGAAAGCCTCCGGCTACAGGACGATATAAACAGGTTGGTCAGATGGGCGGAAAAGTGGCAAATGGAATTTAACCCTGAAAAGTGCGAGGTGATGCATTTTGGACGGACAAATAAGGCAAGGGAATACACAATGAGTGGTAGGACCCTAGGAAGTACAGAGGGTCAGAGGGACCTTGGTGTACATGTACATAGATCCCTGAAGGCAGCGGAGCAGGTAGATAAGGTGGTTAAAAAGGCATATGGGATACTTGCCTTCATTAGCTGAGGCATAGAATATAAGAGCAGGGAGGTTATGATGGAGCTGTACAAAACGCTGGTGAGGCCACAGCTGGAGTACTGTGTGCAGTTCTGGTCGCCTCACTATAGGAAGGATGTGATTGCTTTGGAGAGGGTGCAGAGAAGATTCACCAGGATGTTACCTGGGATGGAGCGCCTCAGCTATGAAGAGAGGCTGGACAGGCTGGAGTTGTTTTCCTTGGAGCAGAGAAGGCTGAGGGGGGACCTGATTGAGGTGTACAAAATAATGAGGGGCATAGATAGGGTAGATAAAGAGGAACTTTTCCCCTTAGTGGGGGGGTCAATAACAAGGGGGCATAGATTCAGGGTAAGGGGCAGGAGATTTAGAGGGGATTTGAGGAGGAACTTTTTCACCCAGAGGGTGGTTGGAATGTGGAACTCAATGCCTGAAAGGGTGGTGGAGGCAGGAACCCTCACAACATTCAAGAAGCATTTGGATGAGCACTTGAAATGCCATTGCATACAAGACTATGGACCAAATGCTGGAAAATGGGATTAGACTGGACAGGGATGGATGGGCGGCGCAGACACGATGGGCCGAAGGGCCTCTTTCTGTGCTGTAAAACTCTATGACTCTATGACTCATTACAGCCTTGGTCCAAAAATGGACAAAAGAGCTGAATTCCAGAGGTGAGGTGAGAGTGACTGCTCTTGACATCAAGGCAGCAGTTGACCAGGTGCGGCATCAAGGAACCCTAGTAAAATTGAAGTCAATGGGACTCAGGGTGGGGGGCGGGGGCGGGGGGTGGGGGCGGCGGGGAGGCGGCGGGGGGGGGGCGGCGGGGGCGGGGCGGCGGGGGCGGGGCGGGGGCGGCGGGGCGGGGGGCGGCGGCGGGGCAGGCGGCGGCGGCGGGGCGGGCGGCGGGGGGGGTGGGGGGGGGTGCGCGGCGGGGCGGGGGGCGCGGGGGAACTCGCCATTGGCTGGTGTCATACCTAGCAAAAAGGAAGATGGTTGTGATTGGTGGAGGCCAATCATCTCAGCCCCAGGACATCACTGAAGGAGTACCACAGGGCAGTGTCCTAGGCCCAAACATCTTCAGCTGCTTCATCAATGGCCTTCCCTCCAACATAAGGTCAGAAATGGGGATGAACGCTGATGATTGCACAGTGTTCAGTGCCATTCACAACTCCTCAGATAATGAAGCAGTCCATGCCCGCATGCTGCAAGACCTGGACAACATTCAAGGCTTGGGCTGATAAGTGGCAAGTAACATTCTTGCCACACATGTGCCAGACATTGACTATCTCCAATAAGAGAGCGTCTAACCACCGCCCCTTGACATTCAACGGCATTACCATCATCTAATCCCCCACCATCAACATCCTGGGGGTCATCATTGACCAGAAAATTAACTGGACCAGCCACATAAATACTGTAGCTACAAGAGCAGATCAGAGGCTGGTTATTCTGCGATGAGTGTCTCACCGCCTGACTCCCCAAAGCCTTTTCACTGTCTACAAGGCACAAGTCAGGAGTGTGATGGAATACTCTCCACTTGCCTGGATGAGTGCAGCTCCAGCAACACTCAAGAAGCTCGACACCATCCAGGACAAAGCAGCCCGCTTGATTGGCACCCCATCCACCACCTTAAACAGTCACTCCCTCCATCACCGGCACACCGTGACTGCAGTGTGTACCATCTCCAAGATGCACTGCAGCAACTCGCCAAGGCTTCTTCGACAGCACCTCCCAAACCCGTGACCTCTACCACCTAGAAGAACAAGGGCAGCAGGCATATGGGAACTCCATCAACTGCATGTTCCCCTCCAAGTCACACACCACCCTGACTTGGAAATATATCGCCGTTCCTTCATTGTCGCTGGCTTAAAATCATGGAACTCCCTCCCTAACAGCACTGTGGGAGTACCTTCACCACACGGACTGCAGCAGTTCAAGAAGCCGGCTCACCACCACCTTCTCAAGGGCAATTAGGGATGGGCAATAAATGCTGGCCTTGCCAGCGACGCCCACATCCCAGGAACAAATTTTTTTAAATGCACGAAGTGTGGTTAATAAGGTTGGTGAGCTGCAGGTGCAAATAGCCATGTGGGAATATGATGTAGTGACGATAACAGAGACCTGGCTGAAAAAGGAGAGGATAAGGAGCAATCTAGAATAAAAATACTTAACTGGAAGAGGGTTAATTTCAGCGATATGAGGAGGGATCTGGCCCGGGTAAATTGGAGTCAAAGACTGGCAGGCAAAAATTTAATGGAGCAATGGGCGGCCATTAAAGAGGAGATGGTTCGGGTACAGTCTAGGTACAATTCTACAAGAGGGAAAGGGAGGGCAACCAGAGCCAGAACTCCCCGGATGACAAAGTACTTGGAGAGTAGGATGAAACAGAAAAAGGGGGCGTATGACAGATTTCAGCTTGATAATACAAGGAAGAATCAAGCTGAATATAAAAAGTACAGAGGAGAATGAAAATGGAAATAAAGAGGCAAAGAAACAGTACAAGAATACTATAAAATCTTCTATCGGCATATTAACAGTAAAAGGGTTGTCAGGAGTGGTGGGGCCCATTAGGGACAAAAATGGAGAACAAGTTGTGGAGGCAGAAGGCATGGCTGAGGTACTAAATGAGTACAGTAAACTCTTTCTTATCTGGCACCTACGGGACCAGGATGGTGCCGGTTGATGAAAAATTCTGGATAACAGAGAGGTAGGCAATTTTTAACACAAACAAAGATAAAAACCACTGACTAACTCGGCCACTGCGGGAGACTCGGATTCGGCAAAACGAGTGCTGGATGGATTCGGCAAGATTACCGGTTATCTATTTTGCCGGTTATTAAAGAATTCCAGATGATTAAGTGCCGTTTAAACAAGAGTTTACTGTACTTTGCATCGCTGTTTACCAAGGAAGAGGACTTTGCCAAAGTTATGGTAAATGAGGAGGTTGCTGGGATACTGGATGAGATAAAAATAGATAAAGAGGAGGTACAAGACAGGCTGGCAGTAATTAATGTGGATAAGTGACCCGGTCCGGATGGGATGCATCTTAGGCTGCTGAGTGAAGGAAGGGTAGAAATTGTGGAGGTGCTGGCCACAATCTTCCAATCCTCCTTAGATACAGGGGAGGTGCCAGAGGACTGGAGGATTGCAAATGTTACACCCTTGTTCAAAAAAGGGGAGAAGGATAAACCAGTTTAACGTCGGTGGTGGGGAAGATTTTAGAAACAATAATCCAGGAGAAAATTAACAGCCACTAGGACAAGCATGATATAGCTCTACAATAAAGGAGAGCCAGCACGGATTTGTTAAGAGCAAATCGTGTTTGACTAACTTGATTGAGTTTTTTGGTGAGGAAACAAAGAGTGTGGATGAGGGCAGTGCAGTTGATGTTGTGTATACAGGCTTTCAAAAGACATTTGATAAAGTACCACATATTGGCGTGTTAGCCCATGGAATAAAAGGGGCAGTAGCAGCATGGATACAAAATTGGCTAAGAGATAGAAAATAGAGTTGTGGTAAATAGCTGTTTTTTGGACTGGAGGGAGGTATACAGTGGCGTTCCAAAGTTCAGTACTAGGACCACTGCTGTATTTGATATACATTAATGACTTGAACTTGGAGGTACCGGGCACAATTCTGAAATTTGCAGGTGAGACGAAACTTGGAAGTGCAGTAAACAGTGAGGAAGATAGTGATCGACTTCAAGAAGACACAGACAGGCTGGTGGAATGGGCAGACACATAGCAAATTAAATTCAACGCAGAGAAGTGTGAGGTGATACATTTGGCAGGAAGAATGAGGAGAGACAATACACACTAAATGGTATGATTTTAAAGAGGGTGCAAGAACAGAGAGACCTAGGGTGCACAAATCTTTGAAGGTAGCAGGACAGGTTAACAAAGCAGTTAATAAAGCATATCAGAAGTACAAAAGCCAGGAAGTTATGCTAAACCTTTATAAAACACTAGTTCAGCCCCAGCTGGAGTATTGTGTCTAATTTTGGGCACCACACTTTTGGAGAGGGTACAGAAGAGATTTATTAGAATGGTTCGAGGGATGAGGGAATACAGTCACATGGCTAAACTAGAGAAGCTGGGGTTGTTCTCCTTGAAGCAGAGAAGGCTAAGAGGAGATTTAATAGAGGTGTTTAAAATCATGAAGGATTTAGATAGAGTAAATAAAGAGAAACTGTTTCCAATGGCTGAAGGGTCGATAATGAGAGGACACATATTTAAGGTGATTGGCGAAAGAGCCAGAGGCGACATGAAGAAAAACTTTTTTACATGAGTGGTTAGGATTTGGAATGCACTGCCTGATAGGGTGGTGGATACAGATTCAATCGTTGCCTTCAAAGGGGAATTGGATAAATACTTGAAGGAGAAAAAAATTGCAGGGATATGGGGAAAGAGCGGGGGATTGCTGGATTGCTCTTCGAAAGAGCTGACGCAGACTTGTTGGGCCCAATGGCCTCCTTCTGTTCTGTACTATTCTATGTTAATCTGTGCCCATAATGTTTACCTGCATCTTATGGATGTTCCTGTATAGGTAACACAGATGAAAATGTACTGTCTAGTATGAAATGTCAAGAAGAATTGTACACACCATCTTTAGTTGCACCCAGTGAAGAAGACAATTTGCCTCAGACTGCTATATGTCAACCAGACGACAACTTTACACCTAGAAGGGGAATACCTGAAAGTGAATCGGACTATGGACAGGGATTAATAGCTTTCCAGCCCTCCACTGGTGAGTACAGACATATTGTAATTCAGTCTATAGAGATCCAACTGTACAACCGTGATCGAAGACACTGATATTTTAATATCTCAAAAAATACCAGCTGAATGCAAAATATATTTATGTCAATGCTGATATTCATAAGTCTAGATTCACACCAGGCCCATCAGACTATGAAAGCAAAAAACGCATGATTTAATGGGCCGGATTTTCCAACCCCCACGGGTGTGTATGAGGTGCGTACGCACCCGTAGGGGCCTCGCAAGTGCCAGTTTCAGGCATGCAAAACGCATGCACGAAAACCAGGCACTTGCGATCTGTGAAGAATCCTCTTGACAGATCATCTGCCTGCCCGGGAAAAGAGCCTCCGCAGGCCGGGAGTTCCGCTTTCTGCAGAACTTCGGCCCGCTGAAAACCTTTAAAAATCTTACGCCTGGTAAAAGCATAAGAGTTTTTAAAAAAAATGTTCACTCATTTATAATTTAAAAAAATACTTTTTAAAAAAGGTAAATTTATTTTTAGCCGTTAAAAAACTTTAATTTTTTTCAAAAATTTAAATTTTGTTTAAAACATTAAATTTAATGTAATTTTAACTAGTTTAAATATGTGATTAAAAAAAATTATTTAATGTTTAATTTTTTTGAGTGAACCTCATTCATACTTTTGATAGATCTGTGCGTAGAGAACTGTCAAAAGTATGAAGGGGGATTCCCTTTTTGATTGGTTCCCCATGGTACACGTGATCCCAGGGATGCTTACAAACCACCTGCGCCCCTGGGATACCTGGGCCTCTGCGCATTTCGTAGTGGAGAGGCCCAGGATCGCAAGTCTCGGGACCTACAGAGCCAGCAGGTAAGTGTGTTGATTTTTTCCAATCAGAGGCTTCCGCCCACAGGAAGATTCCGATCGGAAATTCAGGGCCATTGTAACTACGTAAAAATAGAAAGGCTGTCGGGAAGGGCTGGCTGGGGGTAGAGAAGAGAGGGAGACTTCCCTCCTTGTATCTAAATTTTACCTTTTGCAGCAGAAGGGATGATAGTCTGGTCTGACTAATGACCTTAATAGGCTGGTATGGTATGTCTGTAGCATTCTCTTTCCTTTGATCCAAGTCAAAATATACAGTGAATTGTTCATTTGTTGGGTTGCATGTTAGGCAAAGCTAGTGTATTAATATAAATATTCATATGGCTATAACTACCATGTGAATTGATCCCAGAATACATTAATACTTCACCAAATAATTGGATATTTGTTGGTTTTGAAATTTTATCCCACTTCCAATATGCAGTCATATTGCAAATTATCACCTGATAGCATTCAAAAGCTATTTTCAAAATCTGAGTTTACAGTGTGATTCACAATGGCAGGTCAGGATAGGAGCATTTGCTTCTTAACCTGGTAGAATGATTTTTTTGTAACACAATCAAGATCTCCATTGCAAACTCCATCCGTGCAATCTTCAGATTGCTGCTTATAATGACATTCCCCTGACATCAGTAAGGCTCTGCAGCCAGACATGTAAAGATGCAAATTCAGCTTTTGAACAGCTGCATATATGCAATCTTATACTTGTGCAATTTCTTCTTCTTTTCCGCTCGTAATCTCAATTCACCTCTCAATATAATGGAAGCTCCAGCAGCCTTTCACATTTTGAGGACCCCCTGGAGTTAGCATAGTTGCTTTCTTCTCAGTAGATAAAGGTGACTCCCAATTTTGATTGAAAGTGACCTCAAAATGATAACTGACAGTCTTGCAAGAGTTAAGCAAGCTCGCCCTGAAATTCCTCTGGAGAGCCTTTGGGAGCAGATCTGGGCTAGAGTAGAACTTCCACTTGTAGCATCTTAAATCCCGGGGTCAGGCATATTTGCATATTGCAGGCAGATTTCCACACAGGGAGGCTGCACTTGGGGTGCCCACCTCATCTAGGGGTGGGATTTAGCAGCAAAGCCTGGCTGCTGTGTAAGTGGCTTGCTGGCTCAAGAAGATGAAAACATTCAAAAATGCTGCCACTTTCTCCAGAGATTGGTTTTCTTGCTTTCAGAAAACTGCTCCCTTAAAATTTAAATCTCCTCCTTCCATGCCCTTAGTAATGCTGGACAGCAGGAACATTCAGGCATCCCTGATGTCTATATTGTTTCTCTAATTTGCATAGTACCAAAATTAGAAACCCACTAATTTGTGTGCCTAACCCAAATCCATAGGAATTTTTAATGGTAGTAAATAGGGCAGAGACTTGGGATTCATGGCTCCACCCCAAATTCTATCCCTGCTCATCATAAACTCCAGAGTTCGCCACACTTTGGACACTATTCCACACTGTGCTCAGACATTGGGCTGTTTTTCTGTCACAAAATACCTTGCCAGATGTCCAGCCCCAAAAAAGTGCCAAGCACTACCATTGCGACTGTTTGTTCAAATGTCAGCCAATGTTGGTATATGATCCTCCAACCCCTGCACTGTTGCTGCCGTTTGTACTGGGCTACATTTACTGTTGTAAGTCTTGTATGCAGGTTTCTTCACAGAGTTTGTCTCTCAAGGTGTGGCTCACCAGTGGATTCAAAGCAAAAGGGAGGATATTATCAATCAGATGACAGAAGCATGTCTGAATCAATCCCTGGATGCTCTAATTTCCCGTGACCTAATAATGAAAGAGGACTATGAGTTAATCAGCACCAAACCCACGAGAACAGCTAAAGTCCGACAACTCTTAGACACTAGTGACAACCAAGGAGAAGACTTTGCCAGAATTATTGTTCAGAAGTTAAAAGACAATAAGCAGATGGGCCTTCAGCCTTACCCGGAACTATCTACAATATCCAGTCCACTCTCTTTTATGAGCCTGATGTCGAACCAGCTCAAAAACAAGTAACTATTATTCAGATTTGTTTCTTCAGGTCTGCTGTTGTCCTGGATCCTTTAAGCTATAATGTCATGATTCATTTATCTTCAGTGGTGTTTGTACTGCACTGCAGTTGCACCTAGTGACAGTACAATGTTTTAAAAGTTGGAATAACCCTCTTACAAGCCAGGAATTGTGAATTTTATCACGGACAGATCCCATTTAGTCAGGTTGCCTGCTCCACACTGTTGTCACAGTTTGGAAACACCAAATTGATGGTTGTCCAACAAGTGGAAAATTAATTCTAATAGTCTCTTACCAGGTTGTTACATTGAATGCCACCGCGAAATATAGCGCGTCACACCTGGAAGAGATTAGAGGCTGTTCTTCATTATGTTTTCTCAGCAAACCCATTGATTGCCGACACTACAACCTAGATGAATTAATATGAGTGAAGTTTACGCCTGAATTTTTCGAAATGGTTTTTAGATCAGCTCAAATAAAAGTGTGTTGTTCTCACCCAATTTTCCAAGGCTAGATCATTATTATTATAAATGTGCGTACCTCCACTTGTAGATTTGGGTTTATGCAGGGAGCACATTAGTGGTTGGAGGAGAAAATTGAATATAAGGGAAATTTAATGGTATGGGGACAATTAAAAGGGCAGTGTTCCAATAGGGCAACAACAATTCTGTAAGCTTTTGGAAATGCTCAAAAAGCAACTCAATCTGTTAACAGCTTTTGTCGAGGCTGAAGGGGAGCGAGAAGTGACGGACAAAAATGAAGGGTGAGGAAACCAAGATGCAGTGATGAGTCTGCAGATAAGGGGTGGGCCTGCCAAGCATCCAACCCCCAATTTGGCTGCTGAAGTGGCGGTGGTGAGGAAGGTGGCCCTCTATATCACTTCATGGTGCCATTCCCATCGGCATTGCAGCATGCCTAACAGGAGCTTGAGCCAAGTTGCAGGCCACATCTAATCGTTACTGTCACTGGATGTGCCAGTTCTATCCTGAATGGTCACTGCAGGTGCCCTTGCAGCAGATCACACTGCTCTGCATTTGGCTTTCTGATCTGTACCCTATGAAAACATGGTTGTTGTTCAGTAGCAACTGCAGATATGGTTAGCGGCATCATATCAGGTGTGGCCAGTGATGGTACACTGGCTGTTGATCACCCTGGCAGTCCCGCTGAAACATGGCATACTATGATTGGAGTATGGCATGTTTACAGATTATTACATTAGACTTTTCTCTGATAAAGCTTCACCGATCTCTCTCAAAAGCAGACCAAATGTCCCCCAAGAGTGCACTACTTCTGAGCAATATCCAGGTAAACAATAACCAAGGTCCAGAGATCAGAACAGAGAGCCCTTATTCTCTGCACAGCCACTGGGATATATCGCATGCTGCCACATTAATTCTCCTCTGGATATAATCAACATGGAGGCTTTGAACCAACATCTTGGTTTTATTTACATAATGTAGATGAATGAACAGTTTTAACGCTGTGAAATCTATATCTCTCTAAATGCCTCCATTATATAAAACAAGAAAAATGTAACTCGCTATCTCTCTCAAGGCTGGAAAGTCCAATAGAGGATACCTGTCCCAGTTAGCATTAGCTTTTTAAAACACAGACAGCCCTCTGGCTGCAAGCCTCAATCCCTGGCTGCCAGAAGACTGACAGACTCTGGCTGTGGACTACAAATATAATTCTGTAAGAGGTGGACAATGCCCTAGACTGTCTGTCGCAGAGGGCTCCAGCCAATCAATGGCCTTGTCCACCTCTTAGAGACCTCCAACAGCTGTCAATCAAATTCATTACCCCAGACTGGAATCCATTCATAGATCTGTGTCCAGGGGGCTTGAAAGGAAGAAAGAAAGACTTGCATTTATATAGCGCCTTTCACAACCTCAGGAGGTTCCAAAGTGCTTTACAGCCAATGAAGTACTTTTGAAGTGTAGTCACTGTTGTAATGTAGTTTGCGATGCTCTTGGCACAAAAGCAGCAGATGATTTCATTAGAACAAACAGCCATTCATTAATATTGAACGCAGGCCATCATTGAGAATGGCAAAAATGCTTGTCATTGAATGTGGCAACTCTGGCCAGTTGACACCTTGAATTTGTTCCTCAACCTTTTCATTTATGAAAAACATTCCAGTCAGCTCATCCAGAACTGAACTGATGTGTTTTTCTCTGTTTGGTCCTGTTTTAACCTCTTCTAGTTCTAGTGATAAAAATATTTTTTAAATGAGCACAGAAAAAGGGTATGTTTTTGTCACAGGGCATTTCTGAGGAGGCACCCAACATTCTGGTTAGTCAGGCACTGATATACCTTAGTGGTGACATTGGTTCCAGGGTCCCAGTTTCCTTTGTGAACAGGACCTTCACCTGCACTAATGGCCTGCCAAAGTGAGATACATTCACTTCTGTCTGCAGAGAGGGTGTGTGGGTACTGGTGAATGGGCACAGACCAGCTCTTGTATAGCCTGGCATCCCTCAATAAGGGGGGGATTCCGATTGGGAATTCCCATCTGCCACTAGTAATGTTGCTGGAAGCAAAATAAATTAGAACAATTTTGCACAAATGTTCATGAGAATCTAAGTGCAATCAAGATCAAGAAATTACTGAAATATACCTTAAATCAACTTATTCTTTAAATCAACTTTGTATTTATCCAACAACCCTGGATGTCCAGTTCAATTATGCATGGATGTCTTGCACACATGAACATCGGGAAATGGCGTCCAGGATGTTCCCGCCCATATTTTAATATTTAAATGAATCTTCCAACAATCTCAAGAAGATGCATCTTACTCCCGATGTATTACATGCTGGAAATAGGTGCATAATGGAGATCCAGGGTAACAGATCTCCAACCACTTTTCTAACAAGGTCATTTATCAACAGAAGTTGAGCTGCCTTGACCTTCCAACTGAAGAAATGTAAGCTTGGAGAGGGGAGGAGGTAGATAGGATTTGATTTGTGAAAGAAAGAAAAAGAGTAGAATATAAGTATAAATTTGACTATTTTTAAATATACTCCATTCAGCATCCTTTAGTCTGAGGATGAGCAGTCAAGGCCAATTAACTCCACAATTGATTTGTTCTGTTAATTAGCACTGCTAAGTTTGCATTATGTTGTTGACCTTTTTAGCATTTTTCATTGTCTACAGTGATAAGAGTAATATGAGAGCTGCTATTTCCTATGTGAATCTGAAGAGATTTGTAGTGTGCATTGTTAAAATGTAATCTGCTGTGCATTTTTATTTATGAATTTATAAAAGTCCTTAAAAAGGTGGTGCTTTAACAGAATTATATTTGGATGTACTGCAGTGTTTTTTAAGGATTGGAGTGGTGTTCTTTGCTGCTCAAGTGAGACTTATTCCCTGCTACCTAAGATGTATTTTCTTGCACAGATTGCTCTCTTTCCAGCTCTTGACATCAGCAGAGAAACTCTGAATGGTGTTATCAGTTGGTCTTTCATCAGTACAGTAATTAAACCATGCCAAAAACAAACTATAATTACAAAGCTTTATTGTAGCTCTGGCTTTTTATATTCTGAGCTATGTTGACTTTATACACACAACAGACTTCTTCAATTTTGATTTAATAGGTGCCATTCCTAGGTCAGTGATGCTAATGCTCTGCCACATCTTAGTCTGACTTTATGATTTTATAAAAGATGTTCCTTTCTGCTTTGGAATTTAATACAGAAACTGTAAAATGTGTGTGTTTTTTATTTGTCCATAGTGTGGCTGTGCTGACTCACATAAACTTAAAACATGAATTCCGTGAATTGTTTGTTTGACCTTCTATCATATTTTACAGTGATTTAGTTTAGAGATTGGTTTGCTGAAAGATATTGATGCATGCTGACATGATTTGCAATACTGACCTCATATCTTCATTCCACATACTGTGTTGTAATAACAGATAAGAAAGACTTGTCAATAAATCACGCTGCATTGAGAGCATAGTTGGGCTTTCCTTATTGGCGAATCTAATGCTGGTTAATCCACATACAAGAATTGCCCATAAACCTAGATTTTACTAGGTGTTACTTTGATGGCAGCAGTATTCTATTTATTTCAAATGGGTTAGCGCTGGTGTTATAATAATGCCAATTGGAAAATCTAGCCTATAGTATCTTGTATGTCACACTATTTTAGAAAAATTAATAGCTTCTAATGGTTCTCCAGCCAAGAACAGTTATCTACTGGCATTATTGTACAAAAGAACCTTTTATGCAGCATATTTTGTATCTTCTTATTCCATGCTCCTTTTCCTCAACTCTCTTATTGACCCTTGTGGAGGTGCTGGACCCCCAGTTCTTTCCAAATATATCCAAAAACAAAGCAAAATGATATCTGAAGTAAAAACAGAATATACTATGGCCTAGACATTTGGTGGGTGGCAGGTGCAGGGCTCAGTCCCTGCCCCTGAATGGTGAGGCCCAAGGTGGCCCCAATATTGTGCTGCGGGCCCCATTTCCATGAAGCGGGCGTACAGCGGAGAGTAAGGCCGAGATATTGCTCATCTCAGCGGGTCCGGTGCGGCCGGTGGTGGGGTGCGGCCTCGCTGCAGGCTCCATCCCACGGTTGAAAATGAACTTACCTAAATGGGGCCTATTAAGCCCAACCAGCATGTTACCCAGCCCAATGAGATGGAGCTGGTCTGGTGATGTCATTTCATGACGAGTCTTGAGCCGGGATCCTTAAAGGGACCATGGCCACATTACATTTAATGTTTGTGCTGTCAGTGTTCTATAGCATTGAAGTGCTGCAAACACTGACAATCACTACACAGAGGTGTAGGGTTGCACCCAGGTTCTCCTATGACTCCCTCCATATGCTTATGGAGGGAGTCACCACACAGGGAGGTCCTCTTCCCTTCCCATGGGCGGAAGAGACCTCCCCAGGAGAGCAACACAACCTGGTTGCACATTGCAGAGGAGTGCACAAGCAGGGATGTCGTCAGGAGGACCTGGGTGCAGTGGCGCAAACCTTTCAATGATCTCATTACATCAGGAAACATGAGTACAAAGCCACACTCACCTTCATCCTGCTGTGCCTCTCATCACATCCCCATCACACTGCCTTCCCTACCCTACTCCTGCACATCTTTACTCACACCAACTTACCTTGCACCTCCACCCATCCCTCTCTATCTACATTATCACTTCCCCATCTCACTAACCACCCCTCGCACTCACCCTCATCCTAGCTCAATTATACCAACTAACAACACACAAGGGTAGGCACTTGGGTGTTTTATCCAATGTTCATGTGAAGTTTCTGTTAATGTGCTGTCAAACATTGAAACCTTTATTTTCAACACTTTGTGTTCTTGGACAGATTTGTGTGCACCTTTGGAAGTGGCTTAGTGAGTTGCAGTGAATGGTAAGACATAATGGTACCCCCCGCAATGGTGGTGAGTGTGAAAGAAATGGCTTGGACATTATAGGGATACTTTAATGTGTTGGTGTGGGGTGGTGCCAACCTAGCACATCATGTGGTAGCCAGAGTGTACAGTGTCAAGTGAAGTAAATCTGGCCATGGTGAGACCATCCCTGGCCTCTCGGTTAGCAATGTGCTCAGGTGCTGATGCCCTTTGTCCTGTGCAGCATCAGTTGGTTGCAGAGAATGTTGGTGTTTTTGGTGCTGCTGGTATGCCTGGTGATGCTGGTGTTGCAGCTGATCTTGGTCAGATTCTGAGGACCAACGTGAAACAGTATATGCTGATGGAATAGATGGCAGGTGAAGTTGAGATGACAGAAGCAATCTGTCAATGGTGAGAGAGGTTGTTCCAATGAGGTGACACTTGATGGAGAGTTTTCTCCAAAAACTTGCAGCCTGCATAAAGCGCAATCTGTGTTCCAAATGGAGTAAGCAACAGCTTCTGAACTTGGAAAGTAAACAGCTGTGAGGTAGGAGCTTTTATTGCACATTTCAAGCTATCAACTAATCAGCTGATTCAATGGCCATTCAACTCCCACCCTGGGTGAACAAACGTGGTCCACGAGCAGCGTGGACCCTGTGGGCGAGCAGTTAAAGTTTAAAGGGAAGGTTAAAACCATTATTAAGGGTCTGTCAACAAGCCAATAATTGCTTTAATTAGGTCGTCTGCCTCTACAGGTTGGGTCCGATCTGAGATCACAGACTCACCATTGGGAAAGGCACGTTGCAGCTGGCTGATGGCGGGTCCCTGAATCGCTGTCAAAAAAAAATCAAATTTCCCACCCGACCCGCCACCAATCCCG
This sequence comes from Somniosus microcephalus, assembly GCF_052327205.1. Classification (NCBI taxonomy): domain Eukaryota; kingdom Metazoa; phylum Chordata; class Chondrichthyes; order Squaliformes; family Somniosidae; genus Somniosus; species Somniosus microcephalus. The sequence continues at coordinate 87,001,542 of NC_140993.1, read as the reverse complement.
CCCGCTGACCCCTCTGGAAAATTCCGGCTTAAGAGACAGCTTGCCCGACAATGCATGTTTGAAGTTTGTGTCGCTGTGACACTAGCAGTAGTCCTCAGCTAAGTGAGGAAAGGTGGGGATGATTGGGTCAGGAGGGAATGGTGGCCAGGACAAGCGATGGGTGGCCGGCGGGTGGGGCTGGCAGGAATCGGTAGTCGGGGTGTGGAATCGCATTCTTTTAATCTGGGGTCGGGGAAAGCACTCCTGCACCTCCTGGCTCAACTTTCGGGTAAATATATTTTAAAAACTTACCTCGTTGGTTGCAGCATAACTGGCAGTCCCTGTTAGGCCGCATGTAGGCCTGGATTTCCTGAGTGCATGACCAATCTTGTAGTGGGGGCCTTAAACAGGCATTTGGCCCGTTATTTGGATATGCAAAAGACACATTGGGGGAGAAATTCAGTTGATAGCGCCACCGATTAATGCCTAAAGAGGCCGAGAAGTGGGGCGCTAGCCAATTTCCGGGCGGGCGCAAGGCGCCTAGCGCCTCGCCCCATATTGAGCATGCATTTAGCGCCGGCGCTAAATCTTAGCGCCCGCTCATGGGCGCAGGCTGATTATGACGTCATTTAAGTGTGCAACGCCTTTTGGGTGCCCCAGACCGGAAATTCAGTGGCGCCCCCCTCCGTAGCACCTGGCACTAATAGTGACAGCTTACCTGGGCCATACCAAGTCGCTCTCGGGCTAGAGGAGCGTTATTTAAAGGGGACTGGTGTGGTTTAAAAGCGGCAGCCATTTTTGGATCACAACTTCCTCGAGAGCTACAAAGAGTTGCTGAGCTGCACACTGAGAGCCATTTGACCACTGAGCCAGCGCAGGCAGATGATCTTCTGCCTTCTGACCTGGTGAGCCTTGACAACGGGGAACCTTCCTGTGGGCACTTATTATGGGGGCTGCATTGGAGGGGAACGTCCTGCTGCTGAATCATCTGGAAAGGGCACTGAGACGCAGGAGAGGGGGGTGGGCATGGCCAGATGGAGGAGGGCCAACAGACATCGCCACAGCAGACCTTATGCTGGCAGGGTTATCCGACAGCAGTTTTCCTACATGAACATGCCGGAGGAGCAGTGTGTCAGAAGGCTGCGATTTAGAAAGGAGGTGGTGAATGAGCTGTGCCAGCTGCTTCAGCCAGATCTGCAGCCTCAGATAAGGTGCAGGACATCTCTGTCGGCAGCTGAGAAGATGGCTGCTGGCCTGAACTTCTACGCGAGCGGCTCTTCTCAGGCTGCGCGTCAAAGGCTGATCAGAAGTAGCTTCCAGGCCCCTCTCACGGAATGCTTGCTGCCATTCCAAGAACAGGAATGGAACCGGTCTGATGCCCCCAAGCCTGTGAAGGGCAAGATGCATGTAAATAGCAGGCATAGCCATTGTAAATGAAGAAAGTGTTTCATTACACAAAATGTGGTTCCTTCAAACATGAGAAAGCTATGGCAACAGAAAGCAAAACTAATACACTGACACATAACTGCCTCTCACACCCGGGAGACTGTCCAAAACATAAATCACATTCCGACCATCTTCCTTGGCCTAGATTCCACTGCGCCAACCAAAGCATCCAATGCCCCATCAGTGAGGCGTTCCGCCCTCTGCCTCACCCTTTCCATGTCTTGCTAGGCTGGTGCGCCACAGGTAGGCTCCCACCGCTTTGAAGGCCTACAAGGCAGTGAGTGTGTCTGGTGATGCCAATTGACCTGCCCCTTTAAGAGCTGGCCGGCGCCACTGTGTCTCAGGGAAAGTGATTATTGACGGCACCCTTGCTGCGCCCCGCCGCCACGAAATTGGGTTGCGCCGCCGGGTTAGCGCCTTAAGAGTAGCGTGCAGCACCTGATTTAGTGCCGCAATCACCTTTAGGGGGCGCTGCAACCCAATATCGCGCTAAATTGTGCCTGGCGCTAAACTTTGCGCATCGCCAGGACTAGCGCCCCAAACGCGGCTATACCGAATTTCTAGGCCATTGATTTTATTCTGGCCTTTACCAATATGGCGGGTGGCACATTTCCGACTTATAGGAATGGTAGCATAGTGGTTATGTTACTGGACTAGTAATCCAGAGGCCTGGACGAAAGATCCGGAAACGTGTGTTTATAATCCCACCATGGCAGCTGGGGAATTGAAATTCATTTAATTAAATAAATCTGGAATAAAAAGCTAGTATCAGTAATGGTGACCATGAAACTCAGATTGTCATAAAAACCCATATGGTTTACTAATGTCCTTTAGGGAAGGAAATCTGCTGTCCTTACCTGGTCTGGCCTATATGTGACTCCAGACCCACAGCAATGTGGTTGACTCTTAACTGCCCTCTGAATTGGCCTAGCAAGCCACTCAGTTGTGACAAATCACTACGAAAAGCAATAAGAATTAAAAAACCGGACAGACCACCCGGCATCGACTTAAGCACTGGCTTCAGACATGAAAACAGCACACCCAGCCCAGTCAAAAGTCCTCCTCACTAACATCTGGAGACTTGTGCCAAAATTAGGTGAGCAGTCCCACAGACTAGTCAAGCAACAGCCTGACAGTCATACTCACAGCATCATACCTTTCAGCCAACATCCCAGACTTCTCCATCACCATCCCTGGGTGTGTCCTGTCCCACTGGCAGGACCGACCCACCAGTGGTGGTGGCACAGTGGTATACAGTAAGGAGGGAGTGACCCTGGGAGTCCTTAACATTGACTCCCCCATGAAGTCTCATTGCTTCAGGTCAAGCATGGGCAAGGAAACCTCCTGCTGATTATCAACTCCCTCAGCTGATGAATCAGTACTCCTCCATGTTGAACACCACTTGGAAGAAGCACTGAGGGTAGCAAGGGCACAGAATGTGCGCTGGGTGGGGGACTTCAGTATCCATCACCAAGAGTGGCTCGGTAGCACGACTACTGACTGAGCTGGCCGAGTCCTGAAGGACATAACTGCCAGTCTGGGCCTGCGTCAGTTGGTGAGAGAACCAACACGAGAGAAAAACATACTTGACCTCATCCTCACCAATCTACCTGTCGCAGATGGATCTGTCCATGACAGCACTGGTAGCAGTGACCACCACACAGTCATTGTGGAGACGAAGTCCCGTCTTCACACTGAGGACACCTTCCATCGTGTTGTGTGGTACTACCACCGTGCTAAATGGGATAGATCAGAATAGATCTAGCAGCTCAAAACTGGGCATCCATGAGGCGCTGTGGGCCATCAACAGCAGCAGAATTGTATTCCACCACAATCTGTAACCTCATCACTCAGCATATCCCTCACTCTACCATTACCATCAAGCCAAGAGACCAACCCTGCTTCAATAAAGAGTGCAGAAGAGCATGCCAGGCGCAGCACCAGGTGTACCTAAAAATGAGGTGCCAACTTGGGGAAGCTGCAACGCAGGACTACATGCATGCAAAACAGAAGAAGCAGTATGCTATAGACAGAGCTAAGTGATCCCACAAACAACGGACCAGATCAAAGCTCTGCATTCCTGCCACATCCAGTCATGAATGGTGGTGGACATTTAAACAACTAACGGGAGGCAGAGGCTCCATGAATATCCCCATCCTCAATGATGGCTGAGCCCAGCACGCTAGTGCAAAAGACGAGGCTGAAGCGTTTGCAACCATCTTCAGCCAGAAATGCCGAGTGGATGATCCATATCGGCCTGCTCCTGAGGTCCCTACCATCACAGAAGCCAGTCTTCAGCCAATTTGATTCACTCCACATGAGCGCACTGGATACGGCAAAGGCTATGGGCCCTGACAACATCCCGGCTGCCGTGCTGAGGGCTTGTGCCCCAGGACTAGCTGCTCCTCTAGCCAAGCTGTTCCAGTACAGCTACGACACTGGTGTCAACCCGAGGTGGTAAACTGCCCAGGTATGTCCTGTCCAATCCGGCCAATTTCCGCCCCATCAGTCTATTCTCAACCATCAGCAAAGTGATGGAAGGTGTCATCGACAGTGTTATCAAGCGGCACTTACCAACAACCTTCTCACCGATGCTCAGTGGTTCAAGAAGGTGGCTCACCACTACCTTCTCGAGCGCAATTAGGGATGGGCAATAAATGCTGGCCTTGCCAGCGACGCCCACATCCCATGAACGAATTTTTAAAAAAGTGTGTGCTTCCTGCCCGCTCCACAGAAGGCTTAGGAGGCTGTTTAGTAGCCAAAAAATGAGCGCTGCATTGTCGAATTCCTCAGCCAATAAGTCCAGAGCATTTTAGTCAGCACTTGAAAAAGAAAGATATTTTAATATTACAGCAGAAGGACTCTTCAACAAAACTGTTTTCATGAATGTGATTGAGAGAGACTGCAGATGCAATCTTGCAACTATGTAATTGGCAAGTGAGCAGTCTGCAAGTTATATTACTGAATTGCACATTTAAACAAGCATTTCTTCTTGATCTATGCTTCATAGGAACTGAAAGTAAAATAAACTGGAATAATTGGCAATTTGTTCATGCCAATGAGCACTAATTTGACCAGTTTTCACGGGGGGGTGGAATTATAACCTAAAAAAATGGACGGGTTGGGGTTGTGTGGAAAGTTAGTGTTAAAAATCTGAATCCTGATGAGAACCTGCCTCCTACCCATGCACTTCTGGTTTTAACGGGGGTGGGCAGCCAACCCGCTTGCAGGAGGTGGGTCATCTTTTTAAACATTATAATGAGGCTGGAAGCCTCTGCTTTAACCTTTTGATTTTAACTTTAGCTGGTCGGGTTTTGCAGGGCTCGTGAAAACCACCATTTAATGCAAGGTGAGGACTGCTGGATCCAGGAGGTAAGTGCCTTTACACCTACCTCCTGGATCCAGGGTCCCTACATAACCTACACCTACGATCGGAGACCCCCACATGAGGCCTCCGATTTCCACCCACCCCACCAAGCCTCCAATTTCACCCCCCCCCCCCCACTCCGGCCTCTGATCCTCCCCCCATAGGCCTCTGATCCCCCCGCCATGAGACCTCGCCCCTCCCCTGTGCTCCTCCGGCCCCCGATCCTCACCCGACCCCAACCCCCCCCCACTCCTCCGAACTCCCCCCCCCCCCCCCGCCCCACAGTGCTGTTGCCGGCCCCCGATCTTCAGCTACCCCCCCCAGCTCCTCCGCGATCCCTCTCTTCCCTCCTCTCTGCAGCCTGGTGCCGCAGGCCTAACATGCCTGGAGCCAGCCAATCTGGCTGGTTGCATGTGGGAAACAGAGGTTTCCCATGCAAATCAGACCCTGCTGTTAAATTCAGCAGGGCCTGCGGGAAACCTGTTCTCCTGGGTTTTCCGACTGCTTCGGAGCCTTCCCCCCACTCCCAACTCACCTTCCCCATTAAAATGCAGCCCCATATCTCCATGATCCAAGTTGATCCTGAATTCTGGTACTGTATGTCCATTTTCTTTCAAATCAGTAGATGTGAAATCATGGAGTGGAAACAGCTTCAATGCTAACTTACCCAATGTGTAAGCTGAAAAAAATCAATTACTAGAAAACATTAGCCATGCAGATCATTTTTTCAGTGTGTCATAAGCAGACTGTTATGCAATATGGAGTTTTGTGGCCTAATCAGAGACATGTCTGAACTCTATAATAGTCATGGTCAAAAATAACAAAATGGTAGCACACATTTTGTTATGATTGATTTAAATGTACGAATGTAAAATTCTGCATCAATGTAACTCTAGATCAATGCACATTATCAGTTTTTTCGAAGTTTTGATGGAAATATACTAATATTGCAAAGATTTTTCTGAAATGAAAACTGATAAAGTATTCCATGATGAATTTAGTGAAATGGTTCAAAGGAAATATTTAGAATTATTTAATTAGTTTGTATTTTAAGATAATTGCAGGTTACAGATGTTGTTTTGATAAGTTTTATAAAGGTGCAAAGCTCCACTGCAGTCTTGCATTTTCTTTGCAGATTGTTTCCAGCTGCAAAAATATTAAATTTGACTTGCATGTAAATCATGTTTTGACTTGCTAGATGTCTATTTTTCTCCAGTTTCTTTCATAAGGTATGGGTTCTCCAGTTTGGTAGAGCTCGTGGCTAATATTTTTATTCTTTGAGGACAGAGCTGGTAAAGTTAAGTCCCTAATTTCAGCAGTTCCTACAGTAGCCAATACCAACCATATATTTTTAAATGAGAACGTTGATGTAGAAGCAAATATTTTCCTCTAAAAGCCTTTGGATGACCAATTGACTTCCGTAGCTTGCCAACAATACTCTAATGAGGCCCGAGGCCCAATTCTGGGTGAGATTCTGGCACGCAATTCAAGCACGCCGCCTATTTCAGGCCCGAAAGCGAGCAGAAATTATTTTCCACTCCATGTTGTCTGACTCAACTACTTCCTGTCACAAAGTATTTCATGCTCTAACATCTCTCTGTATAAAGAAATTGAGAATGTAGGAATACAACTGTCTGGCTGAGCAATTGCAGTTCCAACTTTTCTAGAAGTGTGAAGTTCTCGGGTGGCAAAATGTTTGGCAAAGTCTGTTACACAATCTTTTGGATGATCTGAAGTTTATGGAGGGTGGAGGATGGGAGGCTGGACAGGAGAGCGTTGGAATAGTCGAGTCTGAAGGTGACATAGGAATAGATGAGGGTTTCAGTAGAAGCTAGGCTGAAGCAGGGGCAGAGACGGATGATGCTACGAAGGTGGAAGTAAACAGTATTTGTAATGGAGAGGATATGGGGTCGGAAGCTCAACTTGGTGGGTGGGGGGACAAATAAGACGTTGAGGTTGCGAATGATCTTGTTCAACCTGAGACAGTGGTCAGGGAGGGGGATGGAAATGGTGGCAAGGGTACAGTGTTGGTGGTGGGAGCTGAAGACAATTGTTTTGGTTTTCTAATATTTAACTGGAGGAAATGATGCTCTTCCCATTTTGGACAAGCAGTTTTACTTGTGCTATCTGTGATGATGTACTCTAGTAATTTCCCACTGCTGACATTAAACTCACTGCCCTCCAGTTATCTGGTTAGTCCCTTCCCCTTCCTTAAATAATTTTTAATGCTTGGTAGCTTCCAAACTTCCAGTGCAATTATTGAAGCTTTGGAAGACTCTAATGGCAAACTTCTTTCCTAGGTTGTTTTAATACCACTGAGTGCAAACCATCTGGGCCTAGAGACTTGGCTGGCTTCAATCCCGTTCTTTTATTCATTACAACTTTTTTGTTTTATATTTTTTTTTAAATAATTAATTCTGGGGATATGGGCATCACTAGAAAGACCAGCATTTATTGCCCAGCCCTAGTTGCCCTTGCAAAGGTGGTGGTGAGCCACCGCCTTGAATTTTTGCAGTCCACAGTGCTGCACGGATTTTGATCCAGCAAAGATGATATATGTCCAAGTCGGGATGGTGTGTGATATGGAGGGGAAATTGGAGGTGGTGATGTTCCCATGCGCCTGCTTCCCTTGACTTCTAGGTGGTGGTGGAGGTCGCGGGTTTATGAGGTGCTGTCAAAGAAATCAATGCTTTACTAATCTAGTCCCCCCTTTGCCTCTGTTATTGTATCCTCCTTCTCCAGTATAAAGATGAAAGTAAAATATTCATTTAGCACTTCCTCGATGTCCTTATCCTCTACAACTATCATGTCTGTGTTAATGAATCCACTTTCTGCACTGTGGCAGAGTTCAAGTTTAGTGAATCAAAGGAAGTGAAACCAGAAGGGTATTGACAAAAACAAAATCTAAAACTCAGCAGGATTATAACACAAAATGGATATCTTTCAAGACCTGACTTTTTCTGAGTCTTGATAAATTTAACACTGACTTGAGTTTCATGCAAAATATGTCAGACTTGGCCTCAGTGTTCCAGTTAGGCAGCACTAATGCCATTTTCTGATATGAATGTAATTCAGCAGTAAGTGCTTATTTCCAGTGGATTAAAAACACACATTGAGCCTATTAATGGGGAGCAAATCCAATTACGTTAAGGCATCACTTTTTGACACTGCTAAGCCTTCACGCCACTGTCGCTATAAAGTTACACTCACACCAGATATGCATTATATTTGCATATTGTAAATTGAACATTAGAGAAATCCCTGATGGGAGCAAGCATACTGCAGCAATTGCACTCCAGGGTCTTGTATTTTTTTTAATTATGCCTTGAATGTTCCAGAGAGTCTGAAATAAAATCCACATTACATTACTGTTGTGTATGTACCTTTAAGGGAATAACTGGTCTTAGACTGCAGTACCGGCAGTGACCACCCCTGTATAAAAAGGCCCTAGCAGGCTTCTGTAGTTTCAGTTTCCAGCTGCCTCTTGTTCAGTAAAGTACCTGTTAACTGTTCTCCGGAAGTCCGTGTATTATTGAGGCGTGGACTTTACAGTGGCGACAAGTAAGTTCGAACTCACCTGCAGTGTGGCATCATCTCACGGGGATCTCGCCTGAAAGGAAGGTCCTGGAAGGTCGTAGTCTGAGCAACGGGCGTCGACCGAGGGCAACCGCCCAAAGAATCCATCGGTGTTTGGAGAATTGCGGGAGAGACTGTGGTTCCAGCGAATCGTGCTGGTAGCAGCTAGCGCGCTGACCCTTCCGGACTGCGGCGGGCTCAAGCTCGATCGAGCGGCTCTACAAATCGGGCCGCGCAGCGTCGCCGGGAAAAGAAAACCAGAGAGAGAGGGTGGAGCGCACAGGGCGCGGTCGGTGCTCGAGAACAGGACAGCGGAGAGAAACTAAACGGGGGGGGGGGAGAAGGAAAGCGAGACGCGCCGAAGCTGCGGGTCGCCGCCATTACCCTGTAGAACACTAGGAGCAGCGTGGCAGTAAGGGGAAGAAGCAAAAGCACAGGAGGCGCCATTTTATCCCGTTGGGGAAAGAAGCAAAAGCGCGGGAGGCGCCATTTTATTCCATTGGGGAAGAAGCAAAAGCGCGGGAGGCGCCATTTTAAATCGCCCAAGATGCCGAAAAGTGGCAGTATCACTGCTTTTGACAACGAGGTAGAAGACTGGACCACGTATGTAGAAAGAATCGAAGTGTACTGCAAGGCAAATGAGGTGGCCGATGGAAAGAGGGCGTTGGTATTACTAAATCTGATGGGTGCGAATACGTACGGCCTATTGCGGAATTTAATTACCCCAGCTAAACCAATGGAGAAAAGTTTTGAGGAGATTGTTCATATCTTACAGGAACACCTAAGCCCTACACCACTGCTGATAGCAGAAAGATTCAAGTTCCATAAAAGAAACCAGCACAAAGATGAGAGCAATGCTGACTATCTTACGGAACTACGCAAGTTATCGAAGCACTGCCAGTTCGGAGCAGGACTGGCAGACACCTTACGGGATAAGTTTGTCTGCGGGCTCCAGAGTGAAGGAACCCAGAAACGACTACTTTCAAAAAAGGACCTGACGCTAGAACAGGCTTTCAGCGTGGCAGTATCCTACGAAGCAGCAGCACGGGGAGCTGTGGAAATACAACAGAAACCACAAGAATACAGCGCTAACGAAATGGCGTATGGAGCCGAAAAGTGCTATCACTGCGGCAGAACAACCCATGAGCAGAAGGACTGCTGGTTTAAAGACAAAATGTGCAGGCAATGCGGGAAGATGGGACATATAGCAAGAGTCTGCAGGTCGGGAAAGAAGACCAACACGACAAGAACTACTAAGGAACAGTACAGGAAAGTAAAGAAACTGACAGATAGTAGTTCAGAAGATCAGGAGAGTGATAAGGACTCCGGGAGCAGGCGACTAAGTTGTTTAAAGCTACACAACGTGATCGCAAAAGAAGATCACCGAACCATTTGGGTCACCCTCATGATAGCAGGGTCCCCAGTGAAGATGAAATTGGACACAGGATCAGCCCTAACTGTCATGAATCGACGAGACTATGAGCGGCTATTCTCACACATACCCTCAAAGGACACGTCCATTGTATTGAAGACATGCACGGGGCAAAAGGTCTACCCCAGAGGAAAAATAAGGGTGCCAGTTGAATATAATGGAAAGGAAACACAGAAACTATACATGTGTATATACTACGAGATGGAGGACCACCACTATTGGGACATGAATGGATCCGAAGACTACAATTGGATTGGCATTCCATTCTGGCACTGACTGTGGCTGACAAAAAAGATGATGACGTCGCACCTGGATGTCTGTCATAAATTCTATCTGACGCGGAAGTGGTGTTCCAACAAGGACTTGGGAATCTAAAAGGAGTAAAGGCAACCATAAAGATTGAGGATAATGCAACTCCAAAATGTTTCGAGGCCAGACCGGTGCCATACGCGATACGCCCAGCTGTGGAAGCTGAACTGGAGAGTCTGGAGCGTTTGGGGGTGCTGTCTAAGGTGGACTGGAGCGAGTGGGCCACACCCATTGTTCCTGTAATGAAGAAAGCATTGAGCATCACGCCTGGGGAGCCAAGGAAGGTTCGCATCTGTGGGGACTTCAAGGTGACTGTGAACCCAGTCCTGCACACAGTACAGTATCCGCTTCCGCGGATAGAAGATATTTTCGCCTCACTATCTGGAGGGAAACGTTTTACAAAGATTGACCTGGCTCAAGCGTATCGACAAATGGAGGTGGAAGAAGCATCTAGGAAATACCTCACGATAAACACTCACAAAGGCCTTTACCAGTACAATCGACTGGTATTTGGGGTAGCATCGGCCCCGGCTATGTGGCAGAGGGCAATGGACCCAGTGTTATTTGGACGACATCCTGGTTATGGGTGAAAATGACAATGAACACCTTCCCAACCTGGAACAAGTGCTCACGAGATTGCAGGAATATGGGCTATTACATCCGTGAATGATTGAGACACGGACAGCAGGAGTGGAACAAAATAAGTCTTTACTGATGGAAGTCAATAGTGAAACTGAAACAACAGAGGCTCATTAGCGCCTTTTATACAGGGGTGGTCACTGCCGGTACTGCAGTCTGAGACCAGTTATTCTCTTAAAGGTACATACACAACAATTCCTCCCCTTTTTGATAAACAGTACATAACATTCATTTAACAACTAAATGATAACGAATTACAATCACAATTACTGTTGCTAGATACATTGGTTAAGTTTAAGCAATTATAAGTTCAGTCTTTGAGGAGGCTTCCTGATTCTGTCTGGATAACGCCTCTTTGGGGTATCAGGTTCTTCTGGCAATGTTGTGTCGGGATCAATGTCGTTGTTTGGTTCATCTTCCAATATTACCGGTTCTGCGGTAGCTGCAATTCGAACGTCGGTTTCATTACCAGGTGTACCAGATCGTGGTCTGGAGTTGACGTTTTCCAGTGACTCTAGAATCTGGTCAGCATGGCGTCTTACAATGCTCTCCCCAACGTCCACGGTATACATGAGAGGTCCTTGCCATGTACAAATCGTTCCTGGCTGCCATTTCTCAGTGCGGTAGTCCCGGGCCAAAACTGGTTGACCTATCTTAAAACTCCTGGTCGGCCTTTCATTCATATTTTGAAACTGCCTGTTCTCCACATCTCTTCGGACGTTTGGCTTAACCAAACCCAAGCGGCATCGTCGTCTTCGATTGAAGAACATCATGGCTGGAGTTTGGTTGGTAACCGCATGTGTCGCATTCCGGTAGGCAAACAAGAAGTTGTCCACCTTGTGTTGTAGGGGTATATCTTCATTACACATTGCCTTGATAGCCTTCTTGAATGTTTGGACAAACCTCTCGGCCAATCCATTAGTGGCTGGATGATATGGGGCAGATGTGTAATGCTTAACATCTTTGTTCTTTAAGAACCTCCGGAACTCTTCAGACACAAACTGTGGTCCATTGTCAGAGCAAATCTGTTCAGGCAGCCCATTCCTGGCGAATATGGTTCGTAAAACTGTGATAGTATTTTCCGTGGTGGTTGAGGACATTTTTATTACCTCTGGCCACTTTGTGCATCCACCGCAATTAAAAACATCGAGTCCATGAAGGGACCAGCAAAATCAATGTGCACCCTTTGCCATGGAGATGAGGGCCACTCCCACGGATGCAGAGGAGCTTGTGGGGCGTTTTGGACCTTCTGGCATCCTGCACAGCTCTTGGTCATCTCTTCAATTTCTCTATCGATTCACGACCACCACACAAATGCTCTGGCTAAGTTCTTCATTTTTACCCCACCCAGATGTACTCTGGATCCACACATCAAGGTTCCTCTGCACACTGACAGCTGTTCTCTTCTCGGCGAGAATGCTGGCAGCAGTGGTTCGCCATGTGCTGGCCATCCCTTCACCTTTAAATCATAGACCCGTGATAGTGTCGGGTCATTCCGTGTTTCCTTTTCTATGTTTGCATTCGTCACAGGGAGACATTCGACTATGGTCGAGTGGAATAACTCCATTGGATCTACTGCAAGGTCTTCTTCTTCCACCGTCGGCAACGGTAGGCGTGACAATCCATCAGCATTTCCATGCTGTTTAGTTCCTTTGTACTCGATGTCATATTGGTGTGCCCCAAGGAAAAGGGACCATCTCTGCAGCCGTTGTGCTGTCATTATCGGTACGCCCTTCTGAGGGTTGAAAATGGAGACGAGGTTGATGATCGGTTAGTAGAGTAAATTTTTGACCGTGCAGGTAGTGATTGAACTTCTTCACCCCCCACACTAGGCTGAGGGCCTCTCTGTCAATCTGAGCGTAGTTACGCTCGGCAGAAGTTAACGAGCGTGACGCAAAAGCTATCGGCCTCTCTAAAACATCAAGGAATTTATGTGACAGTACCGCCCCAATGCCGTAGGGAGACGCATCACACGCCAGTCTGATCGGCAGTGCTGGGTTGTAGTGAGCCAATACTTCCCTTGAAGTGATTAAGTCCTTACTCTTCTGAAAAGCACGCTTACAATCATCAATCCATTTCCATGCTACCCCCGTTCGTAGCAGGGCGTTCAGTGGATGCAGAATTGTCGACAAATTCGGCAAAAACTTATGATAGTAATTCACCAATCCGAGGAATGACCTCAGTTGCGACACATTTTCAGGCGCTGGGGCCTTAACAACCGCTTCAATTTTGTCGGGACTTATGTAACCCCTCTTCATCAATCACGTGGCCACAATACGATATCTGTTTCTTAAAAAATTCGCACTTGGGGCGGTTGGTTCGCAGCCCATGTTCCCGTAGTCTAGTGAGCACCTGTTCTAGGTTGTTAAGGTGTTCACTGTCATCTTCACCTGTCACTAGGATGTCGTCCAAGTAACACTGAGTCCCCGGAATCCCTTGCAGGACTTGTTCCATCACTCTTTGCCATATCGCCGGAGCCGATGCTACTCCGAATACCAATCGATGATACTGGTAAAGACCTTTGTGAGTGTTTATCGTGAGATACTTCCTAGAGGACTCTTCAACCTCCATCTGCAAATATGCTTGTGCTAGGTCAATTTTTGTAAAACGCTTCCCTCCAGACAGTGAGGCGAAGATGTCTTCTATCCTTGGAAGAGGATATTGTACTGTGTGAAGGACTGGGTTCACCGTCACCTTGAAATCCCCACAGATGCGAATCTTCCTTGGCTCCCCGGACTTATTGCTTAACGTTTTCTTCATGACAGGAACGATGGGTGTCGCCCACTCGCTCCAGTCGACCTTAGACAACACGCCCGCCTTCTCCAGATTCTCCAGCTCTGCCTCGATGGCTGGGCGAATAGCATATGGTACCGGTCTTGCTTTGAAAAACTTGGGAACTGCATTCTCTTCTATTTTTATCGAGGCGGTTACGCCTTTAAGCGTGCCCAGTTCTTGTTGAAATACCTCTTTGGCGTTAGCTAAGATTGTTGACAATCGTCCAGGAGTGACGTCATCATCTTTTTTACCGTCCACCGTCATTGCATGAATGGAGTGCCAATCTAAGTTTATCTTCCTGATCCATTCCCGTCCCAATAACGGTGGACCACCATTTGGCAGTATGTAGAGATACAATTTCCGTATTTTCTTGCCGTTGTATTCGACAGGCACCCTTATTTTTCCTCTGGGGTATACTTTTTGCCCCGTATACGTCGTCAAGACGATGGATGTCTCTCTCAAGGGCATGTGTGAAAATAGCCGCTCATAGTCTCGCGATTCATGACGGTTAGCGCTGATCCTGTATCCAATTCCTTTTTAACTTGGGACCCTGCTATCGTGAGGGTGACCCAAATGGTTCAGTGATCCTCTTTTGCGATTACATTGTGAAGTTTGAGACAGCTTAGTCTCCTGTTCCCGGATTCACCATCGCTCATCTGGTCTTCGGAACTACTGTCCGTCATCTTTTGTACTTTCTTGTACGGTTCCTTAGCCTTTTTGTTGTCGCTGGTCTTCTTCCCAGACCTGCAAACTCGTGCAATGTATCCCATCTTCCTGCATTGCCTGCATATTTTGTCTTTGGACCAGCAGTCCTTCTGGTCATGGTTAGTTCTGCCGCAGCGATAACATTTTGCAAATCCCCGTGTCATTTCGTGGGTGCCGTATTCCTGTGGTTTTTGTTGAATTTCTGCAGCTCCCCTGGCTGCTGCTTCATACGATACTGCCACGCTGAAAGCCTTATCTAGCGTCAGCTCTTTCTCTGAGAGTAACTTCTTCTGTGTTCCTTCACTCAGGAGTCCACAGACAAATTTGTCCCGTAGGGTATCTGCCAGTCCTGCTCCGAACTGGCAGTGCTTTGATAGCTTGCGTAGTTCCGTAAGATACTCAGCATTGCTCTCATCTTTGTGCTGAGTTCTCCTGTGGAATTTAAATCTTTCTGCTATCAACAGCGGTGCAGGGTTTAGGTGTTCCTGTAGGACAGCAACAATTTCGTTAAAACTCTTCGCCTTCGGTTTGGCTGGAGTAATCAGGTCCCGCAATAGGCCGTACGTTCTAGCGCCCATTAAGTTTAGCAATATCGATGCCTTTTTCCCCTCCGCTATTTCGTTTGCCTCTAAATATACCTCGACTCTTTCCACATACTTGGTCCAGTCCTCTATTGTATTATCAAAAGCAGTGATACAGCCAGTCTTCGGCATCTTGCAAATCTAAAATGGTGCCTCCCGCGCTTTGCCTTCTTCCCCGCTGTTGTTAGCGCTGCTTTCCACGGTTTCTTGCGCGTTTAATATATATTTTTAAATTATTTTCCCGTCGTGGAACAACCCTGTGGGACTCTTGCCTCCCTCTTTGCGGGTCTATAAGCAGCCCGGCTTCGTAGCACCGGCCGCGCCCTGTGTGCTCCACCCTCTCTCTCTCTCTTCTTCCCGACAACGCTGCTCGGCCCCGTTGCAAACCACCCGCTCAAGTTCACAACCGCCGCAGCCCAGGAAGGATCAGTGCACTACCTGCCACCAGCCCGATTAGCTGAAGCACCGTCGACAGGAACCAGGCCCCGCATCCGACAGCTTCTCCAGCAATCTTCAACTCTGCAACACAGGGCGGATGCCCACGGTCGATGCCCGTTTCTACTGCCTCTTACTTTCTTTTCTTTCTGGCCTTGACCTCTGCTCACTTCGCTGTAGGAATGGATCCCAGGAGGTGGTGCAGACTGTAGGTAAGTTCGTATCTGCTCGTCGCCAGTATTACGTCCGTGAATGATTGAGACACGGACAGCAGGAGTGGAACAAAATAAGTCTTTACTGATGGAAGTCAATAGTGAAACTGAAACAACAGAGGCTCACTAGCGCCTTTTATACAGGGGTGGTCACTGCCGGTACTGCAGTCTGAGACCAGTTATTCTCTTAAAGGTACATACACAACATGGGCTACGAGCCAACCATCCCAAATGCGAGTTCTTCAGGAGACAAATCTCGTATTGTGGCCACATGATTGATGAGGAAGGGTTGCATAAGTCGCCGGACAAGATTGAGGCTGTAGTCAAGGCTCCAGCACCAGAAAATGTGTCGCAACTGAGGTCGTTCCTTGGGTTGGTGAACTACTACCATAAGTTCTTGCCGAATTTATCTACAATTCTGCACCCACTGAACGCCCTCCTTCAAACTGGTGTAACATGGAAATGGAGTGATGAGTGTAAGCGTGCCTTTCAGGAATGTAAATGCCAAATCACTTCGAAAGAAGTATTGGCCCACTACAACCCAACACTACCGATTCGGTTGGCATGTGATGCATCACCTTATGGCATTGGAGCGGTACTGTCACACAAATTCCGTGACGGTTCAGAGAGGCCAATTGCCTTTGCATCACGCTCGCTAACCTCAGCCGAGCGTAACTACGCCCAGATTGACAGGGAGGCCCTCAGCCTGGCGTGGGGGATGAAGAAGTTCAATCACTATCTGCACGGGCAGAAATTCACTCTACTGACTGATCATCAACCCCTGGTCTCAATTTTTAACCCAAAGAAGGGCGTTCCGGTGATGACGGCGCAACGGCTGCAAAGATGGTCACTTTTTCTAAGGGCACATCAGTATGACATAGAGTACAAAGGTACGAAACAACATGGAAATGCTGATGGGCTGTCGCGCCTACCATTGCCTATGGCGGAAGAAGCACTTGCAGTGGACCCTGTGGAGATATTCCATGCGACCATAGTCGAATGTTTGCCTGTTACAAACGCAAGTATTGAGAAGGAAACCCGAAATGACCCGACACTCTCTCGGGTCTATGATTTGACGGTGAAGGGATGGCCAGCATATGGCGACTCACTGTTGCCAGCATTCTCGCCAAGGAGGGAACAGCTGTCAGTGTGCCGGGGAACCTTGATGTGTGGATCCCGAGTGGTAATTCCACCCAAGTTGAGAGAGAGAGTGCTCAATGAGCTTCACGAGGGTCATCTGGGAGGGGTAAAAATGAAGAGCCTAGCCAGGGCGTTTGTGTGGTGGCCGGGAATCGATAAAGAAATCGAGGATATGACCAAGAGATGCACAGGATGCTAGAAGGTCCAAAACGCTCCACCACAGGCCCCGCTACATCCATGGGAGTGGCCCTCATCTCCATGGCAACGGGTACACATTGATTTCGCTGGTCCATTTATGGACACAATGTTTCTAATCGCTGTGGACGCCCATTCGAAATGGCCAGAGGTCATTAAAATGTCCTCCACCACCACGGAGAAAACTATTGCAGTCCTAAGGACCATCTTCGCCAGGAATGGGTTGCCAGAACAGATCTGTTCCGACAATGGCCCACAGTTTGTGTCTGAGGATTTCCGGAGGTTCCTGAAGAATAATGGGGTGAAACATTACACATCTGCCCCATATCATCCAGCCACAAATGGATTGGCTGAGAGGTTTGTTCAGATCTTTAAAAAGGCCATAAAGGCAATGTATAATGACGACATACCACTGCAACACAAGGTGGATAACTTCCTGTTTGCGACACATGCAGTAACCAACCAAACTCCAGCCGTACTGTTTTTCAACCGGAGACTAAGATGTCGCTTGGATTTGCTCAAATCAAACATAAGACGAGATGTGGAGGATAAGCAGTTCCAGCACATAAATGAGAAGCCAACCAGGAGCTTCAAGATAGGGCAACCAGTCTTGGCCCGCGACTACCGAACAGAAAAATGGCAGCCAGGCACGATATGCACACAGCAGGGACCACTAATGTACACAGTGGACGTTGGAGAGAGAATCGTGAGACGCCATGCTGACCAGATTCTAGAGTCACAGGAACAAGCCAAACCTGTACCACAAGCATGTGCACCTGGTAATGAGCCCGAAGTACAGATTGCGTCTACCTCAGATGCAGGGGTATTGGAAGCTGACGAACCAACCAATGACAATGAGCCAGAATTGACTCCACCACCAGAACAGGATACTCGAGAAAGGCGCTATCCAGTCCGGATCAGGAAATCTCCTCAAAGACTGAACTTATAAATGACTATTTCAGTTGATGTATATATTATTGAGAAAATTGTAATTAGTTATTTTTTAGTTGTTAAATGAATGTTATGTACTGTTTATCTAAAAGGGGAGGAATTGTTGTGTATGTACCTTTATGGGAATAACTGGTCTTAGACTGCAGTAGCGGCAGTGACCACCCCTGTATAAAAAGGCCCTAGCAGGCTTCTGTAGTTTCAGTTTCCAGCTGCCTCTTGTTCAGTAAAGTACCTGTTAACTGTTCTCCCGAAGTCTGTGTATTATTGAGGCACGGACTTTACAATTACCGCACTACATGAGTGTTTATTTGGACACCGGATACAGTAGTGTAGTGGTTATGTTACTGGACTAGTAATTCAGTATATCAATGCAAATTGATGTTGTAGTAATCCAGAGGCCTGCACTAATAATCCAGAGAATGTGAGTGCACATCCCACCATGGTAGTTTGAAAATTGGAATTCAGTTTTTTTTTAAAATCTGGAATGAAAAGCTGGTACCATGAAGCTGTCAGATTCTTGTAAAAATCCAACTGATTCACCAATGACCTTTAGCGAAGGAAACTTGCCATCCTTACCTGATATATGTGACTCCAGTACCTGCACCAATGTGGTTAACTGCCCTCAAGTGGCCCAACAAACCACTATGGCATCTAGGGATGGGCATTAAATGCTGGACTTGTCAGCGACGCCCACATCCCAAGAATGAATAAAAGATAACAACACCAGGAGTTAATACTGCTGTTGGACTAAAGTTTGCTGGTTTGATGTGGCAATGATTTTATGGCAACTGCCTTTGTAGTAGAGGAGGAGAATGAAAGGATAATGTAACAATAATAAGAGAAGAGCCTGGACCAGGCCATTACCCCATGAAAGTGTATGCTGATTATATCTCAATTATCTGGATATGTCCGAGTTTTTGGGGGCTCAGGCCCAGTAGGGAGGCAATAACTAAACTGTGTCAAATGATGGCACCTAATTTAGAGAGGTCCTGAGTGACTCCTAATGCGCAGTCGAGACGTAAAATTTGCAACAACATTCACTTTTGAGCTGTGGGCTCATTCTAGATACCAAAGAATAATTTTGCTGGTATTAGTCAGGTACCATGCCCAGTTCTTGTGTTTAGGAAGTTATTCCAGAAGGCTGACAGGTTCATTCATTTCTTCAGGAATGCATATACATTGGTCACACAGCAATGATTATTCACTATTATTGGCTTCACAAGAATGTGAGTGTGGTGGACTATAAGGAACACCATCATTTACTGTAGACCTGCTATTAACTCAACAGCAAAATCTTCTAATTTAGTAAGGATATTTCAGTTTGAAGATAAACTTCAAACATGCCCAGATAAGATTAACTACCAAAATAAATGTTATGTTTGTCTTCTTAACAACAATCACTGCACTCTAAAAGGAATTTATTGTGTGAAAGACGTTGAGACATTTTAATATGATAATGGTACTCTATAAATGTAAGTATTTCTGCTTCTTTGACATTGTATAGGTGATCAACATTGTGTAGAGTGATGAGGCTAACCTTTAGAAACTCTCGCAACGAGCTATTGAGTGAGCAGTCAACATTTGCCAAGATTACATTTGTTATGATTACAAGATATAATTAATGAAGGACCTAGACAGGTAGGTCCTGTCCTCAAAAAGCAGGACAAATCCAATCCGGCCAATTACCACCCCATCAGTCTACTCTCAATCTTCAGCAAAGTGATGGAAGGGGCCATCAACAGTGCTATCAAGCGTTACCTACTCACCAATAACCTGCTTACTGAAGCCCAGTTTGGGTTCCGCCAAGACCACTCCGCTCCCGACCTCATTACAGCCTTGGTCCAAACATGGACAAAGGAGCTGAATTCCAGATGTGAGGAGAGTGACTGCCCTTGACATTTGACCGAGTGTGGCACCAAGGAGCCCTAGTAAAACTGAAGTCAATGGGAATTGGGGGGAAAACTCTCCACTGGCTGGAGCCATACCTAGCACAAAGAAAGATGGTTGTGGTGGTTGAAGGTCAATCATCACAGCCCCAGGATATCATTGCAGGTGTTCCTCAGGGCAGGGTCCTAGGCCCAACCATCTTCAGCTGTTTCATCAATGACCTTCCCTCCAACATAAGGTCAGAAATGGGGATGTTTGCTAATGACTGCACAGTGTTCAGCAACATTCACAATTCCTCAGATAATGAAGCAGTCCATGCCCGCATGCAACAAGACCTGGATGACGTTCAGGCTTGGGCTGATAAGTGGCAGGTAACATTCGCGCCACAGAAGTGCCAGGCAATGACTACCTCCAACAAGCGAGCGTCTAACCACTGCCCCATGACATTCAACGGCATTACCATCGCCGAGTCCCCCACCATCAATATCCTGGGGGTCACCATTGACCAGAAACTTAACTGGACCAGCCACACACATACTGTGGCAACAAGAGCAGGTCAGAGGCTAGGGATTCTGCGGCGAGTGTCTCACGTCCTGACTCCCCAAAGCCTTTCCACCATCTACAAGGCACAAGTAAGGAGTGTGATGGAATACTCTCCACTGGATGAGTGAAGCTCCAGAACACTTAAGAAGCTCAAGACCATCCAGGACAAAGCAGCCTGCTTGTTTGGCACCTCATCCACCACCTTAAACATTCACACCCTCCACCACCGGCGTACCGTGGCTGCAGTGTGTACCATCTACAAGATGCACTGCAGCAACTCACCAAGGCTTCTTCGGCAGCACCTCCCAAACCTGTGATTTCTTCCACATAGAAGGACAAGGGCAGCAGGCGCATGGGAACACCACCCCTTCCAAGTTCCCCTCCAAGTCACACACCATCCTGACTTAGAAGTATATTGCCGATCCTTCATTGTTTCTGGGACAAAATCCTGGAACTCTCTCCCTAACAGTACTGGGGGAGTACCTTCAACACAAGGACTGCAGCAGTTCAAGAAGGTGGCTCACCACCACCTCCTCAAGGGCAATTAGGGATGGGCAATAAATGCTGGCCTTGCCAGCGATGCCCACATGTCATAAATGAGTTTTTGAAAACCTGCATGCTAACTTTTTGTGTTTCATGTACAAGGACACCCAAATCTCTCTCTACTGCAGCATTTTGTAATCTCTCTCCATTTAAATAATAATTTGCTTTTCTATTTTTCCTACCAAAGTGGATAACCTCACATTTTCCCACATGATACTCCACCTGCCAAATTTTTGCCCACTCACTTAGCCTATCTATATCCCTTTGCGGATTCTTTGGGATGGATTTTGCCAGGCCCAAGGAGGCAGGAATGGAGGGGTGTGGGGTGTTAAAATTGCAAAAAGTGGCGGACGGGCCCAACACCGCCTCCATCCCGCCTCCGAACAATTTTCCCAAATGCGTGGTTTCTGATCCCGTCTCCATCTCGCCTCCAAGAGGCAGGATAGGCCCTTAAGGCCCTTAGCAACCACTAAATTGCCTCTATAATCTCATTTTGAGAGGCCTTTCTGATTTTAACACATTTCCCACGTGATTCACGTCTCCTCTGAAACACGACGGTGAAACCTAGCGGGAGCACAATTGGATTGCTGACTATCAGCTGCAGCTCCACCATTAAATAGGAGCTTTGATCAGTTATCATTTGCAGGTGGCAGGACTTTGTTGTCTCAGGTCTGGGGGAACATTTAGCAGGTGTAACCATAGCTGTGGAAGTTTGGACCCTGACACCCATCTCCAGTGTGACCTCCTGGGAAACCCCTCTCGTCACTTTGACTGAGTGCTTCCTC
Organism: Somniosus microcephalus; assembly: GCF_052327205.1. NCBI lineage: Eukaryota > Metazoa > Chordata > Chondrichthyes > Squaliformes > Somniosidae > Somniosus > Somniosus microcephalus. Next base: position 86,980,042 of record NC_140993.1, on the reverse strand, counting down.
AACTGAGGCATCTACCAGAAGCATGGGAACCATTTATTTCCTTTCCTCCTGGACATCAGATGAGGACGAAGACCAGCTGTGGCACCAGCAGAACCATCAACAACAGCAGCGGCAACAACAGGAGCGCCAAGCTGCTGCTCACCCACCTGAAGCGGCACAGGCCAGAAGGCACCAGCCCATGGAAGGCCGTCGGCGCAGGAGATACCCCCCAAACAGGGTCTACAGACAGAGGATCAGCTACCTCAACATGAGTGAGCAGCAGTGCCAAAGGCGACTCCAACTTTCGCGAGAGGTAATGGGTGACATCTGCGCAATGGTGCACCAAGACCTGGAGCCCAGCGGAGCAGATGGACACCCCTTACCAGTGGCCGTCAAATTCACCACCATACTCAACTTTTTTGCTTCAGGCTCATTCCAGGGATTAGCAGCAGACATCAGCGGCATCTCCCAGGTGGCCGCACACACTTGCATCACACAGGTAACTGATGCCCTCTTTGCCATCGTGCACAATCACATCCATTTCTCCAAGGATCAAGCAAGTGTCACGGCGCGTGCGGTTGGATTAGCTTATCTGGCAGGCTTTCCAAGGGTGCAGGGCATCGTTGACTGCACACATGTGGACCTTAAGGCACCCCATTGCAATCCAGGTATTTTTGTCAACAGCAAGGGCTTCCACTCCCTCAACGTGCAGCTGGTTTGTGACCACAAGAAGGAAATTTTACATGTTTGTGACAAGTACCCTGGCAGTTGCCATGACTCCTTCATACTGCGCCAGTTTAGTATGCCTCCGCTCTTCAGTCCGCCAGACCAAATTAACGGATGGCTACTTGGAAACAAGCGCTATCCCCTGAAGACATGGCTAATGACGCCGTTGAGGAGCCCATCCAACAAAGCTGAGGAGAGCTACAACAACAGCCACATTTCCACCAGATCCATAATCGATCAAACTATCGGCATGCCGAAGATGCGCGTCAGATGCCTGGATAGATCAGGTGGAGCCCTGCAGTACTCAGCAGCCAGGGTCTCCAGAATCGTCGTGGTTTGCTGTGCACTTCACAACATGGCACAGCGTCGTGGCTTGCAGATTCCTGAGGACCAAGTGGCTCCTCACATATCCTCCTCAAATGAGGAGGAGGAGGAGGAGGAGAGCAAAAATGAACATCTTGCAGAGGCCCATCAACCAGCGGCAGCAGTACGCGAGAACATTGCTGCCCGGGATGCAAGGAACGCACTCATCTTGGACAGATTTGCTTAGCATAGCAAATCTTGCACTTTTGCCTCGCAGCTTCTTACCAGAGCATCGACAATGGCCAAGAACCAACGGATTCCTAGTACTCTGACCGCCATACTGACAATTGAAAGTATTCCTAAGGCCTCAATGTTTAAGTCCCATTCGCGAAATGACACACGCCACAACTGCAACAGTTGCCATCAGAATTTTTATTTACAATAACCAACTGATGGCATTTTAAAAATAAACACATTTCACCCAAGTGACTATCCCTGTGACTATTTGTGCAGTATCTTTCTCTTATGCGTGCTCCTACGTCGTGCTTCCCCTGTGGCTTCAGCAGATGTGGAGGACCCTTGCTCACTTTCTTGCTGCTCCTGTCTTGACACCTTTGGCGGGCGTCCTCTGGGGTTGCGAACCTGTGAGATCTCGTCAACAGTCTGCTGCTCCTGCGGCTGTGCAGGGGTTGAGACGCCGATGTCAGTTGGGTGGGGACTCTGGTGGGGTTCTGACCGAGGACTTGGCAGTGGCATGGAAGTGTGAGCACTTGGAGAGGAGCCCCCACTTCCTTGTTCTCTGCCACCAACATCCCTCTCATGGGTTAGGTCCACCTCAGCGCTTGCAAGTGGCTTGAGAGCACCTTGCTGTGCATCAGGGGGGCCATGGGGACCCGTATCTGCACTGGCAGTCCTACTCAGAAGGACTTCCATGAAGGTCTGGTTTGTCTGTTCAATAGCTGACCATCGCTCCTCCAGAGATGTCAGTCTATTCTGTACACTCACCATGTTATCTACACTCTGGTGACTTAGCTCCTCCATGGCCATAGCCATCCTCTCATCTACTGTAGCCATCCTTTCCACGGAGGTTGCCATCCTTTCCATGGTGCTGCATTCATGTGCCAATGACTCCACAAAGGCTCTGCTCATGTTCGCGATGGACTCCTCCATTCGCTCCACACTCGCAGCGACCCTGGCGACAAAACCTGCCAGAGACTCCTGCATCTGTTCCTGGAGTTCCAGCACTGCTGATCTTATGGATGGACCCAGAGGCAGAGGGTCGACATGCAGCTGAGCCGAGCTGGCAGATTCCTGCGCAATCCGACTAGGACTCTCCACTGCTGTCCCTGTCTCTACAATCTGCTGATGCTCAATTGTGAGCTGTGATACACCAGGTGACAACAGTATTCTATCTCGCGATGGTCCCACCGAGGTGTGAGTGTCTGCGCTGGTGCTGGGTTGGCTGAATTCTGCTGACGCTGCGCCCTCGGAGGTTGCAGCTTCCTCTGAGGAGTCTGGAGGCCCAGGCTGTTTCTCCTGGATAGTGAGGACGGGTGCTTGCGATGGTCCTGTGGGGGAGTAAAGGAAAGAGTCAGAGACATGAGGCCAAGGTTACATGCACATTGCATATTGCAGATGATCATAAGTCCATCAGTTAGAGCTTCAGAATCATTATCAGCGACTCATGCAATGTCAATGAGAGAGATGAAAAACTATTCTGTCACCAGCTTTCTCTGATGCACCCGTCTGTCCGTCCCCCACTTGCGTATCATCCTCGAGTCCCACGATCTCCAGGACAGCCTCCCCCCAAGGGGTGAGCTGGGCTACTGAGGGTGGCCCTCCTCCTGTCCTCGCTCTTTTCCTTTTATTGTGAGCTCTCTTTTCCTGCAATGAGGGAGACAAGTGGAGTTTGAGTGAGAATGAAGGAGTGAGTAGAGAATCCATAGCATAGATGCTTAGAAGGAGACAAAGATGGAGTGAGTTGGCAAGACCAAGGGCCCGCCCTGTGTTTTGTAAGTTGTTTTCATAGCATCACAGTGATAGAGAGTGTGAGGGCTGCATAGTCAAATAGTTAGGTGAATGTGACCATAGAGTGAGAGGGAATGGGTAAGCATACAGGAGTGTCAGTGTCAGTGTCAAGTGGGATGTGGAGGAAGAAACATAGAAACATAGAAGATAGGAGCAGGAGTAGGCCATTCGGCCCCTCGAGCCTGTTCCGCCATTTAATGAGATCATGGCTGATCATCCAAATTCAGTACCCTGTCCCTGCTTTCTCCCCATATCCCTTGATCCCTTTAGCCTTCAGAAATAAATCTAACTCCTTCTTCAATATATTTAATAAGTTGGCCTCAACTGCGTTCTGTGGTGGAGAATTCCATAGGTTCACCACTCTCTGGGTGAAGAAATTCCTCCTCATCTCAGTCCTAAATTGCTTATCCCTTATCCTTAGACTGTGACCCTTGGTTCTGGACTCCCCTGCCATTGGGAACATCCTTCCTGCATCTAGTCTATCTAGTCCTGTTATAAGTTTCAATGAGATCCCCTCTCATTCTTCTAAACTGTAGCAAACATAAGCCTAATCGACCCAATCTCTCCTCATAGGTCATTCCTGCCATCCCAGGTATCAGTCTGGTGAATGTTCGCTGAACTCCCTCCATGGCAAGAACATCCTTCCTCAGATAAGGCAACCAAAACTGCACACAATACTCAAGGTATTGTCTCACCAAGGCCCTGTACAACTGCAGGAAGACATCCTTGCTCCTGTACTCGAATCCTCTCGCTATGAAGGCCAGCATACCATTTGCGTTCTTAACCGCCTGCTACACCTGCATGCTTACCTTCAGCGACTGGTGCACAAGGACACCCAGGTCTCGTTGCACTTCCCCTTTTCCCAATCTATTGCCGTTCAGGTAATAATCTGTCTTCCTGTTTTTGCCACCAAAGTGAATAACCTCGCATTTATCCACATTGGGCAGATGCATGACAAATGCAGTATAATCACCCAACCTGTCCAAATCATACTGGAGTTTCTCTGCATCCTCCTCACAGCACACATGCCCACCCAGCTTTGTGTTGTCTGCAAACCTGGAGATATTACACCTAGTTCCCTCGTCTAGATCATTAATATATATTGTGAATAGCTGGGGTCCAAGCACCGATCCCTGTGGTACCCCACTAGTCACTGCCTGCCACTCGGAAAAAGACCCGTTTATTCCAACTCTTTGCTTCCTGTTTGCCAACCAGTTCTCTATCCAAGTCAGTACCTTACCCCCAATCCCATGTGCTTTAAATTTGCACGCCAATCTCTTATGCGGGACCTTATCCAAAGCCTTCTGAAAATCCAAATACACCACATCCACTGGTTCTCCCTTATCTATTCTACCAGTTACATCCTCAAAAAATTCCAGTAGATTAGTCAAGCATGATTTACCTTTTGCAAATCCATGCTGACTTTGTCCGGTCCTGTCACTGTTTTCCAAGTGCTCTGCTATTACATCTTTTATAATGGACTCTAGCATTTTCCCCACTACCGATGTCAGGCTTACCGGTCTATAATTCCCCCGTTTTCTCTCTACCACCTTTTTAAAATAGTGGGGTTACATTAGCTGCCCTCCAATCCATGGGAACTATTCCAGAGTCTATAGAATGTTGGAAGATGACCAGCAATGCATCTAATATTTCTAGGGCCACTTCCTTAAGTACCCTAGGATGTAGATTATCAATCCCTGGGGATTTATTGGCCTTCAATCCCGTCAATTTCCCTAACACCATTTCTCTACAAATACTGATTTCATTCAATTCCTCCCTCTCATTAGACCCTATGTTCCCCAACATCTCTGGAAGGTTATTTGTGTCCTCCTTTGTGAAGACAGAACCAATGTATATATTTAATTGGTCTGCCATTTCTTTGTTACCCATTATAAATTCCCCTGATTCGGACTGCAAGGGACCTACACTTGACTTCACCAATCTTTTTCTCTTCACATATCAATAGAAGCTTTTACAGTCAGTTTTTATGTTCCCTGCAAGCTTACTCTCATATTCTATTTTCCCCCTCTTAATTAATCCCTTTGTCCTCCTCTGTTGAATCCTAAATGGCTCCCTATCCTCAGGTTTGTTGCTTTTTCTGGCCAGTTTATATGTCCTCTCCTTGGATCTTATGCTATCCCTAATTTCCCTTGTTAGCCACGGTTGAGTCACTTTTTTGTTTTATTTTTATGCCAAACAGGGATGAACAAATTCTGTAGTTCATCCATGCGATCTTTAAATGTTTGCCATTGCCTATCCACCGTCAACCCTTTAAGTAATTTTCCCCAAAACATCCTAGCCAACTCAGGCCTCATACCATTGTAGTTTCCTTTATTTAAATTCAGGACCCTAGTTTCTGAGTCAACTACTTCACTCTCCATCTTAATGACGAATTCTATCATATTATGATCGCTCCTCACCAAGGGGCCTCGCACAACAACATTGCTAATTAGTCCTTTCTCATTACATAATACCCAGTCAAAGATGGCCTGATCGCCAGTTGGTTCCTCGACATATTGGTCCAGGAAACCATCCCGTATACACTCTAGGAATTCCTCCTCCACAGTATCTATATATATAAATCGGTCGTTCTGTCCTTCTGTCTGTCTGTCTGTCTGTCATCGCGTGTGCGTCTGTCGGGCTATGCGCTCGAAAGTTACAGGGCGTACCTACGCGTGCGTTACGTCGAAAGAAAGCTTACGTTTCCAAAACGGTTTTAAGCGTATTTACGTTCCGGCCGGGCTAAAATCGCGCCCGCGGTATCCGAAAAACCTTAACATTCCGCTCATTAGCATCTCATTATCCGCTCATTAGCGACAGAGTGACCTCGAGCTCGACCAATCGTACGCCGGGTTGCTGGCGTGTGCCGCCGGGCCAATCGGTGTGTGTGTGGGCGGGCCTTATCATTCTGAACCGAGGTGAGTCGCCGCCATCTTGATTCCAAACTTTTCCTTTCTTTTTCCCGCTTTCTGCGTCTTTAAAAAAAAACGTTGCTTTTAAAACACATATTGTTTTTTAAAAAAATGATTTAGAAAGTAATTAACTTATCTAATCTCATTAATTTTCCTACCTTTCCCCGTTTTTCCAGGTAGGCCTCAAAGCCTCTGCCTCTCCTCCGCACCCACGCCCGAGCTAGGCACCTCCCGGCCCCACTCGAAGGCTGGAGGGGCGGGCCTCAGCCCAGCACCGCTACCTTACTAAAGGGTGCGCGCGCAGCAGGAGCAGCTGAGACGCGGCGTCTCTCTCTCTGGCTCGGCCGGGGGGCGGGGCTTGGTGAGCGTCAAGGGTTACCCTGGCAACCGGGCCCACCGGCCGTCTCGCACAGCCGCAATCTTGAAGCCAGCTTGGGAGGCCGGTGCTCGGAAATCTCGCCTCCGGAGTTCGGTGCTTGGTTGGTGGGGGTGGCGAGCCTCGGGGGTGGGGGGCGAGTCTCAGGGGGGGCCAACCAGGGGGCTCGGGAGTTTGGGGGGACGGGGATCAGGGGGCTCGGGGACTCTCCCCCCTTCCCCTCCCCTCCCCCCCTCCCTCCTCTCCCCCCCTCCTCCCCTCCCCCCCCTTTCCCTTCCCCGCCCTCCCCCCCCGCCACCCTCCCTTCCCGCCCGCCACCCTCCCTTCCCCCCCGCCCCACCCTCGCTTCCCCCCGCCCTCCCTTCCCCCCCCGCCCTCTCTCTCTACCCCCCAGTCGCTCCCTCTCTACCCCCCAGTCGCTCTCTCTCTTCCCCCCCCCCCCCCCAGTCGCGCGCTCTCTCTCTCTCCCAACAACAACATGCCCTCGAAAAAGCCTCGGCACCGCCGGGCACTTCAGCTAGTCTATTATATATATAAAGGATACTTCTGTCTGTCATTCCGTCTGTCTGTCTTGATTTAACTCGAAAGTTATAGAGCGTACCTACACGTGCGTTACGTCAAAAGAAAGCTGACGATTCCAGAACCGTCCTAAGCATATTTACGTTTCGGCCGGACAAAAGTTGCGCCCGCGGTATCCAAAAAACGTTCAACATTCCGCTCATTAGCATCTCATTATCTGCTCATTAGCGACAGAGTGACCTCGAGGTCGACCAATCGTACGCCGGGTTCCTGGCGCGTGCAGGTGGGCCCTCCTACAGTCGAGTGACTGGACGATTGACCAATCCTACGCTTTGGTGACCTGACGGTCGACCAATCGGTGCGTGTGTGGGCGGGCCTTATCTTTCTGAACCGAGGTGAGTCGCCGCCATCTTGATTCTAAACTTTTAATTTCTTTTTCCCGCTTTCTGCGTGTTTCTTTTCAAATCTACATTTCCAGCAAAAAAAAAGTTGCTTTTAAAACACAAATTGTTTTTAAAAAAGTTAATTAATTTGTAAATCTTTTCTCTAACCTCTATAATTCTCCTACCTTTCACCGTTTTCCAGGCCCGGGGCCGAGGCTTCTCCAACTGCCAGCAGTGCAACTGTAGACCCAGGCTCCCGGCCTAGGCAGAGACAAACACTGGCAGAGGAGAGAGGGTGTGCTGCTCAGCAGCATTCCCAGGGTCAGTAGGTGGGGAGGCTTCATAAGCAACTGGGGTAGGTCGCAAGCCCTGAATAATAATCTGAAGATCCTGTGTTTGCAGCTGAGGAAATTTCTTCTGCTGACAGCCCCAGATTAACGGCAGCATTCTTTGTCAAGGAGGGCGAAAATTTTCAGTGCGACGCCATTTTGATTCAGTGTGTAACAGAGTGCCTGCGCGGCCATCTTAGTACAGGAACATAGAGTGGGTGGGCTTCTGTGCTCCAAATCGGGTCCTGGTGACCAAGACAGACAATCGACTGGTGGGCGGGGCCTAATCTTTCCAACTGAAAAGCAAGTGGCGGCCATTGTTTGTGGTACAACACTGAGGTGAGGACCCCTTTTTTAATAAAAAGATTGGTGAGGTTGTAAAGTGTATGTTATAGAAAGATTTACCAAAATGTTTTATAAGTACAGGAAACTTTGTGCTATCCGGAGGTGAGCTATCCGGCAATCTGGAGCCACCACAAAAATCAGCAGCCGTTTTTTATTCTGTTTGTTTATTTTCCTTTGTTTGAACAGTCAAGCTGTGCAAGGTCTGTAGCTGTAGCAACAGCTTCAGCTGCAGAGCTTTAGGGCCACACCCGAAGCTGTTGCTAAGCAACAGTGTTTGTTGTCAAATACGGAGATAAGAATCTCCGTATCTCTCAACATTAACTTTGGAGAGTAGGGCAGTTTTAAGGCAAGGCAGCAGCTCGGTCCCGTGGGTGCCGGATAGCACAAAGTTTCCTGTACTTTAAGTATATCTCGCCCCGCCACTCCCTTTCCACCCCACACTCCCCCCACACCCCCTTCCCCCCCACACCCCCCACCTCTTCCCCTCCTCCCCCCCTCCCCTTCCCATCCGCTCTCTCTCTCTCTCTCTTCCCCCCAGTCGCTCTCTCTCTTCCCCCCAGTCGCTCTCTCTCTTCCCCCCAGTCGCTCTCTCTCTTCCCCCCAGTCGCTCTCTCTCTTCCCCCCAGTCGCTCTCTCTCTTCCCCCCAGTCGCTCTCTCTCTTCCCCCCAGTCGCTCTCTCTCTTCCCCCCAGTCGCTCTCTCTCTTTCCCCCAGTCGCTCTCTCTCTTTCCCCCAGTCGCTCTCTCTCTTTCCCCCAGTCGCTCTCTCTCTTTCCCCCAGTCGCTCTCTCTCTTCCCCCCCGTCGCTCTCTCTCTTCCCCCCCAGTCGCTCTCTCTCTCTTCCCCCCCAGTCGCTCTCTCTCTTCCCCCCAGTCGCTCTCTCTCTTCCCCCCAGTCGCTCTCTCTCTTCCCCCCAGTCGCTCTCTCTCTTCCCCCCAGTCGCTCTCTCTCTTCCCCCCAGTCGCTCTCTCTCTTCCCCCCAGTCGCTCTCTCTCTTCCCCCCAGTCGCTCTCTCTCTTCCCCCCAGTCGCTCTCTCTCTTCCCCCCAGTCGCTCTCTCTCTTCCCCCCAGTCGCTCTCTCTCTTCCCCCCAGTCGCTCTCTCTCTTCCCCCAGTCGCTCTCTCTCTTCCCCCCAGTCGCTCTCTCTCTTCCCCCCAGTCGCTCTCTCTCTTCCCCCCAGTCGCTCTCTCTTCCCCCCAGTCGCTCTCTCTCTTCCCCCCAGTCGCTCTCTCTTCCCCCCAGTCGCTCTCTCTTCCCCCCAGTCGCTCTCTCTTCCCCCCAGTCGCTCTCTCTCTTCCCCCCAGTCGCTCTCTCCCTTCCCCCCAGTCGCTCTCTCTCTTCCCCCCAGTCGCTCTCTCTCTTCCCCCCAGTCGCTCTCTCTCTTCCCCCCAGTCGCTCTCTCTCTTCCCCCCAGTCGCTCTCTCTCTTCCCCCCAGTCGCTCTCTCTCTTCCCCCCAGTCGCTCTCTCTCTTCCCCCCAGTCGCTCTCTCTCTTCCCCCCAGTCGCTCTCTCTCTTCCCCCCAGTCGCTCTCTCTCTTCCCCCCAGTCGCTCTCTCTCTTCCCCCCAGTCGCTCTCTCTCTTCCCCCCAGTCGCTCTCTCTCTTCCCCCCAGTCGCTCTCTCTCTTCCCCCCAGTCGCTCTCTCTCTTCCCCCCAGTCGCTCTCTCTCTTCCCCCCAGTCGCTCTCTCTCTTCCCCCCAGTCGCTCTCTCTCTTCCCCCCAGTCGCTCTCTCTCTTCCCCCCAGTCGCGCTCTCTCTCTTCCCCCCAGTCGCGCTCTCTCTCTTCCCCCCCCCAGTCGCGCTCTCTCTCTTCCCCCCCCAGTCGCGCTCTCTCTCTTCCCCCCAGTCGCTCTCTCTCTTCCCCCCAGTCGCTCTCTCTCTTCCCCCCAGTCGCTCTCTCTCTTCCCCCCAGTCGCTCTCTCTCTTCCCCCCAGTCGCTCTCTCTCTTCCCCCCAGTCGCTCTCTCTCTTCCCCCCAGTCGCTCTCTCTCTTCCCCCCAGTCGCTCTCTCTCTTCCCCCCAGTCGCTCTCTCTCTTCCCCCCAGTCGCTCTCTCTCTTCCCCCCAGTCGCTCTCTCTCTTCCCCCCAGTCGCTCTCTCTCTTCCCCCCAGTCGCTCTCTCTCTTCCCCCCAGTCGCTCTCTCTCTTCCCCCCAGTCGCTCTCTCTCTTCCCCCCAGTCGCTCTCTCTCTTCCCCCCAGTCGCTCTCTCTCTTCCCCCCAGTCGCTCTCTCTCTTCCCCCCAGTCGCTCTCTCTCTTCCCCCCAGTCGCTCTCTCTCTTCCCCCCAGTCGCTCTCTCTCTTCCCCCCAGTCGCTCTCTCTCTTCCCCCCAGTCGCTCTCTCTTCCCCCCAGTCGCGCTCTCTCTCTTCCCCCCAGTCGCGCTCTCTCTCTTCCCCCCAGTCGCGCTCTCTCTCTTCCCCCCAGTCGCGCTCTCTCTCTTCCCCCCAGTCGCTCTCTCTCTTCCCCCCAGTCGCGCTCTCTCTTCCCCCCAGTCGCTCTCTCTCTTCCCCCCCAGTCGCTCTCTCTCTTCCCCCCAGTCGCTCTCTCTCTTCCCCCCAGTCGCTCTCTCTCTTCCCCCAGTCGCTCTCTCTCTTCCCCCCAGTCGCTCTCTCTCTTCCCCCCAGTCGCTCTCTCTCTTCCCCCCAGTCGCTCTCTCTCTTCCCCCCAGTCGCTCTCTCTCTTCCCCCCAGTCGCTCTCTCTCTTCCCCCCAGTCGCTCTCTCTCTTCCCCCCAGTCGCTCTCTCTCTTCCCCCGTCGCTCTCTCTCTTCCCCCCAGTCGCTCTCTCTCTTCCCCCCAGTCGCTCTCTCTCTTCCCCCCGTCGCTCTCTCTCTTCCCCCAGTCGCTCTCTCTCTTCCCCCCAGTCGCTCTCTCTCTTCCCCCCAGTCGCTCTCTCTCTTCCCCCCAGTCGCTCTCTCTCTTCCCCCCAGTCGCTCTCTCTCTTCCCCCCCAGTCGCTCTCTCTCTTCCCCCCCAGTCGCTCTCTCTCTTCCCCCCAGTCGCTCTCTCTCTTCCCCCCCAGTCGCTCTCTCTCTTCCCCCCAGTCGCTCTCTCTCTTCCCCCCAGTCGCTCTCTCTCTTCCCCCCAGTCGCTCTCTCTCTTCCCCCCAGTCGCTCTCTCTCTTCCCCCCAGTCGCTCTCTCTCTTCCCCCCAGTCGCTCTCTCTCTTCCCCCCAGTCGCTCTCTCTCTTCCCCCCAGTCGCTCTCTCTCTTCCCCCAGTCGCTCTCTCTCTTCCCCCCAGTCGCTCTCTCTCTTCCCCCCAGTCGCTCTCTCTCTTCCCCCCAGTCGCTCTCTCTCTTCCCCCCAGTCGCTCTCTCTCTTCCCCCCAGTCGCTCTCTCTCTTCCCCCCAGTCGCTCTCTCTCTTCCCCCCCAGTCGCTCTCTCTCTTCCCCCCCAGTCGCTCTCTCTCTTCCCCCCCAGTCGCTGTCTCTCTCCCCCCCAGTCGCTCTCTCTCTTCCCCCCCAGTCGCTCTCTCTCTTCCCCCCAGTCGCTCTCTCTCTTCCCCCCAGTCGCTCTCTCTCTTCCCCCCCGCGTCGCTCTCTCTCTTCCCCCCAGTCGCTCTCTCTCTTCCCCCCCAGTCGCTCTCTCTCTTCCCCCCAGTCGCTCTCTCTCTTCCCCCCCAGTCGCTCTCTCTCTTCCCCCCAGTCGCTCTCTCTCTTCCCCCCAGTCGCTCTCTCTCTTCCCCCCAGTCGCTCTCTCTCTTCCCCCCAGTCGCTCTCTCTCTTCCCCCCAGTCGCTCTCTCTCTTCCCCCCCAGTCGCTCTCTCTCTTCCCCCACAGTCGCTCTCTCCCCCCACAGTCACTCTCTCTCTTCCCCCACAGTCGCTCTCTCTCTCTCTCTCTTCCCCCCCCCCCCCCGAGTCGCTCTCTCTCTCTCTCTCTCTTCCAACAACAATATGCCCTCAAAAGACCCTCGGCACCGCCGGGCACTTCAGCTAGTTGTTACTAATTTGGTTAGCCCAATCTATATGTAGATTAAAGTCACCCATGAAAGCTGCTGTGCCCTTATTGCATGCGTCTCTAATTTCCCATTTAATGCCAACCCCAACCTCAGCATTACTGTTTGGGGGTCTGTATACAACTCCCACTAACGTTTTCTGCCCCTTGGTATTTCTCAGCTCTACCCATACAGATTCCACATCATCAGAGCTAATATCCTTCCTTACTATTGAGTTAATCTCCTCTTTAAGCAGCAATGCTACCCCACTTCTTTTCCTTTTTGCCTGTTCTTCCTGAATATTGTATACCCCTGGATGTTGAATTCCCAGCCTAGGTCACCCTGGAGGCATTTCTCCATAATTCCAAATACATCATATCCGTTTACATCCATTTGCGCAGCTAATTCATCCACCTTATTATGAATGCTCCTCGCATTAAGACACAAAGCCTTCAGGCTTGTTTTTTTTTAACACTCTTAATCCTTTTAGAATTATTATTTACTGTAGCCCTGTTTGATTTACACCCTTGATTTCTCTGCCTTCCACTTTTGCTTTTCTCCTTCCTGTCTTTTGTTTCTATCCTTGCTTCCCTTTCCTCTGTCTCCCTGCACATGTTCCCAACCCCCTTCTCTTTTAGTTTAAACCCTCCCCAACAGCACTAGCAAACATTCCCCCTAGGACATCGGTCCTAGTCCTGCCCAGGTACAAACCATCCAGTTTGTACTGGTCCCACCTCCCCAGAACCGGTTCCAATGTCCCAGGAATTTGAATCCCTCCCCCTTGCACCATTCCTCTAGCCATTTATTTATCTGAAATATCCTTCTATTTCTACTCTGACTAGCACGTGGCACTGGTAGCAATCCTGAGATTACTACCTTTGACTTCCTATTTTTAAATTTACCTTCTAACTCCCTATATTCAGCTTTTTGGACCTCATCCTGTTTTTTACCTATATTGTTGGTACCTATATGCACCACGACAACTGGTTGTTCACCCTCCCCCTCCAGAATGCCATGCAGCCACCCCAAGACATCCTTGACCCTTGCATCAGGGAGGCAACATACCATCCTGCAGTCTCGTTTGCGGCTGCAGAAATGCCTATCTATTCCCCTTTCAATAGAATCCCCTATCACTATAGCTCTCCCACTCTTTTTTCTCCTGTCATATGCAGCAGGACCACCTATGGTGCCAGGAAGTTGGCTGCTGCTGCCTTCCCCCGATAAGCCAACTCCCTCAACAATATCCAAATTGGTATATCTGTTTGAGAGGGGGTTGGCCACAGGGGACCCCTGCACTACCTGCCTGCACCTACTGCTCTGCCAGGTGGTCACCCATTCCCTTCCTGCCTGTGCAGCCTTTACCTGCGGTGTGACCAACTCTCTTAAAGTGCTATCCATGATGTCCTCAGCATTGCGAATGCTCCAGTATGTATCCTTTCGCAGCTCCAGCACTGCAATGCAGTCTGTCAGTAGCTGCAGCTGGATACACATCCTGCACACATGGTCGTCAGGGACACAGGAAGTGTCCCTGATTTCCCACATAGTGCAGGAGGAGCATGCCACGGGGCCGAGATGTCCTGCCATGACTTACCCTTTAATTAATTTAAATTAAATTAAATCAAATCAATACTACTCATTTCACTACAATTAAATGATATATTCAAGGGCCCTTGGTTACTAGCACTCCCCGATACACAACAGAGACCTTAGAAACTATAACCACAAAAATTAAGACCTTCTAAATTTTATAAACTATTAATCTTAACTGTCAAACTGTAGAGTAGTATAAATACTCAGGTTGCTAATGCTGAGTGCTGGTGAGGAGTGGCAAAGGGGAGCAGATTGAGGGTGATGGCAAAGTCATACTCACTTTTCCAGTGCGCAGAAGTTCATGAAACATCTTCCTGCACTGAAGCCAGGTTCTGCGGATCACCGACAATGAGGTGACCTCCTGGGCCACCTGGATCCACACAGCCTTCGTCTGCTGGGGAGGATTCTTCCTCCCTGAAGAAGGGAAGAGCACCTCCTTACTAGCTCTTGCTCCCTCCACCAAAGCTTGCAGGGCGATGTCATCAAATCTGGAAGCAGACTTGGGTCTCCCGCTGCTCATTCTGCCTCCAGGTCCCTTTCACTGCAAAGGTCAAAAGGTTGGCAGTCTGTAGAAGAAGCAAGGCTTCTTGCAGACCTTAAATGCAGCAGCAATGATGATGTCATCGGAGGCGAGTTTCAGACTGAAAAATCTAAATGGGCCATGGGTTCCCACACGGTGGAACTCAATTGCCCAATTATGTGAAAATCGCATCAATCTCCCACATCGATTTGGAATCGGGTGGATAACACGAAAAGTGGATGACACGACCCCAGCCCACCCCAATGTCAAAATCCAGCCCTTTGTGTCCCCTTCACAAATTGTTTCCCCACCTATCTTTGTATCATCAGCAAATTTGGCTAAATTATACTCTGTCCCTTCATCCAAGTCATTAATATAGATTGTAAATTGTTGAGGCCCCAGCACTGATCCCTGTGGCACCCACTAGTTACAATTTGCCAACCGGAAAATGACCCATTTATCCCGACTCCCTGTTTTCTGTTAGTTAGCCAATCCTCTTTCCATGCTAACCCCATGAGCTCTTATCTTGTGCAGTAACCTTTTATGTGGCACCAAATCGAATGCCTTCAGGAAATCCAAATACACGACATCTACTGGTTCCACTTTATCCACCCTGCTCGTTACATCCTCAAAGAACTCCAGCAAATTTGTCAAACATGATTTCCCTTTCATAAAACCATGCCAACCCTGCTTGACTGTATTATGATTTTCTAAATGTCCTGCTATTACTTCCTTAATAATGGATTCCAGCATTTTCCCAATGACAGATGTTAGGCTAACAGGTCCTGCTTTCTGTCTCCCTCCTTTCTTAAATAGGGGCATTACATTTGCGGTTTTCCAATCCGCTGGGACCTCTCCAGAATCCAGGGAATTTTGGTATATTGCAACCAATGCATCCACTATCTCTGCAGGCACTTCTTTTAAGACCTTGGGATGCAGGTCATGGGGACTTGTCCACCTTTAGTCCCATTATTTTACCGAGTACTTTTTCTCTAGTGATAGTGATTCTTTTAAGTTCCCCCCTTTCTATAGCCACTTAATTATCTATTATTAGGATGCTTTTAGTGTCTTCTACCATTAAGACCGATACAAAATATTTGTTCAAAATCTCTGCCATTTCCCAGTTTCCCCTTATTAATTTCTCTAGTTCTAAACTCTCCAGCCAGGGAAAACAACCTTTCAGCATCAACCCTGTCAATCCCCTCAGAATCTTGTGTTTCAATGAGATCACCTCTCATTCTTCTAAACTCCAGAGAGTATACACACACAGAATCACACAGAATCCCCACAGTGCAGATAGAGGCCATTTCGGCCCATCGAGCCTGCACTGACACATATCCCACCCTATCCCCATAACCCCACGCATTTAATCCCCCTAAGGGTCAATTTATCATAGCCAAATCAACCTAACCCGCACATCTTTGGACTGTGGGAGGAAACCGGAGCACCCGGAGAAAACCCACGCAAACACGGGGAGAATGTGCAAACTCCACACAGACAGTCGCCCGAGGCCAGATTTGAACCCGGGTCCCTGGCGCTGTGAGGCAACAGTGCTAACCACTATGCCACCGTGCCGGCCCAATCTATTCAATCTCTCCTCATAGGACAACCTTCTCATCCCAAAAATCAATCTAATGAACCTTTGTTGCACCGCCTCTAAAGCAAGTATGTCCTTCCTCAGATAAGGAGACCAAAACTGTGCACAGTACTCCAGATGTGGCCTCACCAAAGCCCTGTACAATTGTTGCAAGATTTCCTTACTCTTATACTCCAACCCCCTTGCAATAAAAGCCAACATGCCATTTGCCTTCCTAATTGTTTGCTGTACCTGCATGCTAACTTTCTGAGTTTCCTGTACGAGGACAACAAAATCTCTCTGAACACCAACATTTAATATTTTCTCACCATTTAAAAAATATTTTGTTTTTATATTCTTCCTACCAAATTGAATAACCTCACAGGCGGGTTGCTTCCAATAGAGTCCCGCTTCCCTGATGGGGCGCTACCGATGAATTTCAGCTGCGGGGGCCGCTAATTTTTTGGGGGCTCTAAAAGTAGCATCCCGGTGAAGTTAGCACCCCAAAGGGGGGGGCGACTCAATCTTTCCCCCGAAGCCTCTTTTAATCTAATACTATCCTTTTATTTCAGATTTCCAGCATTTGTAGTTTTGCCATTTTATTTTATCTGCTGTAGTTGTTTCTTTAAACTCCTGTGACTGGTGTTGAATTAAAGGAACATCCACAAAGCTAAAACAAGGCAGAATGGGTTCATTTTTGTCACAATAACAACTTTTAGAGCTATATAAAAGCCTAATGATTAAATTTGCTGTTTTTTCTTGCACAAGATTAAACTATTCTCCACTTGATACAGTTACAATCAGCTATTGTGTCATTTACCAGTGTGGGGCTCTGGGGAATTTCCAATGGTCATTTTAACAAAAACACATGAACGTTGTTCACTCCACCTAATTCCTAAAAGGCAGTGAGTAAGTAACTTATTTCCAAATGCTGCCTTTGGCACTGTCCAGAACAAGCTGAGAGTTAACTCAGCTTCCTCTACTCGTTATCCTGGAGGGTTGGCAATTCCTGTCTCAAGGAATTCAAGATTAATCTCTAAGACACTGCTGCGAGCAACCAGGGAGGAAAATCATAGGGCCGTGGGTTTTAAAACATTACTGTTTACATTTTTGTTTATTAGTTATAAAAATATGGGAAAAAAAGGCTGTTTGACTGGGAGTCAAGAATCATCCAATCAGGTAATGAGTCTATTCGCTTTCCAATTGGCGTGGGAATTATGGGCATGTTGGGTGATCAATGGCAGGAGTTTTGGGGCGGTTTGAGGCAGGAGGTCATGTGATGACACCTCCAGGAATATGTCCAACCAGTGTTGGCAACCCTACTCCCTTTGGGAAGGCCAATAACGGAAAGCAAGAATGCGCAAACGTGACCCCAAGAGATACAAAATGAAAGAGGAGCAATTTGAAGATGAATTTAAAGTTGATGATTATAGCAAATTCTGGAAGAAAAAGGAATCTTCAGTTTTTTGGCTTTTAGAAACATGAAACGATCAGTGAACTGTTTGCCTGGTGTTGATGTCACTAAACCTTGACAGTTGGACAGTGCACATATTACTATTGTAATAACTATAAATCTCGATAAATTAATGACGAGTGGTTTTGTATGATCTAAAATAAATAAATAAAAAATAACCTTAGTTCACTGACTGTCTCACACTCCCAGTTAAAGGAAGATACAGGAGCAATTCTTCAACTTTACACTTCTGGCAGGGAGCCATGCTCGCGGCGAGGCTCTCCTGCTGGGAGTGCATACCGGAAATTTGGATATGTAATATGCACAATTCTCTGACTGTTAATTTAAATGGAAAACATTTAAATATCCAGAAGTTTAAAAATAACACTTGCAATCTCCACTCTCTGGCTGTGGGCCTTCCCATCTGGCTGTGGAGGATCTTTGCAGGGAAGCAATGTGAAAGCTGTATTGTTGGCCATTATGGCTGCTGGCAGCTAGAACAAAATTGGCAGCCATTTCAAGGCTACAGACGGCCATTTACAGTCCTGGAACACTTCTACAGCTGCCTCCAGTATGAAACAAACATATGCTGTGGTAGAAGTGCTGGCATTCCCAAATTTCTAATATGTGTTTACTGAATGCCAAATTCAGAAAACCACTCCCTGGTGTGAGGAACCATGATCACAAAATTACATTCTACCAGTTTGTGGCACAGCATTTTCTACATTTCAGGAACCATTTCTGTAACAGTTTCAACATTGCATTTGTTGTAAATTAGAGCTTTGTACTACAGGTAGACTATCCTTTATCCGAAAACCTCGGGACCAGCCGAGTTTCGGATAAAGGAGAATTTCGGATTTCGGAAGGGGTGCCAGCGGGGTACGCGGGGGGGGGGGGGGGTTGTCGGGGCTGGCGGGGTCCGCGGGGGGGTCGGCGGTTGTCGGGGCTGGCGGGGTCCGCGGGGGCGGTCGGCGGTTGTCGGGGCCGGCGGGGTCCGCGGGGGGGTCGGCGGCTGGCGGGGTCCGCGGGGGGGTCGGGGCTGGCGGGGGGCGTCGGCGGTTGGCGGGGTCGGCGGTTGTCGGGGCCGGCGGGGTCCGCGGGGGGGTCGGCGGCTGGCGGGGTCCGCGGGGGGGTCGGGGCTGGCGGGGTCCGCGGGGGCGTCGGCGGTTGTCGGGGCTGGCGGGGTCGGCGGTTGTCGGGGTCCGCGGGGGGGTCGGCGGTTGTCGGGGCTGGCGGGGTCGGCGGGGGGTCGTGCGCACGACTTACCCTTTATCCGAACTTCCGCAACCGGAGCCCTCTAAAAACCGAAGGTTTTTTCGTTCAGCGTAAGTCGTACGCACGACTTACGCTGAACGAAAAAACCTTCGGTTTTTAGAGGGTTTCGGTTTTCGGAAGTCCGGATAAAGGGTAGTCTACCTGTAGTAACAAAAATCATCGGGTAAATTCTCTGATTCTACCCTCCATGCTTGTAGGGAGCACAGGTTGGAAAATTCAGGGGTACAGTGCCAGAGCCCTATCGCTCTTCGAGCACAGCTCTTCACCCTCACGTCTTTACTTGATGTTGGTCATGACTGAACTCACACTGAAAGCTTCTTGAGTGAAAAGGCAACATGCAAGCTATTTGCATTTCCAAACTGACTGAGTGAAATATAGTCACAAGCCACTAAAACCGCATGCTAAAGATAGAATTAATGCACACAGACAAGATGGAGTTACAACACAGCAATAATTCATGTGACGTCAAGCAGTCTGAGAAACCACAAGAGTAAAGTTTGAGTGATTTAACACATTAATTGTCAAGTAATATCATTTTACCTAGCTCTTATCTATATGTTCAATAAGCAATTAATGTTTATTCTTGTAAATTGCAAATTGCTACATATAACCGTAATCAAATAAGTGTCCTTTTTTTCTCTCTCCCACATGGCAGCTGTTTCTCATCCTGCCAGCACACTTCACACCTAATCTGAGCCGTCCTTTGTCTCCACTTGTCCTATTACCATCTCGTCTGGTTTTGAATACCTCTTAATGTCTCTTTACTTCTCTTTTGTTCTATCGCAGCCCTGCCTTCGATCTATTTTATTTCCTTTCCAGTTTTGAAAAAGGGTTCACCCGAAACGTCGACTTTTAATTTCTCTCCATGGATGTTGCCTGGCCTGCTGAGTTTTTCCAGCATTTTCTGTTGTTATTTCGGCTTTCCAGCATCTGCAGTATTTTGCTATCGTCCTTTATTTATTGGTTCATTCACTATTTTGTAAATCTTATGTTGCATTTACCTTATGGCTCATGCCACCAGCAGCCCTGATTTTTTTTCAACATCAGGGTGATGTTGAACAACTAAGATGAAACAGATAACACTTCTTCCTCTGGTGGCAAGAAGTACCAGCTCTGGAGGTGTTTGTTTCACACTGGAGGCAGCTGCAGAAGTGTTCCAGGAATGTAAATGGCCGACCGCAGCTTTGAAAATGGCTGCCATTTTATCCAGCAGCTGGCACCCATACAGGCAAACAATACAGTCTTCACATTGCTCCCCTGCAAGGATCTTCCACAGCTAGTTGAGAAGGTCCCTAGCCAGAGAATGCTGTTTTTAAACATTTGGATATGCACACATTTGCACAAATGCAGTTGATATTGTTTTCACAAAAGTGACAAAGTACAGATGAAAGAGATCAGTTGGCCCATCTAGCTCATCCTTAAACTGAAATCTACAGTTCCCCTAGCGCGTTGAATGATTTCCAGAGTTTCTGCCTCCACTACCCAATCCAGAACACCATTCCAGGTATTACACACTCTTTGCATGAAGAAGAGGTTCCTGACATCTGTCCTGAACTTACGTTCCACCAGTTTGCAGGTAGTTCCTCTTATTTGTTTCTCTAATTTTATGTGAAATGGTGCTTGCAATTGACATTTTCTACTTCACTTAGGACTGCTATGCCAGCAGAAGAGTAATGGAGTGGAACCTCTCTTTGCATTTGCAGTAGGCCATAGATCCAAATCCCATCCTAAATTGGGAGGACAGGGTAATCTTGCATGATTGAGGCAGACTTCCAGTGGTGCCACCCACAACTGCTCCACCTAAGGTGCCCCCGGTTGTTCTGAGCCAAAGATTAAAATAACCTTTGAAATCTTCAACTTCATAGGAGGCATTTAGTGTATATGTCCTCTCCATATTCTGCTCCCAAATGTATCGACTCCCATTTGTCCACATTCAGCTTCATCATCAGAGGCATGGATTGGTTGGGCCAAATAGCCTGTTCCTGTGCTGTATATCCTATGTAATCTGAGATCTCTGTATACATTTTACTAACTTTTCTATGTCCCCTGAAGAAAAATTGTGAGGCTACAGTAAGGACAAATGTGTATGGAATGCAGGAGATATAGTTCCACCTGCCTTTCTTGCCCCTTTGAAAAATGCTCTTTTTCCTCTAAATCTAGGAGTGTTATTGGAATCCCCAGGTACAAGCAAGACTACTGCAGGAAATGGAGTTGGAAGTAAATGTCTTGAAATGCAAAAAATTAAACCTAAACAGTATCAAAAGTCAATGGACCAAAGAAAATGCAGATAGTGCAACATAATAAAGCAAATAAAATCCAAACAAGAATAAAAAATGCTACCTACCTCTAAGAAGCCAATTCTTATAGGTCAGATCATTCACACATTTCTCATATAGGTGAACAGCATTATTGGTGAGGTGGCAGCAAAGAAGCCGCGTGGGACTAACTTAAATAACTTTGGTAAGTTTAACGAGGCTTGTGGTGGTCACTCGCTGGGAAATTCAGCAATTTTCTTCTCTGGGAAGTGCTAGCCACCAGCAAAGTTCCATGCTGCTAGTGAAGCCTTGCAAAATTCACCCCCACTCTACAGAACTGGCAATATAACTCCAATAACAACTTGTATTTGCATAACAGCTTTAACATAGAAATCGGTCACAATGAGTTTCCTAGAGGAGAAATGGAGCAGGCACCAAGTATTTGCAGGAGAGTTAGATGAGGTGACCAAAAGTTTAGTTGAATTGTGTTTTGAGAAGGTTTTAAAAGATAGGGAGGGATGGAGGGAGGTCAAGCTCGTGGCTGGCTGCTGGGAGACAAGGGCTATCCGCTCTCCACTTGGCTAATGACACCCCTCCGCAACCACAGCACTCATGCCCAGCACTCATATAGTGAGAGCCATGCTGCCACCAGGAACATAATCGAGCAGACCATCGGAATGCTGAAGCAACGGTACCGCTGCCTTCACCGCTCGGGAGGAGCCCTCCAGGACTCAGCTGAGCGGGTGTCCCATTTCGTGGTGGTCTGCTGCATGTTCCACAACTTGGCCATCATGAGGGCCCAGCCCTTGCCACCAGGGATTGTGGGGCCACCTCAGGAGGAGGAAGAGGGAGAAGAGGAGGAGGAGGAGGACGAGGGTGAAGAGGAAGATGAGGAGGACGAGGAGGAGGAACAGGAGCGAGGCAGGAGGCAGCCACTCAATCGGCCTTCCGGAACAGCGGTCTGTGACCACCTCATCAGACTGCGGTTCCAATAAATTAAACCCCAGATCTTCATTGCTCACCACATCCCCATCATTCCATCCCTGTCACAGGCCATTTCACAGCGCAAAACTGAAATGAGATATACCACATAAGAATCCAAAGTTAATTAATAAATGTATCAAAAATCAGTGAACACATATTTACAACAAAAATATCAATTAATCACCCTTGTACAATCCCTTAGTGCCTCTCGTTACTGTGCCTTTGCCTACTCTAGTGCTCCTAAGAAGTGTTGGCCCAGTGGCTGCAGCAGGGCCAGTGGAAGGCTGCTGAGTGTCTGTGCAGGAGACTTCAGATGGCCTTGCAGGATGCCCTCAACCAACTGTGGGCTTGGAAGGCCTGGCTGTAGACTGCACCACCTCGGCATAGGTGGCAGCAATCTGGGTTGGCTGGATGACAGGCAGCGACAAGGGCAATGGCGGAGTGGCAGTGGTGGGAGCAGGAATGCTGTCATCCTGAGAGATGCTGTCATCCTGCTCCACTGAACCATTGTCACTCCCCCGGGGCAGCAGCTCAGCATACCTAGCAATCTGTTGGCACACAGATTGCTGGCCTGCTGCGACACCGTGAAAGCCCCGGTCGATGGTGGTAGACCCAGCCACAATGGCAGCAGTCAGAGCTTGCATGGCATCAAGCTGAGACTGCATGAGAGCAGTCTGAGATTGGATGGCACCAAGCATAGACTGCATTACAGCACTAAGACGTTGCGCCGCTTCCGCCTGTGCTGCAATGTAAGCTGCCAGATCGCCCATCGCACGCGGCATCGGGTCTGGGTCACCGCGGTCTCTCGGGGAGTCTACCATCCTTTGCAGACTGGAAGTAATGGGCTCGATGGTGTGCGCAGAGCCTTGTGCAATGTTGGAGGCGGACTCCTCCACACTCCTTACCATTGCCAAGAGGCTCTCGGGCACCCTTGCCATTGCACCTATCATCTCCATGTGCATGCCCATCACCCTTCTTCTAAATGCCTCCCATTGAGGTCCTCATCTGAGTCCTATGCAGCAGAACTCGTGCGTGAACTCGCCCTCTGGGGAGCTGGCCCCCAAGCTACCCTTTCCCCCTGGCCTTGCTGCAGCCCACTCGTCCCTGGTGCCTTATCCTGTGCAGATCCCGTTACTATACTAGCCTCTAAAGAACGCGTAGTGTCAGTATCTGAGCTGGTGCCTGTGGGTCAGACATGCAGTGATCGGTGTGTTCTTCCTCCTCCCCTTCTTCCGCCTCGCTCTCTATGGTGCCCTCAGGGACAGGCTGCTCAGCTGCTTGCTCAAAATCTGAAAGCATAAAGGCACAAGAGTCAGGTTAAGGTGAAGGGAGTGGGGCAGGAAGGGAGAAAGTCGTGCATACAGCATGATTAGCTGGAAAGTGGGAAAGGTTTGTGGGGTGAAGGGGAAGTGGGACGTGAGCAGAAGGAGTAGGGATGAACATACCATTGATGTCCCTAAGGGGTCAACATTACTGGTGGCCACAGCGCCCACCACCTGGCACCCAATAATCTGCAGCACTCTATTTTCCAGCGCAGACAGTGGTTGGGTGTCGGCTTGTCCCTGGCCTGTGCGCTCCTGCTCCCTCCTGTTGTGAGCTACCTTGGCCTGCAAGAGAAAGGAAAGGTTGTGAGTGAGTGTGGAGCAATATGTTTGGATGATGTGCCTGCCATAGTTGAATAGCTGTCATTGTGTACAAGGTAGAGATTGTTGGAGGGTGAGTGCTGGTGGGTGGTGCTTTGGGCAGTGTGTGAAGATTGTGATACAGATGGTGGTATGCAGCATTTGTTGAAGCATTCAGTCACCCTGACCACCCGAGTGAGGTCGTTAAATTTTTTCCTGCACTGTGTGTAGGTCCTTGGGACCACAGTGCTGCCCAAGATGTGTTGCGCTACCTCTCTCCACATGGTTCGGAAGACTTGCAGCGAGGGTCTCCTGCCACTTGCCGGGTAGAGCACCGCCCTCCATCTCTCCACAGCGAACACCAACACCTCCAATGCTTGATCGCAGAATCTGCGGGCTCTCTCCATGGGGCATGGACCTGCCATGAGTACAGCTGATTCCGTCCTCTGGCTCCTTCTCATTGTTCTGCTCCTGTTTGCTGAGGCAGCTGCACAGCCAGCAATGCTGAGAATGAGGTTCTGCAGCATCAATGAACCTCCCCTTTAAGTACTGAAAAAAGCCTGTGGCAATCATGACTTGCGATTAGACTGCACCCAATATTGGTCCACCCTTTGAGTGTACTCTTTTAAAATGGGGTGATTAAACAAAAAATCTGTAACTTAATAAAACTTTAAAGGAACCTTAACAAATTAAATAAAAATGTAATTGGCCGGGGTGATGATGCATTCCAGTCCCCGCGGCACCCACTAGTCACGGAAGGCCTCAAGCGTGCCGGTGGACACCGCGTGCTCCATCTCCAGGGCCACCCAGGCGCAAATGTGGCCGTGGAAGAGAGGCAGGCAATGAGGCCGAACGACCCCCTCGACCCCCCCCCCCGCTGCCTGGACCAGTTAATGGCCTTTTTGGCCAGGCCCAGGAGCAGTCCTACGAGGAGGTCCTCCGATCTGCCCGCTCTCCTCCGCACCGGTTGACCAAAGATCAGGAGCGTGGGACTGAAGTGCAGCCAAAAATCAAGGAGCAGCCCCTTCAAATAATGAAAGAGGGACTGCAACCTCTCACATTCTGTGTATACGTGGAACATGGACTCCTCCAGGCACCCTTTGAGTGTACTCTTCTGATTGGACCAAAAACAAATTGTCCGTAAATTAATCAAATTTCAAATAAACCTTAACAAATCAAATTAAAATTGTATTGTCCGGGTTGATGATGCACTCCAGTCCCCGCGGCGCCCACCAGTCGCGGAAGTACTCAAGCGTGCCGGACGACACCGCGTGCTCCATCTCCAGGGCCACCCGGGCGCGAACATGGCCGCAGAAGAGAGGCAGGCAATCTGGCTGAACGACCCCCTCGACCACCCACTGCCTGGCCCACAAGGAGGTCCTCCAACCTGCCCGCTCCCCTCCGCACCGGGTGACCGTAGATCAAGAGCGTGGGACTGAAGTGCAATCAAAAATCGAGGAGCAGCCCCTTCAAGTAATGAAAGAGGGGCTGCAGCCTCTCACACTCCATATATACGTGGAACACGGACTCCTCCAGGCACCCTTTGAGTGTAACACCAATGACCTTGGGCTTTAAGTCTTGAATTAGGACTCCAATCACTTTTTTGATCAGTGAGCACAAATTTTGCATGCAGTCTAAAGCATTTACGCCTGCTGCTAATTCTTCAACTTTTCTACTGATACCGCCCATTCCTGGGCTATAATGAATTTCTAGCTCTCCTTTAAAACTGGGAACTGAGCATTCTGAGGAGAAGAGGAGACAAAAATCAGCCCTCTTGTATAATTGAAGTGGTTCTGCCAACAATAAAATAACCCCAACAAAGTAACCAAATAATTGATTGTTTCAGGAAAAAAATCTTGTTATATTTTAAACACATTCAAGGAAAGACAGCAAAGAAAGCATTAATCCAGTATGCTCCCAAAATCACAGCAGCAATAAATCATATATGGGTTTAGATGTGACATAAATGTGTTACAAGGTGTTTGTTTTGTGATAAAAGGGTGTGTACAGCTCATTCCTGGAAGTGATGCTGAAGAAGATAATGTTGGTCGTTTGAATTAAACAATTATAACATTATTAATTCTGTGGGGAGAAAAAAAGAATGTTGTTCTTTTTCTGTGTGTACTCCCACAGGGAACTTTTCCTACTGGGAGGGAACATTGGAAAATTGTGGGCACACTCCCCATGAGTTGCTCTTCATTAATTGTAACAGAATCATGGCTGGAGCCTTGAATGAGGCCTGGCGACCTCTTCCCCATGATTCTCTGATCCAAGCGCCCATCAATTGAATCGCTACACCAGGAGTCAGTCTCACAAAATTTACTCTACAGAGATCATTCCATTCATTTCAAAGTCCAAGAGAAAAAAGTAGCTGGAATGGTTCTGGAGGTAGATTGCTGGGATGCTGGATTGAAATTTAATTCTCAAATGATGTACAAAGTTTTTATGTTCAGTTGATAAGCTCTCCTGTTACAGTCACCTCAGATTAGTGGAGCATCAAAGGCAGGCTGGCCATATGGGAAATCGTGAGATTTCCCGAGTGCCTCTGTGAATGGTTCTGTAGGACTGCATTATCAGTGCCCCCCTTTTCTGTGAGAATCCTAAAGAATCCCTCTCCCTTTCAGGGGAGCCAGTTTTCTCCTGTGGTGCATTCTATGCCAAAGAGAGCGATCATTGGAGATGGGAAGAAATCTATCCTGCCACTGAGGTAGCACTAGACAAAGAACAAGAATAGCCTTAAAAGGACGTATTTGGCATACACAGCATCCATTGTTGATGACACCACTGATAAAGCCCACAGCAGCAGAAGAGCACTGTGTCCTGGGAGCCTCAGCATCTGCATGTAGACTGCTATCTCCACCATAAGGAAAGTGCATCTTGCACTTCAGGCATATTGCACAAATGTGTGCAAAAGGGCATTGCTTATGCACAATGCTTGAAGCGGTACCGCCCAGAAGTATGGGAGTCCACACCTTGCATTTGAGCCCAAGGACCTGAAGTTCACAGAACCTGGTTTTTAAATGAAGTCGGTGAGCACACTGCAGATGCCCTAACTATAATCTTCCAAAGTTCTCGGATTCAGGAACTGTGCCTTTAGATTGGAAAATTGCACATGTCACCCCACTTTTTAAGAATGGCGAGAGAGGGAAACCAGGGAATTATAGACCAGTTAGCCTAACATCTGTTGTCGGGAAATTGTTCAAGTCTATAATTAAGGATAGGGTGATGGAACACCTCAAAAATTTTCAGCTGATCACAGAGAGCTAGCATGGGTTTGGGAAAGGTAGGGTCATGCCTGACAAACCTGTTTGAACTTTTTGAGGAGGTGACTGAAGTAATGGCCAGGGGAATGTCTATGGATGTTATTTATATGAACTTCCAGAAGGCATTCAATAAAATCCCTCATAAGATACTGTTATCTAAGGTAGAAGCCCATTTTTGACCTTTTTTTGACAATTTTTGACCTGGTTAGGAAATTGGCTGAGCAGCAGGAGACAGGCAGTAGGGATAATGGGTAGGTTCTCAAATTGGCAGGATGTGACTATGGTTTGGGGCCTCAACTATTCACAATATTTATTAACGACTTAGATGATGGCATAGAAAGTCATTTATCCAAATTTGCTGATGACACAAAGATAGGCGGCATTGTAGGCAATGTAGATGAAAGCATAGAATTACAAAGGGATATCGTTAGATTGAGTGAATTGTCAAAACTTTGGCTAATGGATTTCAATGTACGTAAGCAAATGTAAGGCCATCCACTTTGGACCTAAAAAGGATAGAACAGGTACTTTCTAAATGGTGAAAAGCTAAAAACAGTGGATGTCCAAAGAGACTTGGGGTTTCAGGTACATTTATCATTAAAATGTCATGAACAGGTACAGAAAATAATCAAAAAGGCTAATGGAATGCTGGCCTTATATCTAGAGGACTAGAATACAAGGGGGTAGGAGTTATGCTGCAGCTGTACAAAATCCTGGTTAGACTACACGTGGAGTACAGTGAGCAGTTCTGGGCACCACACCTTGGCCTTGGAGGGAGTGCAGCGTAGGTTTACCAGAATGATACCCGGACTTCAAGGGTTAAGTTACGAGGAGAGATTGCACAAATTAGGGTTGTTTTCCCTAGAATTTAGAAGGTTAAGAGGTGATCTGATCGATGTTTTCAGGATATTAAGGGGAACAGATAGGGTAGATAGAGAGAAACTATTTTCACTGGTTGGGGATTCTAGGACTAGGGGGCATAGTCTAACAATTAGAGCCAGACCTTTCAGGAGTGAAATTAGGAAACACTGCTACGCATAAAGGGTGGTAGAAGTTTGTAACTCTCTTCTGCAAATGGCAATTGATGCTAGATCAATTGTTAACTTTAAATCTGAGATTGATAGCTTTTTGTTAACCAAAGGTATTAAGGGATATGGGCCAAAGGCGGGTATATGGAGTTAGGTCGCAGATCAGCCATAATCTCACTGAATGGTGGAACAGGCTCGAGGGGCTGAATGACCTACTCCTGTTCCTATGTTCCTATGATTTTAAAAGAAGTATTCTCTCTGAGCTTTCTGTGTTGATGGAATCATTGAGGACCTTTTCCAGTAACATGCAAGAGATGACAACTTAGGTAGAGGACTCCACTAGCCACATGTGGGCAGCCTTGCATGATGGCTTTGCAGCACAGCAGTTCACCATGGAATGTGTGGAGACTCCATGGATATCTGTAGTGGAGCTCCCAATGCCAGAGGTCCTAAGGCCAGTCAGCCATCTCACATTAATGCGCTGCCTGATGAGTTTCAAAGTGGAATGGACTATCTCTTCTGGCTTCAATAAGCTTGGTGAGAAACAAAAGGCAGGGCACCTCTTTCAACTAGATGTGCTGGCCATTGCAGTTTCAGTTTCACCAGAGTAAAGACAATGAAATTCCTGGCCTTTGGAGTCCCCAGGCCTGGCTATGCCCTTTCTGAAGAGACAACTTTATTTGGGGCAGAAAGTGATTCTGCCTCAAATAAGGTATCGTAGAAACTAGATGAGAAGGTTGGATTCGTAAAAAGTAGAGAAGGAAGCCAGCATTTCTGAATCCCCATGCAATTCCTGGGCCCTCTGCCATACTCCAACTGGACTTACTGTGGGAGTGTGGTGATAGGAATCTCGGTGTCAAGCTGTATTATGTATAATTTCTCTGCATAAAGATTATTATATCAACTTTAAGAAATTCCCAAACTTTCCCAATGTCTAACGTATGCCTCAATGACCCTAGTTCAGCAAGTGATGGCTAACAGCATTTGAATTTCTTCAAATAAGGAAGAATTCCAGACAGGAAAATTGGCATAGGTGTCAGGGTGGCTGTCACGGGGCCGTGTAGACACGGGGCCGTGCTGTCCAGGCGAGGTTGGTTCTGGACCCAAGTGCAGACAGACGAGGCGAGGAACAATTATGCAGTCTTAAATAAAAGGTACTTTACTAGAATCACACAGGTAAACAATACAAACATAGGAGCTCAAGACAAGCTACCACATAGGCAAACGGCTAGTCAAGATAGGAACTCAAGACAAGCTACCATGAGGCAACCGGCTTGTCAAAACTGAGCTCAAGACAAGCTACCACAGGGCAACCGGCTTGTCAAGATAGGAACTCAAGACAAGCTACCGTGAGGCAACCGGCTTGTCAAGACTGAGCTCAAGACAAGCTACCACAGGGCAACCAGCTTGTCCAAACTGAGCACCTTATCAAGACTGAGCAACTTGTCAGCACGTTGTCAAGACCGAAAACAAAGGGAAGAACCACAGAACTTAAATACAAGCAGAAACATAACACAGATAAACAGTTATAGACATAGGAGCTCAAGACAAGCAACCACTAAGGCAAACGGCTTGTCAAGACATAGCCCAAGACAAGCTATCCCTAGGCAACCGGCTTGTCAAGGCAAGCTACCACAGGGCAACAGGCTTGTCGAGACAGAGCACCTTGTCAAGACTAACTCCCTTGTCAGGACTGAGCCCCGAGGGAAGAAACCACAGAACTTAAATACAAGCAAAAACAGGTGAAAACAATAAAACAGATAAAAGGCAGTTAAATAATAAACACAAGAGAAACTAATAACAATTAACAAAGGGAAACCAACCAGTGAAGGTGCCATCTAGGGGTTACTGAAGGAACTGATCGGCACCCTCACACTCATTCCAGACCTTGCTCTCTGTGGAGCTGGTTGTGCAGCAGCAGTGTGGAAAGTGGTGGTCGCCTTGACCAGGGAGTGGAGGGGAAGGAGAGACCCCAGGCCACCACTACCTTCAACCATCTAGCAACTTCACCTACCGAGGTGCCTGGAGAGAGAGGAGGAGAGGAAAAAGGAGGCCAGCATTTACAACAGGAGAGGCCTTTCCATCACTGCCTCCCCAGATTGGCCTCCATTCCAGGGGAGGGAGAGAGGGGAGACGAGCGGCATTCAACATCAACTGCTTGGAAGGAGGGTAGGAGCAACTTCTTTTCTATTTGAACTTCTGCAGGGGGGTGTCATTCGGTGCATTCCCCAAAGACTTTGTATTGTGGGTAGGGGGAGGAAAGAAGACTGGGCCGGAAGACCAAGGGGTGTCAAAAGCCCCTTCCATTGCCTGGCCTGGGTTAGCTGGAGCTGCCCAGGTGAAGCCTTTTCAGTACATCGCGAAGACCTGGTGTGGGGCTGAGCCTGGGCTTTTCTCCAGCTTTCCCAGGCGAAGACATCTTCTCCCCCTGCCTGAAGACCACCCACAGAGACTTTATTTTTCCATCGGGGAGTGCACCCCCTGCCGACACCCACCCACCTGCCATCCTGAGTGGCGCCCCTGCCTTTGCGGCCTCCCTCCTTCCCACCCCCCTCCCTCCCTCTGTCTCTCTCCCTGTCTCTCAGGAGGCACCTCTGTTTCAAAACGTTTTAATAATTGCCACTTGAGCAGAGGGGTGAAGGCCCCTCTCCCAATTCCAATTAACAAGGGGAGAGGCGGGCCTTTAGTTTAACAGCTCCCTCTGCTCAAGGCAAGACTTTAATTTTCCGGAGGCCTTTTAACACCTTCAGGCCTGTGACTTGGAGCGAGTGTAGCTATTTCTTTTTTAAAAAAAAGAACCACCCGATAATGGCGAGTACATCTTCGCCGGTGGCGGGGTCAGCCAGGTCGTACGCGAGAGTGGCAGCCACAGCCACAGCCGCTCCCGTTTCTTCTGCTGCCCCGTCACCTTTTAAACTTATTACCAAAAAGCTTGGGGTGAAGAGCTACACCCACCCCAACATGACAATTGAGGCGTGTGTTAAGGCCATGGCTGGGGTTGTTGGCCATTCACCCATCCTCGCCGCCTCAAAAATGTACGGGAAGGCTGTGTTCTTCCTGGGGTCGGAGCGGGCGGTGTCCCTGGCCATCGCCAAGGGGCTCGCCGTGGGCGGGACCTTCCTGCCGGTGGATCCTCTTGAGGCCACGGCGCGGAGGATCATGATCTCCAACGTCCCGCCCTACATTTCTGGCGAGCTCCTCCTCCCCCACCTGTGCCAACTTGGGGAGGTGAGGTCGGGGATTGCGCCTATCCCGCTCAGCTGCCGGGAAGCCAGCCTTCGGCACGTTTTCTCCTTCCGGCGCCAGGTCTACATCCAGCTGGCGCGGGAGGAGGACACCGACGGGGCATTTGTCATCCTCCATGAGGGGACCGCTTACCGCGCCTTTTGGACGTCGGACGGTGTGCGGTGCCATGCCTGCAAGGAGGTGGGGCACATTAGAAAGAACTGCCCCGCCTTCAAGGCCGCCAGATCGTCTGGCGTGGCCGAGGCTGGCGCCGCCACCGCTCCTCTCCCCGGGTCTGGCCGCGCCCCCCAAACAACTGATGCGCGGTCGTCGTCGGAGGCCGATGCCATCAAGGCCTCCGGCGGGGGGGAGGGAGTGCGTCTGGGCGGAAAGAAGGCGCGGTGCAAATCCAAACATCTCTGGGTGGGTCCCCGCGTGGAGGGCGAGCCCCTGGACTTAGAGCCCCTGACACCCACGCTCATTGCGGAGTTGGTCGGGGCAGGCGAGGGTGGGAGGGGCCTCGTGCCCGAGCCTGTGGCCGCCGTCGCCGAGGCGGAAACGTTAATACCTGTGGCCGGGCTTGGGCCCGAGGGACCTGACGAACCTGCCCCGCCGGAGGGAGCAGAGGAGGGGCCTCTACAGGCATGGAGGTCTCCCTCGCTCCCTCCGCGTTAAAAAGAAGGCGCGACCCCCTGGATGAGGAGGAGGACCGGGAGGAGGGAGGTCCCTCCGAACAGGGGGAGTCGCCCCCCCCCCCGCTGTCACCATCTCCGGCGTTCGGCAGGGGTCACCTGTCCCTTGGGAGGCTGAGGCAGATGTGTCTGTCCAGCACGCGCCTCCCGGGGATGGGGACGAGGCCCTGACCGTGGGGGGGGTCGCGGAACAACCCGCGGCAGAAGTAGATTATTTCTCGGTGCCGTTACCCCTCGACGGGTCGGGCGGCCTGGGGTCTGGGTCGGGCGAGTTTGATGAAAGTG
This sequence comes from Somniosus microcephalus, assembly GCF_052327205.1. Lineage (NCBI taxonomy): Eukaryota > Metazoa > Chordata > Chondrichthyes > Squaliformes > Somniosidae > Somniosus > Somniosus microcephalus. The sequence continues at coordinate 86,948,445 of NC_140993.1, read as the reverse complement.
AGCTCGCCCAAAGCGACCCAGACATTTCCCAGGGGCTGCTCGACCTGGTCGAGGTTTTAGCCGAGGTCACCCCATCTGCTGGGTCGGAGGCCGGTGGCAGGGAAGAGGAGGGCTCTCTGACTGTGTCTCCGGCGCCGGACGTCTTGGAGGAGTTGGGTTTTGTTTTTTCCCCGATTCCTCCAGCGTCTGAGGCGTCTGAGGCGGAGGGGGGCTTCGAACCGCCGCCGTCTTCTGACCCGGCGCCCCCAGAGGAGCCCAGGGAGGATTCCTCTGCCACCGATCCAGGGGGTGGGGTCCAGGCAGAGGCGGGGCCGGCTGTTGCGGCCGAACCGTTCGCTGCGCACTGCGCGACGGACGGGTCGGCCGCCGGCGACGACCCCCCGGAGGAGGATGGGGACTCGGTGATGGGCATGGAGGACGAGTTGGATTCCATCGCCGACGGGGCGATGGATGACCTCGTGCCCCTCGCCGAGTCCCCCATCATTCCCGTCAGGGAACTCCGGGATTTTGTGGCCGTGCGCCACGGTCATCAGAATAAGACCCAGCTGGCCCTCGCCAGGGGGTCGGAGCTGGCGCTGCTCATCGGGTCGGTCCACGCCGCCATCAAGGTCGTGGGCGCGGACGCAGACGTGAGCCCGCTCGAGCTGCGTCAGCTCAGGTCGTTCCTCACTGGGCTCCTGAGGGAGTGGCGGTTGACTAGCGGCTGCGCTCCCTCCCCCCGTTAGTTGTAGGTAGAGGTTGCACTATGCTTCTGAGATGAAGATAACCATAGCCAGCCTCAACATCAACGGCAGCAGGGAGGCTCGCTGCAGATTTAATAACCTTTCGGTCCTTCGGGACAGGAAGTCATAGAGTCATAGAGTCATAGAGTTTTACAGCACAGAAAGAGGCCCTTCGGCCCATCGTGTCTGCGCCGCCCATCCATCCCTGTCCAGTCTAATCCCATTTTCCAGCATTTGGTCCATAGCCTTGTATGCAATGGCATTTCAAGTGCTCATCCAAATGCTTCTTGAATGTTGTGAGGGTTCCTGCCTCTACCACCCTTTCAGGCATTGAGTTCCACATTCCAACCACCCTCTGGGTGAAAAAGTTCCTCCACAAATCCCCTCTAAATCTCCTGCCCCTTACCCTGAATCTATGCCCCCTTGTTATTGACCCCCCTACTAAGGGGAAAAGTTCCTCTTTGTCTACCCTATCTATGCCCCTCATCATTTTGTACACCTCAATCAGGTCCCCCCTCAGCCTTCTTTGCTCCAAGGAAAACAACCCCAGCCTGTCCAGCCTCTCTTCATAGCTGAGGCGCTCCATCCCAGGTAACATCCTGGTGAATCTTCTCTGCACCCTCTCCAAAGCAATCACATCCTTCCTATAGTGAGGCGACCAGAACTGCACACAGTACTCCAGCTGTGGCCTCACCAGCGTTTTGTACAGTTCCATCATAACCTCCCTGCTCTTATATTCTATGCCTCGGCTAATGAAGGCAAGTATCCCATATGCCTTTTTAACCACCTTATCTACCTGTTCCGCTGCCTTCAGGGATCTATGTACATGTACACCAAGGTCCCTCTGACACTCTGTACTTCCTAGGGTCCTACCACTCATTGTGTATTCCCTTGCCTTATTTGTCCGTCCAAAATGCATCACCTCGCACTTTTCAGGGTTAAATTCCATTTGCCACTTTTCCGCCCATCTGACCAACCCGTTTATATCGTCCTGTAGCCTGAGGCTTTCCTCCTCACAATTTACCACCCCACCAATTTTCGTGTCATCTGCGAACTTACTGATCATACCTTTTACATTCTCATCCAAATCATTTATGTAGATCACAAACAACAAGGGACCCAGCACCGATCCCTGAGGTACCCCACTGGACACAGGCTTCCAGTCACAAAAGCAACCTTCGACCATCACCCTCTGCCTCCTGCCACTCAGCCAGTTTAGGATCCAACGCGCCAAGGCACCCTGGATCCCATGGGCTCTTACCTTCTTGACCAGTCTCCTATGCGGGACTTTGTCAAAAGCTTTACTGAAGTCCATGTAAACCACATCCACAGCATTTCCCTCATCCACCCCCCTAGTCACCCCCTCGAAAAATTCAATCAGATTTGTCAGACATGATTTACCCTTGACAAAGCCATGCTGACTATCCCCGATTAATCCTTGCCTCTCCAAGTGGAGACTAATTTTGTCCCTCAGAATTTTTTCCAATAATTTCCCTACCACAGATGTTAGGCTCACTGGCCTGTAATTCCCTGGTTTATCCCTGCTACCCTTCTTGAATAATGGTACTACGTTAGCTGTTCTCCAGTCCTCTGGTACATCCCCTGTGGCCAGAGAGGTTCTGAAAATTTGTGTCAGAGCCCCTGCAATCTCCTCCTTTGCCTCCCACAGCAGCCTGGGATACATCTCGTCTGGGCCTGGGGATTTATCCACTTTTTGGCCTGCTAAAACCGCTAGCACCTCCTCCCTCTCGATGCTAATATGTTCAAGTATGTCACAGCCCCCTTGCCCGATTTCTATGTCTGCATCGTCTTTCTCCATAGTGAACACAGATGCAAAAAATTCATTTAAAACCCCGCCTACATCATCTGGCTCTACACACAGATTGCCACTTTGGTCCCTAATGGGCCCTACCCTTTCCCTGGTTATCCTCTTGCCCTTAATATACTTATAAAACATCTTAGGATTTTCCTTTATTTTGCTCGCCAGTGTTATTTCATGGCCCCTCCTCGCCCTCCTAATTTCTTTTTTAAGTATGCCCCTGCATTTTTTATACTCCTCTAGGGCTTCTTCCGTCTTTAGTCTTTTGTAACTGCCAAAAGCCCCCCTTTTATTTCTAATGCATTTTTGTATATCCCTTGTCATCCAAGGTTCCCTTTGCTTGTTGGTCCCACCCTTGACCTTTACAGGAACATGTTGGCGTTGTACTCTCTCTATTTCCCTTCTGAAAGTCTCCCACTGTTTTGATGCGGATTTTCCTATAAGTAGCTGCTCCCAGTCCAATTTGGCCAGATCCTGCCTTATCATATTAAAATCGGCCTTCCCCCAATTTAGAACCCTTATTTCCGGGCCGTCTTTGTCTTTTTCCATGACCACCTTAAATCTCACCGAATTGTGGTCACTGTCGCCAAAATGCTCTCCTACTGACACTTCCACCACTTGCCCGGCTACATTCCCCAGAATTAGGTCCAGTACCGCCCCCTCTCTTGTAGGACTTTCTACATGTTGGCTCAAAAAGCTCTCCTGGATGCACTTTAAGAATTCTGCACCCTCTAAGCCTTTCACACTCTGACTATCCCAATTTATATTGGGGAAGTTGAAATCCCCCACTATTATTACCCTATTATTTTCGCACTTTTCTGAGATTTGCCTACATATCTGTTCCTCTATCTCCCCCTGACTGTTTGGGGGCCTATAGTACACTCCCAGCAAAGTGCTTGCCCCCTTTTTGTTTTTAAGTTCTACCCATATGGCCTCATTAGAGGAACCCGCTAATATATCATCCCTCCTTACAGCAGTAATTGACTCCTTAATTAATATTGCAACACCCCCTCCCCTTTTACACCCCCCTCTGTCTCGCCTGAAGATTCTATACCCCGGAATATTGAGCTGCCAGTCCTGACCCTCCCTCAACCATGTCTCCGTGATAGCAACAATATCGTACTCCCATGTGTTCAACAACAACTTCAGTTCATCCACCTTATTTGCAAGACTCCTTGCATTAAAATAAATGCCTTCCAGCCCTGCCATATTCTCTTTTGCCTTCACATATTTGCTTTGCCTTCCCAGCTGACTTGTTTTTCCCTCTGTATTTGGCTGTAAATCACCCCCTACTATAGCTCCACTCTGTACCCCATCCCCCTGCCAAGTTAGTTTAAACCCCCCCCAGCAGTGCTAGCAAACCTCCCCGCAAGGATATTGGTTCCCCTCTGGTTCAGGTGTAAAGTATGCGGTGTGCTTCCTGCAAGAAACCCACACCGTTCCGGGAGACGAGGCCACGTGGCTCCTGGAGTGGCAAGGAGGGGTCAGCATGAGTCACCTCTCCAGCGTTTCCAGCGGGGTGGCTATCTTGCTGGCCCCGCATTTTCAGCCGGAGATCTTGGGGGTCAAGGAGCTCGTGCCGGGCCGCTTGCTCCAGGTCACTGTGCACCTGGGGGCGTGCCGCTCCATCTAGTGAACGTGTACGCCCCTCAGGCCGGTGCGCAGCAAGTGCGCTTCTTTGAAGAAGTGTCCGCTCTTCTGGGCTCCATCGACGCGGGCGAGTGCGTCACCCTCGGGGGGGATTTTAACTGCACCCTCGAGGCGAGGGACCGTTCGGCCCCCCAGCGATGCCCGGCGGCGATGGAGAAGGTGAGGGACCTGGTTGGGTCCTTCGACTTGGTGGACGTCTGGCGACATCTCCACCCCGACTCCAGCGCCTTCACTAGCGTGAGGTCTGGAGGAGGATGGTCCAGAATCGACCGCCTTTATATTTCCCGGGCGTACGTCTCCTGCGTTCCAGCAGCTTCCATGCGGCCGGTGCCGTGCACGGACCACCACCTGGTGTGGGCAGAGCTCGTTCCGCTGCGCGCATGGGGGGGTCCGCGTACTGGCATTTTAATAACCTGCTGCTGGAGGATGCGCAGTTCCAGGATTCGTTTCGCCGGTTCTGGGCCGACTGGAGAAGGAAGCGGGGGGGCTTCCCCTCCTTGAGGCTATGGTGGGATGTGGGCAAGGCTCACGTCCGTCTCTTCTGTCAGGAGTACGCGAAGGGGTCGACCAAGAGACGGGAGGCCCGGGTCGGGCGGTTGGAGAAGGAGGTGCTCGACCTGGAGTCCCGTCTCGGTCAAGTCTTCAAGGACCCGACCCTGCGGGTGGTGTACGAAGAGAAGAAGGGCGCGCTGAAGGACCTGCAGCTCGTCGGGTCCCGAGGCGCGTACATGAGGTCGCGGATCCAGTTCCTGCGGGACCTGGACCGGGGCTCCCCCTTCTACTCGCTGGAAAAAAGACAGGGGGTCCGTAAGCAGCTCTTGGGGCTGCTGGCCGATGACGGATCTCTGGTCTCGGATCCGGAGGGAATCAGCGCGGAGGCCTGCGCCTATTACGGGGCTCTGTTCTCTCTGGATCCGTCCAGCGAGGCTGCGTGCAGAGTTTTGTGGGAGGACCTGCCGAAGGTCGGCCTGGAGGGCGCCGAAAAATTGGACGCTCCTCTGAGTCTGGAGGAGCTGACCGGCGCCCACCGCCAGCTCTCCAGGGGAAAGTCCCCGGGGCTGGACGGGCTGACCGTGGAGTTCCACAGGGCGTTCTGGGACGTCTTGGGGGGCGACTACGCGCGGGCCCTGGGGGAAAGTTTGGCGACCGGGGAGATGCACCTCTCTTGGCGCAGGGCGGTTATTGTCCTGCTGCCTAAGAAGGGTGATCTCCGCCTCCGGGCGCCAGTTCTTAAGGTCTCCCTCCTCAGCACGGACTATAAAATTTTTGCCAGGGCTATGTCTGCTCGCCTAGGCGCTGTGCTGGCCCACATGATCCACCCCGACCAGCCCTACACGGTCCCGGGCCGGACCATCCACGATAACATCCATCTGGTCCGGGACCTGGTCCACCATTCCCAGAGGGCTGGTCTGTCGGTCGCCTTCCTTTCCCTGGATCAGGAGAAGGCGTTCGACAGGGTGGATCACGAGTATCTCTTCGGGACTCTGCGCGCATTCGGGTTCGGGACGCATTTTGTCGCCCGGATCCGACTTCTGTACGCTGCCGCAGAGTGTCTGATTAAAGTTAACGGGTCCTTGACGGCGCCCCTTCGCTTCGGGAGGGGGGTGCGTCAGGGATGCCCCATGTCTGGCCAGTTATACGCCGTTTGCGTAGAGCCTTTCCTGCGCCTCTTGCGGAAGAGGTTGACGGGACTGGCTCTGCAAGGGCCGGGCGTGGAGGTGGTCCTTCTCGGCTTACACCGATGACGTGCTCCTCATGGTCACGGATCCCGCTGACTTGCGGAGGATGCAGGAATGCCAGCAGATTTACTCGGACGCATCCTCCGCCAAGATCAACTGGGAGAAATGTTCTGGACTCCTGGTGGGTCAATGGCAGGTGGACTCCCTGCCGGAGGAGTTCAGGCCCTTCGCCTGGAGCACCACGCACCTCCTCTACTTGAGAGTCTAACTCAGCCCTGCCGAGGACGCCTGGCCGGCGAACTGGCAAGAGTTGGAGGCCAAAGCCACCACTCGCTTAGGACGCTGGACAGGATTGCTCCGAGTGTTGTCCTACAGGGGTCGAGCGATGGTCATAAACCAACTGGTGGCCGCCATGTTGTGGTACCGGTTCGTCACTTTGATCCCTCCCCCTGCGTTTGTCGCCAAGATACAGAAGAAGCTCGTCGACTTCTTCTGGGACAAAAGGAAGCACTGGGTCTCTGCCGCGGTTCTGAGTCTCCCGCTTAGGGAGGGCGGTCAGGCGTTGGTGTGCCTCCGCACCCAGGCTGCGACTTTCCGTCTTCGGACGCTGCAGAGATACCTGTACGTCGAGAATCCTCCGAGATGGTGTGCGCTGGCGACGTACTTTTTCCGCCAGCTGCACGGCCTCAATTACGACATGCAGCTCCTGTTTTTGGAAGTGGGCGGCAGGCGTGTCAGCCTGCAGGAGCTGCCTGTCTTCTACCAGGAACTGCTATGGGTTTGGAACTATGTCGCCTCCAGGCGGAGCTCTCCCCCATCAGGAATGGCGGCTGTCCTTCGGGAGCCACTGTTCAGGAATCCGCACCTCCACGTCCGCGAGTTCGGGTGGCTGGCGGAACGCAGGGCTGTGCCTGGCAAGGTGACTAGAGTCGGGGACCTGCTCGATGGCGGAGGAGCGGGCTGGATGTCGCCGGAGGAGTTGGCGCGGCGCATGTCTTGGGACAACATCCGGCTCGCGGTCGATGCCATCGAGTCGGTGAAAGCGACGCTGCACCCCGGCGCAACGAGGTGTATTGAGGCGGCTCAAGCGCGTGGGGCGATCCCGTCCGAGCTTTCCCCCGTTCGGACGGAATTCCTTATCGGCGCCCTGCCCCGAAACCCCCCTCGGGAACCGGCGCCTCACAACTTGAGCCGTCTCGAGGAGATGCCCTCCGTGCCTTTTCATTCCGCACGGAGGGGTTTCCTGTACGGGCTGCTCCTGCACACTTTCCACTTTGTCATCTTCGCCTGCCGTCCGGACACGCCGTGGCGTGCCGTTTTGCCTTCCGGCGGAGGCGGAGGTCCCCAATGGAGGGCTCTCTATGCGGGAGTCCTCCCTTGTTCTATTGTGGACTTGGCCTGGAGGGTGTTGCATGGAGCAGTCCCGTGCAATATATTGTTAAATAGGTTCACGGACTCCCAGACCGCCTGTTTGTTCTGCGGTCTGGAGGAGTCCGTTTTTCATGTTTATGTTGAATGTGAGAGGTTGCAGCCTCTCTTCCATTATTTGAAGGGGCTGCTCCTCGATTTTTGGTTGCACTTCAGTCCCACACTCTTGATCTACAGTCACCCGGTGCGGAGGGGAGCGGGCAGGTTGGAGGACCTCCTCGTGGGTCTGCTCCTGGGCCTGGCGAAAAAAGCCATCAATTGGTCCAGGCAGCAGGCGGTCGAGGGGGTCATCCAGCCAGATTGCCTCTCTCTCTTCCGCGGCCATGTTCACGCCCGGGTGGCCCTGGAGATGGAGCACGCGGTGTCCGCCGGCGCGCTCGAGCACTTCCGTGACCGGTGGGCGCCACGGGGACTGGAGTGCATAATTGGATTGGACAACCAAATTTTAATTTGATTTGTTAAGGTTTATTTAAAGATTTTTTAGAGGTTTAGTTACAGTTTACTTGTTCAATTTATTTGGCCCTACCAAAAGAGGAGAGAAACTAATAACAATTAACAAAGGGAAACCAACCAGTGAAGGTGCCATCTAGGGGTTACTGAAGGAACTGACCGGCACCCTCACAATAGGAGGGGTTCCACAACTGGTGATGTTCAGAGATTAACCTTTAGTATTCTGAATGGATTTTTGGATCTATACAGAATGCTGCGGTGTATTTACTCTTTTGTTCCTGGCATAAACATAGAGCTCCGGTTTAAGTGCTCAGGCACGATGGGCCAAATAGCCTCCTTCTATGCTGTATGATTCTATGAACTTGTGGTGCTGCTACAGTCGTGGACCTGAAGAGAATCTGGCCATGCCTCTACAATATTGTAGAAGAAAGGCTCTGGCATGGTATCCTGGTCTACATTCCATTGAATTATACTGAGATAGGGTAGTTATGGAGAAACTATTTCCTCTGGTGGAGAATCAAGAAATAGGGGACATAATCTTAAAATCAGCGCCTAGCCATTTAGGAATGAAATCAGGAAGCACTTTTTCGCACAATGGATCGTAGAAATTTTGAACTTTCTCTCCCAAAAGGCTGTGGGTGTTGGGTTAATTGGGGCTTTCAGGAGCTTTCTTCAGAATTTTCAATCTTCCATTAGCTTTAAAAAAAAACTAATTTGCAGCACATAGTCTGGGTAGAAGTACCCAGATAAAAAAGTTTTTGTGACTGAACAGAACTTGTTGTAAAGTTGTGGGAACTGGAAAATATCTCAGCCAAGTTTTACGGACAGATTTAATAGTTGTTATTCAGATCTTATGCCTTTTTATGTCCAATACGCAAAGTGACATAATAGTTACAGTGATGTATTAATAGAAATGGCAATGCTCAGAAAAATTCAGGTTTTGTTGCACTATAGCATGTATGCACTAATCTTGGTGGCTTATATAAACTGAAAGCTACAATGTTTATCCTTCAGGACAGCAATCATTAAGATGAAATACAGTGCCCCAAAAAATAGTTGTATTTTATCCTTTTTGTTCTAGGCTGCCTCAGTGCTGATGCTGATGTCTTCACTTTACAAGTATGCACAGGAAATCAATACCACCGCTAACTAGTCATAAACTCCTTGAGCCAGATGCATTTCATAATTATTCAGCTAACCTTAACAGCACTAATCTAAGCAGTAATACGATCTACATGTAATGATTGTGTCATAAAGGGAACACTACCATGAAATGATATGGGAGGCAGCAGTTAATAGCACAGCACCTTAGTAAAGAAGTTGGATCTTTTAATTTATCTTTACTTGCAGTACAAATCTAAATATAGCAATGCTGCCATGAGCAGTTGTGAAATAATATTAATGTTTTAAAATAAGGAGTGTTACCTCTTTTCTCTTTGGTTGTGCCATTATTTTGCAACTACATATCGGTGGCACTTGCAGTCTGACTCAGTTTCCTAGTTTATTTAAAAGGTCACTGAACAGTAATTTTCCATCTTTGAAGACATTTTCTGAATTATGGAATCAGAAGAACAAGTACGGATTTTAGAATCTAAGGGGCAAAAATTCGTGTACACCAGGTGTGTCACTGGCAACTCGAGTTAACGGCTGCTGAGAATAGCCGCAACACTACCATCGAAAAATCACGCTGGGGGTTGGCGATGTGGTCCGCAGCGCTAACTTACCATGCAACGCCCTGCTGGTGGAGTTAATAGAGGCCTCCAACCTGAAGTTCCCGTCCACAGTCGGCGTTGCTGCTTCTTACTGCCTGTGGGAGCGAGGCTGTGGAGTATGCAAGGCATTGTGGGCAATTAAAGGAGCTATGAATTAAAGGGACAATGTATTCAGAACTAATAAAAATTACAATGCAGTGACAAAATGCAGCTTTCACCCCTTGCTGCCTTTCAATAAAAAAATTACCATTAAAAAGAAGTCCCTAAAGGGATTCTTCAGCACTTAAAGTTGAATTCCCTTCCAAACCTCAAAATTTGGAAAAGTGCTTTAGCACAAACACAAATCACTCAGCAAGCCAGGGAAGGGGCACCCAAGGTCTCGCACGCAGCACTCCAGCTTCGTGCAGGGGGTCAACACTGCAAGAGAGGTCCTCTACCCGCAGGGGCAAGGAGGCTCTCCAGAAAGAACAATGTGGGACTACATCACCGAGGCCGTCACTGCCAGCAGTGTCGCCCCCACCACCTCGCTCCAGTGCCCAAAAAAGCTTCATGACCTCAGCCCACCGGTCAAGGTGAATGCCTCTTCAAAAGCTGTCTCCAACCAACTGCACCACTAGCATCACACACTGCTCAATACACGACCCCCAATCACTCACCTACCAACAATCTGTACCAATCACGAGGCACATCACATTCCTAGCCTCACCTCACTCCCTTGGAGGAGACGGTGCAGGCCATTCTTGGCAGGGGCATGGCTGAACCCTTGGCCAGCAGTGAGGCTGAAAGGATACAAGATGCTGGTATCCTCATACGTTATCCTACTTCTGGCATGCACCTCATGCTTTCCTGCCCTCCCCTCACCACAAGTCCACCCTTGTGCCTTCCTCATTTCACACACCCAAGAAATGCAGCCTGCCCAGCCAGTGGGTGACCAAGAAGAGAGAGAGAAGAGTGAAGAAGAACAAGAAGAAGACTTTAACTTTAACTTGAACAGATTCCAGTATCCTGGCCCCAACCGTCTCCTTTTCACTATGGATGTCCAATCCCTCTACACCTCCATCCCCCACCAGGACGGCCTTCTGGCACTCTGTTTCTTCCTTGAACAGAGGCCCAACCAGTCCCCATCCACCACCACCCTCCTCCGCCTGCTGAACTTGTTCTCACATTGAACAACTTCTCCTTTGACTCCACTCACTTCTTTCAAATTAAAGGTGTTGCCATGGGAACCCGCATGGGCCCTAGCTATGCCTGCCTGTTCATGGGATATGTGGAACATTTTTTGTTCCAGTCCTACTCAGGTCCCCTACCTCAACTCTTTTTCCGGTACATTGATGACTGTATTGGTGCTGTTTCCTGCTCTCGCCCTGAACTAGATAAGTTCATTCACTTTACTTCCAATTTCCACCCTTCCCTCACCTTCACATGGTCCATCTCTGACTCTTCCCTTCCCTTCCTTGACTTCTCCATCTCCATTTCTGGCGATCGGCTTTCGACAAACATCCACTACAAGCCCACTGACTCCCACAGCTACCTGGACTACACTTCCACCCCGCCGCGTCTGTTCTGATGATGCCACCTTCCATACCAGTGCTTCCGACATGTCTTCCTTTTTCCTCAACCGAGGATTCCCCTCTACTGTGGTTGACACGGCCATTGACCGTGTCCGTTCTATTTCCCGCACTTCTGCTCTCACCCCTTCCTCTCCCTCCCAGAACCACGATAGGGTTCCCCTTGTCCTCACCTTTCACTCCACCAGCCTCCACATTCAACGGATCATCCTCCGCCATTTCCGCCACCTCCAACGTGATCCCACCACCAAACACATCTTCCCCTCACCTCCCCTTTCAGCATTCCGAAGGGACCGCTCCCTCCGCGATACCCTGGTCCACTCCTCAATCACCCCCAACAGCCCTTCTCCTTCACCTAGCACCTTCCCGTGCAAGCGCAGGAGATGCAATACATGCCCTTTTACCTCCTCCCTTCCCACTGTCCAGGGCCCCAAACACCCCTTCCAGGTGAAACAGCGATTTACTTGTACTTCTTGCAATTTAATATACTATATTCGCTTCTTACGATGAAGTCTCCTCTACATTGGGGAGACCAAACGCAGATTGGGCGACTGCTTTGCGGAACATCTCCGTTCAGTCCGTAAAAGTGACCCTGAGCTTCCGGTCGCCTGTCACTTTAATTCACCGCTTCACTCCCGCTCTGATCTCTCTGTCCTCGGCCTATTACATTGTTCCAATGAAGCTCAACGTAAGCTCGAGGAACAGCAGCTCATCTTTCGATTATGCACTTTACAGCCTGCCGGACTCAACATTGAGTTCAACAATTTCAGATAATTATCCCTGCCCCCATTTTTCATGCAGTATGATTTTTGCCACTCCCATTTGCAACATTTTATCTTTCCTGCCTCTTACAAAAGTACAGGATGTTCTTTCAATTCCTTCCTCCCCTCCTAACCACCGCCCCCCACCCCTGTCTCTGCACCTGCTTAATATCTGTTACATCTCCAGCTTTTTCCAGTTCTGATGAAGGGTCCCAGACCTGAAACGTTAACTCTGTTTCTCTCTCCACAGATGCTGCCTGGCCTGCTGAGTATTTCCAGCATTTTCTGTTGTTATTTCAGATTTCCAGCATCTGCAGTATTTTGCTATTATACAAGAGGAAGACGATTGATTTGAAACTCCCAGCCACCAGCTCCTCAAGGTCGACCAGCAAGGCCATTTGCAGTGTCCCCCACTGAAAATCAGCAGCCTTTCACCAGCCATGCTGCAGCCACTGGGGTAGCACTGCGTGACATCAGTAGGATAGGCAAAGGCACACACAAGACAGTCACTAAGAGAATGCATAAGGGTGATGAGTTGATTTATTGATGTCATATTGGATGGATAGATGTAAAAAGTTGGATTGGAAGGTTTGCTTTGTGGTGGCTTTTATTTCAGCATTGTGGCCAAGCGGATGCTGTGATGGTCAGTAATAGAGGGAAGGTAAGGTATGGGACAAATGTTGAAAGGGGAATTGGGGTTGTGGTCACTGGTACCGCAGGTGAATGATTCCATCCCGGATATCACGGCCACAAAGAGGCTGTCTGGGCTGCATCCTTCCGCCTGCTTCCTTCTCTTCTGTGACTTCCTCTTCCCTCTGCGAGCGGATGCTGTAAATCTGAAATGCCAGCATAAAATTCTGGAACTACTTAGCAGATAAGGCTGCATCTCGATCTGAGATGTGAACTCTGTTTCTCTCTCCATGGATGTTGCCTGACCTGTTGAATATTTGCAGCATTTTCTGTTTTCTCAAAGGCCTTCATTTACCCTCTGAGGCATGCAAGCATCCAGCAGCACTCCCTACACACTTAAACATCTTTTAACATCTATTGCAGCAAGCCACTACTTCAATAAAGTCAAAAATCCCAGTCCAAGAGTTTAAATGCAAACTTACCTGGAAGATGTGTGTGTCCCTTTAAGAGGTGCTGACAGCTACACTGTCAGTCTCTTTGCACACTGGGTTTGCCTGGCGTGGTTATGACCAGTCAAAGTTGGCCATGGTGACATTAAGTTGGAGTTGCATGCCGACTGACATCACCAATCCGCCATTTTTTTTTTGCAGGACACTAATACTTACCAGCAGCGCTAAGGGGAGGGCCAAGATGGAGGATGCCACGGGACCCGCCACCAGCAGCCGCTGCCGCTCTTTCACCATTTTTTGATGGTAATGAGTGGCATAAAGCCCCTGAATTTTTCGCCCTAACACTGTGAATTGGAGAGGTCAGGCTTTTTTGAGTCTCCATTATATGTACAAATTGCTATAAAGACACTGGCAGAATATGTCATTTCTGAACTGTGTTTTTTATTTTATATTAACACAATAATTACTTTTTATAAGAATTTCTAACGTACCACAACATCTAATAAACATATTAGCACCCTGTCCCCTATTATATTGGCTTGGACTTTTCGAAAGTTGGACCCAAGAAAGCACCCAATGTTGCATTAATTTTGCCAATATCAAGTTACACCTAAGCATAGTCCCAATCTCATTAGAGTATGCCCAAACATAAAATGGGCATAAATCAGCATAAACAATCAGAGCCCAAGGAAAGAAGTGAACCCACACGTATATTTCTTCTTTAAGTATGAAAATTTAAGTTTCCTGTCAACCTCCTCTACCAATACCTCCAACGCAGCATCAGCAAAACAGGGTGGCCATGCAGCTTCTCCTGTGCCTAGCATTATCGACAATCGTCAGTCACAGTACTCTGCAGCCAATGTGCACCTCCCCTTTAAGAGGTGCAGGCTGCCTTTAAATGGAATCAGCATTGTGGAATATGAATCTCCCCCATTAGGCGAGTTGCCATGAAACAACGCAGTTAGCATTGGCAGCCTACCTATTCTATTTAAAATAGTCATGGGACCAATTTTGGATCTTAGTTGCGTCCATGTGATTAGATGCACTCTCTAAGCACAGCACCCACTCTGCACCCGAAAACTCGCCAAGGCTTCTTCAACAGGACCTCCCAAACCTGCGACCTCTACCACCTAGAAGGACAAGGGCAGCAGGCATATGGGAACACCACCACCTCCAAATTCCCCTCTAAGTCACACACTATCCTGACTTGGAAGTATATCGCCGTTCCTTCATCGTCGCTGGGCCAAAATCCTGGACTCCCTCCCTAATAGTACCATGGGAGTACATTCACCACACGGACTGCAGCGGTTCTGTGTCTTTCTGATGATTTTCTCCCTCCATATTTAGAGGATACACACTGCTGTCTGCTCTGTAAGATGTCACTTCAAAAGCAAACGATCACTGCTATCCCAATTGATGACTTACTGAGGGTTATTTGCTAAGTTCACATAAGTGACAAAATCACTTAATTTTGCTTACCTAGATGAAGCTAAATTAATTCTGATTGTTTGTCATATCAGTGTACTTGCCAGCAAGGATAACATAGCTTGGCTTTGTCCGGGGGATGGATAAAAGACTTAAGACAGTTTTCTGAGGCGAGAGGGTCCTGATCCTTGGAAATCCACTTGATTGGTAGCTCTGTAACCAAGAGCTGCCAATTCAGTGTATAAATGTGACAGTCTTCTCCCAGTTCATCAATTCTTTCCGAGCCAATTGAGGCAAAGATTAGAGATTTTGTGTTGGTGAGCAAAACCTCACATATAAATTATGTAACTGGCACTGGTCCAGGTTTAGTTTTACGAAGAGAGTTAGCAAACTGTTACGTTTTATTATCTTCACATATCCAAGGAGGTATCAATCAAAAGTTCTGTAATCAAGTAAAGTCTGTTTTTTGCTACAGTTTACTTTTTCCTTTTAATAAACCTGTATTTTGTAGCTTTAGTCGTGCCGTCTGATACATCCTTTATTCTTCTGCTATTGGAGGACAAGGCAAACACAAAAGAGTTCTTCAGTGAGCTATTTACAGTAAAAAAGGCTTCTGTTTGACTCTGGCCCTATTGAAGTCAATGGAGCGTAAAATCAGGCCAGGTGTAAAACGGGTGTCCGACCTGAGCCCGCTCTGTTCCCACTGGGTGGGATAGGTTTAAATTACTCACTCTGTCTTGGAGCACTTAGCTAAAATATGGAGGGCTGCCCATGCCTGTGGTAAAATATCTCAACATGAGTTGTTGCCTTCAGGAAAGGAGGGGAGAGTATTGGGTGCCGTGCCTGCATTGCGTCAATATACTGGAACTCAGTTTTAGTGATCTCTGCTTGCTGTGATAATTCATTTGTAATGATCAATTGGAGCTTTTCAAAGCAGTAACCTATATTTATCTGTGTGATTAAATTCATTTATAACGATCAGTGAGACATCCTTTACAAGGAATATTGCATTCAGTGTCCATTTTCATTCACAAATATTTTGGTAATATTGTGCACCTCAAAACTCATGAATGGAGCTGTGCATGCTGGGCATTTATGTCAGGCACGCAACAACAACAACAACAATGTGTATTTATATAGCGCCTTTAACGTAGTAAAACGTCCCAAGGTGCTGCACAGGAGTATTTTAAGACAAATTTGCCACCGATCCACCAAAGGAAAAATTAGGGCAGGTGACCAAAAGCTTGGTCAGAGGTAAGTTTACAGGAGCGTCTTAAAGGAGGAAAGAGAGGTAGCAAGGCGGACTGGTTTAGGCAGGGAATTCCAGAGCTTAGGGCCTAGGCAACAGAAGGCACAGCCACCAAAGGCTGAGCGATTATAATCAGGCTCAAGAGGGCAGAATTGGAGGAGCGCAGACATCTCTGGGGGTTGTGGGGCTGAAGGAGATAGGAAGGGGCGAGGCCATGGAGGGATTTGAAAACAAGGATGAGAATTTTAAAATTGAGGCGTTGCTTAACCAGGAGCCAATGTAGGTCAGTGAGCACAGGGGTGATGGGTGAACGGGACTTGGAGTATTTACTCCACGCAATTTTCCAAATAGTTGAGGCTCTACCACGGGGAGCAAATTTATAAAATTACCCCTTGTGAGTACAACCCAAATAAAAGTCAATCTGAAAATAGTTTTGAAAATAGGGACAACAGTATGTAGATGTGTATGCTGTCATATGTGTGATTATGTGGGTGAGAAGGCAAGTGTTGTAATCTGTCTGGGAGAGTGAATGCAGATTCAACCGGTTAGAAAACTGCTGACTGCTTACTCAGTGTGGTCAGACTGGACCATGTCCAGAATTTTGTTTTAAAGTTCAAATTTAATCTTCTAAACTAATATTTAGCCAATTAAAAGTGGCGACAGTGTGAAGGTGAGCAATGCCTGTTACAGGGTTTTGTGATTGTCAGAATATTGATATTATTTATCAATAACTATGAGAGATCAAGAAGTTACATTTAGTACTGTACTAAGATGACAAAACTTTTGGCATTGTGTGACACACTTCCTTCTTGGCACTTTTTTTATAAAATCAGTGGTTTTGGAACAGAAACACAATAGGCATTAATATAATAAATATTTTATTCAGTGTCATTACCTCCCCGCAGCACTATCGAATAAAATGTATTTTTGTCTCGGAATTTTACTAGTTGTTATCTCTTCTAGCATTGGTATTCCTAGAGAATTCTGTGCCTCTTGCGTCTACATACATACACTGTGAAGCTCATCATGACTGCAATAGTGTTGCAGAGATCTTAGAAGCAGAATTTTACTGTAGTATATTTTAAAGGCTCAGTGTACAAAATTCCACCCAGGTTGCGGTAGGCCTCAACAGAACTGTCACCGGCTGAGAGTTGCCATGAGTGTTTTGGAGGCACCAGAAAAGGCCCAATCCTTCTACAAACTAAGAAATAATCCTGGATGGGTGTGTTTGCCCTAATTTTTATAATTCAAGGAGTAGAGGCCTAGATATTCGGGTGGTTTGTGCCACCCGTTAGCGCGGTGTAATGTCGAGAAAGCGGCGGTGTTCACTCTTCCACCAGCTGGTGGCGGGTTCTGCAGTGTACTCCATTTTCCCAGGCCCACTAGCACTGCCGTTAAGTAGTATCACCCTGCAAAGACGTAGTGGTGACATCAGTTGGCATTAAATGCCGAATTAAATTCACCACGGCAAACTTCGACCCTAGCGCAGCGCTAGGTCATAACCGCACCAGGTAAACCCAGATGCTGCCTGACCTGCTGAGTATTTCCAGCATTTTATGCTGTCATTTCAGATTTACAGCATCCGCTCACAGAGGGAAGAGGAAGACACAGAAAAGGAAGAAACAGCAGAGGAAGAAGCTGAAGAGGAGGAAACCGAAGAGGAGGAAGTGTGCAACTCAGACAGCTCCTTTCTGGCTGGGACATTCGGGATGGAATCATCCGCCTGTGGTCCCAGTGACCACAATCGCAATTCCCCTTTCAACATTAGCCCCACACTTTACCTTCCCTCTGTTACTGACCATCACAGTGTCCTCTTGGCCACAATGCTGAAATAAAAGCCACCACAAAGCAAACTTTCCAATCCAACTTTATACATCTATCCATCCAATATGACATCAAAAAATCAACTCATCACCCTTATGCATTCCCTTAGTGACTGTATTGTGTGTACCTTTGCCTATCCTACTGATGTCACACAGTGCTACCCCAGTGGCTGCAGGATGGCTGGTGGAAGGCTGCTGACTTTCAGTGGGGGACACTGCAAATGGTCTTGCAGGTTGACCTTGAGGAGCTGGTGACTGAGAGTGTGAAATCGAGTGACGGTGTTTCTTCTTCTTCACTCTCCTCTCCCTTTTCTTGGTCAACCACTGGGGCGGGCTGCATTTCTTGGGAGTGTGAAATGAGGAAGGCACAAGGGTAGAGTTGTGGTGAGGGGAGACCAGGAAAGCAAGAGGTGCATGCCAGAAGGAGGATAACATATGAGGATACCAGCATCTTGTATACATTCTGCCCTGCCGCTGGCCAAAGGCTCAGCCATGCCCCTGCCAAGAATGGGGAAATGATGAATGAAAGTTTATTTATATTTCATCAAAGCTTTTGGCACAGTGCCACATAGGAAATTGGTAAACAAGGTTAAAAGACACATCTTCTGATCAAAAATTGTCTGAAGCAGAGAAAGAAATGGGTGGTTGTACGTGCAGCTGGATTGGTGTGGAAGGAGCTAATAGTGGGGTGCTTCTGGGATCAGTGCTGGGGCCGTTGCTTTTCACAAGTGTAAATAAGTGACGTGAAACAACCTTTTCCAGGTTTTCAGACGATATCCTTTTGGGACGAACTGCAAGCAACAGACAACAGCAACAGGAGGACTTGGATAGATTAGGAGCTGGGCTGACGAATCGCAGATGTCACTTAATGTGGATTAATGTAAAGTTATGAGACTGGGAAAGGATAATAAACAATGGCAATATAAGCTAAATAGTATTTTTCCACATGGTGTAATACTGGAGTGGGATTTAGGGTTCTGGCGAATTGATCACTGAAGCCATTAGCAGAGGGTACTGCAGCAGTAAATAGAGTAAATAGGATCTTAGGTGGTCTTATGTTCATTAATAAATAGACATTCTTATTATGAACACTGCTAGCTTTTGCTAGACACTTTTATTGAGCACATGTGGACTAGGTACAGTATCTGTAGAGGCATCCATCTTGACTGCTGCCTTGTGGGTAGCCTAGTGCCTCATGGGTAATGTAGTCTTAATATACATACAGCTGGGTAGTGTAGTCTTATATACATACAGCTATATACAGCTCTACACAGCTCTACGGCCGCACCTAGTGTCCATTATAGAATGACATGTTATTGATCATTACATCCCCCTTTCTTTGAGGTTTAACAAAATCAATATCAATCAACTTTCAAGAAAACAATAAAGATAATATCAGTAACACTTTTGTTAGTGCTCTATAAACATAAACATTTTCAAAACAGTCAACACATTTTCAAAGCTTTACATTGTACTCAAAGATTAAGTCTATCAGGCTTTTTTACTTCACGTGTGGATCTTCTCAACACGGGTAAGTCTGATGTATCTTCATGAGATTGTTCTGGCGGTGAATGACAAGATGCAGTTGCGGCATTGTCATCAATCTGCTCTTGAATAGCCTCTTGTGTTTTTAGGAGGGAACGGTGGTTCCTCCTGAGAATCTGTCCTTCCTCAGCTCTAACAGTGTATGACCTTGGTCCTACTTCCTCAAGAACTGTAGCTTTCCTGTTCCATGCATCTGGATCCTCAATCCTGACAACATCATCCCTTGTCAATGGTTTTAGAGTTTTGGATGACTTGTCATAGTATGATTTCTGTTTCAGCTTTAACAGTTGAAGTCTCTGTCTCAGTTCCTCACTTTGCTGTTCTTTTGCACAGCAGGGTAGCGTGGTGCGCAACTTGCAACCCATTAGGAGTTCAGCAGGTGAAGAACCATAGTCTAAAGGGGAGGCTCGGTAGCTCAGCAGGGCGAGATAAGGATCAGACTTGCTTTCTGTCGCTTTCTTCAGTAGCTGCTTGAGAACTTGAACACCTTTCTCTGCCTTACCATTTGACTGAGCATACAAAGGACTGGATGTGATGTGCTGAAAGTCATAATGTGCTGCAAACTGTTGCCACTCCTTACAGTTGAAGCACGGACCATTGTCGCTAACGGCAATCCTGGGAATTCCATGTCTGGCGAAGATGGATTTCACATGCATTATGACACTGCTTGCTGTGGTGCTTGAGAGCAGCGCCATCTCAGGATAGTTAGAATAGTAGTCAATCACTATTAGATAGTCTTTACCATTTAAATGAAAAAGGTCCATACCAACCTTTTGCCATGGTGCTGTTGATATGTCAGCTACTATCATTGGTTCCTTTGCTTGTTTGTTTTGGTGTTTCTGACATGTCTCACATTTGCCTATCATGTTCTCAATGTCCTTATTTATGCCAGGCCAATAAACAGTGTCTATTGCTCTCCTTTTGCATTTTTCAATTCCGAGGTGTCCCTCATGAATCCTTTTGAGCATGTCTTGACATAGAGCCTGTGGAATGACTATTCTGTTCTGTTTTAGTAATAGTCCATTTGCGACACTCAATTCTGACCTTATGTGAAAATATTTTGGACAGGAACCTTTTGGCCAACCATGATGAATATTCTCTATTACTGTTTGTAATACTGTATCTTTTACTGTTTCTTCTGCTATTTGCTTTGATTTTGTGTCTGACACGGGCAGCGCAGCAGTAACCATATTCACATGAACATCCACGTCTTCTTCAGTAGAGCTCACATGATTCATTGTGGGTGTTGTGTATGTACCTTTAAGGGAATAACTGGTCTCAGACTGCAGTACCAGCAGTGACCACCCCTGTATAAAAGGCCCTAGCAGGCTTCTGTAGTTTCAGTTTCCAGGATGTCTCCATTCAGTAAAGACTTGTTATAATCAACTCCTGCAGTCCGTGTCTCAATTATACACGGACATAATACTGGCGACGAGTAAGAAACGAACTTACCTGCAACTCAGCAGCACCTCAGACGACGTTATTGAAGGTCGAAGCCACAAGAAAGAAAAAAAATAATCCAAAGAAACTCGAGAAACGGGCGTCGACCGTGGGCAACCGCCCTCCAAATCATCGAATTGAAAAGTGCAGGAGAGACTGTCGAGAGCCAGGCTTGGTCTCCAGTCTGTGGTTTCCCAGCTAATCGGGCTGGTGGCAGGTAATGCACTGATCCTTCCTGGGCTGCGGCGGGCTAGAGCTCGATCGGGTGGCTCTGCAACAGGGCCGGGCAGTGAGTCAGGAATCAAAGAGAGAGAGAGAGGGTGGAGCACACAGGGCGCGGCTGGTGCTTCGCAGCCGGGCAGCGTTCGGATCTAAGAAGAGGGAGGGAAGTGTCCCAGAGGGTCCGCTCCATGACGGGAGTGGTTCTTCAATTAACGGAGCAAATATTGAAGTGCGATAGAAAGATAAAAATACCGCGGAGAGCGGCGTTGGCAGCAGCGATTGGGGAGGCGTGAAGACCATAGGGCGTCGCCATAACACGATAGTAAAATAAATATAATCGCCAGCAACAGTGTTGGCAGCAGCGGCAGTGGCGGGAAAGCGTGGGAGGCACCATCTTAACTCGGCGGGGAAGAGGGAAAAGCACGGGAGGCGCCATTTTGATCCATCGGGGATGAAGGCAAAGCGCAGGAGGCACCATTTTAGATTTTCAAGATGCCAAGACTGGCGATATCACTGCCTTCGATAATGCAATAGAAGACTGGACCACGTATGTGGAAAGAGTCGAGGTATATTGCGAGGCAAACGAAATAGCCGATGAGAAAAAGGCATCGGTATTGCTAAATTTAATGGGCGCAAGAACGTACGGCCTATTGCGGGACCTGATTACTCCAGCCAAACCGAAGGCGAAGAGTTTTAACAAAATTGTTGTTATCCTACAGGAACACCTAAATCCTACACCGCTGCTGATAGCAGAAAGATTTAAATTCCACAGGAGAAATCAGCATAAAAATGAGAGCAATGCTGATTACCTTACGGAACTATGCAAGCTATCAAAGCACTGCCAGTTCGGAGCAGGACTGGCAGATACCTTACGGGACAAATTTGTCTGTGGACTCCTGAGTGAAGGAACCCAGAAGAGGTTACTCCCAGAGAAAGAGCTGAAGCTAGATAAGACTTTCAGCGTGGCAGTATCGTACGAAGCAGCAGCAAGGGGAGCTGCGGAAATACAACAAAAGCCACAGGAATACGGCACCCACGAAATGACACGGGGATTTGCAAAATGTTATCGCTGCGGCAGAACAAACCATGACCAGAAGGACTGCTGGTCCAAGGACAAAATATGCAGGCAATGCGGAAAGATGGGACAGATTGCACGAGTTTGCAGGTCTGGGAAGAAGACCAACGACAACAAAAAGGCTACTAAGGAACCGTACAGGAAAGTACAAAAGATGACGGACAGTAGTTCCGAAGACCAGATGAGCGATAGTGAATCCAGGAACAAGAGACTAAGCTGTCTCTAACTTCACAATGTAATCACAAAAGAGGATCACCGAACCATTTGGGTCACCCTCACAATAGCAGGGTCCCAAGACAAAATGGAATTGGATACAGGATCAGCTCTAACCGTCATGAATTGACGAGACTATGAGCGGCTATTCACACACATACCCTTGAGAGAGACATCCATTGTCTTGAGGACGTATACGGGGCAAAAAGTATACCCCAGAGGAAAAATAAGGGTGCCTGTCGAATACAACGGCAAGAAAATACGGAAATTGTATCTCTACATTCTACAAGATGGTGGACCACCGTTATTGGGACGTGAATGGATCAGAAAGATAAGTTTAGACTGGCACTCCATTCAGGCACTGACGGTGGCTGGTAAAGAGGATGACGACGTCACTCCTGGACGATTGTCAACAATCTTAGCTGACGCCAAAGAGGTATTTCAACAAGAACTGGGCACTCTTAAAGGCGTAACCACCTCGATAAAAATAGAGGAGAATGCAATTCCCAAGTTTTTCAAAGCAAGATCGGTATCATATGCAATTCGCCCAGCCGTCGAGGTAGAGCTGGAGAATCTGGAGCGAGGTAGACTGGAGCGAGTGGGCGATACCCATCATTCCTGTCATGAAGAAAACGTTAAACAATAAGTCTGAGGAGCCAAGGAAGGTTCGCATCTGTGGGGGCTTCAAGGTGACGGTGAACCCAATCCTTCACACAGTACAATATCCTCTTCCAAGGATAGAAGATATCTTCGCCTCACTATCTGGAGGGAAGCGTTTTACAAAAATTGACCTAGCACAAGCATATTTGCAGATGGAGGTTGAAGAATCCTCTAGGAAGTATCTCACGATAAACACTCACAAAGGTCTTTACCAGTACAATCGACCGGTATTCGGAGTAGCATCAGCTCCGGCGATATGGCAAAGAGCGATGGAACAAGTCCTGCAAGGGATTCCGGGGACTCAGTGTTACTTGGACGACATCCTAGTGACAGGTGAAGATGACAGTGAACACCTTGCCAACCTAGAGCAGGTGCTCACTAGACTACGTGAACATGGGCTATGAGCCAATCGCCCCTAGTGCGAGTTTTTTAAGAAACAGATATCGTATTGTGGCCACGTGATTGATGAAGAGGGGTTGCATAAGTCCCCTGACAAAATTGAAGCGGTAGTTAAGGCTCCAGCGCCTGAAAATGTGTCGCAACTGAGGTCATTCCTCGGATTGGTGAATTACTACTATAAGTTTTTGCCGAATTTGTCCACAATTCTGCATCCACTGAACGCCCTACTATGAACGGGAGTAGCATGGAAATGGAGCGATGAATGTAAGCGGGCCTTTCAGAAGAGTAAGGACCTAATCACTTCAAGAGAAGTATTGGCTCACTACAACCCATCACTACCGATAAGACTGGCGTGTGATGCGTCTCCCTACGGTGTTGGGGCGGTACTGTCACATAAATTCCTTGATGGTTCAGAGATGCCGATAACTTTTGCGTCACGCTCGTTAACTTCAGCCGAGCGTAACTACGCCCAGATTGACAGAGAGGCCCTCAGCCTGGTGTGGGGGGTGAAGAAGTTCAATCACTACCTGCACGGTCAGAAATTTACTCTACTAACTGATCATCAACCTCTCGTCTCCATTTTCAACCCTCAGAAGGGCGTACCGATAATGACGGCACAACGGCTACAGAGATGGTCCCTTTTCCTAGGGGCACACCAATATGACATCGATTACAAAGGAACTAAACAGCATGGGATTGCTGATGGATTGTCGCGCCTACCGCTGCCGACGGTGGAAGAAGAACTGGCAGTGGATCCAGTGGAGTTATTCCACTCGACTATAGTCGAATGTCTCCCTGTGGCGAATGCAAACATAGAAAAGGAAACACGAAATGACCCAACACTCTCCTGGGTCTATGATTTAACGGTGACGGGATGGCCAGCACATGGCGAACCACTGCTGCCAGCATTCTCGCCGAGAAGAGAACAGCTGTCAGTGTGCAGAGGAACCTTGATGTTTGGATCCAGAGTAGTAATTCCACCCAAATTGAAGGATAGAGTGCTCAATGAGCTTCATGAGTGTCATCTGGGAGGGGTAAAAATGAAGAACTTAGCCAGAGCGTTTGTGTGGTGGCCGGGAATCGATAGAGAAATCGAAGAGATGACCAAGAGCTGTACAGGATGCCAGAAGGTCCAAAACACCCCACCACAAGCCCCTCTACATCCATGGGAGTGGTCCTCATCTCCATGGCAAAGGGTGCATATTGATTTTGCTGGTCCCTTTATGGACTCGATGTTTTTAATTGCGGTGGATGCACATTCAAAGTGGCCAGAGGTAATAAAAATGTCCTCAACCACCACAGAAAAACTATCACAGTCTTACGAACCATATTCGCCAGGAATGGGCTGCCTGAACAGATTTGCTCTGACAATGGACCACAGTTTGTGTCTGAAGAGTTCCGGAGGTCCTTAAAGAACAATGGTGTTAAGCATTACACATCCGCCCCATATCATCCAGCCACTAATGGATTGGCCGAGAGGTTTGTTCAAACATTCAAGAAGGCTATCAAGGCAATGTGTAATGAAGATATACCCCTACAACACAAGGTGGATAACTTCTTGTTTGCCTACTGGAATGCGACACATGCGGTTACCATCCAAACTCCAGGCCATGATGTTCTTCAATCGAAGACTACGATGCCGCTTGGATTTGGTTAAGCCAAACGTCAGAAGAGATGTGGAGAACAGGCAGTTTCAGAATATGAATGAAAGGCCGACCAGGAGTTTTAAGATAGGTCAACCAGTTTTGGCCCGGGACTACCGCACAGAGAAATGGCAGCCAGGAACGATCTGTACACGGCAAGGACCTCTAATGTATACCGTGGACGTTGGGGAGAGCATTGTAAGATGCCATGCTGACCAGATTCTAGAGTCACTGGAAAACGTCAACTCCACACCACGATCTGATACACCTGGCGATGAAACCGAAGTACCAATTGCATCTACCACAGAATCGGTGATATTGGAAGCAGACGAACCAAACAACAACATTGATCCCGACTCAACCTTGCCAGAAGAACCTGATATCCCAAAGAGGCGTTATCCAGACAGAATCAGGAGGCCTCCTCAAAGACTGAACTTATAATTGCTTAACTTCAACCAATGTATCTAGCAACCGTAATTGTAATTAGTTATTATTTAGTTGTTAAACGAATGTTATATACTGTTTATCTAAAAGGGGAGGAATTGTTGTGTCTGTACCTTTAAGGGAATAACTGGTCTCAGACTGCAGTACCGGCAGTGACCACCCCTGTATAAAAGGCCCTAGCAGGCTTCTGTAGTTTCAGTTTCCAGGTTGTCTCCATTCAGTAAAGACTTGTTATAATCAACTCCTGCAGTCCGTGTCTCAATTATACACGGACATAATAGTGGGTGCTCGGGATAGTGCATCTGCTAACACTATGTATTTGCCTGGTGTGTAGATCAGTTCAAAGTCATATCTTTGCAGCTTCATCATGAGTCGTTGAATCCTTGGAGACATCTCATTCAGGTTCTTTTTTATGATGGCAACCAGAGGGCTGTGGTCTGTCTCAACTATCTAGGTGGGAAGTCCATATATGTAGCCATGAAACTTTTCTAGTCCAAGTACCAAGCCTAGACATTCCTTTTCAATCTGGGCGTATCGACACTCAGTATCAGTCATAGACCTGGAGGCATAGGCAACAGGCTTCCAATCTTCACCCTCTGCTTGCAGCAAGACCGCGCCTAGGCCATCTTTTGATGCATCCGTTGACACTTTGATTCTTTTTGTTGGGTCAAAGAAGGTGAGTACAGGTGTGGTTGTCAGCACTGTTTTGAGGTTTATCCACTCTTGTTCATGTCTTTCTGTCCATGCGAACTCATTTGTTTTATGTAGCAGGTCTTGCAGACAGGCTGTCTTGGCTGACAAGTTAGGAATGAACTTTCCAATGAAGTTTATCATCCCCATGATGCGTAGCACTCCTTTTTTGTCAGTGGGTCGGGGCATTTTGAGTATGGCGTTTACTTTTTCCATATCTGGCTCTATTCCTTTACCAGATAGATTATCTCCTCGGAAAGTGACTTCCTGGACGCCAAACTGACACTTGGCTTTGTTGAGCTTCAGTCCATTCCGGCGTATGCTCTGTAGCACTTTAGTCAGTCTCTTATTGTGTTCTTTCAGTGTGGAGCCCCAGATGATGATGTCATCAACATAGACCCGAACTCCTTCCAGACCTTCAATTATGTGTTCCTTCGCTCTATGAAAGATTTCAGATGCAGATATTATCCTGAAAGGCATTCTGAGGAAACAATACCTGCCAAATGGTGTGTTGAAGGTACAGTATTTGGTGCTCTCTTCATCCAGTTTTAGTTGCCAAAATCCTTGTGAGGCATCGAGCTTTGTAAAGTATCTGGCACCTGACATTTCACTGGTGATTTCTTCTCGCTTGGGAATCTGGTAGTGTTCACGTTTTATGTTTGCATTTAAGTCCTTTGGATCCATGCATATTCTTAGATCATTGTTCTTTTTCTTTACACATACCATGGAGTTAACCCAGTCTGTTGGCTCTTCGACTTTCCTGATGACTCCTAGTGTGGTCATTCTGTCCAGTTCATTCTTGAGCCAGTCACGCAGGGGTGCTGGAACTCTTCGTGGAGCATGTACCACTGGCTGAGCATCCTCCTTTAGCTGGATCTTGTAAGTGAATGGTAGAACTCCAAATCCTTTGAACACATCCTAGAAATTATTCACTACAGAATCCACCGAGTCACCTGGTCTGCTTATGGCACAGTTTATACGGTAGACTCTCTTGACCAGTTCGAAGTCCTCACAAGCTTTGTTACCCAATAGTGAATCAAGTCTTTCAGCCACAACAGAAAACATGAGATGATGCACTTTTTCTTTGACTGTCACTTTAAGTCTGCATACACCTAAGCTATCTATTTTCTGTCCATTATAGTCCTTCAGAAGTACTGACTTTTTCTGTATTTTGGGCTTTTCTTTCATATTGTTAATGTCACTCATACTGATTAAGTTTGCTTTTGCCCCAGTGTCTAGTTTCAAGGTAACTAATGCTCCATTTACCTGCAGTGGGATCATCCATTTGTCCTCTTTTACTGCATTAACTTTATGTTCAGCATTGTCCATTTCTGAGGGCTGCACATTTTCTGTATCCTTTTTGATATTGTCACATGACACCATTCCTACAAAAAATGTCTCACTTAAATCAGTGTCCTCAATTACATTAACTCGTTGCCCTTTCTAAGTTTTTACTTTTGAAAAGCATTGTTTGGCAAAGTGATTCTTTCCATTACACTTTGCGCATTTTTCCAAACGCTGGGCATTGTCTTAACTAGTGTTTGTAACCACAGCGTTTACAATTAAAAATTTCATCCTCCGATTGCTTTTCATTTCTGCTCTGCCCATGTTTCTTCCCCTTGTAGGACACAGCACCGACAGCAGCATTATCACTCATTACAATCGCATCATTATTGATTTCACTGAAAGTCTTCGCATGCTTTCGAGCTAGCTCGCTGGCTTGGCATATTTTCACAGCATTTTCCAAATTTAGTTCGGTTTCTCTCAACAGACGTTCCCTGACTTTTTTTTATCATGAATACCAAACACAATCTGGTCACGAATCATGGATGCTTTGAGCTCAGAGAAATTACATGTCTGTGCTTTCAGTTTCAGATCAGTTATAAAGCTATCAAAAGTCTCATTTTGCTGCTGTGTCCGAGAATGGAAGATGTATCTTTCATAGGTCTCATTCTTTTTGGGAGAGCAATGTGCATCAATTTTTTTTTAGCACATCTTCTAATTTTTCTCTGTTTTCCTCTGGATTAAATACAAATGTATTAAATACCTCTATCGCCTGTGGGCCTGCAACCGTAAGCAGCAACGCTATCTTCCTTGCGTCTGGCTTCGTACCGAATCCGATGGCTGCAATGTAGAGTTCGAATTGTTGTTTAAAAGTCTGCCAATTGTAGTCGATATTTCCTGTGAGTTTCAAACGCTCTGGTGGCTTCAAATTCTCCATATCGCTTTTCACAATTTTCAGCAGATCTTCACCATCCTGGTACCATCTTATGTTCATTAATAAATAGACATTCTTATTATGAACACAGATAGCTTTTGCTAGACACTATTATTGAGCACATGTGGACTAGGTACAGTATCTGTAGAGGAATCCATCTTGACTGCTGCCTTGTGGGTAGCCTAGTGCCTCATGGGTAATGTAGTCTTAATATACATACAGCTGGGTAGTGTAGTCTTATATACATACAGCTATATACAGCTCTACGCAGCTCTACGGCTCCACCTAGTGTCCACTATAGAATGACATGTTATTGATCATTACAGGTGGGATAGCCAGAGGAATCGAGCATAAAGCTCAAGAAGTGATTCTGAGTTTGTAAAGAGTGCTGGTCCAGTTTCACCTGGACTACTGTGACAATATTAGCCATTGTATTATGAGAACAACATCCAGGCACTGGGGATGGTGCAGTGAAGGGCAATAACCTTAATACCTAGGAGTTGCTAAGAGAAGCTGTGAATGCTGATAATGTTTACATTGGAGAAGAGAAGACTCAGGTCTGATCTTATTGAATTATTCAAGATCCTAAATGGTATAGACAAGATAAATGTCAATATGTGGAGAGAGTAGAGGATTTAATGTTTTGGGTGTGGACCCTTTGTCAAAACTGGAAGACATTAGAGATGAGCAGCATTTAAAAAGTAACAGAACATTTAAAAGAAATACTTGAAATGTTAACTCCTCTGTTCTCTCCACAGATGCTGTGAGACCTACTGAATGTTCCTGTTTTTGTTTCAGACTTACAGCATCTATAGTTTTTTGCTTTTTGTTTATAAACGTCAATACATTTAACTTAGTCACAGAGGCCATGAAATTCTACAAGTTTTCTTTTGAACTCTCGCTGAAACTTTGGTGGGATTACTTTAAGCAGAGAGTGGTGCAGGTATGGAATGGATTGTTAAGAGAAGCAGTGGGCTGATTGTAGCAGTGAAGTTGGAGAAGTACCTGGCTAAAAATGTGATAATGGGATATGAGCGGTATCCTGGGATATGTTGTTTCCGAGACACTGGGACTGGCAAGGTGGATTCCAATGGTGTTTTGCAGTTCTGTACAATCCAGTCTTGTACATTCCTATGTTTTTTATAGAATCATAGGGCTAGAAATTCATTATAGCCCAAGAATAGGCGGTATCTTTAGAAAAGTTTGAGAATTAACGCCAGGCGCTAATGCTTTAGACTGCATGCAAAATTCATTCTCACTGCTCAAAGAAATGATTGGGGCACTAAATCAAGTCTTAAAGGCCTGTTCTGTGACCAACACCTTGGTGATGCAGAGCTTTTTAATACGCTGCTCCTCGCTTAATTGAAGGTAGAAGAGGATGCTGTCAGAATAGCCTCGGAGGGTAAGCCCTCATGGTGAGAGCCCCGATGCCCCTCCTCATCCCTCTGCGTACATGGTCCCGTATTTCTGGCTGCCTACACTCTTTCTGCCATAGATCCTGGAGGGCGAGGTGCCATGCCAGTACAGCCCCTATTAATTTTGCCAAATAGAGCAGTTTGAATCTTTGAACAATAAATGGAGGCACTTTGCACTTGCCAGAACACCGCTGATAAAAAAAACCTTGAAATTATTCATACAAAGTGATCCACTAGCTGAAACTGACAAGAAACCACTGAAACTAACCTGCTCTGACATCTGTGAGTGATTAATGCTGATGCCTTTAAATAATGTCCCTGGAGCCTGCATCCTGCAGCTGTGCACCTGCTCTCCCTGTCGCTGTCTGGTCGAGGCGCAAAGGTAAGTGGCCAGAATGAACTTTGCAGATCGGGCACCCAGTGAGCATTGCATGCTCACTAATGTCACAATCTGCCTGGCGTTGAAGTCCCCGGCGGTACCTCATACTGGCGACACAACGGGGGGTCCGGATTTGCCATGTGCCGCTGGATTTGCCTCGCCCCAGCGCAACTGCATCAGCACCCCATCATCGCCCTCTGCAGGCACTAACAGGAGGTGCTAACCAACTGAATTTTTCCCCATAGAATCATACAGCAAAGAAGGAGGCCATCTAGCCCATTGTGACTTTGCCGGCTCTTTGAAGGACATAATAAATTAGACCCTCTCCCCTTCTCTTTCCCCATAGTCCTTCAAAATTTTCCTTTTCAAATATATATCCAATTTCCTTTTGAAATTTACTGTTGAATCTGCTTCCACCACCCTTTCAGGAAGTGCATTCCAGATCATAATTAATTCTTAAGTAACGATCGAATGGTCGAAAAAGTCAGCTATCAGTTTATACTGAATATAGTGCACGTGCAGCCAAATGGACTTGGTACACATGCTATTCTTGGATAGGTCAGGTTTATGACACTGCTGATTGGGAAGTCACAGTTTAGACACGTTGGCCGGAATTTTCTGTACCTGGGAGGGTTGGGTGTGGAAGGTCGCCGTGGTGGGTCGCGACCCCGTTCCTCATTTCATTCCACTCCTGAGATCGACTTTCCCTTAATGGTGCCTCTTAAGGCAGCCCTGTGCGTTACCCAGCCCTATTAAATAGTGCGGGTCTGATGACGTCATTGATGACGCGTTTTCAGCCGGGATATTTAAAGGAGCCATGGCCACATTGTATTTGTAGGATCGTGCAGGCACTATGCTGCAGCATTTGAGCATTCCAAACACTTGGAAACATGACTGCACAGAGGCAGAGGGCTCCCAGGTTCCCAGATGACTTCCTCCTATGGTAGTGGACGGAGGGAGAGCACAAAGGGAGGTCCTCTCCCCTTCTGATGGGCAGAAGAGACCGCCCCAGCAGACCAAAGGAGCCTGGTTGGAGATTGCAGAGGAGGTGAACAGCAGGGATGTTGTCAGGAGGACCTGGGTGCAGTACTGGAAACGCTTCAATTATCTCATTAGATCAGAAAAGGTGAGTGCAAAGCCACACTTACCTTCATCCTGCTGTGCCTCTCATCACATCCCCATCACTCTGCTTTCCCAAGCCTGCTCCTGCACATCATTACACACACCAACATACCTTGCACGTCCACCCATCCCTCTCTCTCTATCTACATTATCACATCACCATCTGACTAGGCACCCCTCACGCTCACCCTCATCCGAATGAAATCATACCAACTAACAACATACAAGGAGGCAATTCGGTTTTGGCACCTCACTCCATCATAGTGACCCTCTAAAGATGTAACCCATCCATTCATTAGACTCATTCCATCACTCTCACTCAAACTTCTCTTCTTGCCCACCTTGCAGGAGATAAAGCCCACAATAAGAGGAAGAGAGAGAGAACCATAGGTGGCCCTCCATCATTGGCCACCTTAACTGCAGCAGAGGATTTTGTCCTGGAAGTCTCAGGAGTGGCCGAGCACCTGGCGGTGGGAGATGGAGTGAGGGGGACATCTCAGCAACCTGGTGAAAGAATTACATCTCATAGAACCACATGGCAAACAGCAGTCACTGGATAGGCACTTGAGGGAAACAAACTTGCAGGGCTACGGGGATAGAGCGGGGGAATGGGACTGACTGGATTGCTCTACAGAGAGCTGGCATGGGCTGAATGGCCTCCTTCTGTGCCATTATGACTCTATGGGCATGATTTTAACTCAGGTGCGGGATGGTGTCGTGTTATCCGCATTTCGTGTTATCCACCCGAACCTAAATGGATGTGGCAGATTGATGCAATTTTAACTTAATTGTCCAATTGATTTCCAACGTGTGGGAACCCTTGACAAATGGGTTTTTCATGACTGAAAGTCACCTCCGATGCTGCACTTAAGGTCTCCAGCAAGACTTGCTTCTTCTGCAGGCTGCCAAGCTTTCTCCGTTTGGTGTGAGAGGGACCTGCAGGAAACATGGCAAGCGGGAGGCCCAGATCAGCTCCTCGCTTCGATGAGGTGGCCCTGCAGGCATTGGTGGATGGGGCTAGTGCCAACAGGGAGGTGCTCTTCCCTTCCTCAGGGAGGAAGAGGCCTCCCAATCAGACTAAGGCAGTGTGGTTGCAGGTGGCTGAGGAGGTCAACTCCTTGGGATTCACAATGCGAACCTGGATACAGTGCCGGAAAAGGTTCCATGACCTTCAGCGCACTGGAAAAATGAGTATGAATTTCCCATCACCCTCAATATGATCCCCATTGCCTTTCCTCACTAGCACTCAGCTTTAGCAATCTCTTCCTTCACATCCCACTTGACACTGACATCCATGCACCCTTACCCATTCCCTCTCTCTCTCTATGCTCACATTCAGATAACTATTCAACTATGCAGCCCTCACACTGTCTATCACTGTGATGCTATGAAAACAACTGACAACACACAGGGAGGGCCCTTGGTCTTGCCACCTCACTCCATCTATGTCTCCTTCTAAGTATCTATGCTATGCAATCTCTACACTCACTCCTTCATTCTCACTCAACCTCCACTTGTCTCCCTCATTGCAGGAAAAGAGAGCTCACAACAAAAGAGAGCGAGCGAGGACAGGAGGGGGGACAGCCTCAATAGTCCACCTGACCCCCTGGGAGGAGGCGGTACTCAAAATAGTGGGAATCAAGGATGATGCACACGTGGGGGATGGACAGACTGGTGCAACACAGCAAGCTGGTGACAGAAAAGTTTCCCATCTCTCTCTGACATTGCATGAGTCGCTGATAATGATTGTGAAGCACTAACAGATGGACTTATGAGCATCTGCAAAAAGCAATGTGCATGTAGCCTTGGCATCACATCTCTGACTCTTTCCTTTACTCCCCCACAGGACCATTATAAGCATCCGTGCCCCCTAGCCAGGAAGAAGAGGCTGAGCAGCCAGACTCCTCAGAGGAAGCTGCAACCTCTGAGGGCGCAGCGTCACCAGAAATCTGCACACCCAGCACCAGCGCAGACACTCACACCTCGGTGGGACCTTCGGGACATAGAGTAGTGTTGTCACCTGGTGTATCACAGCTCACAAGTGAGTATCAGCAGATTGTGGAGACAGGGACAGCAGTGGAGAGTCCTAGTCAGAGGGCGCAGGACTCTGCCAGCTCGGCTCAGCAGCATGTCGACCCTCTGCCTCTGGGTCCATCCATGAGATCAGTGGTGATGGAACTCCAGGCACAGATGCAGGAGTCTCTGGCAGGTTTTGTCTCTTGGGTCGCTGCGAGTGTGGAGCGAATGGAGGAGTCCATAGCGAACATGACCAGAGCCTTTGTGGAGTCATTCGCACATGAACGCATCACCATGGAAAGGATAGCTACCTCCGTGGAATGGATGGCTACCGTAGAGGAGAGGATGGCTACGGCAGAGGAGAGGATGGCTACGGCCATGGAGGAGCTTAGTCGCCAGGGTATGGCAAACATGGTAATTGTTCAGAATAGAATTACATCTCTTGAGGAGCGATGGGCATCTATTGAACAGAGAAAACAGACCTTCATGGAAGTCCTTCTGAGTAGGACTGCCATTGCAGATACAGGTCCCCATGGCCCCCCCTAATGTGCAGCAAGGTGCTCTCCAGCCACTTGCAGGTGCTGAGGGGGACCTGACCCATGAGAGGGAGGTTGGTGGCAGACCACAAGGAAGTGGGGCTCCTCTCCAAGCGTTCACACTTCCATGCCACTGCAGAGCCCTCGGTCAGAGCCCCACCGGAGTCCACACCCAAGTGAGATAGGCGTCTCAACCCCTGCACAGCCGCAGGAGCAGCAGACTGTTGACAAGCCCTCACAGGCTCGCAACCTCAGAGGATGCCCACCAAAGGTATCGAGACAGGAGCAGCAGCAAAGTGAGCAAGGGGCCTCCACATCTGCTGAAGCCACAGGGGAGGCATCACATAGGAGCACGCATAAGAGGAAAATTCTGCACAAATAGTCACAAGGGTAGTCACTTGGGTGCAATTTTGTGTTTACTGTAAAAATGCCATCACTTAGTTATTGTACATAAAAATTCTGATGGCAAATGTTGCAGTTGTGGCGTCTGTCATTTCGCCATTGGGACTTCCACATTGAGAGCTTAGGAATACTTGCAACTGTCAGTATGGTGGTCAGAGTGATAGGAATCCTCTGGTTCTTGACAATTGTCAATGCTCTGGTAAGAAGCTGTGAGGCAAAAGTGTTTGATTGACTAGGCTAAGCAAATCTGGCCACGATGAGTGCGTTCCTTGCATCCCGGGCAGCAATGTTCTCGCGTAATGCTGCCGCTGGTTGATGGGCCTCTGCAGGATGTTTGTTTTAGCCCTCCTCCTCCTCTTCCTCCTCATCTGAGGAGAATATGTGAGGAGCCACTTGGTCCTCAGGAATCTGCAAGCCACGACGCTGTGCCATGTTGTGAAGTGCACAGCAAACCACAATTATTCTGGAGACACTGGCTGCTGAGTACTGTAGGGCTCCACCTGATCTATCCAGGCATCTGAAGCGCATCTTCAGCAAACCGATGGTTTGCTCGATTATGGCTCTGGTGGACATGTGGCTGGAGTTGTAGCTCTTCTCAGCTTCGTTGGATGGTCTCCTCAACGGCGTCCTTAGCCACGTCCTCAGGGGATAGCCCTTGTCTCCAAGTAGCCATCAGTTAAATTGGTCTGGCGGACTGAATAGCGGAGGCACACTAGACGAGCACAGTATGAAGGAGTCATGGCAACTGCCAGGGTACTTGGCACAAACATGCAAAATTTCCTTCTTGTGGTCACACACCAGCTGAACGTTAAGGGAGTGGAAGCCCTTGCGGTTGACAAAAATACCTGGATTGCAATGGGGTGCCTTAAGGGCCACATGCATGCAGTCAACGACGCCCTGCACCCTTGGAAAGCCTGCCAGATAAGCTAATCCAACTGCTCGCGCCGTGACACTCGCTCGATCCTTGGTGAAATGGATGTGATTGTGTGCGAGGGCAAAGAGGGCATCAGTTACCTGCGTGATGCAAGTGTGTGCGACTGCCTGGGAGATGCTGCTGATGTCTGCTGCTGATCCCTGGAATGAGCCTGAGGCAAAAATGTTGAGTGCGGTGGTGAATTTGACGGCCACTGGTAATGCTTGTCCACCTGGTCCTCTGGACAGCAGGTCTTGCTGTAGCATTGCACAGATGTCAGTAACTACCTCTCGCGAAAGTCAGAGCCACCTTTGGCACTGTTGCTCAGACATGTTGAGATAGCTGACCCTGTGTCTGTAGACCCTGTTTGCGGGGGTATCTCCTGCACCGACGGGCTTCCAAGCGCTGGTCCCTTCTGGCCTGTGCAGCTTCAAGTGGGTGAGCAGCAGCCTCGCGCTCCTGCTGCTGCTGTTGTTGGTGCTGCTGTTGTTCCTGGTTCTGCTGGTGCCGCAGCTGGTGGTCGATTTCCTCTAATGCCCAGATGGGAAGGAAATAGATGGCTCCCATGCTTCTGGTATATGCCTCAGTTGAGGAAGTGCTGAGTGAAGGTGGCGAGAGGGGTTTCCCAGGAGGTCACACTGGAGATGGGTGTCAGGCTCCAACCTTCGACAGGTGTGGTTAAGCCTTCTAAAAGTTGCCTCAGACCTGAGACCATTAAGTCCTGCCACCTGCAAATGATGGCTGATCAAATCTCCTCTTTAATGGTTGACCTGCAGTTGATAGTCAGCAATCCAATAGTGCTCCCGCCAGGTTTCACCATCGTGTTTCCCACCAGGCGTGTTTCACGTGGGAAAAGGGTTAAAGTTGCAAGGGCCTTTTAAAATAGGATTATAGAGGCCATTTAGTGCTTGTTAATGACCAGTCCTGCCTGTTGGAGGCGGGACGGAGTCGGGACCATCAGACACGCCGGAGTTAAAATTGCTCGGAGTCAGGAACCAGGCGGGGGATGGGGGGGTTTCCGCATGCCAGTTTTTGCAATTTTAACCCCCCACATGCCTCCAATCCCGCCTCCACGGCTCAATGAAAATCCTGCCCTATGACTCTATATGGGGACTGATGTCAGTAGCCAGCAAATGTTTATCATGTGCATAATAGTATTGTTACCCATTCTTGATATGACATTTCTAAATCATCTCTTTACACTCCCACAGGTCTATCAAGAGCCCCCCGCCACTGTCCAGGAGGAAGAGGAAGACGACTCCTCAGGGGAGACTCCAGCCTCTGAGGGTGCACCGTCACTAGATGTAAGCGCACCCAGCACAAGCGCAGATACACACACCTCGGTGGGTCCAACGCGAGATATTGGCCGAGTAATTCGGGTCCCAACGCGTGAGTACGCACCGTGTACTCACGCGTGGGCCCGATGGAAGTGCCGGTTTTCAGCATGCACAGCGCATGCGCGGAAAACTGGCATTTCCTTTCCTCTGAACCAAGGGGTTCAGAGGTGGAACGCGTGCGTGCAGGAATCTGCACATGCGCGCTGAAATTCCTTTTTTTATTACAGGGTTGCCCGCGCGATAAGTCCTCCAGTTTTTACGCGAGAAAAAAGCAGACATAAGTACTTAGTTTTAAATTAAAGTTAGAAATTTTTTTCCACAGGTTTATTATTTTTAAAGACTTTACAGTAAGGTAAGTGTATTTTTAGACCCGATTTTTAAAAAAATTATTTTTTTCAAAAATTTGATTAATTGTTTAAATTAGTTTTTTACAGTTATTAATAGTTCATTTAATTAGTGGGATGTCTTTTTAACTTTTATTTGAAGTTTAAGTACTGTTTTGGGCGCCCGGAGTTTTCATGAGTTTGACAGTTCTTACTATCAAACTCATGAATGAACTTTTGCAACCTCCGATTGGTTGCCCAGTGCTCACGTGTTCCCAGCCGGCTCATCGAACTAACTACGCTGCTGGATCATGCAAGCACAGCGCACCGGGAGCTGAACCGGGCCACTGACAGGAAATCCACGCAGGGCCAGGCTTCAACTGTCGGCGTGCTATGTAAGTGTAGGTCGAGGATTTGCACACACGGGAAGCCCCCGACACCAATTTCTGGGCCATAGTGTTGTCACCTGGTGTGTCACAAGTCACAAGTGAGCAAGAGGAGATGGTGGAGACAGGGACAGCAGTGGAGACTCCTCGGCGGAGGTTGCAGGATGCGCCCAGCTCTGCTCAGCTGCATGCAGACACTGAGCCTCAGGGGCCATCCAGAAAGAGGGCGATCCTGGAGGTGCAGCAAGAAGTGCAGGAGGCTGTGTCAGGTTTTGCGACCGCGATGCCTGCAAATCTTTAGAGAATGGAGGAGTCCAGCTCCAACATGAGCACCACCGTGTCGCAGGCGATGGCGACTGTAGGCTCTTCCAGGGAAAGGATGCACACCTGCATGGAGCAGCTAATGCGGCACTCACAGGAGCACATGGAATTTATGGAGAATAGATGGCAGATGCTCATAGACCTCCTCTCTCGGAGGGATGTAAACGTAGACATGGGTCCTCCTGGCCCCACTGCTATGCACCAAGGTGCTCTCTGCCTCCTTGCTAGCAGGGAAGTGTGGTTGGCCTAGGAGAGGGATGACGGTGAGAGGGGACATGGAAGTGGGGGCTCCTCTCAAGGCGCTCACACTTCTCCCCCCTTGCCTACCACTCAGTCAGAACCCCAGATAGCTCCACGGATCACGATGGCCAAGTCTGCCCCCTGCACAGTCACAGGATGAGCGGGCTTTGGCGAGGTCATCACAGGCTCCAAGACCCAGAGGGCATCCGCCAAGAGTGTCTATGCAGTGGCAGCAGGGAAGTGAGCAGGCTGCCTCTACCTCTGCTGAAGCCACAGGTGTAGCACCTCATAGAAGCACACGTAAGAGAAAGATGACATACAAATAGATGCACAAGGGTAAGCACTTGTGTGTTTTAATAACTGAATTTTCATTAATCTGATGTCACAGATAAAATTTATTATTTTCACCACTTTGCAGTCATGGCCAATTCTGTCTGCAACTTTGGAAGTGGCTGAGTGAGTTGGAGTGAAGGATGTATCATAACGTTACCTCCAGCAATAGTGGTCAGCGTGAAAGGAATGGACTGGTCATTGTAGGGATGCTTTATGGTGTTGCTGTGGGGTTTTGGGAGCCTGGTGCAGCATATGGCAGCATATGGGTGTAATGCGTGAAGTTAAGTAAATCTGGCCATGATGAGGCCTCCCGGGCAGCAATGTGCTCGGGTGCTGGTGGGACCTGGACCGCATGTTCCTCCTGCTCCTCCGAAGAGGCTTTGTGCTCTGAGCCTTGATCCTCATGCAACACTAATCCTCTTTGCTGCGCTATGTTGTGCAGGGTGCAGCAGACCACGACGATTCTGGAGACCCTGGCTGGTGCGTATTGATCCTCCAGATCTGTCAAGGCATCTGAAGCGCATTTTGAGCCTGCCTATTGTCTGCTCAATGACACATCTGGTGGAAATGTGGCTTTCATTATATCTCTCCTTGGCCTCAGTACTTGGCCTCCTCAAGGGTGTCATGAGCCACGTCTTCAGTGGATAGCCCTTGTCTCCAAGCAGCCAGCCGGTAAGTCTGTTTGGAGGAGCGAAGAGCTGAGGGAGGGTGGACTGGCACAGGACGAAAGAGTCATGGCAGCTGCTAGGGAATTTGACACATACGTGCATGATGATCTTCCTATGGTTGGAAACGAGCTGCACATTGAGGGAGTGGAAGTCCTTGCTGTTCACAAACACTCCTGTGCGATGATGGGGTGTCCTGATGGCCACATGTGTGCAGTCGATGATGCCCTGCACCCGTGGGAAGTCAGCAAGAGTGACAAAGCCGAACGCTTGCTCAGTAACACTGGCTTCATCAGTGGCAAAGTTGATATAATTGGCTGACTTGTCAAACAGGGCATCGGTGACCTGTGTTTTGCATCTGTGGGCGGCCGACTGCGAGATGCTGCAAATGTCTGCTGCAGATCCCTGGAAGGATCCTGAGGTGAAGAAGTTGAGGGCACTGGTGACTTTGACAGGCACTGCTAAGGCATGTCCACCCGGTACTCTGGGCTGCAGGTCTTGCTCCAGCAATCTGCAAATGTCTACGATGACCTGGCGCGATAGCCTGAGCCTCCTTTGGCACTGCTGTTCAGTCATGTTGAGGAAGCTCATCCTCTGCCTGTATACCCTGTGTTGAAGGAATTGCCTCCGGCATGGTGCAGCCCTGCGCTGATACCCTCTGTCCTGTGCAGCATCAGGTGATTGCGAAGAAGGTTAGTGGGGTTGATGTTGGTGCTGCTGGTGTGCCTGGTGCTGCTGGTGTTGGGGCTCATCATGGTCCGATTCTGAGGACCAAGGGGAGACAGTATAAACGGCATTCATGCTGGTGTAATAGATGGCAGGTCAAGTAGAGATGACAGAAGCAATCTGTCAATGGTGTGATAGGTTCTGCCAATGAAGTGACAGTGGATGCCGACTTAGCTGGAAACACTTGCAACCCCTAGAAAGCTAAATCTGTGTTGACAATGCACTCAGCAACAGCATCGGCTTTAGGAAAGTGACCAGCTATCAGGTGGGAATATTTATTGTACTTTTCATGCTGTGCACTAATGAGCTGGATCAATGGCCACTCAACTTCCACCTCGGGTTCACAGACGTGGTTCCCGAGTTGCATGATTCCCGTGATCATCCAGGGAAATTTGAAAGGTAGGATTAAAAAGACTCTTAAGGGTCTGACAAGTACCTAAGAATGATTTAAATTAGCTCGGCCGCCTCTGCCGTTGGGGTCGCTGCCGCGCTGGTAAATGTGCCCGAGGGAAAGGCACATGGGGGCAGGATGACAGCGGGTTCCCGACCCGCTCCAAGTTATTTCAACTTTCACTACCGACCCACCTCCACTCCCGCCCACACGGATGTCAGAAAATTCCGGCCTTTATTGTAGTAACAGAGGTCAGATTTCAGGATGAATGAGAGAGGAAAATGCTCCAGACTTTGAATGTTCATCTACCAGAGGCATCTTGTTACTATTTAGAGATGGCACAAACTCTCTAGATTTAGTATCAGTCATGATACTCTAATCCCATTCTTTCTCCGAATGTTCTGTTTTTTGCGTTCATAATATAATTTTCAAGCAAATAAAATTTGACTTACTGCACTGATCATGTACTGAAACCAGGGTCAAGCAGTTCAGAGTAACAAGGGTGGTACATGTTCTGCAATGCACTAAGCTAATATATGTACATTTAAAATGAAAAACAATACATCCCTGACATTGTTATCATTTAACCGAGTTACACAATAACAGTCTATGCTGAATCAGTTGCAAATCCTCATTCACTCCAGTTACAAACTAACTTGCTTCTTAACACAGTTTCATCCACCTCCATCTTACAAGCCCTAAGTCGGTAGAATCAGTAGGGAAATTGAAGTTTGTCGACTACTGAATCCAGAACATAACGGCCGATTTTAATTCCCTGTGAGAACCCAATAGGAGTGGACGGCAATGCCGAGCGTGAGTCTCCGTCGAAGGCCCGGCAGTTTTTAATTGCCGGGCCTCACTTGAACGCCGCTGGTCAGCTGCTCCCCTGGTTCTGTGAGGAAAGCGTCAACTGGCCAGCAGGGTTGGAGGAGGAAGATCGAGCTACCCATAGGTCACCCACTGGCACTAAAAGTAGACTGCCAGCAGCAAGGTAAGTCTGGGAGCGGGGTGTTGCGAGGGTGTCATGTCTGGGGAGGGGGTCGGGGGTGTGCGGAGGAGGCCGGGGCAGCAATGGACTGAACTTTACTCGTGGGCCTCGGAGGCAGCTCCTCTTGGCCGCAATAAGGGAAGTTCTTTTTACTTACCTTAGAGGGCCTCGCGGGTTTCCCGACAGCTTTACCTGGCAAGGTGGCCGCGGCAGGCACTCTGCTGAGCAGTGGGGAAAATGCCAGCCGGGTCCCATGTAGGTCATGAGACCCCAATTTGCCTGAGTCCAGTGGGAACTTCATCTGCCACCAAAATCAGCGGCGTTAAAATGGGAAATTGGTGGGAATGCAGCAGGAAATGAAACTGCTCCATTTTAACTACTCCCCACTCCTTTCCTGCCGATCGGGGAAGTGTTAATGTTCCCCTTATAGTTTCTAAATGAGGCAAGTGGTTATCTGAAATGAGTGGATTTGGCCACCTCTGGCATTTTTTTGCCAATGCAACAAATTTAGGTGTTAATCAAAATATATGCCCTTATTCTTAGAAAAAGCAGACTGTGCTTTAAATTACATTCTGACTGATGAGATTTGTGCTGCCACTGAAATTGTGAAGCAGCTGGTCGTCTCATTGTATTATAGACATCTTATGGGCATTCTTTTTACAATAACCAAATTGACAATGATGACCAGCCTAAAAGTGATACAGCTCGTCAATCTACATTATTTAGATCCTTCAGAATTCTAAAAACAGCAGAATCACCTCTCAACTTTCTCTTTTCCAGTGAGAACATGCTCAATTTAAATAAGCATGTCTCATAATCCAAACCCTCCATCCCCTCAATCATTCTGGTTGCTCTCTTTGACATCCTTTCCTTAGCTGAACTATCCTTTTTATAATTTGGCAACCAGAACTGTACATAATCTAAATGCAGTACCAACCTGGGGAAGCTGCAACACATGACTACATGCATGCTAAAAAGCGGAAGCAGCATGCTATAGACAGAGCTAAGCGATCTCACAATCAACGGATCAGATCAAAGCTCTGCAGTCCTGTCACATCCAATTGTGAATGGTGGTGGATCATTAAACAACTAACGGGAGAAGGAGGCTCCATGAATATCCCCATCCTCAATGATGGCAGAACCCAGCACGGAAGTGCAAAAGACAAAGCTGAAGCATTTGCAACCATCTTCAGCCAGAAGTGGTGAGTGGATGATACATATCGGCCTCCTCCTGAGATTCCCACCACCATATAAGCCAGACTTCAGCCAATTCGATTCACTCCACGTGATATCAAGAAAAGGCTGAGTGCACTGGATACAGCAAAGGCTGTGGGCCCCGACAATGTGGAAAACTGCCCGGGTATGTCCTGTCCACAAAAAGCAAGACAAATCCAATCTGGCCAATTACCTCCCCATCAGTCTACTCTCAATTATCAGCAAAGTGATGGAAGGTGTCGTCGACAGTGCTATCAAGCAGCACTTTCTCACCAATAACCTGCTCACTGATGCCCAGTTTGGGTTCTGCCAGGACCACTCGGCTCCAGACCTCATTACAGCCTTGGTCCAAACATAGACAAAAGAGCTGAATGCCAGAGGTGAGGCGAGAGTGACTGCCCTTGACATCAAGGGAGCATTTGACCGAGTGTGGCATCAAGGAGCCCTAGTAAAACTGAAGTCAATGGGAATCGGGGGGAAAACTTTCCACTGAATGGAGTCATACCTAGCACAAAGGAAGATGGCTGTGGTGGTTGGAGGTCAATCATCACAGCCCCAGGACATCGCTGCAGGAGTTCCTCTGGGCAGTGTCCTAGGCCCAACCATCTTCAGCTGCTTCATCAAAGACCTACCCTCCATCATAAGGTCAGAAGTGGGGATATTCGCTGATGACTGCACAGTGTTCAGTGCCATTCGCAACTCCTCAGA
Source organism: Somniosus microcephalus (assembly GCF_052327205.1). Taxonomy (NCBI): domain Eukaryota; kingdom Metazoa; phylum Chordata; class Chondrichthyes; order Squaliformes; family Somniosidae; genus Somniosus; species Somniosus microcephalus. The sequence goes on along the minus strand of NC_140993.1, from coordinate 86,906,115 downwards.
TAATGTAGCAGTCCATGCCCGCATGTAGCAAGACCTGGACGACATTGAGGCTTGGGCTGATAAGTGGCAAGTAACATTCATATGAACATAAGAACATAAGAAATAGGAGCAGGAGTAGGCCATTTGGCCCTTTGAGCCTGCTCCACCATTCAATATCATGGCTGATCTTCTACCTCATCTCCACTTTCCTGCCCAATCCCCAAATACCTTGATTCCCTTAATATTCAAAAATCTATCAATCTCTATCTTGAATATACTCAATGACTGAGCCTCCACAGCCCTCTAGGGTCGAGGATTCCAAAGATTCACCACCCTCTGAGTGAAGAAATTTCTCCTCATCTCAGTCCAAAATTGCCATCCCCTTATTCTGAGCCTGTGACCCCTGGTTCTCGACTCCCCAGCCAGGGGAAACATCCTCCCTGCATCCACTCTGTCAAGCCCTGTAAGAATTTTGTATGTTTCAATTAGATGACCTCTCATTCTTCTAAACTCTAGAGAATATAGGTCTAGTCTACTCAATCTCTCCTCATAGGACAATCCCCCCATCCCAGGAACCAGTCTGGTGAACCTTTGTTGCACTCCCTCTATGGCAAGTATATCCTTCCTTAGGTAAGGAGACCAAAACTGCATGCAATACTCCATGTGTGGTCTCACCAGGGTCCTATATAATTGCAGTAAGACATCTTGGCCTAGAAATTCAGTTGGCTGCGCCAGCCGTTAGCGCCTTAGGAGGAGTAGCTCTCGAGCGCTAGGCGCTTAGCGCCCGGGCGCACCGCGATCTGCGCCTCGCCCCAACTTCAGTAGACATTTAGCGCCGGCGCAAAGTCATTGCGCGCGCTCATCTGCGCGCGCAGATCATGACGTCATTTTGTCGTGCAACGCCCTTTGTGCGCCCGGAACCGGAACTTCACTCACGCCGCCCCATTGTGCGCCTGGCGGCCCGAACGACTGTGAAGTGGAATGGTACACAGGCGAGGCAGGCCGCGGGGAGCGCAAATTAAAGGGCACTTACCGTGCACTATAAAGGACAGCCATTTTGCAGCACTCACTCTTGTGCAACGGATTTTTGGAGAGAGACCAAGGAAGAGAGCTTACTGCTTTGGGCCAACATTAGGACAGGTATTTTTGGCTTCAGGCCAGAGCTTTGCAATTCTCTTTGCCTTCATTGAGATCTCAGTGTTTGCCAGCATATTATGGGGGCTGCATTGGGTGCCAACGCTGAGTTTCAGCATTATGTCCAAAGGGCTTACAGATGCCGTGAGAGAGTGGCAGCCCTGGCTAGACGCAGAGGGGGCAACAGGCGTCGGCAACGGAGGCCTTACCCACTCAGGGAATACCGCCAGCAGTTCTCCTATCTCAACATGTCTGCCGCGCAGTGTGTTAGGAGGCTGCGATTCAGAAGGGAGGTGGTTGCAGAGATCTGCCAGCTGCTTCACAGAGATCTGCGTCCACAGCTGAGGCGCAGGACGTCTCTGTCGGTGGCAGTGAAGGTGACGGTGGCTCTGAACTTCTATGCCACCGGCTCCTTCCAATCCGCTGCTGGGGACATCGCTAACATCTCCCAGTTCGCCGTGTATTGCTGCATCCACCAGGTGACCAATGCCCTTTTCAGAAGGAGACGTCAATTCATCTCCTTCCCCATGACCCTGGACAAGCAGCAGCAGCGTGCAGTGGGATTTGCAAGAATAGCGGGCTTCCCCATGGTGCAGGGCGCCATTGGCTGCACGCATGTGGCTTTGCGGGCACCTCTGGAGCATGCCGAGGATTACCGCAACCGGAAGGGCTACCATTCCCTCAACGTACAGCTGGTGTGTGACCACAGGCAGCGCATCCTAGCTATCAATGCCCGCTTTCCAGGCAGCAGCCACGATGCCTTTATCCTGCGACAGACAACTGTGGCTGACATGTTCCAGGCACAGCCTCACCCAAGAGGATGGCTTATCAGGGACAAAGGCTATCCTTTGTGTACCTGGCTCATGACCCCGCTCCGCACGCCCAGGACCCCTGCTGAAGAGGCATACAACGAGAGCCATCAAGCGACCAGGAACATCATCGAACAAACAATCGGCGTCCTGAAGCAACGGTTCCGCTGTCTGGATCGCTCCGGTGGAGCCCTCCAGTATTCGCAGGAGCGAGTCTCCCAATTCGTCGTCGTTTGCTGCATGCTGCACACCCTGGCTATCCGCAGGACTCAGGCACTGCCACCTCACATTGGACCACCACCTCAGGAGGAGGAGCAGGAGGAGCATGAGGAGGAGGAGGAGGAGTACCAGCCCAGGAGGGAGGCAGAAGGTCCAAGGGCCGCCCGTCGGCGGCTTATTGAACGTCACTTCTAGGCCCCCTGTCAGGGAATGGCTTGTGCCAATGAAAGAACATGATTGCAGCCGCTCCGCAAGCCCTCAGCCGGTTAAGGCAACAAACACTTCAAAGATCAAACATGGACAATCTGAATAAATAAAATGGTTTATTGTACAAACTCAGGGCCCTTCCCACATGAAAACCAAAAACAGACGAAACCCCCAAAAAACACTCACACACATGACTCACTCCCACAACCTGGGGAGGATTAACAAAAGATGTAAACAAAAATGGCCTTCATCCTCCGCCTTCACAAAACACCCATTCCAAAAAACAAAACATTTGGCCACACCCTCTACTTTGTGGCCCGCGAGGGCGATGCCTTCTGCAAACTTTGGCGGCCCCTGCACGCCCTGCTGCTCCTCCTCAAAGTGAGGCCAGTGGCTGCTGCAAGGCTGGGGGAAGGCTCCTGAGGGGCACATGTCGTGACGGCAGATGCCCTTGTGGGTCGGCCTAGACGAGGTCTGACCCTCGAGGGGCCGGCTGGTGAATGCTGCAGCTGTGGCTGGGCAGCATCAGTCACTGCAGCAGCTCGTGGCAGCTCCACTGTGGGAGTGGCAGTGGCGGCTGGAGGAATGGGGGCAAGCTGGCAGATGGCAGGTGCTCGCTGGTCGCCTGAGACACTGGCACTCGCCCGGGCCAGCACTACAGCATGCGCAGCAATCTGCCGAGGGACAGACCGCTGTGCTGCTGCAGCGCGGCGGGTGCCCTGGCGATGCCTGGCTGACGCAGCGAGTGTGGCAGCAGTGAGTGCCCGTGTTGCCCTGTTCTGTGACCGCATCAGAGCAGCCAGTGACTGCACGGCACCACTGATCACCTGGCCACTCGCTGCCTGAGCTGCCCCGAATTCCGCCCGACTCGCTGCCTGATCTGCCCCGAATTCCGCCATACTCGTGGCCTGTGAGGCCCCGAATTCGGTCACACTCCGAGACAGGGACTCGATGGCCTCAGGCATCCGTGCCACTATCCCCATGAGCTCCGTGTGCCGACGCTCCGAGTCCGCGGACATGTCCTCGAGAAGGCGCAGCTCCTCGGCGGTGACCGTCTCTGGACTGGAGGCTGGTCCCAGGAGCTACACTCCCCTCCGACACTTCTCCCAGGCTCCCCTCCAGGGAAGATGTGTCCCCTACATTGGCATGGCTTGCCGCGGCTGAGGGTTCCCCTGATGGGCCGCCTTCCTCTTCCTCCTCCTCCTCCTTCTCTTCTGAGGGGCTGTTACTGGCAACTTCAGGGACCTCCTCCTCACCATCTGAAAGCAGGAAGGCACAAGAGTAGCTTTAGAGTGAGGAGAGGGCGTCAGCGAGGGATGCATGAGTGGTGGCATTCAGCGCATTGGTCGGACAGTGGCAAAGGATGTAGATCTGATGCGCAAGTGGGACGAGAGAGGTCCAAAAGGTGATGTCCTTATCATTGGTGCCCAGAACAGGGTCGGCATCTCCAGATGCAACAGGGCCAATCACCTGGGCACCCATGATGCGCTCCACGCGCTGTTGCAGCTCGGTGAGCTGCTGGATCTGGGGTCCGCCTCCCCCGGTCTCAGTCCGGCTCTTATTATTGGCCAGCTTGGCCTGCAAGAGAAAGGATGGCCTCTAAGTACAGTGTGTAGCCCTGATCTTGTGTGCACTGCCTCCCATGGTGGAATAGCCTGGCCAGTGTGTAGCCCTGATCTTGTGTGCACTGCCTCCCATGGTGGAATAGCCTGGCCAGTGTGTAGCCCTGATCTTGTGTGCACTGCCTCCCATGGTCGAATAGCCTGGCCAGTGTGTAGCCCTGATCTTGTGTGCACTGCCTCCCATGGTCGAATAGCTTGGCCAGTGTGTTAAGTGCAGAATGTGCAATTGATGGTCATGCCAGTCCCATAGCTGCTGCATGAGGGCTGGCCATTAGGGCTTTCAGGTCCCTTTACCCATAATGTGAGGTGCACATGCAAGGATGAGGAGGACACTGGAAAGGGTACTCACCCTGACAATCCTGGCGAGGTCATTTAGCTTTTTGCGGCATTGTACAGAGCTCCTGGGGACCTCACTGTTGGATGTCACCCTGGTGGCGACATGCCTCCAGGCTTTCCGGTAGACGTGGGCCGCCGGCTTCTTCCCATTGTCCGGAAACAAGATATGGCGTCTCTTCTCCACAGCGCCAACCAGCACCCTCAGATCATGCTCTGAGAAGTGCTGCGCTCGTTCACGGGCCTTCTCCATCCTTTCAGGCGCTATTTGGGTCCAGCAGCAGTGTTCAGGCCTAGCTGGAGGGCTGCAGTGTCCAGGGCGTGGCAGCAGACCAACTCGACCCTTCCCCCTTAAGAGCTGGCCGGCGCCAGGGTGTCTGCTGTCAATCAAGAAATGACCGCACCTGCGCTGCGCCCGGCCTCGGCGGTATCGCTCAGCACCACCGGCTTAGCGCCTAAAGATAGTCGTGCATCGCCAGTTTTAGCGCTCGAACAAACTCTTAGGGCGAAGCTACTGAATATCGGCGAAGTGGCCTGGACTTTGCGCCAGGCGCAAACTTTAGCGGCCGCCCGACTTCACCGCCCCAAAAGTGGCTATAATGAATTTCTAGGCCCTTTACTCTTATACTCAAATCCTCTTGTAATAAAGGCCAACATACCATTTGTTTTCCTAATTGCTTGCTGTACCTGCATGTTAACTTTCAGTGATTCGTGTAGAAGGACACCCAGGTCCCTCTGAACACCAACATTTCCCAATCTCGCACCATTTTAACAATATTGTTTTTCATATTTAGCCCACCAAAGTGGATAACTTCACATTTCTCCACTTTATATTCCATTTGCCATGTTCTTGCCCACTCACTTCACCCGTCTACATCCCCGTGAAGCCTCCTTGCATCCTCCTCACAACTTACATTCCCACCCAGCATCTGATTTGCTTCCCTCACTGCCACCAAGCATTGTTGCGATAGCTTCAATTTATTGTCAATCAGGACCCCCAGATCTCTTTCATTTTCCATTCACATTATTTTCTTTCAAGTAATAGTCCCTTCCTGGATTTTTTGTCCCAATGTGAAGCACTTTGTATTTCATCAGCCACTAAACATCATTAAAAGCAGATTATCCAGTCATTGTCTCATTTCTGTTTGTGGGACTTTGCTGCCGCGTTTTCTACATTACAACAGTGATAACAGTTAATTGGCTGTAAAGCACGTTGGGATGTCCTGATATCATGAAAGGCGCTATATAAATGCAAGTTCTTTCTTTCACCTGTCCACTCAATTCCCAAGTATATTCAAATCCTCCTGTTGCTAATTCTATGCAGCTTTTGGGTCTATCACTTTAATTAGTTTTGTATCACCTGCAGATTTAGCCACTGTGGTTGTGACTTCCAGCCCCAGATCATTTATGAAGCTATTAAACAAAACAGACCCCTGTGGGACCCAACTGGTGACATGCCCCCAGGGTGATGACAACCCCTGTACCGCCACCCTCTATCAGTTCTATTGATTCTACCAGTCACCCAATTACTTATATCATTGTAAAATAATTCCACTGATTCCCGCTTTCTTTATTTTCAGTACCAGCCTTTCCAGAAGAACTGTATCAAAGGCCTTACTGAAATTCAAGTGCGCCACATCCGCTGCCTTACCCCATCAAGCTCCTTTGTCACACACTCAAAGATAACCTGCAAGTTAGATTGGCAAGACCTCCCTTTCGTTAACCTGTATTGATTTCTTTGTGGGTTCAATGAGGAGACATTTATGAAAGAGAATGAGTTTTAATCTAAAGTCTGTTCAACTCTTTATACAGCTTTACAGGAGACACGATGCTTGTGATGCATCTAGAATGAAACTGAAACTAAACCAAACTGCTTGTCTCTTTCACATGACCTCTGCTGGTCAGGCATAAGTAATCAATCAGGCAACTATGCTGGTAAGACATGATAATCAAACAGGCAAATAACATCACTATTTGCTGATATCAGTACATCTCCTTTTCTTAAAAACAAAAGTATTTTACTTTTAACTAACAACATGTTTTCTTTGTATTAATCTGCATTTTAACTGTAACACTTAATGAACTTACATTATCATTATCATGATCAAGGTTTTTTAACCTTGCTTTGTGTGTTCACATGAAATATGTAAATACACTAGAACTTGAAGAAAGAATAAGATAACATTACTTCCTTCTATAACAATAGTCCTTAAATTTGCTCAATGAGTCTCTCAGGAGGCTTCACGTGTCTTGAGGATTTTCTGATTGATTGTCCTTGAATCTGAGTTGTTGCCTCAGATGATGTGTTCTCAGCTGTGTGATCAGGTTGTTCAACAGTATCAGTCTCTTGACCTGCTGTGGCTGGTCCCATGAGAAGATCCCGACAATTTCTTCTCAGAACAGCACCCTCATCTGTCTGAATGGTGTATGATCTTGGTTGAACTTCACTTAGGACAGTTCCCTTCTGAGTCCATGTGTTTGTTTTGTCTTTGAACCTTACTTGGTCACCAGTGTGGAGTTCAGGTAGGTTTTGTGTTCCTCTGTCATAGTAGTACTTTTGCTTTTCTTTCTGTTCTTTGAACTTCCTCACTTTCTCCCCCTCTTTTGTTTTCAGGAGGTTCTCCGGGATGGGTAGGTTTGACCTTAGCCGACGTCCCATCAGGAGTTGGGCTGGTAACATACCACACTCGAGCGGCGTTGTGCGGTATACAAGCATGCTCTGGTAGAAGTCAGTTCCACTGTCTTTTGCCTTGTACATCAGTCTTTTCACTGTCTGGACCGATTTTGGAAAGTGAGGACTTGACGTTGTGTGGACAAAGTCCCACTCTTTGGCAAAGTGTCGGAAACTTGCATTGTAAAACTGGGGTCCGTTGTCTGTGAAGACCTCGCTTGCCACGCCATGTCTGGAGAATATGGCTTTCATACATGTTATCACAGCATCTGCAGTGGTGGTGTACAGTCTACAAACCTCTGGATACAGGGAGTAATAGTCTGTGACTACAAGATAGTCCTTCCCTTGACATACGAATAGGTCAGCGCCTACCTTCTGGTAAGGTCTGTCTGGCGCTGGGTGTGGCTTTCGTGGTTCTACCGGATTGCTTGCTTGATATTTCAGGCATATTGTGCAGTTTGACACCTCATTTGTCACATCTTGGTTGATTCGTGGCCAGTACATCACCTCTCGTGCTCTTTTCTTACACTTTTCGATTCCCAGATGTCCTCCATGGATCTTTTTTAACATCTCTTTTCTCAGACTCTTTGGGATAACTATTTTACTTCCTTTGTAGATGATGTCTTCGACCACTGATAGTTCCGCCCTGCAGTTCCAGTACTCTGCTATATCAGGTGAGCAGTCTTGCTTCATGTTGGGCCATCCATCCAAGATGCTTTTTCTCAGTCGTCTCATTGTTTCATCTTTGTTTGTCTCAGTCTTTATGAGCTCCATTTTTGCATCTGCTATGGGCAGTGCACTTGTGATCATGTCCACGTAGGCATTCACTTTTTCATCCATTGTGGTGTTTGCGGGCTCACTTGGGTCAACAGCTCTGGACAACGTGTCTGCTGTATACATCAGCTTACCCGGTGTGTACGCAACATTCAGTGTATAGCGTTGCAGCCTGATCATCATTCTTTGTATTCTAAGCAGACAGCTATTTAGTGGCTTTTGGAACAATGCAATCAAGGGCTTATGGTCAGTCTCTACACTGATTGCTTGTCCTGCCACAAACTGGTGAAATCTTTCACAGGCGTATGTGATGCTGAGCAGCTCCTTTTCTATTTGAGCATATCGCATCTCCGCATCTGTCATTGAGCGCGATGCATATGCAATAGGTTGCCAGTAGTCATATTTTTGCAGAAGAACGGCACCGAGCCCACTCTGTGATGCATCTGATGATATCTTGATGGGTCTCGCTGGGTCATAAAACCTCAGAACTGGTTCCTCTGTGAGCAGTTTCTTTAGATCGCTCCATGACTTCTCATGCTCATGATTCCATTCCCATTCTATGTTCTTTTCAGTTAGTCTTCTCAGTGGCGCCATCTTTTCTGAGAGGTTGGATATGAATTTCCCCATGTAGTTGATCATTCCATTAAACCTCTGCACGTCCTTTTTGCATTGTGGCTTTGGCATATTCTCAATGGCGGACACCTTTCTGGGATCTGGTCTGACGCCCTCACTGCTAAGGATATCTCCCACGAATGTCAGTTCTGTCACCCCGAGCTGGCATTTCTCTCTATTCAGCTTCAGGTTTGTTTTCCTTGTTGCTTCCAGCACTTTTTTCAGTCTCTCGTCATGCTCAGTTCTCGTGGTTCCCCATACTATGATGTCATCCATTGATGTATCAACTCCCTCCAGGTGCTCATAGATCATATGAATTGTTTTGTGATACACTTCAGGAGCTGAGGCAATGCCAAATGGTAACCTTAGGAATCTGTATCTGCCAAATGGACTGTTGAACGTGCACAGTCTTGAACTTGCCTCGTCCAGCTTCATCTGCCAAAATCCTGATGATGCATCTAACTTGCTGAAATACTTTGCATTTGCAAACTGTGACATGATTTCCTCACGTGTAGGAAGCTTGAAGTGCTCTCTCTTTATTGCTCTGTTTAGATCTCTTGGATCCAGGCAAATTCTGAGCTTTCCATTCTTTTTGTCCACTACGACGAGGGAACTCACCCACTCAGTTGGCTCATCTATCTTCTGAATCACGTTCAGGCTTTCCATCCTGTCCAACTCTGCCTTCAGTTGCTTTTGAAGAGCAAACGGAACTTTTCTGCATGGATGTATGACCGATGTCATACTTTTATCTACTCTGATCGTGTGTTCTCCTGGAATGCAGCCTAGACCCTTAAATAGGTCTTTGTACTCTTTCATGAGTTCATCATAGACTGTCTCTCCTTCGCTTTCCACAACGAGGACTCTCTTTACCAGGTTCAGTCTCTCACAGGCTTTTAAACCTAGTATGGCTTGCACATCCTTTGGCACCACGATTAATGCTAGCGTATGATCTCTGTCCTTGTGTGTTACTTTGACAATGCATCTTCCTTTCACTGGTATATCAGTACCTGAGTATCCTGTCACTTTCACTTTTATTCCATGTATCTTTGGTCTGGGTCTAATTTTCTTAAAATCAGTCTCTGATATCACATTAACTTGTGCGCCAGTATCCAATTTAAATGGAATGTGTATGTCATTCACTTTTAGTGTCAACATCCAGTCTCTTCTTTTTTGTTTTCAGACACAACATCTACATAGAACTCCTCTATGTCGCTTTCATCTACTGCATGGACCTTGCTTTGTTGCACTTGGTTCTTGCAGCAACGGGCATAATGGTTGTTTTAGTTGCAACTATTAGTCATAGAGTCATAGTCATAGAGTTTTACAGCACAGAAAGAGGCCCTTCGGCCCATCGTGTCTGCGCCGCCCATCCATCCCTGTCCAGTCTAATCCCATTTTCCAGCATTTGGTCCATAGCCTTGTATGCAATGGCATTTCAAGTGCTCATCCAAATGCTTCTTGAATGTTGTGAGGGTTCCTGCCTCTACCACCCTTTCAGGCATTGAGTTCCACATTCCAACCACCCTCTGGGTGAAAAAGTTCCTCCTCAAATCCCCTCTAAATCTCCTGCCCCTTACCCTGAATCTATGCCCCCTTGTTATTGACCCCCCTACTAAGGGGAAAAGTTCCTCTTTATCTACCCTATCTATGCCCCTCATCATTTTGTACACCTCAATCAGGTCCCCCCTCAGCCTTCTTTGCTCCAAGGAAAACAACCCCAGCCTGTCCAGCCTCTCTTCATAGCTGAGGCGCTCCATCCCAGGTAACATCCTGGTGAATCTTCTCTGCACCCTCTCCAAAGCAATCACATCCTTCCTATAGTGAGGCGACCAGAACTGCACACAGTACTCCAGCTGTGGCCTCACCAGCGTTTTGTACAGCTCCATCATAACCTCCCTGCTCTTATATTCTATGCCTCGGCTAATGAAGGCAAGTATCCCATATGCCTTTTTAACCACCTTATCTACCTGTTCCGCTGCCTTCAGGGATCTATGTACATGTACACCAAGGTCCCTCTGACCCTCTGTACTTCCTAGGGTCCTACCACTCATTGTGTATTCCCTTGCCTTATTTGTCCGTCCAAAATGCATCACCTCGCACTTTTCAGGGTTAAATTCCATTTGCCACTTTTCCGCCCATCTGACCAACCCGTTTATATCGTCCTGTAGCCTGAGGCTTTCCTGCTCACAATTTACCACCCCACCAATTTTCGTGTCATCTGCGAACTTACTGATCATACCTTTTACATTCTCATCCAAATCATTTATGTAGATCACAAACAACAAGGGACCCAGCACCGATCCCTGAGGTACCCCACTGGACACAGGCTTCCAGTCACAAAAGCAACCTTCGACCATCACCCTCTGCCTCCTGCCACTCAGCCAGTTTAGGATCCATCGCGCCAAGGCACCCTGGATCCCATGGGCTCTTACCTTCTTGACCAGTCTCCTATGCGGGACTTTGTCAAAAGCTTTACTGAAGTCCATGTAAACCACATCCACAGCATTTCCCTCATCCAGCCCCCTAGTTACCCCCTCGAAAAATTCAATCAGATTTGTCAGACATGATTTACCCTTGACAAAGCCATGCTGACTATCCCCGATTAATCCTTGCCTCTCCAAGTGGAGACTAATTTTGTCCCTCAGAATTTTTTCCAATAATTTCCCTACCACAAATGTTAGGCTCACTGGCCTGTAATTCCCTGGTTTATCCCTGCTACCCTTCTTGAATAATGGTACTACGTTAGCTGTTCTCCAGTCCTCTGGTACATCCCCTGTGGCCAGAGAGGTTCTGAAAATTTGTGTCAGAGCCCCTGCAATCTCCTCCTTTGCCTCCCACAGCAGCCTGGGATACATCTCGTCCGGGCCTGGGGATTTATCCACTTTTTGGCCTGCTAAAACCGCTAGCACCTCCTCCCTCTCGATGCTAATATGTTCAAGTATGTCACAGCCCCCTTGCCCGATTTCTATGTCTGCATCGTCTTTCTCCATAGTGAACACAGATGCAAAAAATTCATTTAAAACCCCGCCTACATCATCTGGCTCTACACACAGATTGCCACTTTGGTCCCTAATGGGCCCTACCCTTTCCCTGGTTATCCTCTTGCCCTTAATATACTTATAAAACATCTTAGGATTTTCCTTTATTTTGCTCGCCAGTGTTATTTCATGGCCCCTCCTCGCCCTCCTAATTTCTTTTTTAAGTATGCCCCTGCATTTTTTATACTCCTCTTGGGCTTCTTCCGTCTTTAGTCTTTTGTAACTGCCAAAAGCCCCCCTTTTATTTCTAATGCATTTTTGTATATCCCTTGTCATCCAAGGTTCCCTTTGCTTGTTGGTCCCACCCTTGACCTTTACAGGAACATGTTGGCGTTGTACTCTCTCTATTTCCCTTCTGAAAGTCTCCCACTGTTTTGATGCGGATTTTCCTATAAGTAGCTGCTCCCAGTCCAATTTGGCCAGATCCTGCCTTATCATATTAAAATCGGCCTTCCCCCAATTTAGAACCCTTATTTCCGGGCCGCCTTTGTCTTTTTCCATGACCACCTTAAATCTCACCGAATTGTGGTCACTGTCGCCAAAATGCTCTCCTACTGACACTTCCACCACTTGCCCGGCTACATTCCCCAGAATTAGGTCCAGTACCGCCCCCTCTCTTGTAGGACTTTCTACATGTTGGCTCAAAAAGCTCTCCTGGATGCACTTTAAGAATTCTGCACCCTCTAAGCCTTTCACACTCTGACTATCCCAATTTATATTGGGGGAGTTGAAATCCCCCACTATTATTACCCTATTATTTTCGCACTTTTCTGAGATTTGCCTACATATCTGTTCCTCTATCTCCCCCTGACTGTTTGGGGGCCTATAGTACACTCCCAGCAAAGTGCTTGCCCCCTTTTTGTTTTTAAGTTCTACCCATATGGCCTCATTAGAGGAACCCGCTAATATATCATCCCTCCTTACAGCAGTAATTGACTCCTTAATTAATATTGCAACACCCCCTCCCCTTTTACACCCCCCTCTGTCTCGCCTGAAGATTCTATACCCCGGAATATTGAGCTGCCAGTCCTGACCCTCCCTCAACCATGTCTCCGTGATAGCAACAATATCGTACTCCCATGTGTTCAACAACAACTTCAGTTCATCCACCTTATTTGCAAGACTCCTTGCATTAAAATAAATGCCTTCCAGCCCTGCCATATTCTCTTTTGCCTTCACATATTTGCTTTGCCTTCCCAGCTGACTTGTTTTTCCCTCTGTATTTGGCTGTAAATCACCCCCTACTATAGCTCCACTCTGTACCCCATCCCCCTGCCAAGTTAGTTTAAACCCCCCCCAGCAGTGCTAGCAAACCTCCCCGCAAGGATATTGGTTCCCCTCTGGTTCAGGTGTAAACCGTCCGACTTGTACAAGTCCCACCTTTCCCAGAAGCAGACCCAGTGATCCAGGAAACTAAAGCCCTCCCCCCTGCACCATCCCTTTAGCCACGCATTCATCTGTTCTATCTTCCTATTCCTATACTTACTAGCACGTGGCACCGGGAGTAATCCAGAGATTACAACCTTTGAGGTCCTGCTCTTTAATCCTTCACCTAGCTCCCTAAATTCTTGCTGCAGGACCTCATCCCTCTTTTTACCTATGTCGTTGGTGCCAATGTGGACCACGACCACTGGCTGTTCACCCTCCCCCTCCAGAATGCCCTGCAGCCGCTCAGTGACATCCTTGACCCTGGCACCAGGGAGGCAACAAACCATCCTGGATTCACGTCTACGGCCACAGAAACGCCTATCTGTTCCCCTTACTATAGAATCCCCTACCACTATTGCTCTCCCACTCTTTTTCCCCCCTTCCTGGGCAGCAGGAGCACCGCCAGTGCCAGGAAGTTGGCTGCTGCTGCCTTCCCCTGGTGAGTCATCCCCCTCAACAGTATCCAAAGCGGTATACTTGTTTGAAAGGGGGATGTCCGCAGGGGTTCCCTGCACTACCTGCCTGCCTTTGTTGCTCCGCCTGATGGTCACCCCCTGTGCTGCCCTACCCTGAGGCGTGAACAACTCACTAAACGTGCTATCCACGAGCCTCTCAGCATCGCGTATGCTCCAAAATTCATTCACCCGCAGCTCGAGCGCCACAATGCGGTCTACAAGTAGCTGCAGCTGGATGCATTTCCCGCACACATGGTCGCCAGGGACACTGGCAGCGTCCCTGATTTCCCACATAGAGCAGGAGGAGCAGAACACGGGTCTGAGCTCTCCTGCCATGACTTACTCCTTTAATTAATCTAAAAAGTTATTCAATACCCCAGTTACAGGTATACTCTAGGGCGTTTTATTTACCAACTGTCCTCACCACAACAGAGCCCCTAGAAATTTAACACCACAGAATTCAAGCTTGTAATGAAAAGAGAGAAATACTCACCAACCAATCACTTACCTGCTCCCTGGTGACGTCACACCCCGATTACTTTTTACCTCTCTGCAACTACCGAGCTCGCAGACTGGAGTTTGGTATGCCTCTCCTGGCCTTGCTGCCGCTTTTTATCGCCGCCGCCGCCGAGTCTCCCTCAGGTCCCGCCTTTCGCTGCCTGCCGCCGCTGCTCTGAGGCCTCTCCTGGCCTCGCTGCCGCTTTTTATCGCCGCCGCCGCCGAGTCTCCCTCAGGTCCCGCCTCTCGCTGCCTGCCGCCGCTGCTCTGAGGCCTCTCCTGGCCTCGCTGCCGCTTTTTATCGCCGCCGCCGAGTCTCCCTCAGGTCCCGCCTCTCGCTGCCTGCCGCCGCTGCTCTGAGGCCTCTCCTGGCCTCACTGCCGCTTTTTATCGTCGCCGCCGCCGAGTCTCCCTCAGGTCCCGCCTCTCGCTGCCTGCCGCCGCTGCTCGCCTCTCGCTGCCTGCCACCGCATGTTTTACCATATGCTGGCCACTTTTTTTGTGGATGCTGTGTACCGCATCGACTACATGACTTTCGATTGTCCCTTTCATTTTCGTTCGCTGGCCACGCCTCTTTTTTCACATTGGCGCTCTTTTTGTTAAACGGTTTGTGTCCGTTCTTTCTCACTGCATCCACGTTGCAGCTATTGTCACTGAACAGCTCCTTTGCCTGCGACTTCACAGTCTCTGTAGCCCTACACAGTGCTATGGCTTTTCCCAGGTCTAGATCTTGCTCTCTTAGCAGTCTTTCCCTTAGACCATTATCTGGAATACCACACACCAATCTATCTTTTATCAGGGAGTCTGTCAGTCCCCCAAATTCACATGTTTTGCTTCGGTTTCTCAGTTCAGTCACATACTGATCAATAGTCTCACCCGTTTTCTGTACACATGTGAAAAATCTGTGCCTCTCAAACATCACGTTATGTTTAGGTATGCAGTAGGCCTCAAACTGTTCCATTATTTTATCTAGCTTCATTTTGTCTCCATTAGCAGCGAATGTGAAGTTATTATACACCTCCAGCGCTTCATCACCCACGACATGTAAGAACAGTGACGATTTCCTTTTATTACTTTTCTCGTCGGCTCCGATGGCTGATAAATACAACTCTACACATTGTTTGAATCTCCTCCAATTTTCAGCCACATTACCTGTCAACTGAAGCGTCGCCGGTGGGTGTAAACCTTCCATTTTTCACTTCGTTAGCTATTCTCTACGGTAAGTAACGATTTTCTCTTTTGGCTTGCTAATATGTGGAGAGCTGATTTCACTGGGTAGCTTACTTGCCACTATCTCGTCGAGTTGCTAACTTCAGATTTTTCCTCTTCATCTCTTTCAATCACTTCTGACACCATGTATTGATTTCTTTGTGGGTTCAATGACGAGACATTTATGAAAGAGAATGAGTTTTAATCTAAAGTCTGTTCAACTCTTTGTACAGCTTTACAGGAGACACAATGCTTGTGATGCATCTAGAACGAAACTGAAACTAAACCAAACTGCTTGTCTCTGTCACATGACCTCTGCTGGTCAGGCATAAGTAATCAATCAGGCAACTATGCTGGTAAGACATGATAATCAAACAGGCAAATAACATCACTATTTGCTGATATCATTACATAACCCATATCTTTTATGATTTTATTTCTACCCATATGCTCATTGATTTTACCCTTAATCAGAATTTCCATAACTTTACCCACAATGGGCAATGCTGGATCAATTGAAATTCCCCAGAATAATTCTTTAGCTGCCTCAGTGGCCCTTGTACTATAAATCTTTAAAAAAAAAACTGCAGAATCATAGAGTCATAGAAATTTATGGCACAGAAGGAGACCATTCGGCCCATCGTATCTGTGCTGGCCAAAAGAACTATCCAATCTAATCCCACTTTCCAGCTCTTGGTCCGTAGCCCTGTAGGTTATGGCACTTCAAGTGCATAACCAAGTACTTTTTAAATGCAATGAGGTTTGTTGCCTCTACCACCCTTTCAGGCAGTGAGTTCCAGACCCCCACCACCCTCTGGGTGAGAAGTTCTCAACTCCCCTCTAATCCTTCTACCAATTACTTTAGAATTAGAAGATTGTAATTAGAGACCTTGCGTGAGTCAAAGAATGGTTGAACACAATAAAAGGATAAGTTGCAAACAATATTTGGTTGTCAGTTTCGAATGTTTCATTTGTTTGGGAGCAATCCACAATCCTGGCCTGGATCCTAGGTGAGGCCCGTAATCCCCAACACCAACCATACACTGAGTTCTTAAGTAGTCCTGGGCACAGAAGCCCCAGCGTTCAGTGTCCATGCACTCGGTAATGACACTCTTATGTTAATAGCCTTGTAAGGGCTGGACAAAGGCTCCGCTCCCAAAAGGCCATCCCAAAATCTTAGTTATACATTTTTAAGTTTTGGAGTATCTGGGTCCCACCATAGATTAGTCCACATTCCTGAATTTCAATCATTTATAGCCAACGATGCAATCTCAGCACCAGAAAGCTGTGTCCAAGTTTTCAGATTCTTCCCTGGACATCCTGCTCCAGGGATTGAGAGCAAGGAAGGAGGTCCCTGGTGACAGCAGGAAGAGGCCAGCCAGTGAAACAAAGAGGGCATGGTTGGAGATCGCACACAAAGTGAGCAGCAGGGGTGCTGTCAGCCACTCCTGGATGCAGTGTAGCAAGAGATTTAGGGGGAGAAAATCATTATCGCCCCGTTTGGGGCGCTAACTTTTAAAAGTTGAAAAAATTAGCGCCAGGCTCAGAGGAAGCTGCAGTCTCTGAGGGTGCACCGTCACATGACTCATGCGCACCCAGCACCAGTGCAGATACACACACATCGGTGGGTCCTGCGAAACATAGAGTAGTGTTGTCACCTGATGTTTCACACATCACAAGTGAGCAACAGCAGATGGTGGAGATGGGGACAGCAGTGGAGAGTCCTCGCCGGAGGGCGCAGGATGCTCCAAGCTCTGTTGGATGCAGATGCTGAACTTCGGGGGCTGTCGACAAAGAAGTTAATCTTGGAGGAGCAGCAACAAATGCGCAAGGCTCTGGCAGCTTTTCCAGCCACAATGTGCATGATTGTAGAGAGAATAGAGAAGTCCATCTCCAACATCAGCAGCACCATGTCGCAGGCGATGGCGACGATGTGCTCTGGAAAGGATGGCCACCTGCATGAAGCAACTAATGCTCCAGTCAAACGAGAACATGCCTGCTGTGAACAACGGATTGCAGACTCTTATTAGACTCATCTCTAGGAGGGATACCAAAGTAGACTTGGGCATTCATCGCCCCGCTGATGTGCAGCAAGGTGCTCTCCAGATCCTTGCTAGCAGGGAAGTACGGGTGACCCATGAGAGGGATGATGGTGAGAGGGGACATGTAAGTGGATGTTCTGCACAAAAGTGCTCCCACTTCTCCCCCATTGCCTCCCCTTCAGTCAGAGCCCCACATGCTTCCTCGGATCCCAATGGCCGAGTCTGCCCCTGAACAGTTGCAAGGGGATTTCATTGAAACTTATAAAATTCTAACAGGACTAGACAGACTAGATGCAGGAAGGATGTTCCCGATGGCGGGGGAGTCCAGAACCAGGGATCACAGTCTAAAGATAAGGGGTAAGCCATTTAGCCATTTAGGACAGAGGTGAGGAGGAATTTCTTCACCCAGAGAGTGGTGAACCTCTGGAATTCTCTACCACAGAAGGCAGTTGCGGCCAATTCATTAAATATATTCAAGAAGGAGTTAGATATATTTCTTAAGGCTAAAGGGATCAAGGGATATGGGGAGAAGGCAGGGACAGGGTACTGAGTTTGGATGATCAGCCATGATCTCATTGAATGGCGGAGCAAGCTCGAGGGGCCGAATGGCCAACTCCTGCTCCTATGTTCTATGTTTAAGAGGAGCAGTTTTTGGCAGGGCCCTCATGTAGTGTCCGGGTATCAATAATACTCGGACTGCAGGAGAACAATAAAACAGGTATTTACTGAAGAGAGGGGAACTCAAGACTGAAATACAGAAGCCTGCTATGGCTTTATAGACAGGGGTGGTCACTGCCGGTACTGCAGTATAGAATCAGTTCTTCTCTTAAAAGGTACATACACAACAATTCCTCCCCTTTTAGATAAACAGTACATAACATTCATTTAACAACTAAATAATAACTAATTACAATTACAATTTTCTCTGTACTATATACATCAACTGAAATAATCATTTCTAAGTTCAGTCTTTGAGGAGGCTTCCTGATCCTGACTGGATAGCGCCTTTCTCAAGTATCCTGTTCTTGTGGCGGTGTTGATTCTGGCTCATTGTCATTGGTTGGTTCGTCAGCTTCCAATACCACTGCTTCTGAGGTAGACGCAATCTGTACTTCGGGTTGATTACCAGGTGCACCTGCTCGTGGTATGGGTTTGGCTTGTTCCTGTGACTCTAGAATCTGGTCAGCATGGCATCTCACGAAGCTCTCTCCAACGTCCACTGTGTACATTAGTGGTCCCTGCTGTGTGCATATCGTTCCTGGCTGCCATTTTTCTGTTTGGTAGTCGCGGGCCAAGACTGGTTGCCCTATCTTGAAGCTCCTGGTTGGCTTCTCATTTATGTGCTGGAATTGCTTATCTTCAACATCTCGTCTTATGTTTGGTTTGAGCAAATCCAGGCGACATCTTAGCCTTCAGTTGAAGAACATTATGGCTGGAGCTTGGTTGGTGACTGCATGTGTCGCATTCCGGTAAGCAAACAAGAAATTATCCACCTTGTGTTGCAGTGGTATGTCGTCATTATGCATTGCCTTTATTGCCTTTTTAAAGGTCTGAACAAACCTCTCAGCCAATCCATTTGTGGCTGGATGATATGGGGCAGATGTGTAATGCTTTACCCCATTATTCCTCAGAAACCTCCGGAAATCCTCTGACACAAACTGTGGCCCATTGTTGGAGCAAATCTGTTCTGGCAAGCCATTCCTGGTGAAGATGGTCCGTAGGACTGCAATAGTTTTCTCCGTGGTGGTGGAGGACATTTTGATGAACTCTGGCCATTTCGAATGGGCGTCCACAGCGATTAGGAACACTGATTCCATAAATGGACCAGCAAAATCAATGTGTACCCGTTGCCATGGAGATGAGGGCCACTCCCATGGATGTAGCGGGGCCTGTGGTGGAGCGTTTTGGACCTTCTGGCATCCTGTGCATCACTTGGTCATATCCTCGGTTTCTTTATCGATTCCCAGCCACCACACAAATGCCCTGGCTAGGCTCTTCATTTTTACCCCTCCCAGATGACCCTCATGAAGCTCATTGAGCACTCTATCTCTCAACTTGGGTGGAATTACCACTCGGGATCCAAACATGAAGGTCCCCCGGCACACTGACAGCTGTTCTCTCCTTGGCGAGAATGCTGGCAACAGTGAGTCGCCATGTGCTGGCCATCCCTTCACCATCAAATCATAGACCCGAGAGAGTGTCGGGTCATTTCGGGTTTCCTTCTCTATACTCGAGTTTGTAACAGGCAAACATTCGACTATGGTCGCATAGAATATCTCAACAGGGTCCACTGCAGGTGCTTCTTCTACCATAGGCAACGGTAGGCGCAACAGCCCATCAGCATTTCCATGCTGTTTCGTACCCTTGTACTCTATGTTGTACTGATGTGCCCCTAGAAAAAGTGACCATCTTTGCAGCCGTTGTGCCGTCATCACCGGAACGCCCTTCTTTGGGTTAAAAATGGAGACCAGGGGCTGATGATCAGTCAGTAGGGTGAATTTCTGCCTGTGCAGATAGTGATTGAACTTCTTCACCCCACACACCAGGCTGAGGGCCTCCCTGTCAACCTGGGCGTAGTTACGCTCAGCTGAGGTTAACGAGAGCGACGCAAAGGCTATTGGCCTCTCTGAACCGTCAAGGAATTTGTGTGACAGCACCGCTCCGATGCCATAGGGAGACGCATCACATACTAACCGAATCGGTAGTGTTGGATTGTAGTGGGCCAATAATTCTTTTGAAGTGATTAGGCATTTACATTTCTGAAAGTCACGCTTACACTCATCACTCCATTTCCATGTTACTCCAGTTTGCAGCAGGGCGTTCAGTGGGTGCAGAATTGTACATAAATTCAGCAAGAACTTATGGTAGTAGTTCACCAACCCGAGGAACGACCTCAGTTGCAACACATTTTCTGGTGCTGGAGCCTTGACTACAGCCTCAATTTTGTCCGGCGACTTATGCAACCCTTCCTCATCAATCATGTGGCCACAATACGAGATTTGTCTCCTGAAGAACTCGCATTTGGGGCCGTTGGCTCGTAGCCCATATTCCTGTAATCTCGTGAGCACCTGCTCCAGGTTGGCAAGGTGTTCACTGTCATTTTCGCCCGTAACCAGGATGTCATCCAAATAACACTGGGTCCCTGGGATCCCTTGCAGGACTTGTTCCATCGCCCTCTGCCAAATAGCCGGGGCTGATGCTACCCCGAATTGTACTGGTAAAGGCCTTTGTGAGTGTTTATCGTGAGGTATTTCCTAGATGCTTCTTCCACCTCCATTTGTAGATACGCTTGGGCCAGATCAATCTTTGTAAAGCGTTTCCCTCCAGATAGTGAGGCGAAAATATCTTCTACCTGTGGAAGTGGATATTGTACTGTGTGCAGGACTGGGTTCACAGTTACCTTGAAGTCCCCACAGATGCGAACCTTCTTCGGTTCCCCAGGCGTGCTGCTCAATGATTTCTTCATTACCGGAACTATGGGTGTAGCCCACTCGCTCCAGTCCACCTTGGACAGCACACCTGAACGCTCCAGACTCTCCAGCTCTGCTTCAACGGCTGGGCGGATCGCGTAACGTCTGGCCGCAAAAAATTTTGGGTTTGCGTTATCTTCGATTTTTATTGTTGCTGTTACTCCTTTTAGAGTCCCAAGTCCTTGTTGGAACACCTCTTTCACGTCAGTTAGAATCTTTGACAGTCGTCCAGGTGTGACGTCATCATCCTTTTTATCAGTCACAGTTAGCGCCTGAATGGAATGCCAATCCAATTGTATTTTTCGGATCCATTCACGTCCCAATAATGGTGGTCCTCCATCTGGAGATACAGTTTCTGTGTTTCCTTGCCATTGTATTCAACTGGCACCCTTATTTTTCCTCTGGGGTAGACTTTTTGCCCCGTGTATGTCTTCAATACAATGGACGTGTCCTTCAAGGGTATGTGTGGGAATAGCCGCTCATAGTCTCGTCGATTCATGACAGTTAGGGCTGATCCTGTGTCCAATTCCATCTTTACTGGGGACCCTGCTATCATGAGGGTGACCCAAATGGTTCGGTGATCCTCCTTTGCGATCACGTTGTGTAACTTTAGACAACTTAGTCTCCTGCTCCCGGAGTCCTTATCACTCTCCTGATCTTCCGAACTACTGTCTATCAATTTCTTTACTTTCTTGTACTGTTCCTTAGTACTTCTTGTAGTGTTGGTTTTCTTTCCCGACCTGCAGACTCTTGCTATGTGTCCCATTTTCCCACATTGCCTGCATACTTTGTCCTTAAACCAGCAGTCCTTCTGATCATGGGTTGTTCTGCTGCAGCGATAGCACTTTTCTGCTCCATACGCCATTTCGTTAGCGCTGTATTCTTGTGGTTT
Source organism: Somniosus microcephalus (assembly GCF_052327205.1). Taxonomy (NCBI): domain Eukaryota; kingdom Metazoa; phylum Chordata; class Chondrichthyes; order Squaliformes; family Somniosidae; genus Somniosus; species Somniosus microcephalus. The sequence goes on along the minus strand of NC_140993.1, from coordinate 86,884,723 downwards.
CTGTTGTATTTCCGCAGCTCCCCGTGCTGCTGCTTCGTAGGATACTGCCACGCTGAAAGCCTGTTCTAGCTTCAGGTCCTTTTCCGAAAGTAGTCGTTTCTGGGTTCCTTCACTCTGGAGCCCGCAGACAAACTTATCCCGTAAGGTGTCTGCCAGTCCTGCTCCGAACTGGCAGTGCTTCGATAACTTGCGTAGTTCCGTAAGATAGTCAGCATTGCTCTCATCTTTGTGCTGGTTTCTTTTATGGAACTTGAATCTTTCTGCTATCAGCAGCGGTGTAGGGTTTAGGTGTTCCTGTAAGGCATTAACAATCTCTTCAAAACTTTTCTCCATTGGTTTAGCTGGGGTTATTAAATTCCGCAATAGGCCGTACGTTCTCGCGCCCATCAAATTTAATAATACCGACGCCTTCTTTCCATCGGCCACCTCATTTGCCTCGCAGTACACTTCAATTCTTTCCACATACGTGGTCCAGTCTTCTACCTCGTCGTCGAAAGCAGTGATACTGCCACTCTTCGGCATCTTGAGTGATTTAAAATGGCGCCTCCCGCGCTTTTTCTTCTTCCCCAATGGAATAAAATGGCACCTCCCATGCTTTTCCTTCTTCCCCAATGGAATAAAATGGCGCCTCCCGCGCTTTTCCTTCTTCCCCTTGCTGCCACACTACTCCTAGCATTCTACAGGGTAATGGCGGCGACCCGCGGCTTCGGCACGTATCACTTTTCCTTCCCCTCGTTCTATCCTCTCCATGCTGCCCAGTTCTTGAGCACCGACTACGCCCTGTGCGCTCCACCCTCTCTCTCTCTCTTCCTCCCGACGACGCTGCACGGTCCCTTTGCAGAGCCGCTCGATCGAGCCCGATCCCGCCGCAGTCCGGAAGGGTCAGCACACTACCTGCTACCAGCACGACTTGCTGGAACACCTCGACTGGGGAGCCAGGCCCAGCTATCCACAGCCTCCCCTGCAACTCTCCGATTGATTCCTGGGCCGTTGCCCGCGGTCGACGCCCGCCATTCTGACTTCGACCTCCAAGAAGCTTCTCTTCAGGGAAAAGATCCCTGTGAGGTGATGCAGTACTGCAGGTGAGTTCAAACCTGCCCGTCGCCAGTGTAGTGTCCGGGTATCAATAATACTCGGACTGCAGGAGAACAATAAAACAGGTATTTACTGAACAGAGGGGAACTCAAGACTGAAATACAGAAGCCTGCTATGGCTTTATATACAGGGGTGGTCACTGCCGGTACTGCAGTATAGAATCAGTTCTTCTCTTAAAGGTACATACACAACACCTCACAGGCTCCAAAACCCAGAGGACGTCCGCCAAAAGTGTCTAAGCAGTCAGAGCAGAGAAGTGAGCAGCCTGTCTCTACTTCTGCTGAAGCCTCAGAGTGTGAAGGAATAAGCCATAAAACCTATTCAGAAAAATACAACATTCTATGAAAGAATTCTGGCCTTAATAAAACATGACAAACTGGGTTTGGAAATCTGGAAGCCTCAACAATCTAAAGCTGTAACAGCATACAGGCTATTGAGATAAGATAGTTGTTGACACCAAATCAATAACCTTATTGAAACGGAAGGTTGAAGGCTCCCGACGGTCTGAATCTTTGGAAAGAAGACAATGGTGCATCCTGGTTAAGGTGTTCTAATTTACAATTCGTAAACAGGCACATAAAATTAAAAAACATATGCCTTCGTAAAAATGACATCAAGTAAAAGAAACACCTGCCGTCACACCATTTTTGTGTTAAGCTTAAGACACCTACACAGGAGACATGATTCTGTTACAACCAGCTGAGGTGACTAAGAATTGCATAGATCACCCTAGTTAAGGTGTTCTAATTGCAAGACACAAACAGAAGGCCTTAGTAAGAATGACATCAAATAGATGCACCTGCTGTTACACCATTTTTTATGGTAAGCTTCGAACACCTAGGGCTAGAATTTCCCAGGGCCGTGGAGACAGGAATGGAGGCGTGTGGGGTGTTAAAATCATGAAATCGGGGGGCACGAACCCATCCCACCCCCAACCCGCCTCCATGTCCGTTTCCCAGGAGGCGGGTACACGACCTGTGCTGGGAGCCCCCTCCCCGAGGCGGCAAGGGGATTAGTGCCAATTAACTGCCTGTTAACAGGTAGTTAACAGGCAGTTTTTAGCCTAATCCCTATTTATATCCCTGAAGTGTGGGCTGCCCAACGACTCCAAACCACGCCAAGTTAGCGAGGCGGACCGTCGGGCTGAAGGACTTGGAGGATTCGAGATGTCCACTGTTCAGGTGAGTGATGGGTGCATGAGTGCAGAGGTAAGTGTGTTTGGTGTGTGCAAAGTGTTTAAATAAGTTTTACTTACCTTTACTTACTAATGCAGCCTTCCTTCCTTCAGGTCTCAGGAGTCCCTCATCTCACCGGCACAGAAAGCAGAATGCTGCGAGCTGTCAAAATCTGCAGCCTCTGCTTTCTGTTCTGGAGAGATCTCTAAATCAGCCTGAGAGGAAGGAATTTACTTAGTGTACAGATTGTCAGTGTTTGACAGCTTCAAAGAGCTATCAAATGCTGAAATTTATCTGTCAAAAGCTCTTGACAGATGAAATGTCAATCTGTGATGTCACCTGTTGCCGGGTGGCCCTTAATTGGCCTGCTGAGCTTGCTGGGCGGGCTCAACAAGGTCAATCAAGGGAAAATCGAGTGGGTTGGACACGACTCGATGGAGGCAGGACTACAACCCCAAAAGTGGGAGTCCCGCCTCCTACTTGCCTCCATTGATAAAATCCAGCCCCTAGGGTAGAGACATAATTCTGTGTTGCTACCAGCTAAAGTGACTGTAAGAATTGCAGAAGTCAGCAGAAAAATGACCAGAGATAATTAGCTTACATCAGCAGAAAACCTTAAAGGAATACCACTGGAAAAGGGTATAAATATTAAACTCTCAAATTGGATACTAGTCTCGCTGTAAAGGGGCAAAGCGATTCTCAGGCCTGAGGCAGCTCTGTAAGTCTACAACTCTTTGTATCTCAGGGATCAAGGTACTGTATTTGATTTTGGTGGATATCCTGAATAAACTTTAAGAACTGTAAACCTGTAGCGAAGTTAAGATTTGAGAATAAGGATCTCTGATGATAGAATTGAAAGCTTTCTCTTTTTGGAACTGTTAATGTTGTGATTGAATCACCAACTTTAAATTACATGTCGGTTCTTTAATAAATCTATATATTTTTAGAATTGTCTCACATAATACTTCTGTATCAAACTCGCGAACTCAATCTTTGTACACTCTTTGGTGAGGAGTTGCAGAATTCTGGGGGAGTTTTCCGGACCCTCATAATATCCAGAATGTTACAGTCTAGCTAAACTTATTAAAAGTGCTATCTGGAGACCGGTAACATCTTCAGGCTGTTCCTTTCCTTTAGGGAGAGATGGTCCAGACCTTTAGATCCAATTAAGCATCTTTAGGATTCGGCTACCTCAAACTTTAGTTGAAAGTGAACATCTGGGTAACACGCCTGATCTGTGGTAGCCCTAAAGGGGCTAGGACTAGTAATTATCCCTTCAAGGAGGTGCATCTTGTAGAAGCACTCGGAAAACAAAAATGACACAATCTTAGATGCACATGGGTGTTTCCCAAAATGTTAGTGTTAAGTTTCAGCTCTATTTATGGCCCACATAAATTTATTTCTTTGTACCACTTTCCCGTCTTTTGCCTGCTACCTGGGAAGTGGCCTTGTCAATTGGAGTGAATGGTGAGACATTATGTAAACTTGAGCAATGGGTGTGTGTGTGTGTGTGTATGCGTGACAGGAATGGTTTGGACATTTTAGGACTGCTTTGTGGTGTTGGTGGAGGTGGGTGGGGAAGATGGTACAGCATCTTGGAGCCAGATGGATGCACTGGTGCAACTTAACTAAATCGTGCCAACTTGGGGCCATCCCGGGCCTCCCAGGCAGAAATGTATGCCGCTGCTGGTGCCATCTCCACCTCAGGATCCTCCTCCTCCTCCTCCTGTTCCACCTGCTCCTCCGAAGAGACTGTGTGCTCTGCACCTTGCTCTTTCTGCAGCTCCAATCTTCACTGCTGCACTTTGTTGTGCAGCGTGCAGCATACGCTGATCATTCTGGAGACCCTGGATTGTGCGTACTGAAGGGCTCCTCCAGATCTGTCCAGGCATCTGGTGTGCATCTTCAGCATTCTGATTGCTTGCTCTGTGACACATCTGGTCATCATGTGGCTTTGATTATAGTGCTCCTCGGTCTCATTGCTTGGCCTCCTCAAGGGTATCATCATCCACAACTTTAGTGGATAGCCCTTGTCTCCAAGCAGCCAGCCGGTATGTCTGTTTGGAGATTCAAACTGCTGTGGAAGGGTGGACTGGTGCAGGGTAAAAGAGTCATAACAGCTCCCTGGGAATCTGGCACACACATGCATGATGACCTTTTATGGTTGCAGACAAGCTGCACATTGAGGAAATGGAAGCCCTTCTGGTTCAGGAACACTCCTGGATGATCTGGGGGTGCCTTGATGGTCAAATGTGTGTAATGATGCCCTGCACTTGTGGGAAGCCAGCCAGAGCTGCAAAGCCAAGCACCCACTCAGTAACACTGGCTTTATCAGTGGCAAAGTATACATAAGTGGCTAACTTGTGAAACATGGTATCAGTCACCTGGGTGATGCATTTCTGGGTGTCTGACTGCAAGATCCTGCAAATGCCTGCTGCAGATCCCTGGAAGGAGCCTGAGGCGAAGAAGTGGAGGGTGGTGGTGACTTTGACAGCCACTGATATGGCATGTCCACCAGGTCCTCTGGGCAGCAGGTCTTCTTCCAGCAGGCTAGAAATGTCTGCAACGACCTGTCGCAATAGCCTGAGCCTCCTGAAGCACTGCTGCTGAGTAATGTCCGGGAAGCTCATCCTCTGCCTGTATACCCTGTTTTGGGGGTATTGCCTCTGGCGAATTGCACCCCTCAGTCCTGTGGAGCATCAGGTCAGTGAGGAGAAGGCTGCTGGTGTTGTTGCTGGTGTTGTTGGTGCTGGGGCTCATCTTGGTCCGTATCTGAGGTCCAAGGTGAAACAGCATAAGTAGCACCCATGCTGATCTGATAGATGCCAGTTAAAATGGAGATCAGAGGCACAGTCCTCCAAAGTAATGAGAGCGACGTCCAATGTAGTGAGAGTAACTTCCAAAGCTGTAGATATCACCTGCAAACTCCTAAAGCAAAATCTCTGCACCATATGGTGTCAGCCAAAGCCTTTCCCTTTGGCAAGGAAGCATGCTTAAGGTGTGAGTATTTAGGTGCTTTTTCCAGCTGTCAATTAATGAACTCGCACAATGGCCGCTGAGCTCTCGCCTTGCCTTCACAGGCGAGCTTCAGGAAGTCCGTGAATCCCGTGCACAAGCAGTAAAAGCTGAAACCTTAGGTTAAAAACCCTCTTAAGGGTCTCTCAATGAGCTGTTAACTACTTTAATAAGGTCGCCCGCCTCTCCTGAGCGGGTCCATGGCACACGCGGAAGTCGGAGGACGAAGGTAGTTTCCTGACGTGCTGTCAATTTCAGCGCTTTTAACTGCTGACCCGCTCGCGAACTTGCACTCTCTGTAATGTGAAAATTCCGGTGCTTATCTTAGAATCAGGGTTTTGTAAGTGGTTCATGTACCAACATGTTGCAACTGAAGTCTCAAAGTCTGAATGACATTCTCACATTTTTAAAACTACTTACAATTGTCGCATTGTGTGCCCGTCAGTTCTGATAATTCTCACCATGAGTCTGCATTGTGGTTTTTACACTTCACTAAGTCTAAAATGCAAGACTCGTCAGGTTATTGCAGCACTGTTCTACTCCTTTCCCACGCTAAAACTATAGTATGTAATTATTGTGTGATTTGGAAAAGTGCTCAGGGACAGAGTGTAGTTTGACCAGAAGTGTGGTCACAGGTGAATGGCTGTATGTCTACTTTCAGTCAACAATATCATTAGGTCTGGGACACTCCACCCTTTGACATTTTCATCGCATCCCTTTTTGTTTGCAGAAGTGCAGGAATGTGGATTAATCAGCTCTACTTCTTTCAAAAATTACAGACATAGAAGACATTTAGAAAGACACAGATTAATCAAGGATAGTCAGCACGGATTTGTTAAGGGAAGGTCGTGTCTGACAAACTTGATTGAATTTTTTGAGGAGGTAACAAGGAGGGTAGGTGAGGGTAGTGCATTTGATGTAGTGTATATGGACTTTACCAAGGCTTTTGATAAGGTTCCACATGGCAGACTGGTCATGAAGTTAAAAGCCCATGAGATGCAGGGCAAAGTGTCAAGTTGGATTCAAAACTGGCTTGCAGACAGGAAGCAGAGGGTAATGGTTGATGGGTGTTTTTGTGACTGGAAGGCTGTTTCCAGTGGGGTTCCGCAGGGCTCAGTACTAGGTCCCTTGCTTTCTGTGGTATATATCAATGATCTAGACTTGAATATAGGGGGTATGATTAAGAAGTTTGCAGATGATACTAAAATTGGCTGTGTGGTTGATACTGAAGAAGGAAGCTGTAGACTGCAGGAAGATATCAATAAATTGGTCAGGTGGGCAGAACAGTGGCAAATGGAATTCAATCCGGAGAAGTGTGAGGTAATGCATTTGGGGAGGACTAACAAGGAAAGGGAATACACATTAAATGGTAGGACACTGAGTAGTGTAGAGGAACAAAGGGACCTTGGAGTTCATGTCCACAGATCCCTGAAGGTAGCAGGCCAGGTAGATAAGGTGGTTAAGAAGGCATACGGAATGCTTGCCTTTATTAGCCGTGGCACAGAATACAAGAGCAGGGGGGTTATGCTTGAACTGTATAAAACACTATTTCGGCCTCAGCTAGAGTACTGCGTGCAGTTCTGGTCACCACATTACAGGAAAGATGTGATTGCACTAGAGAGGGTACAGAGGAGATTTACAAGGATGTTGCTGGAAGTAGAGAATCTTAGCTATGAGGAAAGACTGGATAGGCTGGGTCTGTTTTCCTTGGAACAGAGGAGGCTGAGGGGAGAACTTATTGAGGTGTATAAAATTATGTGGGCCACAGATAAAGTGGATAGAAAGGACCTATTTCCCTTAGCAGAGGGGTCAAAAACCAGGGGGCACAGATTTAAAGTAATTGGGTGAAGGTTTAGTGTGGATTTGAGGAGAAATTTCTTCACCCAGAGGGTTGTGGGGGTCTGGAACTCACTGCCTGAAAGGGTGGTAGAGGCAGGAACTCTAACCACATTTAAAAAGTACTTGGATGTGCACTTAGGATGCTCTAACCTGTAGGGCTACGGACCAAGAGCTGGGAAGTGGGATTAGGCTGGAAAGCTCTTTGTTGGCCGGTGCGGATACGATGGGCCGAAATGGCCTCCTTCCGTGCTGTAACTTTTTATGATTCTACGATACATTGCTGCTTCACTGCCTTTTGTAAATGAGAACAAATATTGCACTAAGGAACATTGGCCACAAAATTTGGCTACTTGGCAGCTGTTACTTGGGCACTAGGGGTGCCGATTTGGGTCCAAAATGACGCACGCTGCGCACGCGCACGCTTCTGGTGTGGCTGCGCCGGACACCATTTTGGGCAGGTCATTAACGCGGGCACATGGAGCGTGCGCCAGATGCATGCAGAGTAGGCAGAGTGTGACATAAATCTAAGGACAATGCTGCAATTCAATGCTCCAGCTAACGCCCTCTCTTAAACACACAGGCCTAGAAATTAGGTATAGCCCCGCCAGGTCTTTAGCGCCCGAAATTAAGCGCTCGGCCGGATTCCCGTAGCGCCCGCCTGAAATTCAGTTGTGCCGCCCCAACACGGAGGCGGGCGCTATTGGAGGGTTTGGCCGCCTCGTTTGGGGCGAAGAATGTCAGTTTCAGGCATCCAGCTACCGCTGCGGCACCCGATGCGGTGCGGCAGGCTGGGGTACTGCAGGCCTCCTCCTTCTCTTAAGGAGGAGCTGCCTGCAGCCGTGAGATCGCTGCTGGATTCCCCCGGCAAATGAGCCCGGCACCACGGAGAAGTGCCGGGCTCGCGGGAGTGACACACCAATGCCGCGGGGGGGTGGTGCAGGAGTCCGGGGAGGGAGGTGCGGCCAGGCGGCCGCCGGGAAAGCGGCCGGCCGCCCCTCCACCTTTATGCGCCGGCCTCTCGGAGCTGCAAGGCACCGTTTTGCAAACGCTGTTTGCGGCCGCCACGGGAGAGGCGGCCGCAACTGAATTTGGCGGTCGGACCGGAATTGCATTGGAACCGGGGCGCTGCGCACACCGATGACGTCATCGGTGCCGGCGCAGCGCTACCGGCTAACGTCGATGTTACGGACCAACTGAATTTCGGGCGCGAAAAACTTCCGGCGCAAACCACTCTATAGCCCATAAGTGGGTGCAAACGCGACTGAATTTCTAGGCCACAATGCTGAACATGCATTCAGCAGCAGGAAGGACCCCCACCAGCATTATTTAAAGGGATCATCACCATCTTACAATTTAGCTGCGATTGATTTCTATTGGTTGTTGCTGAGCTTGTAGAAATGTTTGGCGGTTTATACAGTTCTTTCAAGTTGCTAAAATCTACAGGGAGTAGTGTGGCAGGTGCTGAGGGACTTTGTCCTGACTTCAAGGATTCTGCACAGACCACTTGCTGCCAGGCATGGGTGCAGTCATAGGCATTCCACTTGGCCTACAGCATGGCAGGGAGAATGAGCAGAGGTGACACAGAGCAGGACAAGCTGCTGGAAGAGGGAGGAGGAGGGGGGCAGGACGAAGGCTGTATCCTCCCAGGATGTTCAGGGAACAATACTCCTATCTGAACCTCAGCAAGGAATAGTGTGTTAGACATCTGGGACTCACCAAGGATGTCCTCACTGAGATCTGCCACCTGCTGCAGCCACAACTGCAACCTCAGAGTAGGGCGAGGACCGCTTTGCCAGTGCCTGTGAATGTGACGGTTGCCATGAACGTTTATGCATCTGGCTCCCTCCAGGCTGGAGCAGGATATATTTGCAAAATCTCCCAGTTTGCCGTGCACTGTGTTGAGTCTGTGTTTTCAAATGTAGTTATGCTGAATAACAGGACACAGACTACAGAAATAATTAAACAGGTCTTTAGTGATTGAGGGTCAGGGCTGAACTGGGATACACTTTGCTCCGCAGGGTTTATATACCGGTGTGGTCACCACCGGTACTACAATGTACAGGAGCCATCAAAAAATAGTCCATCACCTTAAGGTATCCCCTTAAGGTGGTACAGGTTACATACACTACACACTGCTGCATAAGGGAGGTAACTGAGGCTCAGTATTCCAAGAGAGCTGAATTCGTTTCCTTCTCTCTGGCCAAAGAGCAGCAGGTGGCATGAGCATGTGGCTTTGTGAGCATTGCAGGCTTCCCAATGATGCAGGGTGCCATTGATTGCATTCACATTGCTTTGCGGGCGCTGCATGTCAACTCTGAGATGTACCGCAACCAAAAGGGATTCCACTCCCTCAACGTTCAGCTGGTGTGCGACCATACTCAGCAAATCATGCAGGTCAATGCCCGGTAACCTGACAGAAGTCATGACGCCTTCATTCTGCTGCAGTCCACTGTCCCGTCTGCATTTGAGCCACCAAGACAAACTAGAGGGTGGCTACTGGGTGACAAGGGCAATCTGTTAACAACATGACTCATGACTCAGGTGCACAACTCAGGCATACATGGGCAGCATTCATACATGCTGCCGCACGAAATATCATCAAGCAACCCATTGGCATGCTAAAGCAACGTGTCCGCTGCCTGGACCATTCTGGAGGAGCCCTGCAGTATTCGGCAGAGCGGGTGTCGAGGGTTGTGGTGGTCTGCTGCCTGCTGCACAACCTCACTATCATGAGGGCACAGCCCTTGCCACTAGCTATATGGCAATCAGCTGAGGAGCAGGAGGAGGAGGACGCAGAAGGGAGGAGGCAACCCAGAGAGTCCCTTTCTGGCCGCGCAGTGACTGACTCATCCGACTGCAATACCAGTAAATGCAACCCCGATTCCACATATAACAACAGTCCCACATTCCTTACCTTCCCTCTGTCACTGACGATCACAATATCCACTTAGCCACAATGCAAAATAAAAGGCAACGCAAAATAAACATTCCAAACCAAATTTATGAATTAAATCATGTCATATTGCATACAAGCTTATACTAATCACACTTGTTCGTGCCCTTAGTGTCTGTCTTCCATGTGCCTTTGCCTGTCCTAGTGCTCCTACGAAGTGCTACCCCAGTGGCTGCAGCATGGCTGATGGAAAACTGTTGACATTCAGTGGAGGAGACTGCAGATGGCCTTGGAGGATGACCTCGAGTAGCTCTGGGCCTAGAAGGCCCAGCTTCAGACTTCACCATCTTAGCATGGACGGCAGCAGTCAGGGTGGGCTGGCTGACAGACCAACAGCAAGGGCACTGGTAGAGTGGTGGGGTGGGAGGACAAATGCTGTCATTCTGAGAATTGACAGCAGGTTTGTGCTCCACAGAGGCACTGCCACTCCCCCGGGGCAGCACCTCAGCGTTCCTAGTAATCTGTTGGAGGACAGATTGCTGAACTGCTGTGACACCCTGCAAGCCCCTTTGAACACTGGTAAGTGCAGCCATGGTGGCAGCAGTCTGAGCTTGCAGGACTGAATTCTTAGCTTCCACTGCAACATCCAAATTTTGGGTGGCTTCTACTTGTGCTGCAATGGAAGCTGAGACATTGGTCATCAGACCCCGCAATCTGGTTGGGTCCGCAAGTGTGCTAATGGAGTTGGCCATCACTTGCATGCTGGTAAGGATGAGCTCCAAGCTCTGCGCAAAACCCTGTGCCAAGTTGGTGCCGGACTCCTCCATGCTCCTTGTCATTGAATGCAGGCTTTCTGGCAGGCCTGCCAATGCACCTAGCATTTCATTGTGCATATCCATCAGCCTTCTTCTGTAGCCGGCCCCATCGAAGTCCTCATCTGCGTCCTTTGCAGCAGAACTTGTGTGCGACCTCACCTTCTGGGGAGCTGGCAACTGCATTACCTTTGCCTCCTGCCCTGGCTGCAGGCCACTCATGCCCGGTGTCGCACCATGTGCAGACCCCACACCTAACCTGTCCTCTAAAGTATGCGGAGTGTCAGTATCTGAGCTGGTGGCTGCGAGTGTGAAATTGAGTGATGGTGCTGTGTCTTCAGCATCACTGCCTTCTTCCTCTTCCAGTCTTGCTCCTCCACCACTGCGTGGCCCGATTGCAGTTCTTGGCTATCTGAAAGGAGAAAGGCACAAGGGTATGGTGCAGTGAGGGAAGGGGTGGGGGGAGTAAGAGGTGCCTGCTTACACCATCTGCAGCCTGTAAATCAGAAAAGATTGCGGGATGAGAGGGATGTGGGATGTGAAAAGAAGAATTAGTTATGAGGGTACCATCATCATTTTTCAGCCCCATCGCTGGCCACGGGCTCAGTGATGGACACTCCAATAATCTCCAGCACCAACTCCTCCATGGGGGTTAGGTCATGCAGGCACTCACATCCCCCTGTGGATAGCTCTGCTGCCTTCGGTTGTGAGCCACCTTGTCCTGCAAGAGAGAGATAAGTGTGTCAGTGGGTGTGGTGCAATGTGTTTGGGTGATGTGCATGTCATGGTTGAACAGCTGGCAGTGTGTGCAAGCTGTGAGATGTGGGTGTGAGGCTTGCAGCAGTGCTAAGTGTGTGAGGGTGAGGTGAAGCTATGAATATGAGGTATAAGCCCTGATTGATAGAGATTGTTGGTAGGTGAGTGATGGGGTGTGGTACTTTGAGCAAATAGAAATAAATGGGTATGTAGGAATGTCTAGTTCCTATCAAGAGACTGAGGTCGACTCAGGCGATCAAACAAACGATGTTTAATGAAAAACTAACAGAGTTTAACAACAAAATGCAAGAGAACTATGTATACAGGTCTAGTCAGTTTGGAGGCTCCACGAGGACTGCTAGGGCGGTCCTGTGGTTGGCGTTCTGATGTCATGACGTTTTTCCCACCGGAGGGAGATCACGTGATGAACGACATGACGTCATCACGTTTGCCCGTGCTCTTAAAGGGACCGCGCTCTGTACATGCAAACAGTAAATACAAAGATTCAGACTCAGGCTGTAGCTAACATATTGTTAAAGGGAATTATATACCGTTGATCGGAGTCCCTTAGTGGCTCTGCCACATGCGCCCCCCCAGAATTGCCTTTAACAGAAAAATTGAAATGGCGAGGAGGTCTGACAAGCCTGTCAGAGCGACTTCTGTATGGTTGAAGTGGAAGCTGCTGAACGGCGGGCGGGCTGGCGGGTGGTTGTGCTTGATCCGGCACGGCGACTGTGGGCGGTCGGCCACGTTTTGGCGGCTGTGCGGTCTCGACCAGGCGGTCAAGGTCCAAGTGTGTCGGCTTCAACCGGTCAACCAAAATGTGGTCCGGCTTACCCCCGATGTCCAACAAGAAGGTTTTGTCTCCCAGCTCTATCACACGGAAAGGACCAGTGTAAGGGGCCTTGAGCGGATCCCGATGAGCATCGTGGCGGACGAACACAAATTCAGCATTCTTCAGCTCTGCTGGGACGTGGGAGTTCTGAAAGCCGTGGTGCGACGTTGGTACTGGTGCAAAACACCTGGCTGCCTCCTGGTGGCTGATGAGTTGCTTGGATGCAGACCATGACTCTGTTGGAGTCGGAAGGAAATCTCCTGGCACACGTAGTGGCTGGCCATAAACGAGCTCTGCCGAGGACGAGCGAAGATCTTCCTCGGGTGCTGTGCGAAGACCCAACAGGGCCCATGGTAACCTATCCACCCAACCAGCACCCTGGAGGCTGGCCCTCAGTGCGGCTTTGAGCGACCTGTGAAATCGCTTGCACAGGCCGTTCGCCGCTGGGTGGTAGGCTGTGGTGCGATGTAACTTGATGCCGAGCCCCTGAGCCACAGCGTTCCAGAGCTCAGAAGAAAACTGCGGCCCATGATCAGAAGAGATGTCCGCCGGTACCCCGAAACGGGCGACCCAAGAGGAGATGAATGCCCTGGCGACGTCTGCGGAAGTGGTGGATGACAACAGAACTGCCTCAGGCCATCTAGTGGTGCGGTCCACCATTGTAAGAAGATGAGTAAACCCGTACGAAGGTGGAAGTGGCCCCACCAGGTGCACATGCACGTGATCGAACCTACGTTCCGGAACAGCGAAGGTGGCCAATGGAGCCTTGACGTGATGCTGCACCTTGGACTTTTGGCAGACCACGCAGGTGTTGGCCCAGTCGCGGACATCCATGTGCATGCCCCGCCACACGAATTTGGACGACATCAGCCGTTGCGAGGCCTTCATGCCCGCATGTGACAACCCGTGTATGGCGTTAAAAACTTTTCGGTGCCAGGCGACCGGCACGATAGGGCGAGGATCTCCTACGGAGACGTCGCAAAGTAGTGTGGTGCCCGCGGCATGGAATTGGACGTCGGCCGCTTGGAGGCTGGAGGGGCTGGTCCGGTAAGCTTGCACCTCTGGATCCGAGGCTTGATCTGCAGCCATGAGGGCATAGTCGATGCCGAGCTGGACTGCATGAACGGTCGCGCGGGAGAGGCAATCTACCACTAGGTTGTTCTTACTGGCCACGTGCTGAATGTCAGTGGTGAACTCCGAAATATGCGTAAAGTGACGTTGTTGTCGGGCTGACCACGGTTCGGCGGTCTTGGCCATGGTGAATGTCAGGGGCTTATGGTCTACGAAAGCAGTGAAGGGACGTCCTTCCAGCAAGAACCGGAAATGGCGGATGGCCAGGAAAAGAGCTAGCAACTCCTGGTCAAAAGTACTGTATTTTCGCTCATTGCACCGTAGTTGACAGCTGAAGAATGCCAGCGGTTGCCACGTACCATTTACCCACTGTTCTTGCACTGCACCGATGGTGTAGCCTGATGCATCGGTGGTGAGGGCGATGGTGGCACCTGGCAGCGGGTGCGCCAGCATGGTCACGTTGGCGAGGGCGCCTTTCGTGTCCACGAATGCCCGGTACATGTCGACCGTCCAGCAAACCAGGTCCTTGCCAGACTTTCCCTTGTGGGCCTTGTACTGGGGCTGCATGAGCAGAGCTGTCTTGGGCACAAAGCGGTGATAAAAATTTACCATCCCGAGGAACTCCTGCAGGGCCTTGATGGTCTGTGGGCGTGGAAAGGACATCACCGCCGATACCTTTGCTTGTAAAGGCACTGCTCCCTCCGATGTAATGCAATGCCCCAGGAAATCGATGTGCGGTAGACCAAACTGACACTTGGCCGGGTTGAGAATCAGGCCGTGTTGGCTGAGGCGACGAAAGAGAGTGCGCAGGTGCGCAATGTGTTCCTCCTTGTTCCGACTGGCCACAAGGATGTCGTCTAAATAGATGAAAATGAATTTGAGGTCCCGCAGCACAGAGTCCATGAGACGTTGGAAGGCCTGGGCAGCGTTCTTCAAACCAAAGGGCATCCGCAGAAATTCAAACAGGCCGAATGGGGTGATGACTGCAGTCTTCTGCACATCCTGCGGGTGTACCGGGACCTGGTGGTAACCTCGGACCAGATCCACCTTTGAAAACACGGGGTTCCCAGCCAAATGGGCAGAGAAATCCTGAATGTGGGGGATCGGGTATCGATCAGGAGTGGTAGCGTCGTTAAGCCATCGATAGTTGCCGTATGGCCACCACCAGGTTTCGGTACAAGGTGGAGAGGCGAAGACCAGGGACTATTGGACCGGCGAATTATTCCCAGGCATTCCATCGTAGCGAACTCCACCTTCACGACCGCCAGGTTGCCGGGTTCGAGGCGCCGGGCCCACGTGTGGACCGGGGGGCCGGTGGTAGTGATGTGGTGTTCCACACCATGCTTCGTGGCTGTAGAGGAGAACATAGGCCTGGTCAGGTCCGGAAATTCTCCGAGCAGGCGAGTGAACTCGCCTGGAGTTGGGAAAGCGCAGGAGACGGTGCGCGACATGGTGTTGCCCCAGTGACAGGGAATGGAGTGAAACGTGGCCGCGTTGACCAGCCGCCGGTTCCGCACATTGACCAGGAGGCCGTTGGCGCACAGGAAATCTGCGCCAAGGATGGCTTGTGAAACCCTGGCTGTAACAAATTCCCAAACAAATCGCTGGCCGCCGAAACACACCTGGACCCGCCGTTTGCCAAAGGTCCAGATAGCACCGCCATTAGCCGCTTCGAGTGAGATACTGTGCCTCCCAGAATGAACATCCATAGTTAATGCCGGAATAATGCTGCACTGTGCGCCGGTGTCGCATAGGAATCGTCGACCAGAGATGGAATCGGTGATGAACAACAGCTTGCCAGAATTTCCGATTGCCATCGCAGCTGTGGGGCACCCGTCAGACCCGCTCTTCCATCGCCGGGGTTGCAGTTGGAGATTTTTTTTTGTTTTGGGAGCGAAGTTGCAGGGAGGGCGGCAACATCGGGCTTTCGCGCCAAACCGCGCATGGTAGAAGCACAGTCCCACAGGTTGAGGGGCTGGGGCGGCGCCTGTGGGGGATGGTCGCCTCGTGGCAGCGCAGTACTGCTGCGTCACCGCAAAAATTTTATCCGCTTCGGCTGCAAGCTCAGCGCAGTCTGTGACTTCGGACCGGGCCAGGGCAGCCTATACCTGCTCTGGTAGCTGACTGAGGAATAGCTCCCTGAAGAGGAAGCATTGCGGTTCGGAGCCAAGGAGCATGAGCATGTGGCTCATGAGTTCCGACGGCTTGGAGTCCCCGAGGTCAGGCATAGCGAGCAGTCAGCGGGCGCGTTCCGACTTCGTGAGCCCGAAGACCTGAAGCAACCGCGCCTTGATCGTTTCATACTTGCCGTTGTCCAGGGGGTTTTTGAGCAGGCTGATGATCCACAAGGCGGTGGAGCTGTCAAGCGCGGAGACCACGTAAAAGTAACGGGTCTGATCCGCAACGATGTTTCGTAGTGCGAACTGGGCTTCGACCTGGATGAACCACGAGGCAGCTTGTTGTTCCCAGAATTGCAGTAGCTTCAATGCAACGATGTTTGTTTCCATGCTTCGCTCCTTCTGCGAAAAACATTCGCAAAAGTCGGGGTCACCAATGTAGGAATGTCTAGTTCCTATCAAGAGACTGAGGTCGACTCAGGCGATCAAAAAAAAGATGTTTAATGAAAAACTAAGAGCTTAACAACAAAATGCAAGAGAACTACGTATACAGGTCTAGTCAGTTCGGAGGCTCCACGAGGACTGCTAGGGCGGTCCTGTGGTTGGCGTCATGACGTCATCACGTTTTTCCCACCGGAGGGAGATCACATGATGAACGACATGACATCATCACATTTGCCCGTGCTCTTAAAGTGACCGCGCTCTGTACATGCAAACAGTAAATACAAAGATACAGACTCAGGCTGTAGCTAACATATTGTTAAAAGGAATTATATACAGTTGATCAGAGTCCCTTAGTGGCTCTGCCACAGTATGATCTGATAGCCATCACAGAGACGTGGTTGCAATGTGACCAAGGTTGGGAACTGAATATTCAGGAGTATTTGACATTTTGGAAGGATAGACAGAAAGGAAAAGGAGGTGGGGTAGCTCTGTTAATAAAGGATAAGATCAGTACAATAGTGAGAAATGATCTTGGCTTGGAAGTTCCAGATGTAGAATCAATCTGGGTGGAGCTAAGAAATAGTAAGGGAAAGAAGGCACTGGTGGGAGTAGTCTGTAGGCCCCCTAACAGTAGCTACACTATAGGACAGAGTATAAATCAAGAAATAATGGGGGCTTGTAAGAAAGGTACTGCAATAATCGTGGGTGATTTTAATCTTCATATAGATTGGACAAATCAAATTGGCAAAAGCAGCCTTGAGGACAAGTTCATAGAGTGTATTCAGGACAGTTTCTTGGAACAATACATTGTGGAACTGACCAGGGAACAGGCTATTTTAGATCTGGCAATGTGTAATGAAACAGGATTAATTAATGATAGTAAAGGATCCTCTAGGGAAGAGTGATCATAACATGATAGAATTCCACATTCAGTTTGAGGGTGAGAAACTTGGGTCTGAAACTAGAGTATTAAACTTAAATAAAGGCAAGTATAAAGATATGAGGAGATATGGCTAAAGTGGACTGGTAAAATAGACTAGAAGGTAAGATGGTAGAAAAGCAGTGGCAGACATTTAAAGAGATATTTCATGACTCTCAACAAAGATATACTTCAGTGAGAAAGAAAGACTCAAAGAAAAGGATGAACCAACCATGGCTAACTAAGGAAGTTAAGGATGGTATCAAATTGAAAGAAGAGGCATACAATGTTGCAAAGATTAGCGGTAGGCCAGAAGATTGGGAACATTTTAGAAACCATCAAAGGATGACTAAAAAATAATAAAGAGGGTGAAAATAGCTTGAGAGTAAACTAGCGAGAAATATAAAAACTGACAGTAAAAGCTTCTACAAGTATATAAAACGGAATAGAGTAGCTAAAGTAAACAGTCCCTTAGAGAACGAGACTGGGGAAATAATAATGGGAAACAAGGAAATAGTCAAGGCATTGAACAAATATTTTGTATCTGTCTTCACAGTAGAGGACATTAAAAACATCCCAGTAATAGTAGAAAATCAGGGGCAAAAGGGAGAGAGGAACTTAAAACAATCACTATCACTAGAGAAAAAGTGTTAGGCAAACTTATGGGTTGGCAAGTCCCCTGGACCAGCATCCTAGGGTCTTAAAATGAGTGGCTACAGAAATAGTGGATGCATTGGTTGTAATCTTCTAAAATTCCCTTGACTCTGGAAAAGCCCCAGCGCATTGGAAAACTGCAAATGTAACGACCTTATTCAAAAAAGGAGCGAGACCAAAAGCAGGAAGCTATAGGTCGGTTAGCTTAACATCTGTCATTTAACTTGTGTAATTAGAGGGATTGATTTAATTTAAATCCAATTAATTAAAGGGGATACTAGCATCTAAAATCGGGTAACAATAAAAAGTTTAATTAATTACATAGAATGGAGCAGGTGATGTGTTACTGTTGCGAGATGTGGGAGCCATTAGACCCCATTGAGGCTCACGGTGATTACATCTGTGACAAGTGTCTGCTGCTACAGGATCTCCAGCTCCGTGTTGATGAGCTGGAGTCTGAGCTTCAGACACTGCGACACATCAGGGAGGGGGAGAAGTACCTGGACTCAGTGTACCAGAAGGTGGTCACACCTATGAAGTTAATTAATTCAGATGTAGCACATGGCCAGGGTCAGGACGGTGTGACTACGAGCAAGGCAGGTACGGGGATCAAGGAGGTAGTGTTGGAGGAGCCGCAGCCCTTGCTCTTGGCCAACAGGTTCGAGGTTCTTACTCCCTGTGTGGACAGGAGCAGGGACTGCAGGGAGGATGAGCAACCTGGCCACAGCACCGTGGAACATGGGGCCATTCAAGAGGGGGGAGTAAATAGAAATGTTGTAGTGGTAGGGGACAGTATTATTAGAGGGATAGATAGAGTTCTCTGCAGCCAAGAGTGAGAGTCCCGTAGGCTGTGTTGCCTACCCGGTGTCAGGGTTAAGGACATCTCCTCTGGGCTGGAAAGAAACTTGCAGTGGGAGGGGGTGGATCCAGTCGTCGTGGTCCATGTTGGTACAAACGACATAGATAGGACTAGGAAGCCGGTTCTGTTAAAGGAGTATGAGCAGCTAGGGGTCAAATTAAAAAACAGAACCTCAAGGGTAATAATCTTTGGATTATTACCTGAGCCACGAGCAAATTTGGCTAGGACAAATAAAATTAGAGAGTTAAATGCGTGGCTCAAAGACTGGTGTGGGAGAAATGGGTTTTGCTTCCTGGGACACTGGCACCAGTACTGGGGCAGGAGGGAGCTGTTCCGTTGGGACGGGCTTCACTTGGCCAGTGCTGGGACTAGAGTCCTGGCGGATCATATAACTAGGGCTGTAGAGAGGGCTTTAAACTAACTAGTGGGTGGGAGGTTCCTAGAGAGCAAATAATAAAAATAACAACAGAGAAGGTCATAGACTTAGGTAGCAGTGGGGAAATTAAAAACCAGAGCATGTCAGGAAGGGGCAGAAGGTATGGAGTAAAAGGTAAAGTAATAAAAAGGGCAAAAGCAGGAACTAAGTGTCACAAAACATATTTGAAAGTTCTCTATCTGAATGCACGTAGCATTCGTAACAAAATAGACGAGTTCATGGCACAAATAACTACATATGGGTATGATCTTGTGGCCATTACAGAAACATGGCTGCAAGGTGACAATGCCTGGGAATTAAACATACCAGGTTATTTAACGATCAGGAAGGACAGGCAGGAAGGAAGGGGAGGTGGGGTGGCTATGTTAATAAAGGAAGGAATCACTGTAATACAGAGAAATGATATTGGGTCAAAAGATCAGGATAATGAAACAGTTTGGGTGGAGATAAGGAATAATAAGGGGAAAAAAACACTAGTGGGCGTAGTCTATAGGCCTCCGAACAGTTGCAACTCGGTTGGGCGGAGTATCAATCAGGAAATAGTTGAGGCTTGTAATAAGGGAACATCTATAATTATGGGGGATTTTAACTATCATATTAATTGGACAAATCAAACTGGGCAGGGCTGCCTTGAGGATGAGTTCATTGAGTATATTAGGGATGGGTTTCTTGAGCAGTATGTAACTGAACCGACCAGGGGACAAGCAACCTTAGATCTGGTCCTGTGTAATGAGACAGGATTAATTAAAAATGTCCTAGTAAAGGATCCCCTTGGAATGAGTGACCATAACATGGTTGAATTCCATATTCAATTAGAGGGTGAGAAGGTTGGATCTCAAACAAGCGTGCTAAGCTTGAATAAAGGAGACTATGAAGGTATGAGAGCGGAATTGAGTAGAGTGGATTGGGAAAATAGATTAAAGGGTAAGACGATACATGATCAGTGGTGTACATTTAAGGAGTTATTTTACAACTTCCAAAAAATATATATTCCAGTGCAAAGAAAAGGGTGTAAAAGAAAAGACAGCCATCCGTGGCTAAGTAAAGAAATTAAGGATAGTATTCGACTAAAAACAAGGGCATATAAGGTAGCCAAATTTAGTGGGAGGATAGAGGATTGGGAAAACTTTAGAAGACAGCAAAAAATAACAAAAAGATTGATTAAGAAAGGGAAGATAGATTATGAAAGTAAATTAGCAAAAAATATAAAAACAGATAGTAAGAGTTTTTATAGTTATATAAAAAGAAAAAGGGTGGCTAAAGTAAATGTTGGTCCCTTAGAGGATGAGACCGGGAAATTCATGGTGGGAAATATGGAGATGGCAAAAACACTGAATGAGTATTTTGTATCAGTCTTTACAGTAGAGGACACGAAGAATATCCCAACACTGGACAAACAGGGGGCTATAGGGGGGGGAGGAGCTAAACACGATCAAAATCACTAAGGAAGTGGTACTCAGTAAAATAATGGGACTCAAGGCGGATAAATCACCTGGACCTGATGGCTTACATCCTAGGGTCTTGAGGGAAGTGGCGGTCGGGATTGTGGATGCATTGGTAATAATTTTCCAAAACTCCCTGGACTCGGCAAAGGTCCCGGCAGACTGGAAAACTGCTAATGTAACACCCTTATTTAAAAAGGGCAGTAGACAGAAGGCTGGAAACTATAGACCGGTTAGCCTAACATCTGTGGTAGGTAAAATGTTGGAGTCCATTATTAAGGAGACAGTAACAGGACATTTGGATAATCATAATTTAATAGGACAAAGTCAGCATGGTTTTATGAAGGGGAAGTCATGTTTGACAAATTGCTGGAGTTCTTTGAGGAAGTAACATATAGGGTGGATAAAGGGGAACCAATGGACGTAGTGTATTTAGACTTCCAAAAGGCATTTGACAAGGTGCCACACAAAAGATTATTGCTTAAGATAAAAAATCACGGGATTGGGGGTAATATTCTGGCATGGATAGAGGATTGGCTATCTAACAGAAGGCAGAGAGTTGGGATAAATGGTTCATTCTCAGACTGGCAATCAGTAACTAGTGGTGTTCCGCAGGGGTCAGTGCTGGGTCCCCAACTCTTTACAATCTATATTAACGATTTGGAGGAGGGGACCAAGTGTAACATATCAAAGTTTGCAGATGATACTAAGATGGGAGGGAAAGTAGTGAGTGAGGAGGACATAAAAAACCTGCAAGGGGACATAGACAGGCTAAGTAAATGGGCAGAGATTTGGCAGATGGAATACAATACTGGAAAGTGTGAGGTTATGCACTTTGGCAGGAAAAATCGTAGAGCAAATTATTATCTTAATGGCAAGAAACTGGAAAGTACTGAAGTACAAAGGGATCTGGGGGTCCTGGTGCACGAAACTCAAAAGGTTAGTATGCAGGTGCAGCAAGTGATTAAGAAGGCCAATGGAATGTTGGCTTTCATTGCTAGGGGGATAGAATATAAAAATAGGGAGGTATTGCTTCAGTTGTACAAGGTATTGGTGAGACCGCACCTGGAATACTGCATACAGTTTTGGTGTCCATACTTAAGAAAAGACATACTTGCTCTCGAGTCAGTACAAAGAAGGTTCACTCGGTTAATCCCGGGGATGAGGGGATGGACATATGAGGAGAGGTTGAGTAGATTGGGACTCTACTCATTGGAGTTCAGAAGAATGAGAGGCGATCTTATTGAAACATATAAGATTGTGAAGGGGTTGGATTGGGTGGATGCGGGGAGGATGTTCCCGATGATGGGTGAAACTAGAACTAGGGGGCATAGTCTTAGAATAAGGGGCTGCTCTTTCAAAACTGAGATGAGGAGGAACTACTTCACTCAGAGGGTGGTAGGTCCATGGAATATGCTGCCCCAAAAAGCTGTAGAAGCTACATCATTACATAAATTTAAAACAGAAATAGTCAGTTTCCTAGAAGTAAAGGGAATTAAGAGTTACGGGGAGCGGGCAGGAATTTGGACATGAGTCTAGGTTCGGATCGGTCATGGCCCTGTGGGTAGCGGAGCGGGCTCAGGGGCCGTGTAGCCTGATCCTGCTCCTATTTCGTGTGTCTAATTCTGTTAGATTCAGGAGATAGTTCTGTGATAGTAGATTGGCGGTTAGGATCAGATCAGCCATGATCTTATTGAATGGCAGAGCAGGCTCGAGGGGCCGATTGGCCTACTCCTGCTCCTATTTCTTATGTTCTTATGTTCTTATGTCATTGGCAAAATGCTCGAATCCATTGTTAAGGAAGTAGTAGCAGGGCATTTAGAAAATCATAATGCAATCAAACAGAGTCAACATGGTTTTATGAAAGGGAAATCGTGTTTGACAAATCTATTCGAGTTCTTTGAGGAGGTAATGAGCAGGGTGGATAAAGGGGAACCAGTAGATGTAGTGTATTTGGATTTCCAAAAAGCATTTGACAAGGTGCCACATAAAAGGTTACTGCATAGGATAAGAGCTCATGGTGTTGGGGGTAATATATTAGATTGGATAGATGATTGGCTAACTAACAGAAAACAGAGAGTTGGAATAAATGGGTCATTTTCAGGATGTCAATCTGTAACTAGTGGGGTGCCACAAGGATCAGTGCTGGGATCTCAGCTATTTTCAATCTATATTAATGACTTGGATGAAGGAAGTGAGTGTATTGTAGCCAAATTTGCGGATGATACAAAGATAGGTGGGAAAGCACGTTGTGAGGAGAACATAAAGGGCTGGATTTTCATTGAGGAGTCGGGTAGGAGGCGGGACTACAACTTTTGGGGTTGTAGTCCTGCCTCCATTGAATTCTGGCCAACCCACGCGATTTTGAGTTGATTGACCTTGTTGAGCCCACCCAGTGGGCTCAGCAGGCCAATTAAGGGCCACCCGGCAACAGGTGACGTCACAGATTGACATTTATTTGAAGCTATCAAACACTGACAATCTGTACACTAAGTTAATTCCTTCCTCTCAGGCTGATTTAGAGATATCTCCAGAACAGAAAGCAGAGGCTGCAGATTTTGACAGCTCGCGGCCATTCTGTTTTCTGTGCCGGTGAGATGAGGGACTCCCGAGACCTGAAGGAAGGAAGTCTGCATTAGTAAGTAAAGGTAAGTAAAACTTATTTAAACACTTTACACACACCAAACACACTTACCTCTGCACTCATGCACCCATCACTCACCTGAACACCGGACATCTCGAACCCTCCAAGCCTTTCATCCCAATGGTCCGCCTCCTCTAACTTGGCGTGGTTTGGAGCCGTCGGAAATCCCACACTTCAACATTAAAAATAGGGATTAGGCTAAAGACTGCTTGTTAACTATCTGTTAACAGGCAGTTAATTGGCACTAATCCCCTTCCCGCCTCGGGAGGGCGGGTACCTGCCTCCTTTGAAACTGGCATGGAGGCGGGTAGGGGGCGGGATGGGGTCAAGACCCCCGACTTTGGGTTTTTAACCCCCCACACGCCTCCAATCCCGCCTCCACAGCTCAATGAAAATCCTGCCCAAAAAGTCTGCAAAGGGATATAGATAGGTTAAGTGAGTGGGCAAGAATTTGGCAGATGGAGTATAATGTGGGAAAATGTGAAGTTATCCACTTTGGTAGGAAAGAATAGAAAAGCAAATTATTATTTAAATGGAGAGAGATTACGCCTTTGTGCAGTACTTTGGGATGATCAGTAAGTAGCAATAAATGCCTAATGCTAGATGGGGTGTCAAATTCCCACTGAAAATAGCTTTTAGTTGTCCCATAACCCCTCACAAATGGGGCTGCCTTAAAACAATTTTTAAAAATTGCTTCAACTTCTGTAGGGGTCAGGACACGATCCTGGCCAAAATCTCAGATGGGCCTCTCTTCTGGTTTTGATCAGCTGGTATGCCAGACATTCCTGCCCCAACCGTAGGCTCGGAGGCAAAGAAGACATGGGATGTGGAAACTCCATTGTTTGGAGTCCCAGGAGCCCCTTCCCCTTACATTGATTGCCTTGTTTGTGGTAGGCGGCACCTCTTGCCCACAAGATCAACTTCGAAAATTTGGCACTAAATTGGGACCCAGTATGCTGTTCCGAAAGTTGTAGCAAGAGTCTGACAGCTGCAGATTTTTGGGACCAATATTTCTGTTTCCTACATCAACCATTCTTGTGCAATTCAAGTGTGATGGCCAATCTAGAGCAAATTAGCAATTGAAAATGGTTCAGGTGCAACGTTTCATTAGAACTGGTAGCATTTGAGTTCTTATTTTTACTGTTTAATATTTATATTTACTTTCTATTGTAGGTCTGCTAATATTCATCAACTCTGCTTATGTGGAATGGGGAACCAATGTACGAGAAATTTCAACATATACAAAAGTCATTGATCTTGTTCTGATCATATCAGTTGATTTCATTTTATTTATCTTTTCTCAGTTTCCATTTAATTAACTGTTAATTATGCACAAAATGAAAATGTTAGTAAACAATGAAAGAAAGGTATCCTGCACAATGCTGAAAAATTTCAGTTGGTTCAAATTTCAAACTTCTGCAAAATAATATCAATAGTTTCTTTGCAAATCCTTTGAATATATTTCAATCAGGCTTGTTGCTAAGCAACTTATCAAAGAAGGAAGAGTTTGAAATATGATCACAGGTATAAGCAGAACTGGCTGGCAGATGAGGCATTACACATACTCTGGAGGACGCAGAGTAAAAGGAAAGAAAATCAAAAGGTAATGATTAATTAACTAGTTGATGGCTATTTTATTCTACTCTCCCACAGCCCAAACGATGAGAGGTGAGCACCCACACCCACCAGATGCGATTATCCCACTGGATGTCAACCCAGAGCAGGAGCTTTGTAGTGTATGTAACTGTTCTACCTTTAAGAGAACTATTGTATGTAACCGTCCACCTTTAAGAGAACTATTTTAGGTGTGGCACTACTTTATCCTGGCTGCTGTATACTGTAATACCGATGGTGACCACACCGGTATATAAGTGCTGTGGCAGAATTTATTGGGCAGATTCGCCCTGACCTTCGAATAGTAAAGTCCTGTTAAAGTTACTCTTGTAGTCTGTGTATTACTTCGCTATACAACCCACAGACTTTACAAGCTTCACTTACCGGGACTGTCTGGAGCAGGGTTTAAGCCCTGAACCTTTTGAATCAGAGGCAGGGATGCTGCCACTAAGCCAAATGCTCCTGCAGCATCAAAAATTTGCAGCAATAAGGAGCGCCGAGAGCGAGAGGAGCGGCACAAAGAGCGCCGAGAGCGGGAGGAGCGGCACAAAGAGCGCCGAGAGTGGAAGGAGCGGCACAAAGAGTGCCGACAGTGGCACAAAGAGCGCCGAGAGCGAGAGAAGCGGCCCAAAGAGCACCAAGAGTGGGAGGAGCAGCATAAAGAGCACCGAGAGCGGGAACAGCGGCCCAAAGAGCTGCGAGAGCGGGAGCAGCAGCACAAAGAGCGCCGAGAGCTGTAGCAGCGGCGTAAAGAGCGCCGAGTGTGGGAGCAGTAGTATAAAGAGCGCCGAGAGTGGTAGCAGCAGTATAAAGAGCGCCAAGAGTGGGAGGAGCGGTATAAAGAGCGCCGAGAGCAAGAGGAGCGGCCCAAAGGGCACCGAGAGTGGGAGGAGCAGCCCAAAAAGTACCGAGAGCAGGAGGAGCATTATAAAGAACACCGAGAGCGGTATAAAAAGCGCCGAGAGCAGGAGCAGCGGCCCAAAGAGTGCCGAGAGCGGGAGTAGCGGCACAAAGAGCGCTGAGAGCAGGAGCAGCGGCACAAAGAGCGCCGAGAGCGGGAGCAGCAGCACAAAGAGTGCTGAGAGCAGGAGCAGCGGCACAAAGAGCGCCAAGAGCGGGAGGACCGGTATAAAGAGCACCGAGAGCAGGAGCAGCGACCCAAAGAGTGCCGAGAGCGGGAGCAGTGGCACAAAGAGCGCCGAGAGTGGGAGGAGTGGCACAAAGAGCGCCGAGAGCGGGAGGAGTGGCACAAAGAGCGGCGAGAGCAGGAGCAGCGGCACAAAGATAGGCGAGAGCGGGAGGAGCGGTATAAAGAGCGCCAAGAGCGGGAGCAGCGGCACAAGGAGTGCCAAGAGCGGGAGCAGTGGCCCAAAGAACGCCGAGAGTGGGAGCAGCGGTATAAAGAGCACCAAGAGCGGGAGCAGTGGCACAAGGAGCGCCGAGAGCGGGAGCAGTGGTAAAAAGAACACCGAGAGCGGGAGCAGCGGTAAAAAGAGCACCGAGAGCGGGTGGAGTGGCACAAAGAGCGCCGAGAGTGGGAGCAGCGGTAAAAAGAGCGCTGAGAGTGGGAGCAGCGCTATAAAGAGCACCGAGAGCGGGCGGAGTGGCACAAAGAGTGGCGAGAGCGGTAGCAGCGGTATAAAGACCGGCGGGAGCAGCGGCACAAAGAGCGGCGAGAATGGGAGCAGCGACACAAAGAGCGTCGAGAGCGGGAGGAGCGGCACAAGGAGTGCCGAGAGCGGGAGCAGCGGCACAAAGAGCACCGAGAATGGGAGCAGCGACACAGAGCGTCGAGAGCGGGAGGAGCGGCACAAGGAGTGCCGAGAGCGGGAGCAGCGGCACAGAGCGCTGAGAGCAGGAGCAGCGACACAAAGAGCGCCGAGAGTGGGAGGAACGGCCCAAAGAGCGGCGAGAGTGGGAGGAGCGGTATTAAGAGCACCGAGAGTGGGAGGAGCGGCACAAAAAGTGCCGAGAGCGAGAGCAGCGACACAAAGAGCGCCGAGAGCGGGAGCAGTGGCCCAAAGAGCGCCAAGAGTGGGAGGAGCGGCAGAAAGAGCGCCAAGCGCGGGAGGAGCGGCAGAAAGAGCGCCGAGAGCGGGAGCAGCACTTGAAGGAGTGGACCTGGTGGGAGCACAGCGAGAGCGAGCAGTTAAAAGGCGCAGGCCCGAGTGGCAGCAACTCCACAGAGGCAGTGTTTGGACAACGTGACGTCAGTGCAAAAAAAGTGGCATTCACACAAGGGATGGAGCTGATTGGTGAGTAGCTGGGGAGTGTTTTTTGTTAAATTTTAAGTTTATTTCTGCTGGGTTAGTTCTTAGTCTATTAACTAGAGATATGGCAGGGCAGCTCAGTCCCATGGAGTGCACATCCTGTCCCATGTGGAAAGTCCTGGACGCTTTGTGTAGCCTGGACGACCACATGTGCGGGAAGTGTCGCCAGCTACAGCAACTCGAGCTCCAGGTTTCGGAGCTTGAGCGGCGGCTGCAGTCACTGCGGTGCATCAGTGAGGTTGAGGGTTACGTGGATAGCATGTTTCTAGAGGTGGCCACCCCGCAGCTTAAGAGTGTGCAGGCAGAGAGGGAATGGGTGACCGCCTGACAGAAGGGGAAGACCAGGCGGGTGTTCAGGAGTCCCCGGACTATATCGTGCTCTCCAACCAGTATTCTGTTCTGTGTACTGGTGAGGGCAATGGTTCCTCTGGGGAGAGCAGCCAGAGTCAAGTCCACGGCACCACGGGTGGCTCAGCTGCATGGGGGGGAGGAAAAAGAGTGGAAGAGCAATAGTGGTAGAGGATTCAATAGTTAGGGGAGCAGACAGGCGTTTCTGCGGCCGTAGACGTGACTCCAGGATAGTATGTTGCCTCCCTGGTGCCAGGGTCAAGGATGTCACTGAACGGCTGCAGGACACTCTGAGGGGGTAGGGTGAACAGCCAGAGGTCATTGTCCATATCGGTACCAATGACATAGGCAGAAAGAGGGATGAGGCCCTGCAGGCAGAGTTTAGGGAGCTAGGAGAGTGATTAAAAAGCAGGATCTCAAAGGTAGTAATCTCCGGATTACTCCCGGTGCCACGTGCTAGTGAGTTCAGGAATAGAAGGATAGAGCAGATGAATGCGTGGCTGGAGAGATGGTGCAGGAGAGAGGGCTTTAGATTCCTGAGGCATTGGGACCGTTTCTGGGTAAGGTGGGACCTGTAAAGCGGGACGGGTTACACCTCAACAGAGGCGGGACCAATATTCTCGCGGGGAGGTTTGTTAGTGCTGTTGGGGAAGATTTAAACTAGCTTGGCAGGGGGATGGGCACCAGCATATAGGAATAAGGTGCATAAAAGAGTGATTGTGTTGGATAGTACTAGAGAAGATAGTACTAGAGGAGGTAATAGTACCATATTATGTAGGAGCAGACTTAAAAAGACTACAAAAAATTCAATAATGGGTTTAGAATGCAGGTATGTAAATGCACGACGTGTGGTG
Source organism: Somniosus microcephalus (assembly GCF_052327205.1). NCBI lineage: Eukaryota > Metazoa > Chordata > Chondrichthyes > Squaliformes > Somniosidae > Somniosus > Somniosus microcephalus. The sequence goes on along the minus strand of NC_140993.1, from coordinate 86,856,631 downwards.
AATAAGGTTGGTGAACTACAAGCACAATTAGCCGTGTGGCTGTGAAGGAATAAGCCATATAACCTATTCAGAAAAATACACTATCTTATGAAAAAACTCTGGCCTTATTAAAACAGGACAAGCTGGGTTTTGGGCACGAGATACAGGGGATGTGAGGAAAACTTTCTTATGCAGCGAGTGGTGAAGACCTGGAATGAATTGCCAACGGAAGTGGTGGAAGCGGAGACACTCAATGTTTTGAAGGGGAGACTGGATAGGCACTTGAGGAAAATAAACTTGCAAGGCTATGGGGATAGAGCAGGGGAATGGAACTGACTGGATTGCTGTACAGAGAGCTGGCGGGGACTCAATGGGCTGAATGGCCTCCTTCTGTACCGTTATGACTCTGTGGGCTGGATTTTTATCAATGGAGGCGAGTAGGAGGCGAGACTCCCACTTTTGGGGTTGTAGTCCCGCCTCCATCGAGTTCTGGCCAACCCACGTGATTTTCCCTTGATTGATGTTGAGCCCACTCAGCAGGCTCAGCAGGCCAATTAAGGGCCACCCGGCAACAGGTGATGACACAGATTGACATTTCATCTGTCAAGAGCTTTTGACAGAAGAAATATCAGTGTTTGACAGCTCTTTGAAGCCGTCAAACACTGACAATCTGTACTCTAAGTTAATTCCTTCCTCTCAGGCTGATTTAAAGATATCTCCAGAAGAGAAAGCAGAGGCTACAGATTTTGACAGCTCGCGGCCATTCTGCTTTCTGTGCCAGTGAGATGAGGGACTCCCGAGACCTGAAGGAAGGAAGGCTGCATTAGTAAGTAAAGGTAAGTAAAACTTATTTAAACACTTTACACACACCAAACACACTTACCTCTGCACTCTTGCACCCATCACTCACCTGAACACCGGACATCTCGAACCCTCCAAGACCTTCAGCCCAACGGTCCACCTGGCTAACTTGGCGTGGTTTGGAGCCATCTGGCAGCCCACATTTCAGGGATAAAAATAGGGATTAAGCTAAAAACTGCCTGTTAACTACCTGTTAACAGGCAGTTAATGGGCACTAATCCCCTTCCCACCTCGGGGAGGTGGCTGCCAGCACAGGTCAGGTACCCGCCTCCTGGGAAACGTGCATGGAGGCAGGTTGGGGGCGGAATGGGATCGTGCCCCCCGATTTCACGATTTTAACACCCCACACGCCTCCATTCCCGCCTCCACGGCCCTGGGAAATTCTAGCCTTATGGGCTCAAATTTCATCGGTCCGTTGAAGCGGGGTTGGAGGTGTGTGGGGGGGGTTAAAATTGCAAAAACTGGCGGGCGGGCCCAACCCCGCCTTCATTCCGCCTCCAAGCAATTTTCATTAAATCGTGTCTACTGGTCCCGTCACCGTCCCACCTCCAAGAGGCGGCATAGGCCGTTAAGGCCCTTAACAAGTACTAAATTGCCTCTATAATGCCATTTTGATAGGCCTTTGTGATTTTAACCCTTTTCCCACATGAAGCACGCCTGTTCTGAAACACGACGGTGAAACCTGGTGATAACACAATTGGACTGCTGACTATCAGCTGCAGTTCAACCATTAAAGAGGAGATTTAATCAGCCATCATTTGCAGGTGGCAGGACTTTGTTGTCTCAGGTCTGGGGGAACTTTTAGAAGGCATAACCACAGCTGCGGAAGTTTGGAGCCTGACATCCATCTCCAGTGTGACCTCCTGGGAAACCCCTCTCGCCACCTTCACTGAGCGCTTCCTCAACTGAGGCATATACCAGAAGCATGGGAGCCATTTATTTCCTTCCCTTCTGGACATTTGATGAGGACAAAGAGCAGCCGCGGCACCAGCAGAACCAGGAACAACAGCAGCACCAACAGCAGCAGCACCAACAGCAGCAGCACCAACAACAGCAGCACCAACAGCAGCAGCAACAACAGGAGCGCCAAGCTGCAGCTCACTCACCTGAAGCTGCACAGGCCAGAAGGGGCCAGTGCATGGAAGCCCATCAGTGCAGGAGATACCTCCCAAACAGGGTCGACAGACACAGGGTCAGCTACCTCAAAATATCTGAGCACCAGTGCCAAAGGCGGCTCCAACTTTCACGAGAGGTAGTGGGTGACATCTGCGCAATGCTGCAACAAGACCTGGAGCCCAGAGGACCAGGTGGACAACCCTTACCAGTGGCCGTCAAAGTCACCACCATACTCAAATTTTTGCCTCAGGCTCATTCCAGGGATCAGCAGCAGACATCAGCGGCATCTCCCAGGCGGCCGCACATACTTGCATCACACAGGTAACTGATGCCCTCTTTGCCATCGCGCACAATCACATCCATTTCACCAAGGATCAAGCAAGTATCACGGCGCGTGCGGTTGGATTAGCTAATCTGGCAGCCTTTCCAAGGGTGCAGGGTGTCGTTTACTGCACACATGTGGCCCTTAAGGCACCCCATCACAATCCAGATATTTTTGTCAACTGCAAGGGCTTCCACTCCCTTAACGTTCAGCTGGTATGTGAGCACAAGAAGAAAATTTTGCATGTTTGTGCCAAGTACCTTGGCAGTTGCCATGACTCCTTCATACTGCACCAGTCTAGTGCGCCTCCGCTATTCAGTCCGCCAGACCAACTTCACGGATGGCTACTTGGAGACAAAGGGCTATCCCTTGAAGTCGTGGCTGATGACGCCGTTGAGAAGCCCATCCAACGAAGCTGAGGAGAGCTACGACTCCAGCCACATGCCCACCAGAGCCATAATCGAGCAAACCATCGGTTTGCTGATGATGCACTTCAGATGCCTGGATAGATCAGGTGGAGCCCTGCAGTACTCAGCAGCCAGGGTCTCCAGAATCGTCGTGGTTTGCTGTGCACTTCACAACATGGCACAGCATCGTGGCTTGCAGATTCCTGAGGACCAAGTGGCTCGTCACATATCCTCCTCAGATGAGGAGGAGGAGAGCAAAATGAACATCTTGCAGAGGCCCATCAACCAGCGGCAGCAGTACGCGAGAACATTGCTGCCCGGGTTGCAAGGAACGCACTCATCTTGGCCAGATTTGCTTAGCCTAGTCAATCAAGCACTTTTGCCTCGCAGCTTCTTACCTGAGCATCGACAATGGCCAAGAACCAACGGATTCCTAGCAATTTGACCACCATACTGACAATTGCAAATAATCCTAAGCCCTCAAGGTGGAAGTCCAATTCGCAAAATGACACACGCCACAACTACAGCAGTAGCCATCAGATTTTTTATTTACATTAAACATCTGATGGCTTTTTAACATAAAACATCAAATTTCACCCAAGTGACTACCCTTGTGACTATTTGTGCACTGTCTTTCTCTTACGCATGCTCCTACGAGGTGCTTCCCCTGTGGCTTCAGCAGATGTGGAGGCTCCTTGCTCACTTTCTTGCTGCTCCTGTCTTGACACCTTTGGCTGGCGTCCTCTGGGGTTGCAAAACTGTGAGGGCTCGCCAACAGTCTGATGCTCCTGAGGCTGTGCAGGGGTTGAGACGCCGAACTCAGTTGGGTGCGGACTCTGGTGGGGCTCTGAGTGCATGGAAGTGTGAACGCTTGGAGAAGAGCCCCCACTTCCTTGTTCCCTGCAAACAACATCCCTCTCATCGGTCAGGCCCACCTCAGTGCTTGCAACTGGATTGAGGGCACCTTGCTGCACATCAGGGGGGCCATGTGGACCCGTATCTGCACTGGAAGCCCTACTTGTAATGTATATACCTTTAAGGGGGGGAAACTACTTTTTACAGCTCATGTATACTGTAGTACCGGCAGTGACCACACCTGTATATAGCACTGAGTAGTTATCTGTACAGTTCAGTTCCAGAGTGAGCCACGTTGAGTAAACACCTGTTGCACCGTTCTCCTGCAGTCTGTGTCTTACTACTGACGGACACAACATTGGCGACGAGGCAATTCGATCCTACCTGCAACTCTGCATCGCCTCCCAGGGATTCGTTCCTGGAGACCAGTAGATTGGAGGTCAAGGGCAGAGACACGGGCGTCGACCACGGGCAACCGCCCAGTCATCCAGCAGAGACTCGAGAATTGCGGGGGAGGCTGTTGAGAGCCAGGCTTGGCTTTCCAGTCGCAGTGGTCCAGCACAAACAAAATGTCATACAGAACAGAGAAGTGCTATCGCTGCGGCAGAACAACACACGACCACAATGATTGCTGGTTCCAAGACAAAGTGTGCAGACAGTGTGGAAAAGTAGGACACATAGCACGAGTCTGCAGGTCGGAAAGAAAACCAGCAATAAGAAATCTCCAAAAGAAAAGTACAAGAAGGTACGTAAGGTGACAGAGAATAGTTCAGATGAACAAAAGAGTGATACCGACTCCGAAAGCAGGAAGCTGAGTTGTCTGAAACTACATAATGTGATCACAACGGAGGATCACCGAACCATTTGAGTCACTCTCAAGATAGCAGGAGTCCAGGTAAAAATGGAATTGGACACAGGATCAGCCCTAACAGTCATAAACCGACGGGACTATGAGCGGCTATTCTCACACATACCCTTGAGAGACACAAAAATTATTTTGAAGACGTACACGGGGCAAAAAGTCTACCCCAAAGGAAAATTAAGGGTGACCGTTATATATAACGGTAAGGAAACACCAAAACTAGACCTGTATGTATTGCAAGATGGAGGATCACCATTACTGGGACGTGAATGGATCCGGAAAATCCAGCTGGATTGGCATTCCATACAAGCACTGACTGTGGCTGCCAAAAAGGATGACGACGTCACACCTGGGCGACTGTCAAAGATCCTAACCGATGCGCAAGAAGTGTTCCAGCAAGGACTCGGAACACTAAAAGGCATGACAGCAACAATTAAAATCGAAGAAAACGCAAGCCCAAAATTTTTTAAGGCCAGACCGGTACCTTATGCGATTCGCCCAGCCGTCGAAGCAGAGCTGGAGAGTTTGGAACGTTCAGGAGTACTGTCCAAGGTAGACTGGAACGAGTGGGCTACACCCATCGTCCCTGTGATGAAAAAGTCGTTGAGCAGCACACCTGGGGAACCAAGGAAGGTTCGCATCTCTGGGGACGTTAAGGTAACAGTGAACCCAATCCTTCACACCGTGCAATATCCACTTCCGCGGATTGAAGATATTTTCACCTTGCTATCTGGAGGGAAACGCTTCACTAAGATTGATCTGGCCCAGTCGTATCTGCAAATGGAGGTAGAAGAAGCATCAAAAAAATACCTCACAATCAACACCCATAAAGGTCTCTACCAATACAACCGGCTGGTATTCGGGATAGCATCAGCTCCGGCTATTTGGCAAAGGGCAATGGAACAAGTCCTGCAAGGGATCCCAGGGACCCAGTGTTATTTGGACGACATCCTGGTCACGGGCGAAAATGAAAGTGATCACCTCGCCAACCTGGAGCAGGTGCTCACTAGATTGAAAGAATATGGGCTCCGAGCTAACCGCCATAAATGCGAGTTTTTTAAAAAACAGATCTCATATTGTGGCCACGTTATCGATAAAGAGGGGTTACATAAGTCCCCAGAAAAAATTGAGGCAGTAGTCAAGGCTCCAGCACCGGAAAACGTGTCACAACTGAGGTCGTTCCTCGGGCTGGTAAACTACTACCATAAGTTCTTGCCAAATTTGTCTACAATACTACACCCACTGAACACCCTGCTGCAAACTGGAGTGCCATGGAAGTGGAGTGACAAATGTAAACGAGCTTTCCAGAAGAGCAAAGCACTAATCACATCGAAAGAGGTATTGGCCCATTTCAACCCAGCACGACCAATTCGGTTGGCGTGTGATGCGTCACCCTACGGCATTGGAGCAGTGCTGTCGCACAAATTCTCGGACGGCTCAGAGAGGCCAATAGCCTTTGCGTCACGATCACTAACCTCAGCCGAGCGTAACTACGCCCAGATTGACAGGGAGGCCCTCAGCCTAGTGCAGGGAGTGAAAAAGTTCAATCACTATCTGAAAGGGCAGAAATTCACCTTGCTGACTGACCACCAGCCTCTTGTCTCCATTTTTAATCCGAAGAAGGGCGTTCCGGTGATGACTGCGCAACGACTACAAAGATGGTCACTCTTTTTAGGGGCGCACCACTATGAGATTGAATATAAGGGCACGAAACAGCATGGAAATGCTGATGGGCTATCACGCCTGCCACTGCCTACTGCGGAGGAAGCACCAGCAGTGGATCCTGTCGAAATATTTCATTCGACTATAGTTGAATACCTACCGGTAACGAACGCTCGTATAGAAAAGGAGACCCGAAATGACCCGACACTGTCTCGGGTATATGATTTGACGGTGAAGGGATGGCCAGCACATGGCGACTCACTGTTGCCAGCATTCTCGACAAGAAGAGAACAGCTGTCAGTGTACCGGGGGACCTTGATGTGTGGATCCCGAGTGGTAATTCCACCCAAGTTAAGGGATAGAGTGCTCAATGAGCTTCATGAGGGTCACCTGGGAGGGGTAAAAATGAAAAGCCTTGCCAGGGCTTATGTGTGGTGGCCGGGAATCAATAAACAAATCGAGGACCTGACCAAGAGCTGCTCAGGATGCCAGAAAGTCCAAAATGCACCACCACATGCCCCTCTACACCCATGGGGAGTGGCCCTCATCTCCATGGCAACGGGTGCATATTGACTTTGCTGGTCCATTCATGGACTCAATGTTTTTAATAGCCGTGGGTGCACACTCGAAATGGCCTGAGGTCATCAAAATGTCCTCCACCACCACGGAGAAAACTATTGCAGTCCTACGGACAATTTTTGCCAGGAATGGCTTGCCAAAACAGATTTGCTCCGATAACGGACCACAGTTTGTGTCCGAAAAGTTCCGGAGGTTCATGAAGAAGAGTGGGGTAAGGCATTACACATCCGCCCCGTATCATCCAGCCACAAATGGATTGGCTGAGAGGTTCGTACAAACCTTTAAGAAGGCAATAAAGGCTATGTACAATGACAACATTCCGCTGCAGCATAAGGTGGACAATTTCCTGTTCGCCTACCGGAATGCGACACATGCAGTCACCAACCAGGCCCCGGCCATGATGTTCTTTAACCGAAGGTTAAGATCTCGCCTGGATTTGCTCAGACCAAACGTACGAAGAGATGTTGAGAGTAAGCAATTCCAGCACATCCATGAGAAGCCAACAAGGAGCTTCAATGTAGGACAACCAGTCTTGGCCCGCGGCTACCGAACAGAAAAATGGTTGCCAGGAACGATATGCACACGGCAGGGCCCACTAATGTACACAGTGGACGTTGGGGAGAACATTGTGAGACGCCATGCTGACCAGATCCTAGAGTCACAGGAACAAGTCAACCCCATGCCTCGCCCATACGTACCTGGTGAGGCACCCGACGTACAGGTCGCATCTACCCCAGAAACAGTAGCATCGGAAGCTGATGACCCAACCGACGACAGGGTGCCAGAATCGCCTCCACACCAAGAGCGAGACACTCGGGAAAGGCGCTATCCAGAAAGGATCAGGAAGCCTCCCCAAAGACTGAATATATAAATGGACTATTTTCAGCTAACGTTGTATGTTAAAAGTGTTAATTGTAATTAGTTTGATATTTAATTGTTAAATGAGTGTTATGGTACTGTTAATCTAAAAGGGGAGGAATTGTACTGTATATACCTTTAAGGGGGCAACTACTTTTTACAGCTCATGTATACTGTAGTACCGGCAGTGACCACACCTGTATATAGCACTGAGTAGTAATCTGTACAGTTCAGTTACAGAGTGAGCCACGTTGAGTAAACACCTGTTGTACCGTTCTCCTGTAGTCTGTGTCTTACTACTGACGGGCACAAAGCAACGGGAGTGACCAGCATCGCTATAACTGAGAAAATATGTACAGCTTGCGACAGTAGCTATCATTCTCATTTTTTTTATATTACAATTTACTTCTCATTGTTCCCTGATAGAGTAACGGGTAAAGGGGCTGTCCAGTATAACACTAAAACATACATACAAGGGTTGATTCCAAGTCTGGGCTCAGTTCGGTGATGGTAACTGTTGGATCCGTGGTTCAGTGGATATGCTATTATTAAATAATCACACGGATGCTGTACATTAACAAAGAACAGGTCTTTACTGGAGGAGGGTAGTCTCTAGACTGGGAGTACAGAGGCATGCGCAAAGCTTATATACCGGTGTGGTCACTACCGGTACTACAGTATAAAGGAGCTGTAAAAGTAGTTCTGACGTAAAGGCACATACACTATAATTCCTCCCTTTTAGATTAGTAATACCCCTAATATTCAAATAACAATTAACATTTCAACATGTACATTAAACAACAAAAGTCCATTTATAGATTCAGTCTTTGGGGCGGCTTCCTGACCCTTTCGGGATAGCGCCTTTCCAGAGGTTCTTGTTCTTGGTGCAGTGGCGATTCTGACCCCTTTTCATCGGGTAGTTCATCGGGTTCCACTGCTACTGGGTCTGAAGTAGATGCTACCGGTATGTCGGGTTCATCCCCAGGTACTCGAGACATGGGGTTGACGCGTTCCTGTGACGCTAAGATCTGATCGACGTGGCGTCTCACAATGTTCTCCCCGACATCCACTGTGTACATTAATGGCCCCTGCCTTGTACATATCGTTCCGGGTTGCCACTTCTCTGTTCGATAGTCATGGGCCAAGACTGGTTGCCCTACATTGAAGCTCCTTGTCAGCTTCTCATTGATGTGCTGGAATTGTTTGTCCGCAACATTTCTTCGCACATTTGGTCTGAGCAAGTCCAGACGAGATCTCAACCTTCGGTTAAAGAACATCATGGCCGGGGTCTGGTTGGTAACTGCATGTGTCGCGTTTCGGTAGACTAATAAGAAATTGTCCATCTTATGCTGTAGTGGAATTTCATCATCGCTCATGGCCTTTATCGCCTTCTTAAAGGTTTGTACGAACCTCTCAGCCAATCCATTTGTGGCTGGATGATACGGGGCGGATGTGTAATGCCTTACCCCATTCCTTTTCATGAATTTTTGAAAATCATCGGACACAAACTGTGGTCCATTATGAGAGCAAATCTGCTCTGGCAAACCATTTCTGGCAAATATGGTCCGTAGGACTGCAATCGTTTTCTCTGTAGTGGTTGAAGACATTTTTATCACCTCAGGCCACTTTGAATGAGCATCCACTGCTATTAAGAACATTGAGTCCATGAATGGACCAGCGAAATCAATATGCACCCGTTGCCATGGAGAGGAGGGCCACTCCCATGGGTGTAGAGGGGCATGTGGTGGTGCATTTTGGACCTTCTGACATCCTAAGCAGCTCTTAGTTAGGTCTTCGATTTGTTGATCGATTCCCGGCCACCACACATAAGCCCTAGCAAGGCTTTTCATTTTCACTCCCCCCAGATGACCTTCATGTAGCTCATTTAGCACTCTCTCCCTTAACTTGGGTGGAATCACCACTCTGGATCCACACATCACTGTCCCCTGGCATACTGACAGCTGTTCTCTTCTGGATGAGAATGCTGGCAACAGTGAGTCGCCATGTGTTGGCCATCCCCTCACCGTCAATTCATATACCCGTGACAGCATCGGATCATTGCGGGTCTCCTCTATATCCGCGTTTGTTACTGGCAATCGTTCAATTATTGACGAATAAAATAGCTCGATAGGGTCCACTGCTGGTGCTTCCTCCACAGTAGGCAGTGGCAGGCGCGATAGCCCATCAGCGTTCCCATGCTGTTTCGTGCCTTTATATTCTATTTCATATTGATTCGCCCCTAGAAACAGGGACCATCTTTGTAACCACTGTGCAGTCATCACTGGAGCGCCCTTCTTAGGATTAAAGATGGAGACAAGTGGTTGGTGGTCAGTCAGCAAGGTGAACTTCTGCCCATGCAGATAGTGGTTTAATTTTTTTACTCCCCATACTAGGCTGAGGGCCTCCCTGTCAATCTGGGCGTAGTTGCGCTCGGCTGAGGTTAGTGACCGAGACGCAAAGGCTACTGGCCTCTCCAACCCGTCTGAGAATTTGTGCGACAGCACCGCTCCAATACCGTAGGGTGATGCATCACATGCCAAACGAATTGGTAGCGCTGGGTTGAAATGGGCCAACACCTCTTTTGATGTGATCAATTCTTTACACTTCTGGAAAGCTCATCTACGTTCGTCATCCCACTTCCATGGTACCCCTGTTTGCAGTAGGGTGTTCAGCGGGTGTAATACCGTAGACAAATTGGGTAAGAACTTGTGGTAGTAGTTTACCAGCCCGAGGAACGACCTCAGTTGTGACACATTTTCCGGTGCTGGAGCTTTGACTACTGCCTCAATCTTGTCAGGGGACTTATGTAACCCCTCTTCATCGATGACGTGGCCACAATACGAGATCTGTTTCTGGAAAAACTCACACTTGTGGCGATTAGCTCGTAGCCCATACTCCTTTAATCTGGTGAGCACCTTCTCCAAGTTGGCGAGGTGATCACCGTCATTTTCGCCCGTGACCAAGATGTCATCCAAATAACACTGGGTCCCTGGAATCCCTTGCAGGGCCTGATCCATCGCCCTTTGCCAGATAGCCGGAGCCGAGGCTACTCCAAACACCAGCCGGTTGTATTGATAGAGACCTTTATGAGTGTTGATCGGAAGGTAATGTTTCGAAGCTTCTTCTACCTCCATTTGCAAGTACGCCTGGGCTAGATCAATTTTGGTGAAGCGTTTACCACCAGATAGCGAGGCGAAAATATCCTCAATTCGTGGAAGCGGATATTGTACCGTGTGAAGGACTGGGTTCACTGTCACCTTAAAATCCCCACAGATGCAGGCCTTCTTTGGTTCCCAGGCATATTACTCAATGACCTCTTCATTACAGGAACAATGGGTGTAGCCCACTCGCTCCAGTCCACTTTGGACAGTACTCCTGAACGTTCCAACCCTTCCAGCTCTGCTTCAACAGCTGGTCTGATCGCATAAGGCACTGGTCTGGCCTTCAGAAACTTTGGGCTTGCATTTTCCTCTATTTTAATCGTTGCTGTTATTCCTTTTAGTGTTCCTAGTCCCTCCTGGAACACTTCTTTTGCGTCAGTTAGCATTATTGACAGTCGTCCAGGTGTGACGTCGTCATCCTTTTTGGCCTCAACCTTCAGTGCCTGCATGGAATGCCAATCTAATTGTATCTTCCGGATCCATTCACGTCCTAGCAGTGGTGGTCCTCCATTTGGCAATACATATATATCCATTTTAGGTATTTCCTGGCCTTTATATGTCACTTTCACCCTTATTTTTCCTTTGGGGTAGACTTTTTGCCCTGTATACGTCTTCAAGACAATCTCTGTAGCTTTCAAGGGTATGTGTGAAAATAGCCGCTTGTAGTCTCTTTGATTTATGACTGTTAGAGCGGACCCTGTGTCCAATTCCATTTCCACTTGGACTCCGTCTATCTTGAGTGTAACCCAGATAGTCTGGTGATCCTCCATTTCAGTTACCTTATGTCGTTTCAGACAACCCAGCTCCTTGCTTCCGGAGTCTGTGTCACTTTTCTGTTCATCAGAACCACTGTCCATCACCTGGTGTACCTTTTTGTACTTCTCCTGTGGAGATTTCTTACTGTTGGTTTTCTTCCCAGACCTGCAGACTCTTGCTATGTGTCCTGCTTTCCCACACTGTCTGCACACTTGGTCCTTGAACCAACAATCTTTCTGGTCATGTGTTGTTCTGCCGCAGTGATAGCACTTCCCTGTCCCATAGGACATTTCATTGGTGCCATATTCTTGCGGTCTCCGTTGTATTTCTGCAGCGCCCCTTGCGGCTGTTTCGTGTGATACTGCCATACTGAAAGCTTTGTCCAGCGTAAGGTCCTTTTCTGATAGAAGCCGTTACTGCGTTCCTTCACTTTGTAGCCCACACACAAACTTGTCCCTTAACGTGTCTGCTAGTCCCGCTCCAAACTGGCAGTGTTTCGATAGCTTGTGCAGTTCCGTTAGATACTCAGCATTGCTTTCGTCTTTGTGTTGGTTCCTTTTATGGAACTTAAATCGTTCTGCTATCAGCAGCGGTGTGGGGTTTAAGTGGTCCTGTAGGATTTCTACTATGCTTTCAAAATTCTTGTTTACCGGTTATTAGATTTCGCAGTAACCCATAAGTTTTTGCACCCATGGAATTTAACAGAACCAGTGCTTTATTAGCATCTGGCGCTTCATTCGCCCTGCAGTACACCTCAATACGTTCCACATATGTCGCCCAATCTTCGACTTCATTGTCGAACGTAGAGATACTGCCACTCTTCGGCATCCTTGGGTGTGCTTTAACTATCACAAATGGCGCATCCCGCGCTTCCCCTTCTTCTCCGCTGGCACAAAATGGCGTCTCCCGCGCTTTCCTTCCTTCCTGCGCTCGCCCTTCTTCTCCGCTGTGGCTTCTAAAAATGGCATCTCCCGCGCTCTTCCTTCTTCTCCACGGCTCAATGGCGTCTCCCCTTTCTTCACCCCGCGGACCCTGTTCAGCCCGTGAGCACTGGCTCTGCTCCGCGCGTTCTTCTTTTTATATTTTTCGACGCCGCTGAGTCTAGAACCCGGCTGTTTCTTTCCCTCTCTCTCTCCGGTTTGTTTTATTTTCCTCGACGCCGCTCGGTGTTCAACCCCCGGCTGCGCCCTGCGCTCTTCACCCTCTGTCTTACCCCGTCGACGCTGCTCGGCTCTCTCTCCGCCGTCGGTCGGCTCCAGCCGCCGCTGCTCGGGAAGGGTCTGCGCTGGACCTGTCGTCGGTCTCTTACTGCTCGTTGTGGCTGGGGAACCAAGCCCGGCTCTCCACAGCCTCCCCTGCGAAGTTGGATCTCTGCCTGACTGCTGGGCGGTTGCTCGTGGTCGACGCCCGTGTTCCTGGCCTCGACTATTTTTTTTTTTTTATGTTGCAGGTAGATTCGAATCGACACTTGTCGCCACTGTTGGATCCGTGGTTCAGTGGATAAATAATCACACGGATGCTGTACATTAACAAAGAACAGGTCTTTACTGGAGGAGGGTAGTCTCTAGACTGGGGGTACAGAGGCATGCGCAAAGCTTATATACCGGTGTGGTCACTGCCGGTACTACAGTATACAGGAGCTGTAAAAGTAGTTCTGACTTAAAGGCACATACACTACAGTAACCAAAGTTATTAAAGGATATGGGCCAAAGGTGGATATATGGAGTTAGGTCACAGGTCAACCATGATCTCATTGAATGGTGGAACCGGCTCAAAGGGCTCAATGGCCTACTCCTGTTCCTTGGTTCCTAGGTAGCAGGTGTTTCATTTGATATCAGTTCTCCTAACCTGGGGAGGGGAAAATCAGGCAAGGTTCTTGCTTTTCTCCCCCCTCCCACATAGCAACTGTCTTTCATTCTGCCAGCACAATTCACACTCCATCTAGAGCCATCCTTTGTTTCTTAACCTGTCCCATTACCATCTCCTCTTGCCTTGAATATCTCTTAATGCCTCTTTTCTTCTCCTGCCTTCCATCCTATCACAGACCTTCCCTTTTGTTCTTTCATCCCCTCCCCCTTTTCCCAGCCCCTAAACTTGCTTTAAAATCTGTTCCTTTTCCTGCTTGTTTCCAGTTCTGACGAAAGGTCTTCGACCTGAAACGTTAACTCTGTTTCTCTCTCCACAGATCTGCCTGGCCTGCTGAGTTTTTCCAGCATTTTCTGTTGTTATTTCTACTTCTGATTGTTGTCTGGTCACTTCTGGTAAAAGTGAGCATGCATGTCTGTTTGATGACACCAGGATAAAGTTTGTCTGTAATGCCCTTGGTTGAATAACCTGCTAATATTCACTGCCCCTACTGACACATGAAGAAAGACCAGTTGAATGAAATACTAGAGGGTTGTTGTGCTCATACCCCAGAAAAAGTCAGCACTCTCAGGAGATGATGATATTCCTGAGCTTTTCATATTACCATTGCCAATCTAAAGCTGTGTTGATGCACATTTGTTATTTTCCAATTTTAATATATTTATGTAAGGATTAATGTTGTGCTCCCAATGAGGAATTGCATTTGAAGAGAGCCTGAGGTGGATCTTGGACTAAAGCATTTTTTCCCTAATTCTCCAACCCGTACTCCCCACTGGGAAGGTGGCATTGTGAAATTAGCCCTATTTTCTAACCCATTTGACAATTTCTTAGCAGTTGCAGCCCCCCACCCAATCTATTTCTTAACCTCTTGACAATTTCCTAACAACCATAGACTTCCTCACACTTGCCTTCAAAATTTGTTTTAAGACCTGTTCCCTCAGTGATGCTTTTGGTTCCCTAAATCTTACTTCCTACTCAGTGGACACCATTTCCCCTTGTTAACCACTTTGAACAGTTCTTTTTTTTAAATAATGTGTTATCAGTTTATTGGTTGTTGTTTGTTGCTCCATTTGATCCATTTCAATTTCCTAACATAAAATTTTCAATGTAGATTTGGAGGAGGTATTGTTGTCAATGCTAAGTTGAGCTAGTTGTTAATGAACAAGATATAGTAGCAATAACAGCATAACATTAAATTCTGATGAAGTTAAAGAATGTATCAGTGATCTTATTAAAACAGTACAGCTGATGTGGGGGTAGCATATGTATCTTCTGAGTAGTTCTATGCTAGGCCAGTAACATTATACATTTTACATCAATGTTGTATAGCTCTGGTGGAAAGTTGTCCAAATCAGACATAGGCAAGTGGCTTGAGACTACTTTGAGAAGTTAGTCTCAGACTGTTTTGGCTTTGCACCAGCACCGACATCTAGGAAACATTTTAAACTTCTTTTTTCACATTATCAGGATGCTAAACAGACCCCTGTAGACGAGGGTCTCAATGCAAGCCAAATTGCTAGCTTTTTGGGGAATTTTTTAAGCATTGCATTCCATATGTGCACACAGAGGAAATTTAGGTGGGAGGGCTGGGAACATCCCATCCCACCTCATTTACATCCTTATCCTGGGTTTGCATCTACTGTAAATACCAACCCAGTTAATTTGACTCGGGAAGCCCCAGAAGTTCCAGGGGACCATTGTGGCGGTGGAAACCTCATGCAACGGGTTTCTGGTACCATTTCCTCTTTGTTGCCCCTGGGAACTGAGCACTTCCCAGGTGCAAAGATGATGATTAATCTACACTATAATAATTTGCTGGTCACTTTTCTGCATTTAACAAGGAAGCTGCACTGCGGTTTCTTCTGACTCTTTGTAAAGCTGGAATAAAAAGGAGTGAAAAATAAAAATTGTCATTGTGATTTTTTTCTGTTGTAAAACTGTTTTTATTGAGTGCTTTCTTGACTTTGCCATCTTCCTGGGATAGCTATATATTGGAAGATATCATCTGATATTTTTAAATTCCAATCTTTATTAATTTATGGCTAGAAAATTGAAAGTGCAAAAGGATATCACTGACTTTCCATTTTGTAAATAACTTATTATTTGCTTGTTGTAAAATGTAAACTTGAGAAATACAGACACACACACACACAAATCAGACACACACACACTCACACACACTCATTCACACACACTCATTCACACACACTCACACACACTCATTCACACACACTCACACATACTCTCACACTCACTCACTCAACCACACACACACACACACACAATCACACACACACACTCTCATACACACACTCATACACTCACACATTCACACTCACACACACACCAGACACACTCACACACTCAATCACACACACAGACAGACACACACACTCACACACACACTCACACACACTCACTCACACTAAATCACAGACACACTCGCACACACAGACACACACGATCACACACACTCACACACTCAAACACTCACTCACACACACTCACTCACACACTGACTCACACACACACTCAACCACACACTCACGCACACACACTCAATCACTCACACACCACTCACTCACACACTCACTCACACACTAATACACTAACACACTCACACCCACTCAGACATACACCCACGTTCACACACACGCACTAACACTCAATCACATTCACACACTCACTCACACACACTCACACTCACACACACACCAGACACACTCACATACATTCACACACACACACTCACACACACACTCCCAGTCACACTCACTTACACAATCACACACTCAATCACATCAGACACACACACACACACACACACACTCACTCACTCACTCACTCACTCACTCACTCACTCACACACTCACACAATCACTCACACACAATCACTCACACACTCACACATTCACACTCACACACTCAAACACTCACTCACACTCACACACTCACACTCTCTCACAATCACACACTCACAAAAGCACACTCACACAGCCACTCACTCACACAATCACACACACACACTCACTCACACACACATCAGACACACACTCAAACTCACTCACACTCACACACTCACTCACACACACACTCAATAACTCTCACACACTCACACACACCCACTCACATACTCACACACTCACACACAAACCCACACACTCAACCACACACAATCACACACTCACACACTCACTCACACCAGACACACACACCAGAAAAACACACACAATCACACACACACTCACACACTAACTCAGACACACTCACACACACCAGACACACACACACACAATCACACAATCACACACACTCACACACACTCTCACTCACACACACCAGACACACACACACACACACTCACATTCACACACACACAAACTCACACTCACTCACACACTTACATTCACACACTCACACACAAACTCTCACACTCACTCACACAAACACACTCAATAACTCACACACACTCACGCACACTCACACACACTCGACACACACACACAATTACACACACATCAGACACACACTCACTCACACACTCTCTCACAAACACTCACTCACATGCCCACTCACTCAATCTCACACTCAGACACTCACTCACATACTCACACACTCACACACACACATACTCACACACACACTCTCACACACACAAACACTCACATACACACACACTCAGACACACCAACACACACACTCAATCACACACACACTCACACTCACAATAACTCTCACACACTCATACACACACTCACACTCACTCAGGCACACCAGATCACACACATCAGACACACACTCACACAAACACTCAACTCACACACTCATGCACACTCACACACACACTCACACACACAATCACTCACACACTCGACACACACACTCGACACACCCACTCACACACTAACACGCAATCACACACACACATTCAAATCAGACACACACACACACACACACACACACACATTCAATCACACACACTCACACACACTAACACTCAATCACACACACACACCAGACACACACTCACACACACTCACCCACACTCACACTCTCACAATCACACACTCATAATCACACACTCACAATCACACACTCACAATCACAATCACACACACTCAATCACACACTCACTCACACACAAGCACACTCACACACACAAACTCACACTCACTCACACACTAACACACACACAAACTCACACACTCACTCACACACTAAAACACACACACACTCACACTGAAACACACACACACTCACACTCTTCCTCACACTCACTCACTCACACACACACACACATGACACATACACTCTCACTCTCTCACAGACACTCACTCACTCACACACTCACTCACACACACCAGACACACACACACAGACACACATACACCAGACACACACACACTCACACACATCAGACATACACTCGCCCACTCACTCACACACAATCACACACACACACTCACACTCACACCAGACACACACACACTCACACACTCACTCACACACTCATTCACACACTCACTCACACACTCACTCACACTCAATAACTCACTCACACACACACTCACACACTAACACGGAATTACACACTAGCACACTCACACCCACTCACCCAATCACACACACACCCACTCACTTACTCATACACATACACACACACTCACACACATACACACACCCTCAAACTCACACACACAAACACACTCAATCACACACACTCACACACACACTCATGTTGTGTATGTACCTTTAAGGGAAGAACTGGTTTTAGACTGCAGTACCAGCAGTGACCACCCCTGTATAAAAGGCCCTAGCAGGCTTCTGTATTTCAGTCTGACGTTGCCCTCCTGTTCAGTAAAGTACCTGTTAAACTATTCTCCCGAAGTCCGTGTATTATTGAGGCGCAGACTTTACAGTGGCGACGAGTAACTTCGAACTCACCTGCAGTGTGGCATCATCTCACGGGGATCTCGTCCTGAGAGGAGGTTTCTTAGAGGTCGTAGTCTGAGCAACGGGCGTCGACCGCGGGCAACCGCCCAAAGAATTCATCGGTGTTCGGAGAATTGCGGGAGAGACTGTGGAGAGCTGTGCTTGGCTCCTCAGTTAAGCTGTTCCAGCAAATCGTGCTGGTAGCAGGTAGTGCGCTGACCGTTCCGGACTGCGGCGGGCTCAAGCTCGATCGAGCGGCTCTACAAAACGGGCCGCGTAGCGTCGCCGGGAAAAGAAAACAAGAGAGAGGGTGGAGCGCACAGGGCGCGGTCGGTGCTCAAGAACTGGGCAGCGGAGAGAAAATAAACGGGGGAAGGAAAGCGAGACGCGACAAAGCCGCGGGTCGCCGCCATTACCCTGTAGAATGCTAGGAGCAGCGTGGCAGCAAGGGGAAGAAGGAAAAGCGCGGGAGGCGCCATTTTATTTCATTGGGGAAGAAGAAAAAGCGCGGGAGGCGCCATTTTAAATCACCCAAGATGCCAAAAAGTGGCAGCATCACTGCTTTCGACAACGAGGTAGAAAACTGGCCCACGTATGTGGAAAGAATTGAAGTGTACTGCAAGGCAAATGAGGTGGCCAATGGAAAGAGGGCGTCGGTATTATTGAATTTGATGGGCGCGAGTACGTACGGCCTATTGCGGAATTTAATTACCCCAGCTAAACCAATGGAGAAAAGTTTTGAGGAGATTGTTAATATCTTACAGGAACACCTAGGCCTAGAAATTCGCTATCGCCGCGCCAGGTCTTTAGCGCCCGAAATTTTGCGCTCGCCCGGATTCCCGTAGCGCCCGCCTGAAATTCAGTTGCGGCGCCCCAAGACGGAGGCGGGCGCTATTGCAGGGTTTGGCCGCCTCGCTTGGGGCGATGAAAGTCAATTGCAGGCGTCCAGCTGCCGCTGCGGCACCCGATGCGGTGCGGCAGGCTGGGGTACTGCAGGCCTCCTCCTTCTCTTAAGGAGGAGCTGCCTGCAGCCGTGAGATCGCCGCTGGATTCCCCCGGCAAATGAGCCCGGCACCACGGAGAAGTGCCGGGCTCGCGGGAGTCAGACACCAATGACGCGGGGGGGTGGTGCAGGAGTCCGGGGATGGAGGTGCGGCCAGGCGACCGCCGGGAAAGCGGCCGACCGCCCCTCCACCTTTATGCGCCGGCCTCTCGGAGCTGCAAGGCCCCGTTTTTCAAACGCTGTTTGCGGCCGCCACGGGCGAGGCGGCCGCAACTGAATTTGGCCCTCGGCACGGAATCGCATTGGAACCGGGGCGCTGCGCACACCGATGACATCATCGGTGCCAACACAGCGCTACCGGCTAACGCCGGTGTTAGGGACCAACTGAATTTCGGGTGCTAAAAAACTTCCGGCGCAAACCACTCTTTAGCCAATAAGTGGGCGCAAACGCGACTGAATTTCTAGGCCCTAAACCCTACACCGCAGCTGATAGCATAAAGATTCAAGTTCCATAAAAGAAACCAGCACAAATGCTGACTATCTTATGGAACAACGCAAGTTATCGAAGCACTGTCAGTTCGGAGCAGGACTGGCAGACACCTTACGGGATAAGTTTGTCTGCGGGCTCCAGAGTGAAGGAACCCAGAAACGACTACTTTCAAAAAAGGGCCTGACGCTAGAACAGGCTTTCAGCGTGGCAGTATCCTACGAAGCAGCAGCATGGGGAGCTGCGGAAATACAACAGAAACCACAAGAATACAGCGCTAACGAAATGGCGTATGGAGCAGAAAACTGCTATCGCTGCGGCAGAACAACCCATGAGCAGAAGGACTGCTGGTTTAAGGACAAAGTATGCAGGCAATGTGGAAAAATGGGACATATAGCAAGAGTCTGCAGGTCGGGAAAGAAAACCAACATGACAAGAAGTACTAAGGAACAGTACAGGAAAGTAAAGAAACTGACAGACAGTAGTTCGGAAGATCAGGAGAGTGATAAGGACTCCGGGAGCAGGAGACTAAGTTATCTAAAGTTACACAACGTGATCGCAAAGGAGGATCACTGAACCATTTGGGTCACCCTCACGATAGCAGGGTCCCCAGTAAAGATGGAATTGGACACAGGATCAGCCCTAACTGTCATGAATCGATGAGACTATGAGTGGCTAGTCTCACAGATACCCTTAAAGGACACGTCCATTGCATTGAAGACATACACGGGGCAAAAGGTCTACCCCAGAGGAAAAATAAGGGTGCCAGTTAAATATAACGGCAAGGAAACACAGAAACTATATATGTATATACTACAAGATGGAGGACCACCATTATTGGGATGTGAATGGATCCGAAAAATACAATTGGATTGGCATTCCATTCAGGCGCTAACTGTGACTGACAAAAAGGATGATGACGTCGCACCTGGACGTCTGTCACAAATTCTATCTGACGCGGAAGAGGTGTTTCAACAAGGACTTGGGACTCTAAAAGGAGTAAAGGCAACCATAAAGATTGAAGATAACGCAAACCCAAAATTTTTTAAGGCCAGACCGGTGCCGTACGCGATCCGCCCAGCCGTTGAAGCTGAACTGGAGAGTCTGGAGCGTTCGGGTGTGCTGTCCAAGGTGGACTGGAGCGAGTGGGCCACACCCATCGTTCCTGTAATGAAGAAAGCATTGAGCAGCACGCCTGGGGAGCCAAAGAAGGTTCGCATCTGTGGGGACTTCAAGGTGACTGTGAACCCAGTCCTGCACACAGTACAGTATCCACTTCCGCGGATAGAAGATATTTTCGCCTCACTATCTGGAGGGAAACGTTTTACAAAGATTGATCTGGCCGAAGCGTATCTACAAATCGAGGTGGAAGAAGCATCTTGAAAATATCTCACGATAAACACTCACAAAGGCCTTTACCAGTACAATCGACTGGTATTCGGGGTAGCATCAGCCCCGGCTATTTGGCAGAGGGTGATGGAACAAGTCCTGCAAGGCATCCCGGGGACCCAGGCCTAGAAATTCAGTATAGCCACTTTTGGGGCGGTAAAGTCGGGCGGCCGCTAAAGTTTGCGCCCGGCGCAAAGTCGCGCCCCGTTCGCCGATATTCAGTCGCATCGCCCCAAGAGGTTGCTGCTGCGCAAAAACAGGCGATGCACGACTATCTTTAGGCGCTAAGCCGGCGGTGCTGAGCGATACCCCCGAGGCCGGGCGCAGCGCAGGTGCGGCGAGTTCTTGATTGACAGCAGACACTCTGGCGCCGGTCATCTCTTAAAGGGGGAGGGTGTATTTGTTTGCCTGCCATGCCCTGCACACTGAAGCCCTCAACCTAGGCCTGACCACTTCAGCTTCACCTGTACAATGCCCAGGACTATGGAGAAGGCCAGGGAGAGAGCGCAGCACTTCAGTGATGGTGACCTGAGGCTGCTGGTTGGTGCAGTGGAGCACAGGCGCCATGTTTTGTACCCAGAAGGTGGCAAGAGGCCGCTGCCCAGCACCTACCGGAAAGCCTGGAGGGAGGTGTCCAACAGGGTGTCTTCCAACAGCGTGGTTGCCAGGACTCCTGTACAATGCCGGAAGAAGTTCAACGACCTCACTCGGATTGTTAGGGTGAGTACCCTTTCCAGTGTCCTCCTCATCCTTGCATGTGCACCTCACATTATGGGCAAAGGGACCTGAAAGCCCTAATGGCCAGCCCTCATCCAGCAGCTATGGGCCTGGCATGAAAATCAATTGCACATTCAGCACTTTACACTCTGTCCAAGCTATTCGACCATGGGAGGCATTGCAGACAAGATCAGGGCTACACACTGTCCAAGCTATTCGACCATGGGAGGCAGTGCAGACAAGATCAGGGCTACACACTGTCCAAGCTATTCGACCATGGGAGGCAGTGCAGACAAGATCAGGGCTACACACTGTCCAAGCTATTCGACCATGGGAGGCAGTGCAGACAAGATCAGGGCTACACACTGTCCAAGTTATTCGACCATGGGAGGCATTGCAGACAAGATCAGGGCTACACACTGTCCAAGCTATTCAACCATGGGAGGCATTGCAGACAAGATCAGGGCTACACACTGTCCAAGCTATTCGACCATGGGAGGCAGTGCAGACAAGATCAGGGCTACACACTGTACTTAGAGGCCGTCCTTTCTCTTGCAGGCCAAGGTTGCGCACAACCGGCGCAACCAAACTGAGACCGGGGGAGGCCGTCCTGACCTCAAAGAGCTCTCCGACCTCGACCAGCGTGTGGAGCGCATTATGGGAGGCCGGCTGATTGGCCCCGTCGCCACTGGAGATGCCGACCCTGTTCTGGGCACCAATGGTAAGGGCATCACCTTTTGAACCTCTCTCGTTCCACTTGCGCATCAGATCAGCATCCTTTGCCACTGTCCGACCAATGCGGTGAATGGCACCACTCATGCCTCCCTCGCTGCCGCCCTGTCCTCACTCTAAAGCTACTCTTGTGCCTTCCTGCTTTCAGATGGTGAATCGCCAGGTGAGGAGGCGGGCCCTCAAGCTGCCACTGTCAGCCCTTCGGAAGACGAGGAGGAGGAAGAGGAAGCCGGCCCATCAGTGCCACCCTCAGCCGTGCCAGCCCATGGCGATGTAGGGGACACGTCTTCCCTGGAGGGGAGCCGGGGGGAAGGGTCGGAGGAGAGTGAAGCTCCGGGGCCCAGCGGCCTGCAGCAACGCGGGAGGGGTGGGGAAGCTCGGCGGACTTCTCCCCAGAGGGTGAGTGCGGCCTCCAGTCCTGCGACAGTGAGCGCAGAGGAGGTGCGCCTCCTAGAGGAAATGGCCGTCCAGGCTGAGCGCAGGCACACTGAGCTCATGGCTGCAGTGGGAAGGATGCCTGACTCCATAAAGTCACTGGCAAGGAGTGTCCAGGAATTCAGGGCAGCACAGGCCAGGAGTCTGCAACAATTCAGTGCAGCACAGGCCAGGAGTCTGGAACAGTTCAATGCAGCACAGGCCAGGAGTCTGCAGGACATCAATGCAGCACAGGCCAGCAGTCTGCAGGACATTGCGGCAGCACAGGCCAGGAGTCTGCAGGACTTCGCGGCAGCACAGTCGGCTTCTAGCCAAGTCCTCAGTCGTGCCGTCCATTCACTGGCTGGTGTGATGCGGACACAGACCAGGGCCACACGGGCACTAACTGCTGCCACCCTCGCTGGATCAGCCAGGCATCGCCAGGGCACTCGCCGCGCAGCAGCAGCCCAGCAGTCTGTCCTTCAGCTGTTTGCTGCGCATGCTGCAGTGCTGGCCCGTGCAAGTGCCAATGTGTCAGGCGACCAGCGAGCACCTGCGATCTGCCAGGTTGCCACCATTCCTGCAGCCGACACTGCCACTCCGCCATTGCAGCTGCCAGGAGCTGCTGGACACACTGCTGCCGCCCAGCCAGAGTTGGAGCAATCAGCAGCCGGCCACTCCAAGGCCAGAGCTGGTGCAGGCCGACCCCCAAGGGCATCTGCCGTCTCGCCATCTGCCCCTCAGCAGCCTTCCCCCAGCCTTGCTGCAGCCGCTGGGGTCCCATTGAGGAGGAGCTGCAGGGCAGGAAGGGGCCACTCGCGGAAGCGAGGCGGATCACCCTCGCAGGAGAAAAAGTAGAAGGTGTGGCCATGTGTTTTTTTTATATATGAGGCCGAGAAGGTTTTTTTATATATGAAGGCCGAGGCTGTTATTTTTTTTGATATATGAAGGCCGAGACTGGTGTCTATCTTTTTTTGTGTAAGGCCGAGACTGGTGTCTTTCTTTATTTGTGTAAGGCCGAGACTGGTGTCTTTCTTTATTTGTGTAAGGCCGAGACTGGTGTCCTTCTTTCTTTTTGTAAGGCCAAGACTGGTGTCCTTCTTTCTTTTTGTAAGGCCGAGACTGGTAGTTTTGTGTTTTTGGAGGGTGCTTCTCCACATGAGCATGTAATGTGGGACGGGCAGAGGTGTTCAATAAATTTTTGTTGTTAAATTGCAGTGTGCATGGTTTTTTGGTTAAGTCCTGGTTGCCCTGCTCGGCTGAGGGCTTGTGGAGCGGCTACATTCATCTGCTGACATTGGCACAAGCCAGTCCCTGAGAGGGGGCCTAGAACTGACGTTCAATAAGCCGGCGACGGGCGGCCCTTGCACTTTGTGCCTCCCTCCTGTGCTGGTCCTCCTCCTCCTCCTCCTGCTCCTCCTCCTGAGGTGGTCCTCCAATCTGTGGTGGCAGTGGCTGAGTCCTGCGGATAGCCAGGTTGTGCAGCATGCAGCAAACGACCACGAAATGGGAGACTCGCTCCGGAGAATACTGCAGGGCTCCACCGGAACGATCGAGACAGCGGAACCGTTGCTTCAGGACGCCGATTGTTTGTTCGATGATGTTCCTGGTCGCTTGATGGCTCTCGTTGTATCGTTCTTCAGCAGGGGTGCTGGGCGCACGGAGCGGGGTCATCAGCCAGGTACACAAATGATAGCCTTTGTCCCCGATAAGCCATCCTCGTGGGCGAGGCTGTGCCCGAAACATGTCTGCCACAGAAGTCTGTCGCAGGATGAAGGCATCGTGGCTGCTGCCTGGAAAGCGGGCATTGACAGCTAGGATGAGCTGCCTGTGGTCACACACCAGCTGTACGTTCAGCGAATGGTAGCCCTTCTGATTGCAGTAATCCTCGGCATTCTCCAGAGGTGCCCGCAAAGCCACATGCGTGCAGTCAATGGCGCCCTGCACCATGGGGAAGCCCGCGAATGCTGCAAAGCCCATTGCACGCTGTTGCTACTTGTCAAGGGCCATGGAGAAGGAGATGAACTGACGTCTCCTTTTGAAAAGGGCATTGGTCACCTGGCGGATGCAGCAATGCACGGCGAACTGGGAGATGTTGGCAATGTCCCCAGTGCGGATTGGAAGGAGCCGGTGGCATAAAAGTTGAGAGCCACCGTCACCTTCACTGCCACCGACAGAGACGTCCTGCTCCTCAGCTGTGGCTGCAGATCAACGGCAAGCAGCTGGCAGATCTCTGTGACCACCTCCCTTCTGAATCGCAGCCTCCGAACACACTGCTCCTCAGACATCTGGAGATAGGAGAACTGCTGGCGGTATACCCTGGGTGGGTAAGGCCTCCTTTGCCGACGCCTGTTGCCCCCTCTCCGTCTAACCAGGGCTGCCACTCTCTCACGGCGTCTGTGAGCCCTTTGGATGTAATTGAGAAAGCCTGCGTTGACACCCATTGCAGCCCCCATAATATGCTGGCAAACAATGAGTTGTCAATGAAGGCAAAAACTTTTTGAAAGCTGTGGCCTGAAGCCTAGAAGTACCTGTCCGAGTGTTGGGCCAAAGCAGAAAGCTATCTACCTTGGTCTCTCTCCAAAGATCCGTTTCGCAAGAAGGTGTGCTGCAAAATGGCAGCCTTTTATATTGCAGGATGAGTGCCCTTTAATTTGCGCCCCCCGCGCCCCGCATCGGCTGAGCACCGTTCCACTTCACAGTCGCTAGGGGCGCCAGGCGCACAATGGGGCGGCGCGACTGAAGTTCCGGTTGGGGGCGCACAAAGGGCGTTGCACAAGGAAATGACGTCATGATCTGCGCGCGCAGCTGAGCGCACGCAAAGACTTTGCACCGGCGCTAAATCTCTAGTGAAGTTGGGGCGAGGCGCAGTTCGCGCTGCGCCCGGGCGCAACCCGCCTAGCGCCCAACATCTACTCCTCCTAAGGCGCTAACGGCTGGCGCAGCCAACTGAATTTCTAGGCCCCAGTGTTATTTGGACGACATCCTGGTTACGGGCGAAAGTGACAGTGAACACCTTGCCAACCTGGAGCAGGTGCTCACGAGATTACAGGGATATGGACTACGAGCCAACCGCCCCAAATGCGAGTTCTTCAGGAGACAAATCTCGTATTGTGGCCACATGATTGATGAGGAAGGGTTGCATAAGTCGCCAGACAAGATTGAGGCTGTAGTCAAGGCTCCAGCACCGGAAAATGTGTCGCAACTGAGGTCGTTCCTCGGGTTGGTGAACTACTACCATAAGTTCTTGCCAAATTTATCTACAATTCTGCACCCACTGAACGCCCTGCTACAAACTGGAGTGACATGGAAATGGAGTGATGAGTGTAAGCGTGCCTTTCAGGAATGTAAATGCCTAATCACTTCAAAAGAAGTATTGGCCCACTACAACCCAACACTACTGATTCGGTTGGCATGTGATGCGTCACCCTACGGCATTGGAGCGGTACTGTCAAACAAATTCCGTGACGGTTCAGAGAGGCCAATAGCCTTTGCGTCGCGCTTGCTAACCTCAGCCGAGTGTAACTACGCCCAGATTGACAGGGAGGCCCTCAGCCTGGTGTGGGGGGTGAAGAAGTTCAATCACTATCTGCACGGGCAGAAAGTCACCCTACTGACTGATCATCAGCCCCTGGTCTCCATTTTTAACCCAAAGAAGGGCGTTCCGGTGATGACGGCACAACGGCTGCAAAGATGGTCACTTTTTCTAGGGGCACATCAGTACGACATAGAGTACAAGGGTACGAAACAGCATGGAAACGCTGATGGGCTGTCACGCCTACCATTGCCTACGATAGAAGAAGCACCTGCAGTGGACCCTGTTGAGATATTCCATGCGACCATAGTCGAATGTTTGCCTGTTACAAACTCGAGTATAGAGAAGGAAACCTGAAATGACTCGACACTCTCTCGGGTCTATGATTTGACGGTGAAGGGATGGCCAGCATATGGTGACTCACTGTTGCCAGCATTCTCGCCAAGGAGAGAACAGCTGTCAGTGTGCCGGGTGTTAGATCCGTGGTACAGTGGATAAATAATTACACGGATGCTGTACATAAACAATAACAGGTCTTTACTGGAGGAGGGCAATCTCTAGACTGGAGTACAGAGGCATGCGCACAGCCTATATACCGGTGTGGTCACTGCCGGTACTACAGTATACAGGAGCTGCAAAAAGTAGTTCTGACCCAAAGCACATACACTACAATTCCTCCCCTTTTAGATTAATAATACCCCCTTAATATTCAAATAACAATTACATTTTTACATGTACATTCAATAACAAAAGTCCATTTATAGATTCAGTCTTTGGGGCGGCTTCCTGACCCTTTCAGGATAGCGCCTTTCCGGAGGTTCTTGTTCTTGGTGCAGAGGCAATTCTGACCCCCTTTCATCGGGTAGTTCATCGGGTTCCACTGCTACTGGGTCTGAAGTAGATACTACCGATATGTTGGGTTCATCCCCAGTTACTCGAGACATGGGGTTGACGCATTCCTGTGATGCTAAGATCTGATCGACGTGGCGTCTCACAATGTTCTCCCCGACATCCACTGTGTACATTAATGGCCCCTGCCTTCTACATATTGTTCCGGGTTGCCACTTCTCTGTTCGATAGTCCCGGGCCAAGACTGGTTGCCCTACATTGAAGCTCCTTGTCAGCTTCTCGTTGATGTGCTGGAATTGTTTGTCCTCAACATTTCTTCGCACATTTGGTCTGAGCAAGTCCAGACGAGATCTCAACCTTCGGTTAAAGAACATCATGGCCGGGGTCTGGTTGGTAATTGCATGCGTTGCGCTTCAGTAGGCTAATAAGAAATTGTAAATCTTATGCTGTAGTGGAATTTCCTCGTTGCACATGGCCTTTATCGCCTTCTTAAAGGTTTGTACGAACCTCTCAGCCAATCCATTGGTGGCTGGATGATACGGGGCGGATGTGTAATGCCTTACCCCATTCCTTTTCATGAATTTTTGGAACTCATCGGACACAAACTGTGGTCCATTATCAGAGCAGATCTGCTTTGGCAACCCGTTTCTGGCAAATATGGTCCGTAGGACTGCAATCGTTTTCTCTGTAGTGGTTGAAGACATCTTTATCACCTCAGGCCACTTTGAATGAGCATCTACTGCTATTAAGAACATTGAGTCCATGAATGGACCAGCAAAATCAATGTGCACCCATTGCCATGGAGAGGAGGGCCACTCCCATGGGTGTAGAGGGGCATGTGGTGGTGCATTTTGGACCTTCTGGCACCCTAAGCAGCTCTTAGTTAGGTCTTCGATTTGTTGATCGATTCCCGGCCACCACACATAAGCCCTAGCTAGGCTTTTCATTTTCACTCCCACAAGATGACCTTCATGTAGCTCATTTAGCACTCTCTCCCTTAACTTGGGTGGAATCACCACTCTGGATCCACACATCACTGTCCCCTGGCATACTGACAGCTGTTCTCTTCTGGATGAGAATGCTCGCAACAGTGAGTCGCCATGTGTTGGCCATTCCCTCACCGTCAATTCATATACCCGTGACAGTGTCGGATCATTGCGGGTCTCCTTCTCTATATCCGCGTTTGTTACTGGCAATCGTTCAATTATCGACGAATAAAATATCTCGATAGGGTCCACTGCTGGTGCTTCCTCCACAGTAGGCAGTGGCAGGCGCGATAGCCCATCAGCATTCCCATGCTGTCTCGTGCCTTTATATTCTATGTCATATTGATTCGCCCCTAGAAACAGGGACCATCTTTGTAACCACTGTGCAGTCATTACCGGCATGCCCTTCTTAGGATTAAAGATGGAGACAAGTGGTTGGTAGTCAGTCAGCAAGGTGAACTTCTGTCCATGCAGATAGTGGTTTAATTTTTTTACTCCCCATACTAGGCTGAGGGCCTCCCTGTCAATCTGGGCGTAGTTGCGCTCGGCTGAGGTTAGTGACCGAGACGCAAAGGCTACTGCCCTCTCCAAACCGTCCGGGAATTTGTGCGACAGCACCGCTCCAATGCCGTAGGGTGATGCATCACATGCCAAACGAATTGGTAGTGCTGGGTTGAAATGGGCCAACACCTCTTTTGATGTGATCAATTCTTTACACTTCTGGAAAGCTCGTCTACGTTCGTCATCCCACTTCCATGTTACCCCTGTTTGCAGTAGGGTGTTCAGTGGGTGTAATACCGTAGACAAATTTGGTAAGAACTTGTGGTAATAGTTTACCAGCCCGAGGAACGACCTCAGTTGTGACACATTTTCTGGTGCTGGAGCCTTGACTACTGCCTCTATCTTGTCAGGGGACTTATGTAACCCCTCTTCATCGATGACGTGGCCGCAATACGAGATCTGTTTCTGGAAAAACTCGCACTTGTGGCGATTAGCTCGTAGCCCATTTTCCTTTAATCTGGTGAGCACCTTCTCCAAGTTAGCGAGGTGATCACCGTCATTTTCGCCCGTGACCAAGATGTCGTCCAAATAACACTGGGTCCCTGGAATCCCTTGCAGGACCTGATCCATCGCCCTTTGCCAGATAGCCGGAGCCGAGGCTACTCCAAACACCAGCCGGTTGTATTGATAGAGACCTTTATGGGTGTTGATCGTAAGGTAATGTTTCGAAGATTCTTCTACCTCCATTTGCAAGTACGCCTGGGCTAGATCAATTTTGGTGAAGCGTTTACCACCAGATAGCGAGGCGAAAATATCCTCAATTCGTGGAAGCGGATATTGTACCGTGTGAAGGACTGGGTTCACTGTCACCTTAAAATCCCCACAGATGCAGGCCTTCTTTGGTTCCCAGGCATATTACTCAATGACCTCTTCATTACAGGAACAATGGGTGTAGCCCACTCGCTCCAGTCCACTTTGGACAGTACTCCTGAACGTTCCAACCCTTCCAGCTCTGCTTCAACCGCTGGTCTGATCGCATAAGGCACTAGTCTGGCCTTCAGAAACTTTGGGCTTGCATTATCCTCTATTTTAATTGTTGCTGTTATTCCTTTTAGTGTTCCTAGTCCCTCCTGGAACACTTCTTTTGCGTCAGTTAGCATTTTTGACAGTCGTCCAGGTGTGACGTCGTCATCCTTTTTGGCCTCCACCTTCACTGCCTGTATGGAATGCCAATCTAAATGTATCTTCCGGATCCATTCACATCCTAGCAGTGCTGGTCCTCCATTTGGCAATACATATATATCCATTTGAGGTATTTCCTGACCTTTATATGTCACTTTCACCCTTATTTTTCCTTTGAGGTAGACTTTTTGCCCCGTATACGTCTTCAAGACAATCTCTGTAGCTTTCAAGGGTATGTGTGAAAATAGCCGCTTGTAGTCTCTTTGATTTATGACTGTTAGAGCTGACCCTGTGTCCAATTCCATTTCCACTTGGACTCCGTCTATCTTGAGTGTAACCCAGATAGTCTGATGATCCTCCATTTCGGTTACATTATGTAGTTTCAGACAACCCAGCTCCTTGCTTCCGGAGTCTGTGTCACTTTTCTGTTCGTCTGAACCAGTGTCCATCACCTGGTGTACTTTTTTGTACTTCTCCTGTGGAGATTTCTTACTGTTGGTTTTCTTCCCAGACCTGCAGACTCTTGCTATGTGTCTTGCTTTCCCACACTGTCTGCACACTTGGTCCTTGAACCAACAATCTTTCTGGTCATGTGTTGTTCTGCCGCAGCGATAGCACTTCCCTGTTCCAAAGGTCATTTCGTTGGTGCCATATTCTCGCGGTCTCCGTTGTATCTCTGCAGCGCCCCTTGCGGCTGCTTCGTGTGATACTGCCATACTGAAAGCTTTGTCCAGCGTAAGGTCCTTTTCTGATAGAAGCCGTTTCTGGGTTCCTTCACTTTGTCACCCACACACAAACTTGTCCCTTAACGTGTCTGCTAGTCCCGCTCCAAACTGGCAGTATTTCGATAGCTTGCGCAGTTCTGTTAGGTACTCAGCATTGCTTTCGTCTTTGTGTTGGTTCCTTTTATGGAACTTAAATCATTCTGCTATCAGCAGCAGTGTTGGGTTTAAGTGGTCCTATAGGATTTCTACTATGCTTTCAAAATTCTTGTTCACTGGCTTCTCTGGGGTTATTAGATTTCGCAGTAAACCATAAGTTTTTGCACCCATGGAATTTAACAGAACCAGTGCTTTATTAGCATCTGGCACTTCATTCGCCCTGCAGTACACCTCAATACGTTCCACATATGTCGCCCAATCTTCGACTTCATTGTCGAACGTAGAGATACTGCCACTCTTCAGCATCCTTGGTTGTGCATTAACTGTCACCAATGGCGCCTCCCGCGCTTCCCCTTCTTCTCTGCTGGCACAAAATGGCGTCTCCCGCACTTTCCTTCCTTCCCGCGCTCGCCCGTCTTCTCTGCTGCGGCTTCGCAAAATGGCGTCTCCCGCGCTCTTCCTTCTTCTCTGCGGCTCAATGGCGCCTCCCGCGCTCTCCCTGCTTCTCCGCGGCTCAATGGCGTCTCCCCTTGCTTCGCCCCGCGGACCCTGATCAGCCCGTGATCCCTGGCTGTGCTCTGCGCGTTCTTCTCTTGATATTTGTCGACGCCGCTCAGTCTAGAACCCGGCTGTTTCTTACCCTCTCTCTATCCGGTTTTGCAGTATTTTTCCTCGACGCCGCTCAGTGATCAATCCCCGGCTGCGCCCTGCTCTCTTCACCCTTTTTCTTACCCCGTCGACGCTGCCCGGCTCTCTCTCTCTGCCGTCAGTCGGCTCCAGCCGCCGCTGCTCGGGAAGGGTCTGCTCTGGACCTGTCGTCGGTCTCTTACTGCTCGTTGTGGCTGGGGAACCAAGCCCAGCTCTCCACAGCCTCCCCAGCAAAGTTGGATCTCTGCCTGACTGCTGGGCGGTTGCTCGCGGTCGATGCCCGTGTTCCTGGACTCGACTATTTTTTTTTGTTTAATGTTGCTGGTAGATTCGCATCAACACTCGTCGCCACTGTTAGATCCGTGGTTCAGTGGATAAATAATTACACGGATGCTGTACATAAACAATAACAGGTCTTTACTGGAGGAGGGCAATCTCTAGACTGGAGTACAGAGGCATGCGCACAGCCTATATACCGGTGTGGCCACTGCCGGTACTACAGTATACAGGAGCTGCAAAAAGTAGTTCTGACCCAAAGCACATACACTACACCGGGGAACCTTGATGTGTGGATCCCGAGTGGTAATTCCACCCAAGTTGAGAGATAGAGTGCTCACTGAACTTCATGAGGGTCATCTGGGAGGGGTAAAAATGAAGAGCCTAGCCAGGGCGTTTGTGTGGTGGCCGGGAATCGATAAAGAAATCGAGGATATGACCAAGAGATGCACAGGATGCCAGAAGGTCCAAAACGCTCCACCACAGGCTCCGCTACATCCATGGGAGTGGCCCTCATCTCCATGGCAACGGGTACACATTGATTTCGCTGGTCCATTTATGGACTCAATGTTTCTAATCGTTGTGGATGCCCATTTGAAATGGCCAGAGGTCATTAAAATGTCCTCCACCACCACGGAGAAAACTATTGCAGTCCTAAGGACCATCTTCACCAGGAATGGGTTGCCAGAACAGATTTGCTCCGACAATGGGCCACAGTTTGTGTCTGAGGATTTCCGGAGGTTCCTGAAGAATAATGGGGTGAAACATTACACATCTGCCCCATATCATCCAGCCACAAATGGATTGGCTGAGAGGTTTGTTCAGACCTTTAAAAAGGCCATAAAGGCAATGTATAATGACGACATACCACTACAACACAAGGTGGATAGTTTCTTGTTTGCTTACCGGAATGCAACACATGCAGTAACCAACCAAGCTCCAGCCGTACTGTTCTTCAACCGAAGGCTAAGATGTTGCCTGGATTTGCTCAAACCAAACATAAGACGAGATGTTGAGGATAAGCAATTCCAGCACATAAATGAGAAGCCAACCAGGAGCTTCAAGATAGGGCAACCAGTCTTGGCCCGCGACTGCCGAACAGAAAAATGGCAGCCAGGAACGATATGCACACAGCAGGGACCACTAATGTACACAGTGGACGTTGGAGAGAGCATTGTGAGGCGCCATGCTGACCAGATTCTAGAGTCACAGGAACAAGCCAAACCCATACCACGAGAAGGTGCACCTGGTAATCAAACCGAAGTACAGATTGCATCTACCTCAGAAGCAGTGGTATTGGAAGCTGACGAACGAACCAATGACAATGAACCAGAATCAGCTCCGCCGCAAGAACAGGATACTCAAGAAAGGCGCTATCCAGTCAGGATCAGGAAGCCTCCTCAAAGACTGAACTTATAAATGATCATTTCAGTTGATGTATATAATATCCAGAAAGTTGTAATTAGTTATTATTTAGTTGTTAAATGAATGTTATGTACTGTTTATCTAAAAGGGGAGGAATTGTTGTGTATGTACCTTTAAGGGAAGAACTGGTTTTAGACTGCAGTACCAGCAGTGACCACCCCTGTATAAAAGGCCCTAGCAGGCTTCTGTATTTCAGTCTGACGTTGCCCTCCTGTTCAGTAAAGTACCTGTTAAACTGTTCTCCCGAAGTCTGTGTATTATTGAGGTGCGAACTTTACAACTCACACTCACACACACAAGCACAGTCACACACATACACACACACACATACACACACTCAATCACACACACTCACTCACACACACTCATGCACCCACACTCACACACACAAGCACACTCACACACATACACACACACTCACACTCACACACATACACACACTCAATCACACACACTCACTCACACACACTCACTCATGCACCCACACTCACACACACAAGCACACTCACACACATACACACACACTCACACTCACACACATACACACACTCAATCACACACACTCACTCATGCACACTCACAAACTCACACACACACACACACTCACACACACACACACACACTCACACAAACACACTCTCATTCACGCACACTCACACACTCACAAACTCACACTCACTCACACACACTCACACACACTCACACACTCACAAACTCACACTCACTCAATCAAACACACACACACTCTCTCAGAGACACACACTCACACACACACTCTCACACACATATTCACTCACACACACTCAGACACTCGCTCAGATACTCACACTCACACACTCACACATACACACACATACTCACGACACACACACACTCACATTCACACACACGCTCACATTCACACACACGCTCACATTCACACACACACACACACTCACAAAGACTCACACAGACTCACACACAGACACTCACACTCACATAGAAACATAGATACATAGAAGAGAGGAGCAGGAGTTGGCCATTTGGCCCCTCGAGCCTGCTCCGCCATTCAATGCGATCATGGCTGATCATCCAAGTTCAGTACCCGGTCCCTGCTTTCTCCCCATACCCCTTGATCCCTTTAGCCTTAAGAAATATATCCAACTCCTTCTTGAATATATTTAATGAATTGGCCTCTACTGCCTTCTGTGGTAGAGAATTCCACAGGTTCATCACTCTCTGGGTGAAGAAATTCCTCCTCATTTCTGTCATAACAGGCCTACCCCTTATCCTTAGACTGTGACCCCCTGGTTCTGGATTCCCCGACCATCGGGAACATCCTGCATCTAGTCTGTCCAGTCCTGCCAGAATTTTATAAGTTTCAATGAGATCCCCTCTCATTCTTCTAAACTCCAGCGAGTACAAGCCCAATCAACCCAATCTCTCCTCATACGTCATGACTGCCATCCCAGGTATCAGCCTGGTGAATCTTTGCTGAACTCCTTCCATGGCAAGAATATCCTTCCTCAGATAAGGCGACCAAAACTGCACACAATACTCAAGGTGTGCTCTCACCAAGGCCCTGTACAACTGCAGCAAGACATCCTTGTTCCTGTACTCAAACCCTCTCGCTATGAAGGCCAACATACATTTGCCTTCTTAACTGCCTGCTGCACATGCATGCTTACCTTCAGCGACTGGTGCACAAGGACACCCAGGTCTCATTGCACTTCCCCTTCTCCCAATCTATTGCCATTCAGATAATAATCTGCCTTCCTGTTTTTGCCACCAAAGTGGATAACCTCACATTTATCCACATTATATTGCATCTGCCATGCTTCTGCCCAATCACCCAACCTGTCCAAATCATCCTGTAGTTTCTCAGCATCCTCCTCACAGCACACACGCCCACCCAGCTTTGTGTCGTCTGCAAATTTGGAGATATTACATCTAGTTCCCTTGTCTAGATCATTAATATATATTGTGAATAGCTGGGGTCCAAGGACCAATCCCTGCGGTACACGACTAGTCACTGCCTGCCACTCGGAAAAAGACCCGTTTATTCCAACTCTTTGCTTTCTATCTGCCAACCAGTTCTCTATCCAAGTCAATACCTTGCCCCCAATCCCATGTGCCTTAAATTTACATGCTAATCTCTTATGTGGGACCTTATCGAAAGCCTTCTGAAAGTTCAAATACACCACATCCACTGGTTCTCCCTTATCTATTTTACTAGTTACATCCTCAAAAAATTCCAGTAGATTAGTCAAGCACGATTTACCTTTTGTAAATCCATGTTGACTTTCTCCGATCCTGTCACTGTTTTCCAAGTGCTTTTATAATGGACTCTAGCACTTTCCCCACTACCGATGTCAGGCTTATTTCATCGTTTGCTCTCTACCACCTTTTTTGAATAGTGGGGTAAAATTAGCTACCCTCCAATCCATGGGTACTGTTCCAGATTCCATCGAATGTCGGAAGATGATCAGCAATGCATCAACTATTTCTAGGGCCACTTCCTTAAGTACCCTAGGATGTAGATTATCAGGCCCTGGTGATTTCCCTACAAATACTGATTTCTTTCAGTTCCTCCCTTTCATCAGACCCTATGTTCCCCGACATTTCCGGAAGGTTATTTGTGTCCTCCTTTGTGAAGACAGAACCAAAATATGTATTTAATTGGCTGCCATTTTTTTGTTCCCCATTATAAATTCCCCTGATTCTGACTGCAAAGGACCTAGGCTTGACTTCACCAATCTTTTCCTCTTCACATATCTATAAAAGCTTTTACAGTCAGTTTTTATGTTCCCTGAAAGCTTACTCTCAGATTCTATTTTCCCTTTCTTAATTAATCCCTTTGTCCTCCTTTGTTGAATCCTAAACTGCTCCCAATCCTCTGGATTACTGCTTTTTCTGGCCAATTTATATGTCCTCTCCTTGGATCTTATGCTATCCCTAATTTCCCTCGTTAGCCACGGTTGAGTCACCTTTGTTGTGATGTATGTGCCTTTAAGAGCCCCTGTGTACTGTAATGCCGGTAGTGGCCACTCGGGCTATATAAGCCTGTATAGTGTCTTGTATCTTTTAGTTCACCTCCAGACTTTGTTCAGTAAACATCTGTTAAACCAACTCCTGCATTCTGTGTCTCCATTAAAACACGGATACAACAGTGGCGACGAATTGGAAACGGACATCCCTGCAATTCGGCAGGACCTCAAGGAAATCGATTGCTCAGACGAAAGTCGAAGAAAAAAAAAGGGAAAAACTGTGGTTTCACCAGCTAGCCGGGCTGGTGGCAGGTACTGCAATAATCCTTCCTGGGCGGCAGTCTGGGGCTCGATCGGCTGGCTCTGCAGCGGGGCCGAGCAGCGAAGGCGGAGGCAAACAGAGACGGAGGGTGGAGCACTCGGGAGACGGCCAGCGCTGCAAAGCAGGTCGGCGTTCGGACCAAGCAGAGGGAGGGAAAAGTCCCAGAGAGTCCGACGGGAACGAGTCTCCAACTATTAAAAATATCTGTATAAATAAAAACCGCGGAGAACAGCGTTGTCAGCAGCGGCAGCGGCAGGAAAGCGCAGGAGGCACCATTTTTTCTCGGCAGGGAAGAAAGGAAAACGCGGGAGGCGCCATTTTTTTTTCAAGTTGCCTAAGACTGGCAATATTACCACTTTCGATAGTGATGTAGAGGATTGGACCACATATGTGGAAAGAGTGGAGGTATATTGCACAGCGAATGAAATAGAGGATGATAAAAAGGCATCAGTACTTCTAAATCTAATGGGCACAAGGACATACAGGCTGTTACGAAACTTAATCACTCCAGCCAAACCGATGGACAAGAATTTTAAGGAGATTGTTGATAACCTACAGGAGCACTTAAACCCAACACCGCTGCTGATAGCGGAACGATTCAAATTCTTCAGGAGGAATCAGCACAAGAATGAAAGTAACGCTGATTACCTCACCGAATTAAGGAAGCTGTCAAAGCACTGCCAATTCGGGGCAGGACTGGCAGATTCTCTTCGAGACAAATTCGTTTGCGGTCTCCTAAGTGAAGGAACACAGAAAAGGCTACTTTCTGAGAAAGATTTAACACTGGACAAGGCTTTCAGTGTGGCTGTATCATACGAAGCAGCAGCAAGAGGAGCTGCAGAGATACAGCAAAAGCCACAGGACTTCGGCACCCATGAAATGACACAGGGTTTCGAGAGATGTTATCGCTGCGGCAGATCCACCCATGACCAGAGGGACTGCTGGTTCAAGGACAAAGCATGCAGGCAATGCGGAAAGATGGGACACATTGCACGTGTATGCCGATCTGGAAACAAAAAATCCACGGACAGAAAAAAAATCAATAAGGAAAAGTGCAGAAAGGTACCAATGATGACGGACAGTAGCTTCGAAGACCAGAAGAGCGATAGCGACTCCGGAAACAAGAGACTAAGCTGTCTCAAATTACATAATGTAATTGCCAAAGAAGATTACCAGACCATTTGGGTTACCCTCACGATAGCGGGGTCCCCAGTTAAAATGGAGCTAGATACAGGATCAGCTCTGACCATCATAAGTCGACGGGATTACGAGCGGCTATTTCCGCATATACCTTTGAAAGACACATCCATTATCTTGAAAACATATACGGGGCAGAAAGTATACCCCAGAGGGAAAATAAGGGTGCCTGTTGTATACAACGGCAAGGAAATACAGAAGTTGTATTTATACGTTCTGCAAGATGGTGGTCCACCGCTGTTGGGACGTGAATGGATCAGGAAGATACGTTTAGACTGGCACTCCATTCAGGCACTGATGGTGACCAGTAAGAAAAAAAATGATGATGGCGTCATACCTGAACGATTAAAAGACATCTTGGCCAACGCCAAAGAAGTGTTTCAACAGGAATTAGGAACCTTGAAAGGCGTCACCGCCTCAATAAAAGTGGAAGATGCGGCAATTCCCAAGTTTTTTAAGGCAAGGCCGGTGCCATATGCAATTTGTCCAGCAGTCGAGGCAGAGCTGGAGAATTTGGAAAAGGCAGGCGTGTTATCCAAGATACATTGGAGCGAGTGGGCAACACCCATCGTCCCGGTCATGAAGAAAGCGTTGAATAATGATAAATCTGAAGAACAGAGAAAAATTCGCATCTGTGGGGACTTCAAGGTGACTGTAAACCCGGTCCTTCACACGGTACAGTATCCTCTTCCGAGGATAGAAGATATTTTCGCCTCACTATCCGGAGGGAAACGTTTTACCAAAATTGACTTGGCACAGGCATATCTACAGATGGAGGTTGAGGAGGCCTCTAAAAAGTATCTCACGATAAAAACACACAAAGGCCTATACCAGTACAATCGACTGGTTTTCGGAGTAGCATAAGCTCCAGCTATCTGGCAAAGAGCTATGGAGCAAGTCCTGCAAGGGATTCCAGGGACTCAATGCTACCTAGACGACATCCTTGTAACAGGAGAAAACGACAACGAGCACCTTGCCAATTTGGAGCAGGTGCTCACTAGGCTGAGAGAACGGGGCCTACGAGCAAATCGCCCCAAGTGCGAATTTTTCCAGAAACAAATATCATATTGTGGCCACATAATTAACGAAGAAGGGTTGCATAAGTCACCTGAAAAAATTGAAGCGGTCATAAAAGCCCCAGCACCTGAAAATGTCTCATAATTAAGGTCGTTCCTGGGATTGATAAATTACTATCATAAATTTTTACCGAACTTGTCAACTGTTCTGCACCCTCTTAACGAACTGCTACAAACGGGAGTAATTTGGAAATGGAGCGAAGACTGTAAACGTGCCTTCCATAAATGCAAAGGCTTGATCATGTCCAAGGAAGTTTTGGCTCATTACAACCCATCACTGCCAATCAGACTGGCGTGCGATGCATCCCCTTATGGCGTAGGAGCGGTATTATCGCATAGATTCCCTGATGGCTCGGAGCGGCCGACAGCTTTTGCGTCACGTTCATTGAACTCAGCTGAGCGTAACTATGCCCAGATCGACAGGGAAGCACTCAGCCTGGTATGGGGCATGAAGAAATTCAACCATTACCTACACGGACAAAAATTTACCTTGTTGACTGACCATCAACCCCTCGTCTCCATATTCAACCCTAAAAAGGGCGTTCCCATTATGACAGCGCAAAGGCTACAGAGGTGGTCCCTTTTCCTAGGGGCACACCAATATGACATAAAATACAAAGGA
This sequence comes from Somniosus microcephalus, assembly GCF_052327205.1. Classification (NCBI taxonomy): domain Eukaryota; kingdom Metazoa; phylum Chordata; class Chondrichthyes; order Squaliformes; family Somniosidae; genus Somniosus; species Somniosus microcephalus. The sequence goes on along the minus strand of NC_140993.1, from coordinate 86,817,207 downwards.
TCAAAACAGCATGGAAATGCTGACGGTTTATCACGCCTACCATTGCCAACGGTAGAAGAGGCACCTACAGTGGACCCAGTGGAGATATTCCACTCAACCATAGTGGAATGTCTACCAGTAACAAATTCTACCATTGAAAAGGAAACGAGAAATGACCTGACTCTCTCACGAGTCTACGATTTAACGGTGAAGGGATGGCCAGCACATGGCGAACCATTGTTGCCAGCATTCTCGCAAAGAAGAGAACAGCTGTCAGTGTGCCGAGGAACCTTGATGTGTGGATCCAGAGTGGTGATTCCACCCAAACTCCAGGATAAAGTGCTAAAGGAGCTTCACGAGGGGCATCTGGGTGGAGTGAAAATGAAGAACCTAGCCAGAGCATTTGTGTGGTGGCCAGGTATCGATGTAGACATCGAAGAAATGACCAAGGGCTGTCTAGGATGCCAGAAGGTCCAAAACGCCCCACCACAAGCCCCTCTACATCCATGGGAGTGGCCCTCATCTCCATGGCAAAGGGTACACATCGACTTTGCTGCTCCATTTATGGACTCAATGTTCTTAATCGCGGTTGATGCACACTCCAAGTGGCCGGAGGTAATAAAGATGTCCTCCACCACCACGGAAAAAACCATCACAGTATTAAGGACCATATTTGCCAGGAATGGGCTGCCTGAACAGATCTGTTCTGATAATGGACCGCAATTTGTGTCCGAAGAATTCAGGAAGTTCTTAAAAACAATGGGGTTAAGCACTACACGTCCGCCCCATACCATCCCGCCACCAATGGATTGCCTGAAAGGTTTGTCCAGACCTTCAAGAAGGCCATAAAGGCCATGGGTAATGAAGACATAAATCTACAGCATAAGGTAGATAACTTCTTGTTTGCATACAGGAATGCAACACATGTGGTTACAAACCAAACTCCCGCCATGATGTTTTTCAATAGAAGACTAAGATGCCGGCTGGACTTGATCAAGCCAAACATCAGAAGGGACGTAGAGAACTGGCAATTTCAAGGCATGAATGAAAGGCCAACTAGAACCTTCCAGATAGGTCAACAAGTTTTGGCCCGGGACTACCGTACCGAGAAATGGCAGCCTGGAACTATTTGCACACGATTAGGACCGCTGATGTCTACCGTGGACATTGGAGAAAGCATAATAAGGCGCCATGCTGACCAGATCATAGAGTCATCCGAAAAGGGACAACCTACACCACAACTCTATACGCCTAATGATGAAGCAGAGATACCCATAGTATCAACCTCCGATCCGGTGATACTGGAACCAGATGAACCCAACACTGGCATTCAAGCCGAATCGACCTTACCAAAAGAACCTACTACACCACCGAAAACTACTACACCACCGAGGCGTTATCCGGACCGAGTCAGGAAGCCTCCAGAGAGACTGACTTATAATTGATTAACTGCAGCAAATGTGTAGATTATTGTTCTTGTAAACATGTTAATTAATGATTACTTAAAATGTTATGTACTGGTTGTCTAAAAGGGGAGGAATTATGGTGTATATGCCTTTAAGAGCCCCTGTGTACTGTAATGCCGGTAGTGGCCACTCGGGCTATATAAGCCTGTACAGTGTCTTGTATCTTTTAGTTTACCTCCAGACTTTGTTCAGTAAACACCTGTTAAACCAACTCCTGCATTCCGTGTCTCCATTAACACACGGATACAACATTTGTTATTTTACTTTTATGCCAAACTGGGATGAACAAATTCTGTAGTTCATCCATGCGGTCTTTGAAAGTTTGCCATTGCCTATCCACCGTTAACCCTTTGAGTGACATTCCCCAATCACTCCTACCCAATTCGCGCTTCAGACCATCATAGTTTCCTTTATTTAAATTCAGGACCCTAGTCTCTGAGTCAACTACTTCATTCTCCATCTTAATGAAGAATTCAATCATATTATGATCGCTCTGACCCAAGGGGCCTCGTACAACAAGATTGCTAATTAATCCTTTCTCGTTACATAATACCCAGTCTAAGATGGCCTGATCTCTGGTTGGTTCCTCGACATATTGGTCCAGGAA